>NC_143399.1:121590872-122224461 GCF_052110815.1 Crocodylus siamensis | reverse complement strand
ATGAGGTCAGATAACATGGTGATAGACAGAGGACAGATTAATTGGCTTGGATAGCTCCAATGTCATCAATGTCCCATAAAGCAATGAGTTTGCCAGTCCAGAATCACTTCCAGGGCAATACAATTCTTCTTTAAGAAAGTAAGACTGAATTTAGTTTACAATGGAATTAAGAGATCTGCTTACCACTGACAAACTATAGCACCAATGATCATTAAAGGAAGTTTTTGTCAGCCACCACCTTATCTGGATGCGATTAGCTACAGTCTGTGGATAAGGGAGGGCAAAACAGTAATAGCAAATCTCAGGGCATATGCTGATCTTCCTAGCTTACCAAGGTGTAATTTTCTTGTATCAGCAAGTCCTTAAAGAGATATCTAATTGTCAAACTGAAAAGAATGTGAGGCTGGTAATTTCATTTTACCTCTTTTTAAAAATTGAGAATATTCCCTCTTGTTTTCCTTAGTGAAATTGGAATAATGCAGCCCTGTTTGACTTTGTTTTGATAACTTCCTTGTTGATACACTAGGATCTGCACTGATGCCAGCACAGCTGTGGGAATACATATAATCTCTCTCTCTCTGCTGATTGGTTCCCTCTCCAGAAGCAGACCACAAAACAATGTAGGCCCTATATTAATGATGCTATTGTGTGTGTGGCACAGAGTGGGAGGGAAAGAGTTGTCTGTTGCATAGCAATAACAATGTGGTAAGCTGTGAGTAGTTTAATGCTGAAATAAATTCTGTCAATTTATTTTAATTTTTTTTAAGTAGCCAAAATAAGATGTCTGAAGACAAAAAGAAGTCAGCCAGCCAACAAATACAATTGGCTGTATTATTTATGAAGAAAAATGCAGCTCTATGTATTTCCCCCATCTGTTCTCTTATAGAGAGCTAAATTGGAGTTAAATGGGCTTTTAGAAAAATCATTATGGCCTAAATTGAACATGATTCACAGGGAAAATAAAGCCATATGTGTTACATTAATTTCTCATTTTTGCTTTGTCCCACTTTTGCTTGATTGGATACATGTCATACTCGGTGCTTAAATGGTGTCACCAGTGCTGAAAGCACAAAATGACTCTTCATTTTCAAAGTGGTGCTTCGGGTTTCAGCTGTGACTCATTAAAAATCAATGAGGGTTCCAGAGCTAAAACTCTATGTGCTGTTTAGATGTTACAGGCTTGATCTGCTCTCTCTTCCACTAATGCAAATTAGAAGCAATCCCAATTAATACAGGCAAGGTATGCCAGTGCTACATCTATATAAGTGACAGGAGAATTAGAACACTAATTCCTTTGGTACTTTGTTCACTCATTGTGTACTGGCCAAGGTGGACTACTAAATCAGAACGGTAGGGGCTGATACTGAGTTCATACTGAAGTACAGGACTGAGCAAATTCAAAGCAGGGTCCATTTTTTGTTCCCTTTAAGACAAGATACGTCTTTGCATTTAACCTGATTTTCCTATACCACATTTTTTTTTGTTGGTCTATTTCTGGCTTTTTTTAATTGCATAGGGGGATTCCATTTCTCTAGGCTGTCTCAGGGCAGCTTTCAAACCCACAGCAGTAAGGAAGTACACTAAAGTGGCCTCTACATCTTCAAATCATACTTTCAGATTAAGCTGTAAGTGCTGTGATCTGGAAACTGTATCTCTAAGGCTAGGGACAGAAGTTACACATACACCAGTTTAAGTGATCAGAAACTGGTTTAAACCTGTAACAAAACAGAAGTTCAGCACACAAAAACCAGTTTCAAAATGGCTGAACCATTTTAAAATAAATGTGGTTGAATGTAGTATCAGACTTAACTGATTTAGGTCAAACCAGGTTATGAAACCTCTGTCCCAGACCCCTTCAAGTTAAATCACAGTCCCCCAACATCCCAGAATGCTTTGCAGTCCTGGCCTGGGCTGGGCTGTCTGCTCCAGAGAGCAGGGCTGGCCCTGTCTCTCTGCTCCCTAGCTGGAGCAGTGAGGGCTGGTTCACTGCCCCCCACTCCCCAGGCAAACCCTGGCTGGGGTCTGGGACCAAGGAGTGGAGTTAAACTCACCTTCCCCCAAGTATGGAGCTGCCCTGCTGGCTTACTTAGTGATGGCTGTGACTGTGGACTACAAATCCCAGAGGCACCTGGAAGCAGGAAGAGGAAGTGATGAGCAACCCTGGAGAGTCCTGCTGCTCTGATTTTGGACCGCAAAAAACAGAGACTTCAGGGGCAGCAGGAAGAGGAAATAAACACACAGCCTATCCTGTGTTTATAGTTCTTCAGTTTATACATTTTCAGAGACAGAACTATTCTTGTTCAAGCTTTTATGAATTCAGTTGCCATTGCTTTCCTCCCCTCTCCCCCCTGCCCAGGCAGAGCACAGGCTGGGACTTGGCCATGCCCCCTCTGCTCCAACAGAGAATGGGGAAAAGTCTTGGAGAGCTTTCTGTCTTCCCTCTCCTTTGACAGTGGCTAGCAGGCATGCTCTAGTACCTCCCAGCTTTGAACCACTGCAGGCATGTGGCTGCATTTCCTGACGTAAAACTGAATGTCTGCTCATTTATTTATTGGTTCAATCTCTGAAGTTTAGACTGGCCTGCAAAGACTGAATCAATTCAGCCTTGGGCTTTCTGACTGTCTATACCTAGCCCATATGGCTTACGTTAGAGACAGGAAGTCAAAAGAGGCTACACATGACATGTCCTTTTATGCAGTTACATAACTATATTGGGGGGGTAGAGGGAGGGAAGAGGACTAGGGTACCAGCCCAGCCTTTGATTTAGTGGGGACACAGAAAAAGCTGCCCCCACCATAACCGGCAGCCCAACTACAGCTGCTACCCTTATGCATTGCTGCTGCCCAGGGCACAGAACCATGTAGCTAGCCCAGGGCACAAAACCACATAGTTAGCCATGTAGCTGCTCATATGCAGTTGCATTTGGAACTGTTTATTGAATAAAAAAGATGTCTTTTTAACATTTTGCAGCCAGAGTGGTGCCTGAAGACTTCAGGTGTTATATGCCTGATTTCATTTACCTCAATGTGATTCAGAGTTAAGCCCATTGCAGGCACCGTATTATACAACAGAGATACATTTTGGGGAACAAAGCAATTTCTATACAGCAGTATCTCTCAACAGAAGGAAAATGAAGGGCTTGTCTAGTTTCATAGTTCTTAGGGTTGGACAGGACCTAAACAGATCATCAGGTCTGACCCCCAGCCCCAGGCAGGAATGGGTGCCGTGGTCATATCACCCCAGCCAAATATCTGTCCAGCCTTCTCCTGAAGACCCCCAAGGTAGGAGAGAGTACCATCTCACTTGGAAGCCCATTCCAGAGCCTGGCAGCCCTAACTGTAAGGTAATGTCTCCTGATGTCCGGCCTGAACCTTCTCTCTAACAATTTGTGGCTGTTGTTCCTAGTAACCCCGGGTGGTGCCCAGGGGAACAGAGCCTCACCCAATTCTCACTGGTCTCCCCTGGTGAGTTTGTAAACGGCCACCAGATCCCCTCTCAGCCTTCTCTTGTGGAGGCTGAACAGGTTCAGACCTTTTAGCCTCTCCTCATAGGGCCTGCCCTGCTGCCCCTTGACCATGCAAGTGGCCCTCCTCTGGACCCTCTCAATGCTAGACACATCCCTCTTGAAGTGCGGTGCCCAGAACTGGACACAGTACTCCAACTGTGGCCTAACCAATGCTGCATAGAGGGGAAGAATCACCTCCCTGGACTTGCTTGTGATGTATCTGTAGATGCACAACAAGGTGCGGTTAGCCTGACTGACCACTTCCTCGCATTGGCGGCTCATGTTCATTCTGGAGTCAACAATGACTCCAAGATCCCTTTCTGCCACTGCGTCAATAAGCAGGGTGTTTCCCATCCTGTAGGTGTATTGCTGCTTCCTTCTCCCTAGATGCAGTACCTTGCTGTCTTCTGCATTGAATGCCATCCTATTCTCATCCACCCACCCCTGCAAACTCTCTAGATCTAGCTGGATTCTGTCCCTCCAGTGTGCCCACCTCACCACACAACTTGGTGTCGTCAGTGAATTTGTACAGCGTGCATTCCACACCCACATCTAGATCGCTGATAAAGATGTTGAACAATACAGGCCCCAAGACCAAGCCCTGGGGGACTCCACTGCCTATGTCCCTCCAGGTCAAAAATGACCCATCCACCACCACTGTCTGGGTGCAACCATCTACACTGTGACAGCAATGGATCTTGGGAAGCACAGGACTGAGCATTTCCCATCCTTGTCAGTTTGCTAAGCCAGAAGTTTACCCATAAGGCTGGTCCAAACACATCACCAATGTCCACCTTCAGAACCACCAGAAGCCAAAGGCTTCAGAGCATTTGCTGGGAACACATTGGAAACAGCTTCATGATTGACCTTCCAGATCTTGAGTGATTCAGTGGACTTGGATGGGGCAAATGTGGATGGCATTTGCTCAGTCTAAACAAGTCCATAATAAATCCAGCAGAGAAACTAAGACAGGAAGAGAAAAAAATGCTTGGGAATCTGCTATCACAAAGGACAGCAACATTTTTGGACAGAGTGCCAAAAACACTCGCAAACTCAGCTTGTAAGATGTTGTCATGCCAGGGGAGCTGCAAGGTGCCTGATCCTTGTTGTGGCAGTGCAGACCTGGCCCCTTTCCTGCCATCTGCACTGAGGTGCACATGCAAAGCAAAATGCCTTCACATGCCATACTCTGGCACCCATGCCAGAGGTTGTCTACCCCTGTGCTATTACATATATATGGACAAGTTGCAGCTGATTTATAAGTAGGGTCAATAAACCCTTTTAAGCATCTTCTGTTTAAAGCACACAGGCAAAAATAAATCCATGGCATGTTCAGAAGCAATCAGGCTAAGTGGCTTAGTATTTTTCCTACTTTGTGGAATGTGGGTGGTGAAGGTGAATAATTTTGTCAAGCTACTTGGAAAAATATTTTAAAACTAAGGTCATCTATTGCAATGATATATTACAATTTCATTTATGTTTAATTCCATGGAACAAAAATACTCCCAGTTCTTCTTAAGATCTTTCCTTAAAATTACCTTTGCTGAGAAGCCTCTAAAAAGTTTACAGCAGTTAGGCTTTTGGGCAGCTGACACCACTGTCTATGTGGTGACCAATATTATCTCATTATTTCCTTTCACTCTCCATCCCATCAGCATTTCTCCATTGTTTTAGATTGTAAGGTTCTCTAGCACTGCCTTGGGTTGTGAAGCAATGTATTTTATGTTCTGTATTGATACAATACCTGATACAATGATGCCCAAATCCATGACTAAGGCTCCTAGATACTGCATTAATACAAAGACAAATAATTATTATATGTGCTGTTGAATCATTTGAGCCCCACAACAACACTTAGAGAAGAGGCTAGAGAAGTCAACATGCAGTATGTTTGTCATGACAAGGAAGCAAGGGAACAAGAATAAATGCCACAGTGCATTAGTCCTTAGCACTATGAGACAGGATAGTACCATCCTTAACTGTTTTCTTTCTCTCATTTCCAAATGTGTTCTTATATATAACCAGGAGGAAAAACTAGAAGAGCTGGGAAAGCTGTTTGAAGGGTCTTGGAACTCGGGAGTGATCCTGAATAACTGGAAGAGGGCTAACGTGGTATCCATTTTTAAGAATGGGAAGAGGGAGAACCCTGAAAACTGTAGACTGGTCAGTCTGACTTCGGTCCTGGGAAAAATCTTTGAAAAAATTGTCCATCAGCCACAAACACAATCTCATAACTGGTGGGGTATTAAGAAGCAACCAGCATGGCTTTGTCAAGGATAGGTCATGCCTAATAAACCTAGTGTCCTTTTACAACCTTTTATTAACCAGCTGGGCAAGGGACATGAGGTTGACATAATATACCTAGACTTCAGCACATGGGCAAGTGGTACCTCCTGAGCCGGGGGGGTGGGCACTTGCCCCCTGCATCTGCCAGTCAATGTCTGGGGGATGGGGGATCCCTCCATGGCCAGTCACATGTGCCAACCCGGAAGAAGTGTTCCCTCTAAGCTGGCTCTAACAGGGAACGCTGCCTGGAAGGGCCAGAGATGCACCTGGAAGTGCCAGCTGCACTTCTCCTGGTGCCCCCACTCCCTGGCCAGCACTCTTGGGTGGGGCACCAGCACCCCCTCCTGCCCTTCCTAAGCAGGGAATGCTGGTGTGAGGTGGTGCACCAGCACTCCTGGGGGTGCACATGCATCACCATGCACCCCCTACCCATCACCACTGCTTTAGCAAGGTCTTTGATATTGTTTCCCATGAGATTCTTTCAAGCTGGAAGGCAGTGGACTAGACCAGTCTACAGTGAGGTGGGTTAGCAACTGGCTCAGAGGCCAATCCCAGACAGTTGTAATCGATGGGATGGCCTCATCCTGGAGGGCCATCTCCAGTGGTGTCTCCCAGGGATCAGTGCTTGGTCCTGTGCTCTTTAACATCTTTATCAATTACTTGGATGAGTGGGTGGAAAGCACAATGATTATGTTTATGAACAATGCCAGGCTGTGGGGAAATGTGGGCACATCTGAGGATAGGGTAAGGATCCAGGTTTACCTTGACAGACTGGTTCTATGGGATGAACACTATCAGATAAGGTTCAATAAGGACAAGTGCCAGGTACTTCATTTGGGTAGGAAGAACCTTCAACATAACTATATGATAGGTGGTGGTCCACTGGCTGGCACTGCATCTGAAAGGGACTTGGGGGAAACAGGACCTGGGGGTGACAATCAACCAGAAGATGAACACGAGCCAACAGTGTGATGAAGCTGCCAGCAGGGCAAATAAAATTCTGGTGTGTATCAGCTGATGTGTTGAGAATAGATCCAGAGAGGTGCTCTTCTCCAGCTATTCAGCATTGGTGAGGCCACGCTGGAGTACTGTGTCCAGTTCTGGGCACCACACTTCAGGAAGGATGTGGCTAAGCCTGAAAGGGTATACAGAGAAGGAACACCCACATGATTAGGGGCCTAGGATAGACCCTATGAGGAGAGACTCCAGGAACTGGGTTTGTTCAGTCTGAGTAAGAGAAGACTGAGAGGTGACTTGATAGCTGCCTACAAGTATGTCAGGGGTGAACACCAAGATCTAGGGGAGCAACTCCTCAGAAAGGCACCTCTTGAGAGGACAAGGACCAATGAGCACAAGCTAATTGAGTAAAAATGTAGGCTGGACATAAGGAAAAAGTTATTTTCCATAAAGGTATGTGGAAGCTGGGACACACTCCCAGCAGAGGTGGTGCAGCTGCCATCCTTGGAGGTGTCCAAGAAAAGGCTAGACAAGCACCTCATTGAGCTCATTTGAGCCCAATAACCTCCTGGCCATGGCAGAGGACCAGACTTGATGATCTTACAGGTCCCATCCAGTCCTTTGATTCTATGAACTGGAACTTAACAGTGTAGCGGAATGCCGGGCTAGTGATTCCAGCACCGCTTGGGGAGCCGCGGGCTTTACGGAGTGGGCGAGCGTGCGGCTTGTGGGGCGGGATTGGAGGTAGCTTTATGACTGCCTTCGAGGTTCGCCAAGTTGGCGCAAGTAGACAACTTAGAGTAAGTTGTTAGTTTTGTATAATAAGTTTGTAGGATGTCTGTTGGTTCACGGGGTTCCAGAGTAAGCCCTTGTGTTCTAACCCGATGGGCTAGGTACGGCTTAAGTCCCAGAACTGGTCAACAGCTCATTGAGATAGGGTGTTAGTGGTAGAAGTTATTACGGCGTAAATATAAGGTAAAGTAAAAATTTGTTTTATTCACTCACCTGGCCTCACCCTCTTACGAATAAGAGGGGAGACCGGCTGGAATGAAGCTGCAGTAAATATAAGTATAGAAAGCCTAGATACGCTGTCTAAACTACGAAGAGAGGCAGTTAAGAGGTGGAGTCTCCGATGTTTCTTCAGTTACAGTATGCCGGATACAAAGGGGGTCTGTCGGCCCACAGGGTTTACTAGCGAGCCCTTGCTTTCTACCCCTTGCGGGATAGGTGCGGCTACTCACTAGTTAGTCCTAAGGCTGGTCAACAGCTCATGAACAGGATGATAGATAATAAAACTGTAATGCGGTGAATCGCTGTCAATTGTCGGATTTTCGAGGCCTTGGTTTTCGCTGGGATACGCCCAGGCGGGGAGGCTGAGGACTGGCTACAGGGTGATCAAGCCTGAAGGGTTGTTCAGTCGTCGTCTCTGCTAGTTCTTGCCTCTATGCCTCTTTATAGATGTTGGTTGGACTGCCTCTGTGACACTAACTATGAAATAAGCTAAGCATACAGAGATAGGATAGGGTTTTTTTACATAATAGTCACTAGGTAGATTTTCTACATAAGTTTCGTTTCTGCAGGAATGACACTTATAGATAAGAAATGAAACTTACAAAATATGCATGTGCAGCTTAATACAAGCGTGGGAAAATATAAAGCTTTCATTTTGATTATAAGCCAAAACTACAAGGTTACATAAATGTGAGAGTGCTGCGCGGCAGTTATACAGAAATAAAATAAGACATTTACAAACAGGACAAGCATTTCCAGCCCTACTGAGTAGCTCCTATGAAAAAAGTACTGCATTGTATATAGTTTTCTTTTGCTATTGTGGATCAGGTATTTAACAGCAGTTGGCAGCATATTTGCTGGTAAATAAACGTTGGTGCTCAGCATTTGTTTCTTCACTAAAATTTCACTGAGTAGAATTTAATTAACCTTGAGAAAACACCAATGTATACCCCAATGAACACAGGTGCTCTTCACCATTTGATATGTCCTAATATCAAATTTCTAAGCCAAAAATTACATAAATACTCAAAATGATGCAGATCAGCACATAAGGTCAAAGTAATCAGGAACAAAGAGAACAATATTAAGTAATAACAGCATAACAGCAAGTAAGAACATTTAAGACTGCAGGCTTCAGGCCTTTCCATCACCCTTCACTAGCAAATCAAGTGCACAAGCTGTCTGATTAGGTTCATGCACCTGGCATTTCCAGTATTAACAACACTGAACTGAACTGGCTGTCTGGCTGGGTTTGAATAATTTGCAGCAATACCTGTGGCCTCTTAACTCCACAGATTATTAAACTCCTTGCTTTGACTTCAACAGATGTGGTGCAGAATACAACAGGCAGATAAGAGGGTTCTTACTTTGCTGCCTGCACATGCCTTATAGGTTGGCAGATACCTCCACCTGGATTTGAGCCTTTCAGTTGCCACCATCCTGCAACTGATAATCCATATTTATTATCTGCTTACACAGATTGACATATGTATGCAATATATGGAGTGTGTGCATGTGTGTGTGTGTGTTATAAATGCCTTTCCGTGCTAATCCACCAAGGATGTAACTCTTCTTACTAGCTCAAGCTGATACAGCTCATGATTATGGCTCAAGAAGATCCCGAGTCCTGTCCCAGGTATATCAGACATACAAGGTTTCTAAGCACTCCCTTGACACATTAGAAATACAAGCAGCAACAGAGACAAACCCACTTCTCAATAATTAACATATATGCTTACTATAGAATCGTGGCTGCAGCTATACCCTCTATTGGGATTGTAATAGCACCAAGAGTAGAAATTCAGTAAAGACTGTTTTAAATATGGATGTAGTCATGCTTACCCTCTTCTTGAAGATAAATAAGCTCTCTCTGTGCCAGTAGATTGAAAAATATAGTATTAATACTTAAGAAGCATTTACAGGAAAGTCAGTGAGTTCCAGCGCATACAACACAGGACTACAAGTCAGGAGACCTATTGTTAGTGCTTTCGCTGATGTCCTGTATAATCTTAACTAAGTCATTCAAGCCAAGATATTCCAACCTTTGTTACCTGACATTACTACCTAAATAACAAATGGCCTTATTTTTCAGTGATGTTGAGTACTCGCAGCTCCCAATGGAATAGTATATGATTGGCCTCTTTTGAAAAATCAGGCCTCCCTTATTTAGGGAGCTATACATGGATGTATCTGCCTAATTAGGGCACAGAAAATGAAATCTTTCCCATTCTCCCCCAACCCTACCAGAAACTGCAGAAGGTGTTCACCTTTAGTTTTCAAAATGTTAGTCTAAACCTTTGTATTTCAGCTATTTCATTTATAAAATGGGACTTTAATAACGTCAATAAAGTACTTTGTGTTCTATGGATTAAAATCAATGTCTGAATGCAGCCACCATGGTCAGATTGGTACAGACTGCAGGCGGTTTTTTGCCTTTCTTTGTAGTGGGGGTGTGGACCTCTTCCTTGGATCTGTCCTTTGTAGCAGCAGCACATTGCCCACCATTGTCCCCCTGCTTTACCTGTGGCAGATCAAGGTATTACGTCTTATGACTGTGTCAGGGTTGACTGTGTTGTTTTGATAATATCTTAGACCAGGGATCGGCAATGTTTTTGGGCAGAAAAATCTGCAACCTCGACTTGTAAGAAGTTGGCATGCTAGGGGCAGATGGGAGGAGCCGCAGGGGGCCCAATCCTTGTTGTGGCAGCAGAGGTCTGTCCCTTTCCCCGCTATCTGCTCTGAGGTGTGCATTCACCCATTGCTGGCAATAAGCCTCACTGGGGCTCCACAGACCACAGTGCAGCTGTTTGCAGCCTCCTTGCCATCTGAATATAAGCTGGGCAGAACGAAGCTAGTGGCTGATTTTTTATCAAGATATCACCAAGACCAAAAGTTCCTGTTCAAGGAGCATCCACACGGTGGTGAGTGGCTGTCTTGCAGACAGGAGATGCCAGAGATGAGAGATAAGTCACTTAGTGGCACCATAAAGGGGAAGATGTGCAAAGAGGCTTCCTTAGCTTCTTCAGAGAAAAAGAAGGGAAACTTATCGGATCCTCAGGAAGCGATGTCTATGCAGAGAACATTGCAGTCACCAGAATGTTCTTTTATCAGTTGCCAGTCCTTCCAGATTGGTGTTCGTTGCACCCAATGCCCTATTTCCAGTGGAGGACCTACATCAAATGAGAGAAGATGGACTGGCAAAACAGACAAGTTCCCCTACCTCAGCCTGAACCCCAGCTGTGTGAACCCTGGGGACAGAGAGTGGACCAGATTTCAGTCTCAGAGCTCAGAGGAGCTCTAACTGCTGAGAGTATGTGCTGAAGCATTCTTTAACCATGGATACTGGAGTGTCGGGATGGATAGAGCAGCCACAACCTGCTCAGCGTGAAAGAAGGTTGTTTTTTTCTTTGCTTTTCCTTGCATTTGAGTTACTATTATATAATATTGTGATAGGGCAAACTCCCGGGCCCAGTTCTAGTGCTGGCCTGCCACCCATCTATGGGCACACTGGCCACCTTACTCTCCTGCCATGCCTTGTTGTTCAATAATTAAGATGTTAATTAGGTGGGAAACTTCCCTTTGAGCACTCTGATGTCAATGGGCAGTACATACATGCTTTGGCCTTCCCTTTACATGTCCCATGCCTCGCAGATGTCATCCAGTAGGTTAATACTTCTCTGGCCCTCCTTGGTAGGTCCCTTCCTTGGGCCTCATCTGAGTGGTGACTGTTTGATTAACCAAAATCTGGGTTGACTCTGTCCCTAGCCTCTTACCGGGCAACTCATCAGTCTCACCCCCTCCTTGGGGCCAACACTCTTCCCTTTATGCTAGGATACCCCTAAAGGCTCAGGTACCTCTACATGGCATACCTGGACCACCTCTCCAGGGTCCAACACCCCTATGGGGTTCAGGTGCTTCTGTAAGCGTGCTTTCCCCCACACTCCCTGCTCACACAATGGCCCATCAGATGGTGGGGGATGAGGTTATTAAGGTGCTCCTACCTGACTTTCACTGGGGAGGTTAGTGGTCTTGGCATTTCAATGACACTGCCCTGCCACAGGCAATTCCTCCAGGCCTCCCTACCCCAGCAGGATGCAGTTTTAGGTTATGCCCAGGCCCATCCAGTCTTCTCCTTCCCTACAGCTCCTGCTCTTACCTCCAAAATGTTCCTGGAGCAGTATTTTGGCTGGGTGATGTTACTCCCTTGCTGGCTGACAGCAAACTGCTGTCTCAGCTCTGAGAGCAGGGCTCTAAAATGGCCACCGTAATTCAGCACTTACTGGCTGCCTGCTCCAGCCCTTAAAGTGATGAAGCAGTGAAGCTGCTCCATCACAAATATACAGAGAGTTGACTGATTGATTTTGAGCCCTATCAGGTATGGGGAAGGAACCCCAAACCATACAAGTGATATTGAGGTGCTGCAGGGCAATGACACTGCCTTTCCATGGCAAGGTTTTTTGTTTTTGTTTTTTCCTTTGATTTAAGTTCTTATCTGTGGAGCTGTGTCTCACCAAGGATCATTCCTGAGCCCACAGGGAAAGGAATCTGTACCTGTAAAAAAAGAGAAAAAAAGAACACAGAAAGCACATAGCGTTCTGGGACTTTGGGAGTGTTAAGCACTTACCTGAGCTGTGCTGTTTTATAGCAGTTGCAATTCCCTTTTTGTTACAGTGATGATCCGATACTCTTTGGGTCCACCCAACCCTTTCGTCTGGAGATAGCACTGAAGGAGATCCTGAGCCTGGGAAAAGAAAAAACAGTGAAGCTATAGAACATCTGTTAGTGACAATAGTTTTCTTGCAATATCATAACATCCGGTTGGTCTTTAACTGGCGTGTAAGGGGAGGTTGGACCACCAGGAGAGACAGGCCTAATTGTCCTTGAAGTGAATTCTCATCAAGAGAACACCTCTTGATACCCATAGATTACATCAAAACGTGGCAGGAAAGAACTGGGTGACTACTGCTGCCTGATTCTGCAAGGATAATGAGGCTTTTCCCTTGTGGCCCAGACCCGCCAGGTGCAAGGTCAACAGGGACTTTGGCCTTATCCTGTGCTCTGTGGACAGAATGATCCTGCCTCAGGCAGGGGGTTGGACTAGATGACCCCTGGAGGTCCCTTCCAGCCCTACTTTTCTATGATTAGCAACAAACAAAGGAGTATATGGTACGCAGAGCAGGCTTGTGCTTACAGGATCCCTGTAATTTGTGCCAGAGATGTGAGCTTTCCCCATAAAGCCGAGTTGCATTTCTGTATCTACATTTTGTGGCATATCTGTTATGTCACTAGTAATGAAAATGAAAGGTTCTTGTAACTTTTATTTCCCAGAAATTCATTTATGCCTGTATTACTGCATTGGATCTGTCTGCGACATAAAGTAACCAATAGCAGGGGTGAATAAAATAGGATTACATGGGTTGCTTGCCACTCATCTATATGCACATTTTATTTTCTCCAGTTTCATTAATCATTTAAGATACACCTAAGAGTTTGAGCAGGTTTGAAGTGGGAGACAGAAGAATTTTATCAGTAAACTGTCATTTAATATATAATACCTTGAATGATAGAACATAAGATTGACTGGATTGGCACTAGATACTGTACTTTTATCTTGTTTTTATGGTTATTCATTACTTTCTCTAGGAACCTCTAGGGGGAACACTTTGTTAAGCCATATTGTGTGTTACTTATGCTTTCCAAAAGTGCTTCTGAATTTAGCATATGGAAAATGTTTTACTGGAGAGCTTGAGAGTGTCAAAAGAAACGTGTTTGTGATGTTGTCACCTGTCACAGCAGCTGATTGAAAATCTCTTCTATTTGGCTCTGGTACATAGCTATGCTGTTGAGATTTGGACTCATACGTCTCCATTTGTGCCACTCTACTGAGGCAAGCTATTGTATAGAAAGGCATCAAGCATTCTTAACATCATGTCATCTACCCTGAAGAGGTTTTCAGTAGGTTTAGAGGACACATGTTAAAAGTATCCAAGTACTTTCTCTCATCTTGTTACCTGGCAACTCCAGTGGAGGTTTCTGTTTGATTTTTCATACTGTAGACAAGGCCTAGGAAAATGGTAATAGAGGACCCTGCATCAAAAATGTTGACTTGCGTGCATCTTTAGAGCCACCACTCAAATAACTGCACCAAATTAATTCTTATAAAATTACACATTTTGGGCATGTGTAATACTTTGTATCATAATATGGGATGCTCACTCTTATGCTTTATTATATAAACTTACTGTAACTGAATTACAGTTCATGGGGGGAACTGTAACCTTGATTTATCTCTATTTATATAAGTATACCAGACTCCAAACAGTGTCACTAGAGAACTGATTTTCTCACATTTAGTAATGAGAGAACAAAAAAAAAATCTGTTTGCACTTCCACTATAGAGTCATCTAATGAGAAAAAGGGGAAATTAGATTAAATTCTAGTTATTTCACTTGTATTAGGCATCATACTGTTGTTTTTATTATCTTAAATGTCAGTATTCTATTACTTAAATTATATGTTCTGATTACATTGTTGATTGTATATACAGTAATGGAAATAGTTTAAATAGAGCCCAACTGTCCAGCATACACAGGCTATCAAAAAGGGGCTGTTCAAGGAATAAACTAAAATTCAATTCTACTTAGGCAGAGCAGCCACCTGCACAATGCTTTGTCCACATCGAGATCGGGTTCTGTAGGTTTCAGGGATGGGGACAAGAATAACTAAATATCATCTGGTTTCAGTGGAATTGTCCATGATTATTCCTATAGAAACTACACTGGGAGATTTTCATTGATATCAGTATTTTCATCAGTGGAGTTTTTTCCATGGCTACTACCACACAGTGGGTGCATCTACATGTGTGCATTAACCTATTTTAAGGCACATTAAGGTGTCAAAAAACCCACACTCTTGAATGAATGTGTATTAAAATAGACCAACGATCATTTTTCTAGTACCTCTCAATGGAGGTACTAGATTTAATATGCATTACCTAAAGTGTGTTAATGAACTTGTAGATGCACCCAGTAAGACAGAGATCATTTGATGGTGATAAGCCATCCACAGCATAAGCCACCCCACAAGAACCCCTGGGTTCCTAACGCAATATGTCAGGATGAAAAGGAAACCCCAGTGGCAGCCTGAAGAGACAGTGTCTACGAGAAGTAAGCTGCCTCTGTGAATTTCTTCATCTCACAGAATTGGGAGGCCAGATTCCCAGTTTACTCTGCTGAAGCCCCTGCTACCCTAGAGAAAATTTGGGAAAACCTTCAAGATTAACCACATGGTCTTTCTGGGACTCTCTGCTAACTTCCTAGAGGTTCTTAGCTGCAGTGGAAGAGCTAGTCTACTTGCAACAAACAAAGGAACACTTAAAAGACAAATGTTATACATGCAATCACACTCAAGAAGCCTATTTTGTAAAGGGCAAATGATATACTGAAGAAACCATGTTTTACTTTTGTTTTATCTCTCTGCTTTGAAGGCTCTCTAATTTCCATGGGTTGCTAACTGGCATATTTCTGCTAAAGGCTTACAGTTTCCCATTTGCAAAAAAACTACATGAGCTTTCAACAAAGGACAGAATACTATAGAAACTAAGTCTGTGCTTATGTGGGTGGTTGAATGTGTCACATGCTGTGACTCCCGGACAAAGATCAGGAACTAGAGTTTTAAAGCAGCTTCTCCCCGTCCTCCTTTTAAATGGGAAATTCATTGATTCCATAAATACGTAATGTTTATGTTCTCTGTTTTGGGTACAAACATAACAAAAGCTGATGCACACATTTGGCAAGTATATCATTTCAGAGAGCTGAATTAATTTAATCAAATTAAGACTGGAGGTTTTTAAAAATTGAAATGGCTTTAACATATTTTTAATGGGAACCTAAGAGGAAACATTAACTTTTACAACAGGTCTCTAAAAAACTTAATTACATAAGAGCAGGAGTTCCCTAGTTATACAAGTCAGCCACCTTCTATGCTATGCCATGCCATGTTCTTCAGTGTTCTATACTGGGAAATCCTAAAATATACCCAAATCTCTCAACTGATTAATCATCTATATTCATGTATCAGTTATCTCCATTGACTCATTTTGCCAATCAGAGTGTGTATTACTAGAATGAGATAAGTACATATGTGAAAAGCAGATATTCTGAATATTTCATAGTTTCATAGCTGGTAGGGTTGGAAGGGACCTGAGCAGATCATCAGGTCCGACCCCCTGCCATGGCAGGAAAGAATGCTGGAGTCAAACGACCCCGGCAAGGTGTCTATCTAGCCTCCTTTTGAAGACCCCCAAAATAGAAGCGAGCACCACTTCACTTGGAAGTTGGTTCTGGATCCTAGACACCATGACTATGAAGTAGGGCCTCCTGATATCTAGTCTAAATCTACTCTCAGTCAACTTATGGCCATTATTCTTTATTACTCCTGGTAGTGCTCAGGGGAACAGGGACTTTCCCATTGCCTGCTGGTCCCCCTTGGTCAGTTTATAGACGGCCACCAGATTCCCTCTCAGCCTTCTCTTGTGGAGGCTGAACAGGTTCAGGCCCCATAGCCTCCTCTCACAGGGTCTGCCTTGCTGCACCCTGATCATGAGAGTGGTCTGGACCCTCTCGATGCTGTCCACATTCCTCTTGAAGTGTGACACCCAGAACTGAATGCAGTACTCTTAACTATGGTGAGACCAATGTCGCATAGGGGGAGGATCACCTCCTTGGACCTGCTTGTGATGCATCTGTGAATGCATGACAAGGTGCGGTTAACCTCCCTGACCGTGTCGCCACATTGGTGGCCCATGTTCATCTTGGAGTCAGTAATGGCTCCAAGATCCTTTTCTGCCTCTGTGCTGATGAGAAGGGAGTTCCCCAGCCTGTAGGTATGCTGCTGGTTCTTCCTCCCCAGGTGCAATACCTTGCACTTGTCAGTATTGAAACCCATCCTGTTCTCATCCACCCACCCCTGTAACCTGTCCAGATCTAATTGCAGCCTGTCCCTGTCCTCTAGCATGCTCACTTCTTCCCTCATCTTAGCTGTAAGGGAGAGAAGAAGTCGGCAGGCTCTGGAGAACCCCACCCAGGCGCAATCGCGCATCCTGCGTGCTCCGGCCCAAAATGTGGGGCTGGAACTTCCCCCTTTCAGGTGTCGGGAAGAGGGAGGAGCCGGAACAACCAGGACCAGCATAAAGGAGGCGCTGGAGCTGTCCAAGAAGGTGGAACCGGAAGGAGCAGGCAGAGGAGCTGACGCCGGCGGGAGCACCCTTAGGCAGATACGGGCCGCTTGGAGACGCGGCCGAATCTTTTGGGGTAAGAACAGTCCCCAGCAGGGCTTGTAAGCCTGGGCAGCCAGCCTGGCAGGGCTGAGGACTGTTAGACGCCGCTGGGAGCGGCTGGGACCCGGCAGGGGCCGGAGACTACAGAGACTACAGTAGGAGTGTACTTACCAAGACAGGAGTCATCGCCCCTTGTAGTGCGGGCAGAGGAGCTCATTGATAGGTGGATGGGGATTCCCCACCCTGTGGCATACAGGGGAACACCGGAGAAAGTCTGCTGAGGGTCAAAGCAGATGCCCCACTCCAGGGAGCCCTGGCCGTGGTCTTTTCTGTTGACTTTACCTTGTTGTGTTACAGACTATCCGGGGATACACCCCGACGAGTGACCTGTCCAGCTGGGTGGTCACCCACCGGTGGACCGGGCAAGGGTGTAGGGGTGGCAGAGCCCTCATTAACACGGGACCCCGGGAGTGTAGGAGTCTCACTTTTGGACGATACGTGCCGAACCAACTGGACCAATCAGAACTATCATCAAAGTCATGGCAGGCGAGGCAGGCGCGTACAGACACCCAACCAGTGGCGAGTCACTCCTTGACAACTGGCAGGCGGTCCCGATGAGGGGAGGTAGTGGTGACTGCAGTCAAAGACTAATACCCTGACATTAGTGTCATCTGTGAATTTGAACAAGGTGCTTTCCACTCCCTCGTCCAAGTCACTGATGAAGATGTTGAACAGTGCGGGTCTGAGCACTGAGCCCTGGGGAACCCCACTGCCCACAACTCTTCAGGTTGAAAATGACCCATCCACCATGACAATCTGGATGCGGTCCTCCAGTCAATTAGCAACCCATCTAACCGTGTAGGCATTGACACCACAGTCACCTAATTTTTTAATGAGAATGGGGTGAGAGACAGTGTTGAAGGCCTTCCTAAAGTCCAGAAAGACTACATCCACCAAGACACCTGCATCTAAGGATTTTGTGACCTGGTTATAGAAGACCACCAGGTTGGTCTGACAGGACCTGCCTCTAATGAACCCATGTTGATTGCCTCTAAGCATAATCTCCCCTGCTTGGCCCTTACAGATGTGCACCTGGATAATTTTCTCAAAGAACTTCCCCAGGACCGAGGACCCTATAGTTTCCTGGGTCCTGCTTCCTCCCTTTTTTGAAAATGGAGACCACATTGGACCTTTTCCAGTCCTCTGGCACCTCGCCAAAGCACCATAAGTACTCATAAAGCCATGCCAGGGGTCTCACAATGACCTCTGCTAATTCCTTCAGCACTCTGGGGTGGAGATTGTCAGAACCTACTGATTTGAACATGTCTAGTCTCACCAGAAGTACGCTGACTAGGTCCTCAATGACCCTGGGCCCGGCTGTGCCTCCCCTGAGACTGTCAGGGATCCCAGTGGAGCGGGGGCATGACCTGGTCCCTGCTCAGAAAAATGGAGGCAAAGAAATTGTTAAAGAAATTAGCTTTGTCATCCGGTGCAACCACTAAATTTCCTAGTGTGTCCTGCAGAGGTCCCACGTTACCCAGTACCTTCTTTTTACCCCCTATATATTTAAAAAAGGACTTCTTATTATCCTTGATCCAGGTTGCTAGTCCCAGTTCCATCTCTGCCTTGGTCTTCCTAACAGCCCCCCTACAATATCAAGCCAAGGAGGTATAATCCTCCTTGGTAACGGCCCCTTCCTTCCATTGGGTGTACGTCTCCTTTTTAGCTTTGAGACATTCCTGGATGCTTTTGGTGAGCCATGAGGGCTTTTGAGCACTCTTGTCCCCTTTGATCCGTGTTGGGATTGTCATCCTTTGGGCTTGGAGGATCATCTCCTTAAGGAATGACCACTCTTTTTGGACTCCCAACTCCCCTCCCTTCCGGGACCTCAGTGCCTCCCCAACTAGTCTCCTTATCTAATTGAAATTTGTTCTCCTGAAGTCCAGGGCTGCTGCCTTGCTGCAGGCCTTGGACACCCTGTGCTGGATAGTAAATTCCAGTAGGCAATGATCGCTATCACGCAGGTGGTCAAGCACCCACAGTCCCCTCACCAGGTCGTCACCTGTGGCCAGGACCAGGTCCAACAAGGCATTTCCCTTGGTGGGACTATGCACCTCCTGGGTTAGTTGGAGGTCCTGTAACTTGGCTAGGAACCTTCATGAGTGGTCAGACCTGGCTGACTGCTCTTCCCAGCAGATGTCTGGATAGTTTAGGTCACCCATGATCACCTCGTCCTTTGACATTACTGCCTCCACAAGCTGATCGGAGAATTTCCGGTCCAGCTCTTCTCCCTGGTTGGGTGGCCTGTAGTAGACACCCACCGTTAAGTTCCTTTCCCCCTGACGCTCTTGTATTCCGACTCAGAGCACTTCAGTCAGCCCCTCCTCTGACAAAAAGTGTTGTTTGTTAAGGATGTGTATTGCTCTTTGATGTAGAGCACCACACCCCCACCTTTTCTCCCCATTCTATCCCTCCTGTACAGGTTATAACCCTTGATGTTCACTGCCTGGTCATGCGTTGGATCCCACCAAGTTTCAGTGAGCCCCACTATGTCTGGGTTTGTGTTAGCTAGCAGGAGGGCAAGTTCCTCCTTCTTGTTCCCCACACTACGAGCATTAGTATAGAGGCATTTAAGGCCCCCTGTAGGTGCATGCCCCGCCCCCTAATCCCAGGACTACCTGGGCCCTTGTCTCTTACCTGGGTTCTTGTGCTCGTAGCCTGTCTTGGCTGGGTTGTTCTTGTGAGTGACTCTTGGTTTGGTGTTCTGTGGCTCCCTCCACTCTCATCCTCCCCTTCCCCTGACGAGCCTAGTTTAAAGCCCGCCAGAGGAGATCAGCCAACCTGAAAGAGGACACACGCTTACCTTTGGGGGAGAGGTGAAGCCCATCCCACCTGAGCATGTCTCTTGTCCTGAAGTATGGGTTGTAGTCCAAAAAGCCGAAGCCCGCCTTGAGACACCATTTCGGAAGCTTCAAGTTGAGCTCTCTGATGCAGGTCTTATGGCGTCATCCATGACATTACCTATGAACACTAGATTACAGTCTCTGCTTTATACCAAAACAGCAGTTTATTGTAAATCAGTAATGTAATAAGCAGCTTCATTCAATGAGCCAAACTGAACTCTATTATTCAGCACTTATGAGGCCTCGCCTGCAGTACTGTGCCCAGTTTTAATCCCCCAATATGTGAAAGTCAGTTATAGAGAGGATAGTGATACATTCTGATTGGCTCCAATCCACCTGCCCCACCCTGCAGTGCAGGCTGGGCAAACCCCAGACCAAGCTCCCTCCCCTCTTTTCCTTCCCTCTCATTCTGAAGACATCACTGGAGCTGGGAAAGAGGGGTGGGGAGGTGGGGAGTGGTTTCAGACATGCAGCTGCTCCAAACTGGACCATGAACCCTCCCAATGAATGTTGGGTTGTGAGGAACACTAACTCATGGTGCTTCCTGCAAAATGCCATGGGTTACTGTGGGGAGCTGCACATCTGTCAGTGCCAACAGGGCCAAACCAAGATTCTGAGTAGGGCAATCAAAATAACTGTGACCCCAAAGTTTGAGATCTGGCTCCAAATCCAAGTAAAAATGTTAAAATGAAGGTAAAAGTTAGAGTAAGCCTGCCTTTATAGAAAGAAGAAGATTTTACCAAATTTAGATAAATTATGTATTTAAAGATAGTATGTATTCATTAACTTCCAGGATATAATTAAGCATAGCTAGTGTATACTCTAATTAGGAAATGAAAACAGCACTATGCTGCTGTTTCTTTATTTCAGAAATTTATACTAAGGCAAATCCTATCTCCATTACATGTTTTTTTACATCATTAGACTTTTATTGAAGAGCAATTATTTTCATTTCCTTGTTTTTTCACATATTTACTTTTCCTTTGAATCTGTAGTATTTCGAAGCAGGCCTGTACCTAAATCCTCAAGCTAAATGCACCTGAAAGTTGAAAAACAATTCTACCTAGAACCAAATGCTATACCTGGCCCTTATCTCTTATGAACCACAACTCCAAGCTCTCAGAAATTTCGCTTCTAATCCTTACATTTTGGGACAATTTCTAGCTATATTAAAAACACAAGAGCAGAGCGGCATTGCAATAAGTGTCAGAATGTGTAAAATGTCTTCTATCCCTCTTTCATCTTTATGTGCCACTGTTTATGAAGAATTATTTAAATTAAAACTCATTCAACTTTTCAGAGAATGGTATCTGTCCACCAGCACTCATATTTTCAATTGCTTTTGCTCATTAAAATTCAGAAATACTCCAGATCCTTTCTGTATACTGTTCAGTTATGGAGATAGGATTCACCCTACATTTCTGATCATTTCAGATTTTACATTAAGATGAAAAGCTTTGATTTAAAGAAGTAGAAGATTTCTTAATTGTGTATTCTGACAATACTTGAAACTGTATGAGAGAAGTGCTTTCTATCTCCCTCTCTCTCTAAGCCAATAGGTTTTCAATAATAACACGTATTAAAAGAACACACTTATAGAAAAATAAAAAAGCTATGTAAGGAGTCAAATGCAATAATGTAGAGTAGGACAGGGGAGATTTCAAGTGCAGTCAGATATCTAAGGGGTAAATTTTCCTCTGCTATAGTGCCTCAGATACCAGAGGAAGAGAGAATTTGAACATCTTTATTTAGTGGCTGCTGGGGACCAATTTTTCCCCAAAAGTATCACTAGCCCCAGGAACCAACTCAGCTGTCCCCCATTTCACTTTCAATACATACTCAGATTGCTCCTGTTCTGGTACCCAGGTATGGGTATGCTGTTTCAACAGTGAGAATATTATCTATGGAGGCCATTATCTTCTCTTTGCACCTGCTTAATTGGCACAAAGGGGTCCCAAGAGAGGAACAAATTCTTTTGTAACTGCCTCGACAGACAACTAAGCTACTATTATTCCTAGAGGCAACCATCATGCCTTTCCTTAATGATATAATATCCCCAGTACATATGATTATCTTTGTGTAGTGGGTGCTTTGCCTTTATTTGAGCCTCCTCTGAGGCTTCAATTATATATTTACACTGAAACAGGCAGTACCACCATTGGAGTACAATTACTTTTAGTATAACCCTGCTTATTTACAAATATCCAATAACATAAAAATTGTGAGCATACATCAAGTCATAATAATCTGGGTTTGAAAGTCAGATCCTAAACTGATACATACCATATCATTGCTCCACCCAGATGGAGATTAAACTGAGGATCTAGACCCTGAGGATCTAGACCCTGAATTTTAAGAGTCTATGGGGTCTGGCTGTATGCAAGTTTCTAACAAGTGGCAATTTTGCTGTGTTGCTATAACTCTTCTTCTGTCAAGCCAGAACAGTCAGCACCTAGACTGCTTTGTCTCAAATCTTCCCTGCAGGGCATCTCAGGTAGGGCTAATTCTCCCTTAGCCTCTACTAACATCAGTTAGAAGTAAGCCCTCTGAGGCCAATGTAGTTGCGTAGCTGTAGAACTTTTGAGAGAGAGGAGAATCATGTGCCTTATAAACTATTTTCACTTAATATATAATGATTGATCCACTTGGTATCTGGATAAGGAATTCTATTACCCTGATTTTCCATTTCATCAGCATGACCCCTCACACTCCCAACCCTGTGACTCTATCTGCTGATGTTGTGACCTCATCGGGGTTATGGCCCACAGTTTGGGAACCACTGCCTTATGCACTACTGGAGCATAAGTGTTACTTGTTCACAAGTGGTCTGCATAGCATAGTGTAACAGGTACCCTTCCCAGACCCTGGTGGACTTGAAACCATCCAGGAACTGACTGGGAGCAAGGGGCATTGGAACCTCTATGAGTGAGCCTTGGTGATACATCCCCATGTGGCCACCAGAAGTGGAAGAGGCCAGCCAAAGTAGGACCCACCCGTGGGTGGTAGGAGCCACTTTCCATTAGCCCCAAGTGTTCTGCTGGAATTTAAAGGAGATGATCAGCAGATTAGAATCCCCTGGTGAAGGGAATGCACTGGGAGCAGCATAATCCATGCAAGCCACATGGAGACATGGCACTGAGGCCAGAACTGGCACAGAACCCAGAATCAGGGCTCGGTTAGTGCCTTGGGGCACAAGAGTCTGACAAATTAAAGAGAGTGACTGGAGATCCCTGACCAGGAGAACTGAAGCAGGCCTGGACTGCAGGTAATACAAATCCATTGACTGCTGGGAAAGGAAAAGAAAGCCAGTGGGGGAAGAAGCGGAGGGGAGAGAGAGAGAAAGAAGGCCAGTCCCAGGCACAATCTGAAAGTGATGGTGCACAGGGACAGCAATTGATTAAGACAGATTTACATAGATGGGCAGGAATGACCTGAAGTAAAAGGAAGGAAATAAGGGAAGCAACCCAAGTACCACACCTGGGGTACCTAAGCTGACTTTAATTAGTGTGGGTGACCACAACCAACCAGACTGGGAAACCAGATGTAGGCAGATAAAGTAGATTCTGCCCTGGTTAGGCAACATGAACTGACCTAAATAGGGAAGATCCCAAGGTTAACATAAAGCATTGGGGTTTATGTCCCCACTGAGAGCAAGGCCAGACATTTAAGGCTCATGGGCCAGGAGAGGGCTGGATCTAACCCTGAAGTGGGAATGCTGGGGATTTGGCTATCAGCTGAAATACCACTGAGGTGTGCAACAGGACAGGGTGTAGGGGATGGAGGAGCCCTGTGAAGAGCATCAGTGACCCCGAGTGATACCACTGATTATTGGTAGCATCATACCTCCCTCCTTTCATATTATTACAACATCAAGGCATGGTGGGCAAGAGAAGAAGGGACGACAGTCATTGCACAAGAAGGTGAAATATCATTGGGAGATGTTCCACTTACACATGGAAGTAAGTAGATTTTTTTTTCTCTGGTTAACTTTAGAGTCTATGCAATTCACTTCTGACTCAGGAGCCTAGAAGGCTCTAAAGCTGGCCTTTTTCAGTAGCAAGTATTCAGTCCACTGTTTTCACCTCAGGAAATTCTGTCTCACACAAAAAATGTCTTGATTGTGTATGTTTTGTTTGTGTAGTTTTGGAGAGCATATAAGACCCACTTCTTATGTATGCACTAATGACATGATACGCTTGAATGATCTCAGAAAAGCTAGGCAAGTGGAACTGGAATTCATGATCTTATCTGAACCATGTCAAAACTACAAGAGCTGCCTTCCTCAGATTACTTCTGTTTGTCGGATTATTGAGAAAATGCTTGCGATTTCCCCACAGCGTAAATGTAGTATACAAAAAGTCAGAGCACTACAGAGTGCCTTCCTTTCAAGGCAAATGAAATGGATCTCAAAGCAACACAATAAAATACTGAGTCTAATGCACATCATGGGCTTTCAAGAGAAATAACTTCTGTCAGCTCTGTTTTACATTCAGGGTTAGCACCCCATCCTGACAACACTTTTAGATCTATACCATATCACAGATGTAGACTGGTCCTCGCATTGTAAGCTTCCAGTAATTGAAATTTAAGTTAATGCTCTGAACATATTCAAGGCCTATCACAAACAGGACTATCAAAAACAAAATAAAGAAAAACCAACCATAAACAAACAGCTTTTAGTATACACACTCAGGGGCCTGATTTAAAGGATGTCAGATTGTGGGACCCTAATAGGAGTGGCAGGATATCCTAACAAGTCATAGTAGTTTAGGATGAAAGCCAGGCCATGTACTAGGTATTGGCTGATAACAAGAAAGGACGGCATGCTTATAAAACAGAGACTCTTATAAAACATGCCTGCCTTTACTAAGGATACTACAGAAAGAGAGGATGCACGAATAGGCAGAGTCCTCTTTCAGCCTCTCTAAACAGTCCTGTGGCAACAATGACTCACTCACTCCTGATCCCTTCCATTTCCCATGAGACACTAAAAAGCTTTACCCATACTTTCTCATCTTTCTCTGATCAGATTTATATACCCTTTTTTCTAGTGGTCTGAATCCCACTATTTTGTCTGTCTGCTTTGTTCCTATAAGCTGGTTGTTTGTGTATTAGTCATACCCTGTGGGTTTTCTTCTTTGCTGTGTCTCACTGTGTTGACCATTGCTACTATGTCTCATGTACCACATTGTCGAGTAGCAGCACAAGAGGTTTCCAGGTTTCTAAAACTAAATCAGCTTCCTATTAAGAAGATAATTTTCAGAAATTCTGAAATGCAACTAACATGCTAATCATGCACACAGATTGGCTTCCTGATGCTACCTTCACACTAATGCCTTCTGCAGGGTGTGCTTTTCCCTCCATATTCGATAAAGGTTGCTGCAGCACTTATGGCTGGCTCTATTCAGTGGTGTAAAAATAGGGTTAGCAAGCCTTTACAGGGGACAGAAAGGTAATTAGGAGGAGGTTCACATGAATAAATCTTATTGCTCATGTGAAAGTTTAAAGCAAGATTTGTCCTTTATGTAAACAATAAAAGCAAGTTTCAAAACCAGGTTGAATGGTGGTTGGGAAGGCCAGGGAGGGAACTCTGTCTACTTAATCATCCCTTTCACCTTTCTTACTATTGTTAATAAAGGTCTGTGGGCCAATATTTTTTGTACTTGCCCATACCCATTCCAATTTTGAGCTAATCTTCAAACAAGTGTATATACACACACATCATTTGCAACCATTTAGGAGCCACCTATAACTACATGATTTGAAAATATGGTTCTGTGATCACAGTACAAAAGTATTTCTGCAATATCAAGCCCTGATGAAAACTAAGGCCCTACCAGTACCTGCATGGTTTACAAATAATTTCACAAAGTGGAAGAGCCAATTGATGTTGTGCCACAATAATTACTGCTAGCGTCACTCTAAGAAACTCTTAATATTTTGTTGCCAGCCTTGTTCCACCCAGTCTCTGCCACTGTGGATTTCTGGAAAACTACTGCAGCAAAACAACGTACAGTATGCAGATCACTTTGATTTCTTCAATAACTTGCTGCAATGCAGAGGCATTCTCAGCAGCTTTCAGTGTATATATGAGAAAATTTCAGTTTTGTCCAAATAAGAGTAATTTCAGGATACATCCAGCTTCAGGATTCAGCTTACTGGGAAAGAGAAGTAGAACTTTTTGAAGAGTTTGTCTGTGATAAAGTTCAATTGGCAAGGTGACCTTGACATATTGGTGAGATTTGCAATATGCTACCAATATGTGATCAATACTATAAAAACAGTTAATGTAATATAATGGGCCTGAGCCCAGTCATTTAAAATCAATAAGAACTTTTTCAGAGAAGTAATGGGCCAAACTATTTAATAATCATAAGCCCATTAAAATGTTAAAATAAAGCCCTGATCTCATTTGGTCCATTAGTGAGAGGTGAGAGAGAAATACTGAAATAAATGGAATACTGCATCCATGGCAACTTGAAGTTAATTTACTGGTTTATCAAACTAAATGCAGAAATGAGCTTATTTGTTTAAGCTTATGAAACAATTGAGCTGGTGACAGCAGCATCAGCAAAACCAATGGCATAAAAGACATCTGCTACATGCAACTCCTTTTTTACAATCCTGGACTTTTGTTAGATCCTCAGCTACTCTTGGAGGCCAAATTAGCAATACTCCATCTGCAGCTGGCAAGTAAGATGAGCCCTTCTGTCATCCATGCCTTTACCACATCAAAGCCAAACTACTGTCCTATGCTCAAAATGTCACATCATTCAAGGCGGAAAAATAGGTTCCACCACAGCCCCACCAGAAAATGTTGACTAATAGACTTTATCTTTTCAAAAATATATATGTATGCGTGTGTATATACACACACGTGCAGACAAATATACAAAGAAAAAGTGCATATTTAGCAATCATTCAGAACAGATGTGTTTTCAGTTGGATATGTTATTGACGTGAGTCACTGAAGTTTCAGTTCAGGTTCCTCATTTGCCCCATTTTCTCCTACACACAAGGTTTCCTGCCTGGACTTCAAGATATACTGTGGTCTCTCCCTTCAGTGAGGAAAGACAGTGCATCATAAGAGAAGTAGTCAAGCAGGGTCCAGAGAAGAAAATGGGGATGTGAGGCAACTCTGAGAAAGCACAGCAGCATCCCCTGAACTGAAATACTTCCATTGCCAGCTAAAATGTTTTGATTTCCAGACATTTGTTTTTTCAATGAAAAATTGAAGCAGACACTATTAGGAGAAAGTTGTCTAGTCAAAAACCTACTTTTTTTGTTGTAACACAATTTTAGTGAAAAAAATATTGAGAAGCGTCAGGCTGCATATTGGGACTCCTTACCTTATTTTTTGTGCTTACGCTGAAGATAAAGGAGAACATAACTGGCTGCTTTCTGAGCAAGGTGCATGCAACACTGAAATTTTAAAGTTTGCACTGACCACCAGAAAGCTTCTAGGTGCAGTTCAAAGTGTTAAAACTAGCTTGTAAACCCTTACTTGTTTTTGGAACAGGCCACCTCAGACACTGACCCCCACAGGCTGTGGTCATACTGGAGTTGTATTTTGGGGGAGTGCTTACAGCAGTGCTTTGTCAATTTGAGGCAGAAGATGCTGTATGTATATGTGCATAAATATAGGACACCCACATCCAGTTGCAATTACCTTTCTACCCTGCAGCTATACATACTACTCTGTGCAAGTGTTGTATTAGCAAGGCATTGTAGGCATCAATCCTCCTCTCTGCTGCTCAAACTCCCAACCCTGTGGGAGGGTCACGGACTGGCTCCAATCTACCATGCGGGGCTTTTGTCAGTGCAAAGGGGTGGTGGTATGAACTGGCACAACTTCCTGACCTGTGGGGAGCCCCATGGGCCAGATTCCAAGGCTCTGTGGGCCGCATTTGGCCTATGGGCTGGAGGTTGAGTGCCCCTGCTCTAGTACAATATGTATGAGTGACATAGGACAAAGTTACATTGGTTTAGCTTTCACTTACTGCAGGGTAAAAGCAGGCAAATGGAGAGTTAGCACATCAGCTGCTCTGTGGGAAGTCTTTACTCCATATTAGCTCAATGCACCATCATCATTTGTACATATCCTTATAGTCTAAGAGCAAAAGACAGAAAAAGGAAGTATTATCCTAATTTTAGAGATGGACACACATTTAGACCTGGAGTCTAAAGACTTGCCAAAAGTAACACAGGGCAGAGATGGGACCTACATCTCCCATGTCTCAGTCCAGTGCCTTAACCACAAAGCACCTTCCCCTTCCCAAAAATATTCTTAATGGTTACATTTAACTAGTAGAAAATTGTGTCATATTTTAGGGAGTTAAAAATACTGCAGTGCATTAAATATTGATTTTAAATATTGCTTATCATATTGTTTCCATCTGTATACACAATAAAGGGTAATCCTAATGGTTTACTTGAGGCATTCATTTTCCTCACACCCTTGTTCTAGTATTCCTTGCCTCCAAAACTGGAAAAAAAAAAACGTTTCTAACATGGGACCATATTCTCCCTTACCAAACATGGATGCCATATTTTCTTTCTAAGCTGTTAACCTAGACAGTTTTATAAAAGAAAAAATTAAATTTAAAATAAAAATCCCCTCACCATATGTTGGTGCCCATATTTTAGTAAAGTTTGCTCATCTGGAGAAATCAGCTAGAATTAAAAATCCTTTTATCAAGAACATCAGGGTTTTTTTTTAAAGATACTACCACATCTGGTTCTTTATACACCTTCAGATTTCTTTGTAAGGAAAAAAACACAGCCACCTTCTCACAGAAAAAAACATGATGTTTGATTCCAATAGAGATTTGGGGCAAACAAGTAATTCATTAATTCAGATTGTACTGAATTAAGCAAAAACCCTTGTGTCCACAGATGTGTAATGTAGAAATTGAGCATACTCATTAATTTTATCTTCAGTAGAGAATGGAATCATTATATCATGAAATGCTGCATGTATATGTGCATAAATATAGGACACCCACATCCAGTTGCAATTACCTTACTACCCTGCAGCTATACATACCACTCTGTGCAAGTGTTGTATTAGCAAGGCATTGTAGGCATCAATCCTCCTCTGTGCAGCTAACTTACAACAGATGCATACCTGGCCTGCGCTACAAAGGCTGTCTTGTAATAAGTGCCACCTTCAGTTGTATGTGTAAGTGGAAGCTGTGCTGTAGGTCAGGGAAGGGGAGGAGGTAGCTGGCATTATCTTGCTTGAGGGTTTGGTCAAAAGGAGTAGCACAATTAACTTCAAGTGGCAATTCAGTAGAAGCCAAGGCAGATGGCATTGTGTAGCTAGAATATGTTAGTCATCTTGCCCTGTTGAGGAGGCAAGGAGGAACACTGTTCACTAGTTTTTATAGTTAGTTGCAGGTTAAGTGGGTTACAGCTGTCCAGCCTGGAAGCTGGAATGGATGAAATGGATGAATGTTTTCTTCAGAGGAAAAAGAGTATTGTTTTTTGGTCAGTCAGGGGAGGAAAAAGATATTTCTAGTCATCATTGGTATAGTATAGGAGCCGAGAGATACATCTGTTAGGAACCTATGTGAGAAAGCCAATGTGGTAGATAGCTGATGGGGTCACCACTACTGCCAACTCCTCAGAACTATTTCTTCTGTCATTCAGTATCATCTCAGGATATGACATTACCTCAGGCTCTGTCAATCTGACTTCTGTCGAGCTTAAACCAATTGAAGGATAACAACAAGCCTGAGACCAAATAACAATTTCTGAAACTATTTATACATGCAATTATACAGCTGTAACTAATCATGAACATTTCTTTAGCCCAGAGGGTTTGGAAACTAAGAGTGAACTGACCTGGCGGTGGTTCAGGATGAAGGGAAACAAGTAGTATAGTATCCCAAAGATCATCCTTAGGACCAATTTAATTCACTGTATGTCATCATTTAGTAGAATGAATATGCATTAAGGTAAAGAACTTTTCTGACAAGATGGATGCAGAGCTGCCGGTCCAGACAAATGATATTCAGAATGATGCAGATGTATGAGGAGTGTAGGCAAAAAGATGCTTACTCATCAGTTCAGTGTAAGGAAATATATGGTAACGAACCAAAGGAGGAAACAAAACAGAAGAGGAACGTGCTCAGTGGCCATATGCTTAAGGGCACTGAATATGGAAAGAGCCAGATGGTATAGCTCAGACTTTAAAGTGTATTTTTTTTTAGATTGATCGGATTATGCTAACACATAAAATGTGGCAGGAAACAATAGGCAAGTTTTGTTTGTTACATGGCAAATACTATTTCCATCTCCTTTTTCTGCACCCAGAGTCTTGTCTCCGCATTGGCCATGTTTTGAAATAGGTTATGAACCTTATCCCAAAGCCATCCTCTTGTTTAACAAATTATCAAAGGTGGCTTAAAGAGCTTAAGCTGTTGCTCTGTCTGATCTCTTGAAAATAAACCCAGTAAAACTCTTGAGAGAAATATCTGTGTGGGTACTTATTCTCTGAGCCCTTTGAAATGCAAATCACTTGTATTAACTCCCACAGCCTTGAGTCTCTCTCAGATAATTTGGATTATCTGCAAATGCTTGGACATGTAGTCTTCTCTAATCATTTAAATTGTCAAAGAAGAAATTTACTGTGCATCTTTAAGGCTAGTCACCTCAATCTACTCTTTTGAAATATATGAGTCTCCTAGTCTGCTGGTATAGCTATCAAATTTGTGTAGGTCCTGGAATCAAACAACATTCATTCTCCCAGGAAAGGAAATCATATGGAACAAAAACTTTCTTAATATCAAATACCTTTGCCTAGCCATATCTGGAATGAGGTAAAACTGTAAATTATCCTTAGACTAACTGGATTCAATACTGTCTTGCTCACTTACACCACTCTTAAAATGAAAGCTTTATTGGCGATTGGGTGCAGTTGTGACAGTGGTAAAAAACCTCTAAAGCCACTCTCTAGAGCAGTGGTTTCCAGTCCTTCTTGGGCTGCAACTTTACTTCCAGGCTCACAATCCAGCTTCCAGTCAGCTTGCTACCAAACAAAACCTCACTTACTAGTGCAGCTCTGGAGCTCTGACCTAGGTAGTACAACCTCTTCCAATGCCCTAGTATATTAGACATACAAAAAAACTAGAACTCTTGGTTCCAAAATGATACCTTTTATTAGACCAACTGGAAAATGGTCCAAAATGATACCTATTATTATACCTAGTATATTAGAGCACTCAGGCCTGGCTTCAACAAAAGACCCTTGCCCCTGTCTTTTCTTCTCTGGTTCATAGGATATTGCTACCCTCTGGCCTCAAACCCTTCTCCTCCATGTTCGCTGCCATTCTGGAGGTTTCTTTCCTTAGTATGCATATATACAGGGGAGCAATTTACGGTCACTTTTCTGACTCTGAGGTTCTGGCTACAACTTCTCTCTACAACTTGTTACATATGCACACCTTCTCCATGGTCCCACCAAGCCTCCATTTTACCCTCTTCATAGTCCTGGCCAAGACAACCTTTCAGCAATCAAGGAGGGAGGGAGGGAGGGGATTGAATAATAGGGGGGACATTTGTAACTATGGGGTCTATTTCTACTCATTTTTTAATAACGTTGTGTCTTGACCGAACCAGAATTCAGAGCCTTGGTAGGTTGCTTCCATTTGGAGGAGAAAGGGAATCAAACATTCCTTTGGTGCTGTCCTGTTTACACAGCACTTTTTTCCCAAAATGCAGGATGAACAGACAATGGGATGAAGTCTCCCAGATCATAGATAGTGTGCCTGCTTCACCAGACACTGCTCTGCCTCAGAGCAGCCTTCCCTTTCAGCAGGGTGACACTCACCTTGTTTCATAGTCTGCTTGTTTTCTGGGACCTTTCTGCATCTGACTCACAGCTCCACTATTCAAAGTCCAAGCACCTGTGTCTGCAATCAGCATCAATAATGCCCTTTCATCCTTCTTCACTACATTCTGGCTGAAAACTTCCCATGCAGGTAAGCAGGTTGGGTGATGGCTTCTCCTCTTTTAGCTAACTGCAAAAAAGGAGTACTAACAAACCACACAGGCTCCCTCTACTCCATGTTCATGGGGATGCTGTGTTGGGTTTCAGTCTCTAATGACAATATTCTCAAGCCTGCTGAGCTGCTCTGAAGGATGCCTCCAAAAACAGAAGCCACAGGCATAAAACAGTAGCCACAGGCATATGGGTGAGCTAATTAGCTTGAGAGCAAGTTAAGTGGCCGTCACTCAGCAATGCCAAATAGCCTGCTCCAAACCCAGTAGCAGTGCATTGTGGATGAGGGCAGATTTAAATAAAATCACATGTGAATTTCCCTGCTTCAGTTTCCTTCCCTCTCTGGTCTTTAGGGCAGTATCCTTTGGAAGAGCCTAGGCCTCCTCTTGTCTCGTACTTTGAACCACGGAACCTTTCTTCCTGCCCCAAGTAGGTTTTTTCGGACCTTGTGTAGTCATTGGATTAAACAAGACCCCTGCTACAAACGCATGTTCTTCTGATCCTTTCTCCTGCCCAAAAAGCTTTCTCTGTGTCTTTGAGAGTCTGCCTAATCCATCCAAACTCTGGTTTTAAGCTTGCATCAACATCTTGGTTTCTTTGCTCTGAGTTTGGGGATTTTCTACTCTCCAGCCCTTGTATCTGCAGGCAGACTTGGTTGATCTGGTTTCCAAAGTCAGTTTGATGGTTGAAGTATAGTCATAAAAGCCATACTTCAACTCCTTAGTAGTGTCTGTGGTCTAGAGATAAGAATCACAGCACTGCCAGCACATGATAGAGTTCACTTATACGGAGACTGTCCATAATACAACATCAACCAATACTTATAATGTTTCACAGTGATTCTTCAAATCATCCCAGGATCACTACTGCTTCTTCTACCTTACCTGAATAACAGCTGGCCAGCAGGCTTATTGCTGGCCACCTGCAAGTTACCATATTTACTTGAATGTAAGTCAGCCCTGAATTTAAGATAACCCTACCACAATAACTAGATTCTATATGTAGAAAATTTATAATTTTATAACTCTAATTATTGGAGTATTGTCCTGCTTCTGTGTCCCCCCCCCGCCACTGCTACAGCAGAAGAAATAGTTGCTGGGGGGTCAGGTGACTAGGAGGTCAGGCAGACCTCTTGACATCTGTCTCTTTCTTCTTCCCCCTGTAGCCTTCTGCCTGGCCCCCTCCCCCCGCCCAGCACCTGCCAGCTGCATCTTCCCCATCTCCCCACAGCCTCTGCCTCTTCCTACCCTCTTAGTGTTGGATACTGCTCAGTAGGGCTGTGCAAGGCTTCAGACCATTCTTCAGATCCGAAGAAGCTTCAGACACTTTGGTGTCCAAAGCAGCATGTCCGGACTGAAGCATTGGCTTCTTTAGGCTTTCCAAACTGGTTCAGAGCTTCTGAAGTGCTTCAGAGCCACCTCGGAGCTGCCTCAAAGATCCGGCCATAGGGTATACTGGGGAAACAATAAAATACCTATAACTTTTTTGTCTGATTTGGATGAAACTTGTAGGGGTGGTACATGCTGAGAAAATGACGCCTGCCACATTTCAAGTAGATCAGTCCAGGGGTTCGAGGGAAACTGCACCTTTAACTGCTGACAGGCAAAACTCATGACATGGGTGCTTGTGCAACTGACTGTCTCTGTCTTGAGGCAGTTGATTGTCTGTATTATTTCCTCTTCTTAGTCTTTGGTTTTGTAAGTGTTAATCATTGCTAATTAAGTAATTATCCACCAGCTACTATCAACTAGCTACTGTGTATTGAGCTGGTCCCTGAGTGAATCATGATTGATTGGTAACTGGTAACACAGTAGCTTAGCAGCAAAGCGGGCAGTAGTCCCCCCCCACCCTCCCCATGCCCCAAGACAGACACGATGCACAAGCACCCATGTCACAAGTTTTGCTTGTCAGCAGCTAGAGGTGCAGGGTCCCAGACCCCAGAAGCCCCTGTACCTATCTCCTCAACAGCTGGCAGGCTTTGTGGCCACAGCAGGGGCTACCATCCCTGCAGTTTTCAGCCCACTGTGCCTTAACACACACAGGGCCATCTATGTCACAAGTTTTGCCTGTCAGTAGCTTGAGGTACAGTTCCTCCCAAACCCCTATACCTATCTCCTTGAAACTTGGCAGGCTTTGTGGCCTCAGCAGGGGCTACCACCCATGCAGTTTTCAGCCTACTGCCCCTTAACACAAACACGTGACTTGAGTTTTGCTTTCAAGAATTTGGGGTGCAGTTCCCCCTGAATCCCTGTACCAATCTTCTTTAAACCTGGCAGACATCATGCTTTCAGCAGAGGCTACCTTCCCTACAAGTTTCATCCAAATCAGACAAAAAACACCAAGTTATAGATATTTCATTGTTTCCCCCATTATACCCTATGGCCGGATCTCTGAGGCAGCTCCAAAGCTTCAGAGCCACTTTGGCTGGATCAAAGCAGAACCTGGTCTGGAGCTCCAGATCAGATCACTGGCATCTGAAGCACCTGGATTCGAAGCCGGATCAAATAGCTGCCTACTCACACAGGCCTACTGCTTGGGCTCTGTTCTCTCCCAGAGCATAGCACATGGAAGCTCAGTCCTTGCTGGGCCATGGAGCAGTGTCAATACTACTGATGGCCAAGTGGGGGATAAAGTTTCGATGTGCTCAATACCTGGGAAAGGATCCAGCCTGAGCTGGAGCTGAGATGCACCTGAAAGTAAGGGGAGGGAAGGGGACAGGAGTGGGGGGAGCAGAAGTAGAAAGGGAAGTGGAGGAGATCTGACACTAGCCCCAACCTGGGCTCAGGGACAAAGGTAAAGCTATAGCAGCTGCCTGCGTCTGTTTTGTATGCAAATCTAAGATGAGAGGCTTTTTTCCCTCATGCTGATTGGGGGAGGGTAACCCTCATCTTAGATTTTAGTAAATATGATAGTAAAGCCTTTAGTAAAGTCTCCAATTGTCTATAGCTCACAGATATCCCATCCCCACTGGCAGATGACAACATCCTCCAGCAGAACCATCTCCATCTTAAATCTGCCAATATCATAATCCAGTACACGGAAAATCAAAATGCATAACCATAAAAGAAAATGTAATGTCACAGTCTTGGATTACTGGTGTCAGTGAGCAGCTCAGGCATGAATAGGATGCAAAGTGGTTTACAGCTGCTCTAGCAATGCTACAGTTTAAGAATGGGATAGTACTTGTGTTATAAAGCCCTTATTTCCAAGATTAATTTTTCCAAAATGCTATCTTTAAGCTGAAAGGTAACAGAGATTCCTCTCAATTTATATTCTTAAACTGCATTGCCTTGTGATCACATATGAAACTTCTATATCTTAATGAAGATACACTGTTGATTAGTGTAATGCATTTATGCAAAAAGGACAATTTCCATGACTTGTTGGATCAAAATCTCAAACTTTAAAGCTATCTACTGCTGATGACAAACAGCTTCTCTTCAAGAACAGTTTTTTTTTTCCTGCTGGTTTTTTTCATTAAAACCATCAGGAAATAATTTCAGTCTTGACAGAATAGGTTGGGGAAAAAAGGAAAGCTTTTTATCAACATAATCTGCAAAAAGGTTTCCCTTGATGCATCCGCCCTCCCCCACATCCCTATCCAGTCAAAAAAAAAATTGAAATTATTTTCTCATTTTGACTTCTCTTGTCTTCAAGAACTTTAGCAATATTCTGGACAATCACTGCATAACCCCTCCCCAACAAACCCCTCCCACAAATGCAGCGTTCTTAGTAAAGTCCAAAAAATTAGAAGAACTGGCGAATATTTGGTAGTAACAAATTCCTAATATATAATAAAAACATAAAAAGCAGATAAAAACCTTTTGATGCCTTCAGGAGAATTCACAGAGAAGAAATAACGGGCATATACACATTTATGCTTGTTTTGAAATTTACCTTTAATCAAAAGAACCAAGTGCCTGAATGTACAGAGGCAAGAAGGTGAACCAAGAACAAATCCTAGGAAAAACCCGTTAGAAAAATTATAAAGAGAAGACAGAATAGAGCCAAAAGCCACCTAGAACAGCGGAATTACAGGAGTGCACTGGGCATATAGTATAGGATTTCATGGAGTTCACAGTAAAACTCCTATTAACTTCTGTGGAAGCAGAGTTACATCAATCTTGAGCATTTTCAAAAATCCCACTCTATCGACAAAAGATAAAATTATAGTACTTGGTGATCTGGACCTGAACCCTGCTGACAGATCTAGTAAATCAAGACGGATGAGAAAGAACTAGAATTAGCTTCAGCAAAGTTGTCAATCGAGTAGTACCTGTCAAACAACCTGCTCTAACTGAAAAATGAGAAGTGTAATAAAACTCAATCCAGGACAATGCATACCAACAATTTGCAAATGAAAGGTGGCAAGGTACTTGTGAAAGCTATGAAAAGTCAAAAATTGAGTATCTATCTATCTATCTATCTATCTATCTAATTTAAAAAAAAAAAACCCATTACTAATGACCATTTGAATTGGTTGGAAAATAAAACACATGATGAAAAAGGTATATCACTTGCACAAAGAGCAGTAATGTAAACCAAAAGGATATCTTGGGGTGGGTAAAGCCAGTGACAATAGTTCCTCACAATAGTTCTTCGCCAAGATGAAGGTGCTATAGATCCTTTTAATTTTTAAAAGTAAAAATAAAAATTGCTTGAGTCAATATGTCTGAATTTATGAATAACATTCAAGATATTTAGGAAAAAGAAGGTGGTAAGTAGTTCATCATTTCCTTTTGAGCTTGCCCACTCATCTCACTTTGACAGGCCCAACCCAGCAGCATCAGACTGATAACCCAAATGCCAGCCACACAGCTTTTCATTCAGCACAGAGGCTAAAGGAAGTTGAACCAGAAAAGGGACCTCTCTGCTTGCTAGCTAGGGAGGAGAGAGGCAATTTTCATTATGGTTTTAGTGACATTCGCTAAGAAGGCAGAGAAGCTCTATGTTTATTAGGGTTGTGTGAAGCTTCGGTCACTGATTCAATATGGAAGAGATTTGGCCCAATTCAGTGGCTGAATCTCCAAACCCAATCTTTGAATCTCTCTGAATTAAATCAGAGCCCTCTAAATTGATTCGGAGAGATTTGGGAAGATTCAACGCTTTGGACATAGACACAGTTTTAAATGTTTTTTCCTACATACCTCAAGGTACCAGGCAGCTCATGAACACTGGGATAGTGGGGCAGATGGAGGATCCCACAGGAGCATGGGGGGTCCCCAACAAGCTTGGCAGCAGACCAGTGGACCAGAAGCACTTCCAGTCCACTTCCAGATCTACTGGGGAACACAATGGGCCCACCCCCATGCCTCCCAGCCCAGCAACTGGTGCCTCCTGAGTGTGGGGAGGCACCTGGGGTTCCCCCATGGGTGATCACCAAGCTGGTGAGGGGAGGCCCAGTGCACTCAGTGGTGGACTTGGAAGTGGACAGGAAGTACTTCCCGTCCACTTCCAGGTTCACTGCTGAGCACATGGGGGCCCCCCCTGCACTCCCATGGGATGCTCTATCTACTCCACCCTTGCAACACTCATGAGCCATACCTGGTACCTTGAGGTATGTGGAAAAACATTTAAAGCTGTCTATGGCCAAATCACTGATTCTCTGAATCAGCACTGAATCTTCAGATTCAGATTCAGCCAAATTGAATCGGGGACAGTGATCTGAATCAACAAATCAAATCACTGTTCCTGATTCAGGCCAAATCTGAATCCTAATCAAATATGGCCCATTTCGCACACCCCTAATGTTTATACTAGGGGCTTGCATAGCCCTGTGATTCCCATCTCCATTTAACCCTTGCACTCTACCCATCACCATTAGATTTCCTTTCCAACAATTATAGTTACACTATTTTCCTGTCATCCATGTGGGTTTTAATTAGACCAGTGATTCTCAATCAGGGCACTGCAAGATCCTTTTAAAGGTATTGCAGGGTGTTACACAATATTAGTACTGTTAGGTAAACACACAATTGACAAGGTAAACCCAGATATTGCAAACAGGAATCCACAGTGTCAAAAATTTTCAGACCCATTGTAGTCGCATGAGTTCTTTGCAACAGAAAAATTACTCCATTATTTTTCCTTAGTCAAGAAACAAATGAAAGCTAAAAGATAGAATTTTCTGAAGGGAGTCTTGAGTCTTAAAAGGTTGAAAAATGCTTCAATAAAATGTCATTGTATGTAATGCTGTACTTAAAGCCTCATGACCTATATTCCTTGGTGCTCATTTATGCAGTAATTACTGTATCCGGTCCAATACTGTAAGTATATTCTTAACTAAGTGCTGTTTATTGTCTTCCAAAAGTACCCAGCATCCCTCTAAATTGGTCAGAGAACCCATTTCCAAATATAGTCTCAGACCACAGAAATCCCAAGCTGCACTGTTCACACATAGTGTACCATTTATTAAAAACAACAACACCTCTGATATGTAGGAAAATAAGTTGTGATAGGAAACTTACTATACAATAAACATGAGAATTTTGTGCGTGTTCTCATACCAACTGACCAACAGACAAGGCTTGCCAAAAACTTTCAGCATGTTTTTCACACATAATGATACCCTGTAATGGCTTCTTTTAATATTTTGCTTTATAATAATGTATTTCAGCCTCTCTTCCCAACTAAATAACTTCTGTGAATTTTCTGGTTTCAAACAAGTTCTATATGTTATTGCTGCTTCAGAGAACATTGCTTTATTAACATTCTGATTTAAATGTATTTTCTCTCTATCACAAACATGTTCAATATGTTGTCTTTTTAGATCTTATGCTTTTGGGAGTTTCAGCCCTATTTCTCTTCCAATTTCTATTCTTTACATTTTTTGCATTGGATCCCTTCAATGAAATTTTTGGTCACAGCGCAAGCTAACTACCAGTACATTGGATAGAGATTTCATCAGACAGCAGATTTCACATTATTTTCCATCTATGAAAGAGGAAGAAAGAGTTTGGAGCAAGAGGTACCTTGAGAAACATGAAATTAAGCTCATTTTATGAAGTTGCAGAATCTGGACACCATGGTTTGGCCTTCCTGACTTCAATTCCTATAATTTTCCTATATAAAGTCAGTGTGAATGAATGACACCAAAAGGAAAGGTTCTGTGGGCACATCCACACATGCAAGCACGAGCACTTGTAGCAACTCAAATAGAAGCAGTGCAAATTTGAGCCAAGGCTTTTTGCCTTAGCGCACATGCTCAGACATGCACTTTGTTGTGGAGCAAATTGTGCCACTTGGGAAAAAATAACCCTGCCTCACTCCTCCCAGATCTTCTGCCAGGGGGAGCTGGAGCCCGGGGCCAACACCTGTGCTGTCCCCAGCAATATAAAAAGCTGCCCTGACAAGTAGCTTAGGGCTACTAGCTGTCAGGAGCTTCTGGGGCCCAGCCAGTTGGTACCTGGGGACACTACCCCTTGTGCCAGACGGACTGCTGAAGCAGCCCTGAGAGTTCCCTGCACACTTTACCCACTGCAGCAGTCTGGCAGTGGGGGCTGCTGCCTGGCTGTGACCTGCTGCTCACCCACCAGACTCAGATGGAGACTGCATAGCCAGTAGAGGCATCTGCCCCTCTTGGCCAGCTGCCAGTGGACTATGATTGCAGGGTTGGCCTTTTTGCGGCACTACTGCCATTTGTGCCCCCTGCCCAGCCATTTGGGCTGCTATCACCCAGAAGATGTTCCGGGTGTGGTGGCCTGCTTTGAACTGTCAAAGCATGTCCTCCTGGCCCCATTTGGCCATGAGGTCAGCCACAGCCGGATGGGTCCAAGGTACCAGCTCTGAGCAGGCAGGGTCCTGCCACTGGCCTCCCTAGCAGCAATTCTAGTGTTCCCTGGATTGGAAAACTGAAAAATCCCTGATTAAAAAAAAATCTCAAAATCACTCTCTAAAATACCTGTAAATCCATTTTCCTCCACAAGTAAAACAAAAAAACATTATAAAGAGAGAGACAGAGACAGAGACAGAGACAGCAATCAGTTGGACAGTGTTTTATTGATATACCTACAGTGTTAAACCAAGTCGCTTGTCATAATAATAAAGTGAACTCTAAATACAGGTTTCATAAATTCATAAATACATATTATGCTGCTCCCACAAGGCAATGGCCCCTACACAAGGGGTTGGTCCCCCACACAAGAGGGATTCAGCCCCTACACAAGAGGGATTCAGCCCTCCAATAGGAGATTCATCCCATACACAAAGGATTCATCCCCCCAAAAGGGGGTCAGCCCCCAAAAAGGGGTTCAGACCCCCAACAGGGGATTCAGCACTCTCACAAGGGGTACGGTCCCCCAACAGGGGGGTCATCCCCCACACAAGAGTTACAGCCCCCCAATGGGGGCCAAATGGCCCCCACAGGGGCTTTCACCCCCCTTCAAGACCCATATGCCCCACCCCAGCCCCCTGATTACTATCCTACCTGGCCCCTTCCCCCACCAGCTGCTGCAGCTCCCCCCAATGGCTTCCCCACCCAGCCCCACACCCAACGTGCACCCCCAGGCCCCCAAGGCTACCCCCACAACCCCAGACACCATCACTTAAAAAAGAAAACCTAGAAAAAGAACAGAAAAAAATAGGGAGAAAAGGCCTCTGTTTACCTGAGAAGGAGGGGTAGGGGGGCTCTGGGACCTCCTGTAAGAGCCCCCCAGGCAGCACAGGACAGCGGAGGGGCAAGAGGGCCAAGGCTGGGGCCACTGGAGCTGTCAGCCTGCCCTGCACTACGCAGGCAGTGCCCTAGTCAGTCACCTCCAACTGCCGGCAAGTGCTGGGTTTTTTTTTTAAAGTATGGGGTGGGGGAGGCAGGGATGGGGAGTCTTAGGGGGATGGGGCCAGCCAGGGCAGGGGTTGGGGGCCTCAGGGGGGCTGGCAGGGGGAGGGGCCGGCCACGGCAGGGGGAGGGGGTTCGGGGGGGCTGGTGGGGGGAGTGGCCAGCCCTAGCAGGGGGAGGGGGCCTCAGGGGGGCTGGCAGGGGGAGGGGTCAGCTCCAGCAGGAGTCAGAGGTTCGGGGGCTTGTGGGGGCTGGCAGGAGGAGGGGGGCTGGGAGAGTGTGCGGGGCCACTGGGGGTCCCCCCACAGTCTTTTCCCCCCTCCTCCAGCCCCCCCCGACCCCTTACTCACCGGCACTGGAGCCCTGGTGCTCAAATTTGCAGCTGGTTTCAGCACCAGGGCAAGGGGCATCCATAGAAATGCTCTGGCAGCCAGAATGTGCCCCGAGGCAGCCAGAGGCTGGGTCCTCCATAGAGACAGTCAGGGACTTTGGTTTTTTTACACCCCTGTATATCCAGGGGTCTAATTTTCTCCCTGCACTGCAAACTTGCAGCGCGGGGAACATTTTTTTGTTCCCGCACCTTCCTGTTGACCCGCCTCAAAGGGATTTGAGGTGGGGCAAGAGGCATGTGCACGACTGTGTGGACATGCTCATGTGAACATCAGTCACCCTTAATCTATTTACTGTGGGGTTCCCCAGGGAACTGTGCTTGGACTAGCGCTGTTTTACATTATCATAAATGACCAGGGACAGAGGGTGAGTACCAAGGTGGCCAAATTTGAAGATGACACAAAATTTTTCAAAGCAGTAAAGACAAAGGTGGACTGTGAGGAACTACAGAAAGATCTGGCATGACTAAATGTCAGGTGAAATTCAATGCAGGTAAGTGTAAATTGACACACCTGAGCAAAAATAACACGAACTCTGCTTGCAGTTTGATAGTCTCTACATTTGCCATTACAAAGAGATCTGGTAGTCACTGTGGACAATCAGCTCAGGACTGGGCAGCCATCAGAAAGGCATACAAAATGCTAAGGATTATTAAGAAGGGAATTTTAAACAAAAGTGAAGGTATCATTATGCTCCTCAATAAATCCATGTGGTGTGTCCACACCTTGAATACTGTACCCAGTTATGGTCCCCACACCTGAAAAAGGATATAAAAAAACTAGAGAAGGTCCAGACAAGGGCAACAAGGATGAGTATTGTGGGGGGGGGGGGTTCTTTAAGAAGAGAGACTAAAGAAGCTAGGCCTATTAAGTTTAGAAAAGAGCTACTTGAGAGGGGACATAAGGGTTTACAAAATACTAAATGGTGAAGAAAAAGTAAATAGGGATTAACTCCCTCTCTCATAATATAAGAACTAGGGGTTAAAACATGAAACTAGTAGGTGGTAAGTTTAAAACTAACAAAAGGATGCTCTGTTTCACACAGTATGTGATTAAATTGTGGAACCCATTGTCAGCAACTGTGGAAGGTGATGGTTTAGCCAGATTCAAAAAGGGATTGGACAAATTCTTGGATGTAAAAGGTGCATCAGTAGTCATTGAGCATTGGGAGTTAAGGAGACAGCCTCTGAATTAGAACTTCTTATATCTTAAATGCTGGAGGCTGCAAGGCAGAGAGGAACAGTGGAAAAAAAAAACCCTTGTCATACCCAGTTCACTCTGCCTTTCAGTAGCTACTCTCTGCCCTGTGTGACACAAGATACTGGGCAAGACAGACCTATGGTCTGACCCAATAAATGGCAGTTCTTATGTAACTGAAACAGTCCTTCTCCTTTCATTCAGGGGATAGGGAGTGAAAATTTAATATAAGGATACATCTAATGGACCCAGGATTCTGGTCTTGACCTAGCCTATTAGCTGGTGGTGGCTCCCAACAGGTGTTTTTATTATTTATTCCTGATAACTGTTGCAGAGCACCTCAGTGCTTTGCTCCTATAAAGAGGTACAGGTGCTGGTTGCCGGGGCAACCACAGTTGGTCAGCTGACTGGAAGGGGGCAGGGCCTGACTTATATATACATCCAGGCTGAGGCCAGGGAGGAAGTTCCCTGCCAGTAGCCATAGGGGTGGGAACTCTGCCGGAGCAAGGAGAAGGAAGAGACCAGGAAACATGAGCAGTTGCTATGGGTGAGAGAGGGAGAAACCCTGTCGCGGACTTGAATCGTGTTATAGCCGGATGGTTTGAATTTATGTTGTAGCCAAGAGGCTAGAGTTTCTGTTTACTGGTTAAAACCAGAGGATCGGGTGAGGCTATTAGGGCTTGGAGGAGGCCTCATAGGGGCTCCACGGTAGTGTGGGAACCCTGGTGCCAGAGAGGGCACAACATTCAGGGGTGCACTGACCCCAGTCCTGAAAAGGAGAGCTGAGGATTGGAAGGGGGCCAGGTAAGACCAAGGCTGCCTGAGCCCTAATGCGAGAAGCCCCAGAGCAGGCAATGGAAGACAAGCCAGAGGGTGCCAGTAGGGGCGCAGGCTGCGAGACAAGCCAGAGAGTGCCCGTGGGGCACGGAAAGGGAAACTGACAAACAAAGTCTGGTACATCTGTGAGGCTTGGGGCTGGAGCCACACATAGCCCATAAGGCTGGGGTGCACCAAGTCAAACAATACAGAACAGGGGCCAGGATAAACCAGAGCACCATGTCCAAGGGGACAAAAGGCAGCCTCCCTTATAAAATACTTAACAGCAAAAACGCGGCAGGCGAGAACGAGGTTCTTTATCGCGAACTTGGCACGGTAGGGGGCATTAGGAGAAATCACAGCTGCCCCTAGGACCCCGCGCCGTGACAATAACTAGGGACCTACTTAAATTGCAGTGAGACTAAACTATTTTTGTAGGTTGGTCATGGCATAAAGAAAAAATTCCATTAATATTTCCCAGATGTGCTCTGCTGCCCCCATGAGTTGGTGCTGATTGGCAGCAAGGTCCCAGCAGAGGGAGGAGGGACAAGGGGTTGACTGCCATCTTGTTTGCTGCCCTTCATCTGACAACCTGCCAGCACCTTCCCCACTTGGGCAGACTGTGAGACTGGGCCATGGCAGCAAGGACTGCTGGCTCCCACCAGGGAGCCAGTATTTTATTTTTATTCATTTTGTGTAAGTTGATTTCAAGACAATCGCCAATTTTGGGGTTTCTGTGAAGTCCACAAAATCGCGAATTGAATAGACTCCTACTGAGAACATCCACAGGAGCTTTCCAAAACACAGAAGTAGGCAGGGTCCAATGTCATGAAGAGCGCACAGTTAAGATTCAGACAACCAACCCAAACAGACTTCAATCAATGGGAAGTACAACTACCGTGTAGTTATATTAACAAATTGAGGTAAATAGGACACAACTTATACCTTATGTTCTCCTCCAGGAAGATATTACCCATTTGCAAGTTTTCCACAGGAATTAATATGAAATGCGGGTTTCTGTAGTGACCTGAATTCAGAAACAGTCAGGAAGGACATTGTATTCATAAAGGGGGAACCTGGAAGAAATCACAAAATAGATGTGAAAACTAGGTAGCTCATTACTCCAAACTTGAAAGAAGGTGGTAGGAGTGGCTCTTAAAGAAAAATGAAGTAGGACATAGGAAATACTTGAGAAAAGCCTTAAAGACAGAGAAAAATATATCAGAAAAGAAAACTGAACTGTGGTTTGTTGTTTTTTAAACTTTTAAGTATGGCAAACCACAGAATATTTGCAAGATAGTTTAGTGACCATGGCGTGAGGGTGGGGTGCAGCAACTGCAGTTTTCTGTGAAGCAGTCCACAGGAACTTCTATCTTTATTCTTGGAGTGACATGCATCACACTTCTAAAGTCTGAAAAAATACATTTGCTGGGGCAGAGATCAGCTATTTTAAATTGTTATTGCTCCACTGATTTAAAGCCATGACAATTTAGTGTTTGTCCCTAATTTTTCAGATATCAGTAGAAATGCACCTGAACCAAACTCCTTATGTTTTCTTTGCTGTTTGGAATTTAGCAATACAACTCATTTCTATAATCCAGATTCACCTCTAATCATAGAAAAGAACTGGAGGGAAAAAGACTATGACATCAGGGAAAAAGACTATGACATCAGGGAAGAAGTTAAGTTAATCTCAGCAGAAAATTATATCGTAACAAACTCATGGTGTTGATGGAAGCTTTATTTTTTTAGTTAATTATTTCAGGTGCTGCTTTTCCCAGAAGCATTTTAGTAGAACAGTGTTGTCGCGATCCATGCCATTATTTCAAATCTTCTGTGTCAGTGCGGTCGAAGGTGACCAGTGTAGTTGTGGCGGTGGTACCCTTTCAGTAACGGGCATACCAAAGTAGTAGGAAAGAAATGTCTATGCAATATAATCAGTGTGAGAAGAATGGTTAGGCACAATAAGACTTGAACAAACCGCTCCCATGGGTTCCTGCAGTAAGAGAGATGCACACAAATTGACAAGACAAGTAAAGACCAGGAAAAAGTGATTATTATTCCCATTTTATAGACGGGGAACTGAGATTCAGCAAGATTAAGTAATATGCCAAATTTCCATGCAACTTGAGGCAGATATAGGAATTGAGACCACTTCTCCTGTGTGCGTTAACCACTTTCCTATCTCCTATTGCTTTGTCCAGTAAAGTTCACATTCCCTTTTTTGAAGGTACAGTAAAACTAGTCTATCGTGCAGGGGATTGGACTAGATGGCCCTGGAGGTGACTTTCCAGCCCTCTTAGGTCACTTTCCAGCCCTTCTAAGATTTCCATCAATTCCATTTGGGAGACTCTCTCACAGTGAACAAGTTTGTTTGTGACGAAAGATTTCTTGATATTGAGCTCCAATATTCCTATGCTCAGTGAGCTCTACAAACAGAACGAGTAAGAAACACCAGCTCATTTGAGTCAGTCTGTGACACTCAAACCCTCAGCAATTTGCCTGCTTCCTTGGAGCCTAACAGAGTATGGGACTTTAATGGCATGCTCTGAAGAATAACAAGTGTGACCTATTTTGGACTTTGGGTGAAGAAAAGGTATTAAATGGCAAAGTCCTCTCAAGGAGAATGGCCTTTCTTCCTGGAATGTTTTGTTGCAAGTCCATACTGCAAAGGAGGACCGAGCCATCAATGTGGGTGTATGGACAGTGGCAGCAGCTTTGGGGGTTAGCATAGGAACAGGCAACAGGCAAGGTAAGTGTGGACAGTCTATATTTTTCCAATGAGTAACCGAAGCCTAGAAATGTTAAACAACTTTCTTAAGGTCATGTAGCAAACCTAGTGAAAGATCTGGGATGAGAACCCAGAGATCCCATGTCCCACACCAATATTATCTCTATCCTTTGTTTCTCTAGTACATGTAGATAAAATTCTCCCTCCTCTAGCTACCAGCTCATGAGCACTGGAGCCGTTCTGGAGAGGGGATCAAAACTTCCTTTCCAAACAAAAGCTAATCAGATCTGTAAACTTTCAAAACATTTTACCCACCTGAACCAGGAAAGGGTTTTCTTTAAATACCTATTCATTAACTTCTGGCTCTACAAACACAGAAAAAGGGAAAGAACTGTAAATTGGTTTGAAATGTTTTTTCTTTCTTTCTAGAGAAAACAAACAATGAAGAATTAAAGGTCTCAGCCACTCCCTAAGGACTAACAAGGCAGGTAGGTCAGTTGCTGTGATTCCATCATAAGGGTTGAGGTGGTATCATGACCCTCAAGGGTTAAAAAATGCAAGTCAAGTCTAACAGGAGAAAGTAGCTTGGTTTGCATCCTGTAGCACAAGAATAGATAGGGAAAGGAGTTGAGGCAGTGGCATAACTCAGGGTGGGTGAGTGGGGTACCAAGCCTGGGGAGCTGACTTAGAGGAGAAGCAAGAATGGCAGCTGCTGCCACCACGGCCACAGCTGCTTCTGCTGCCACCACTGGCCCAGCTGCTGCCCTGGTGGCCACTGGTGGCCTGGTGGTCAACTTCCTAGTTATGCCTCTGCATGGAGGAACAGGGAGAAGAACACTGCAGATTCTTACCAGGTTTCCTTTGGTCCTCTCATGCATCAGTGGCTCTGAGCAGCCTTCCTTCTGCATTGCTGGCTGGCTGTGAAAAAAAACACCAAAACAGAATCTACCTGACTCTTCTACAGCTGCACCATCTCAGCTTAGCTCATCAGTGCTAACAAAAATTTGCTTCAGCAAAGAAAGAAGCTGTGACCTAGCAGATAACTGGATAGTGGAAGGGTTTGCATTTTTGCATAATTGCTTTTCAAACTCACTGTGCCATTTTTGGCAAAACAATAAAAGGGAGAAAGGGGAGCTGAGGGTGAAGCTAGCAACATCAGAATCCTTCTTACTAGAGAATGTCATATGCAATACTTTATTTTTTATTTTTTCTCTCTTCTTGAATCTTGAGTTTCTGGGTTTGAGTTTGTTTTCAACCTCTACTTCTTCTCCCTAGTAGGCCTAGACATAAAATGCCTTTTCAGAAAACACCCTGTCTGAGGAACTACACCCCAAGTGCATTTCCCTTCCATGGTTGTGAGGAAGCAGACAGAGGCTTCCAGGTCAAGGCCAACCCCTGGGAACCCCAGTGCGGAAAGCAGTGCTACCTTCAGGAACACTAATAAAGTCAGTTAGCTGGATGCTCTTTTCTGTCTGCTGAAGGATTATTTGCTCCAAACTCCTCCTTCCCCTACCTTCATTGCAAACTGCATCCCCCCTTATGTACTCCTTGCTGTATTGCTCATTATCCTCTTTTTCTATTTCCTCCCTTCTTTCCTTTACTCATACTCTTATGTCTCCTTTGAAGTTGTGAGAGTCCCCTTAACATCACTTCTACCCTATATTTAAATTGAAAAGAACACCAAGGATTTGCAAACATCAAGCTGTGCTGAAGGAGAGTCTGTCTAACTGCCTGACTTTATAAGTGTTGCCCTTTGTACTCATACTTCTTTCTGCTTGTTATACTTGCTGTTTTGATTAAATCATACTGAAAATTATTTTGGCCAGAAATCTTGTCTTCTTTGTACATCCCTTGGTACCACTGGGCTCTGATTCCAACTGGGGTCTTTGAGTCCAAATGCAATACGATAGATTGTTCCAAAACACATTTTTATCACAACATTGTATTATACGAACTAATTGTAGTTGCATATTATCATCAGAATTGCTCCATGGAACAGAGCAATTAATGAGTTCTGTTAGTTTTGGATTGTGAACAATGCTGGGTGCTTCCTTTAAGTCAATGCAACTCTATTCCAACTGGGCAGTGATAAGAGATTTAGATTATCCCCCTCCATGACTCTGGTGACAAGAGTCTCGATTTGGATATTTCACACTGGTATGGCATGGTAGCAACAGCAACTGGTATGGCATGGTAGCAACAGCACAAGCACTAATGTAAAAAACATGCTGGCATTTTTACTTCCTTTCATCCCAGCTGTGCAGGTATCGCGATAATAACAATGGTTTCTGGACCATTTCTACCATGATAGCCTATTATAAGAGAGCTGAAATAGAGGTAAATTTACCCCAAATCCACCCGGGGACCTCAGAGTCTAACCCATTTGATCTCCTCAAGTCTGGTCTTTTGCTAGATGTTAGAATTTTGGGATTTTGCTGTCTATAACATGTTGCTGCACAAACTGTTCTTGCTGTTCTTATTAAAATATGAGTGTACAAAAGTGAATATTCAGTCTACCAGTAATGGTGTTACTGGGGGGAAAAACTGAAAGGGAAACCTCAGGAGGGTCTAATCATATTACCAACATACTTTGATGTAGGTAATTGTTCTTTATCTAAAAGTACTTGAGCAAGAACGTAAGTGAGTAAGTGCTAACAGGCAACATTTAGGGAACTTCCCATATTGCAGAACAGAGGTGTCAAAGATAGGTGGAGTGCTAAATCTAGTGCTTGGAAGTGCACAGTCTGAATATGAGACACAACCAGGCGGATGTGAGAAAGCACTGGTTAAATGAGGACAGAGCTGCTGAGCTGGAGTTCTGCAAGTGGCACTACGCTTTACTACTGCTTTTGCTATTTTTAATCCTTCATCTGACAAAGTAATAATAAGAATTTGGTACACACTGAACACGAAAAATACCAAAAAAGGAGATCCTGAGCCTGTCCCACAGATTTCTCTTCTGAAAAGGAGATAATCCACCTTCCAGATCACAATCTGTCCTGACACTCATTGGCTGAGATACTCCAGATATAAACTTCAGTTGTGTTAGCTTCTAAGCTTTATGGGGGAGGAGGGAAGCAACTATTCTATACAGAGGCCAGGTATCTGCTTGATGCTATGTAAAGACAACAACAAATTGTATCTAACTATATATGAATTGCATGTAAATACTTTGGGTACTATTTTTAACCCAAATATAATTGTTGCTAATACTTACAAAGCAGCTACTTCTGAGGTTTTGAGCTCCTCTTGTAGGTGGTTTATTTTTATCTGAAGGTTCTAAAAAAATCAGAAAAAACCCATACATAAAATTAACCATTTCACATTTGTAAGTCCACCAAGCTTACTACTTACGAAGTCAAGTCTGTGAGCATTAGCAAAATATAATCATCAGTACTATCCTTACAATTATCAATCACGTGTCTCCAACTATGATAAATGAATATATAGGTGCGTCCCACCCTATTATTTATTTGTATCACAGTAGGATCTTTGGCCTCAGGATCACTATATTAAAATGCACTTCTAGTGCCACCCATTTTAAAGGTATAATAATTGTTTTCCACCTGTTGATGGATAAAACATTTTATGTCTTTTCATTTTATGCCCCAAAGAGGTCATTGCTAAGCTGATTCTATTACAATCAAATCTATGGGAGGAGCAGTCAGCCAGGTCTGACCGTTCGCATAGGTTCCTAGCTGAAATACAGGACCTCCACCTTATCCAGGAGATGCATAGCCCCACTAGGGGAGATGGCTTGCTGGACCTGGTCTTGGCCACTGGGGATGACCTGGTAAGGGGACTGCAGGTCCTTGACCATCTGGGTGACAGTGGTCATCACCTGCTGGAATTCATCATCCAGCGCAGGGTGTTGAGGGCTTATACCAAGACTAAAGCCCCTGGCTTCAGAAGGGCCATCTTCAACAAATTTAGGAGATTAGTGGGAGAGGCACTGAGGGCCCAAAAGGTAGAGGATATGGAAGTCCATGAGGGATGGCTGGTTGTACCTTAAGGGGACGATCTCCCAGGCTCAGAGTGTGACAGTCCCTGAGAGAAAGAAGGGGAGTAAGAGTGCTCTGAAACCCACATGGCTCAGCAAAGGCATTCGAGAATGCCTGAGGGCCAAAAGGGAGGTGTACACACGGTGGAAGGGAGAGGCTATCACCAAGGAGGAATACTCCTCCTTGGCCCGAGAGTGTAGGAGGGCCATTAGGAAGGCCAAGGCAGGGGTGGAGCTCAGGCTAGCGACCAGCATTAAGGACAACAAAAAGTCCTCCTTCAAATACATTGGGAGTAAGAAGAGGGCACTGGGTAATGTAGGGCCCCTGCTAGACTCAAATGGTAATCTTGTGGCTATGCCAGATGAAAAAACCAAAATTTTTTGACAAGTTCTTTGCCTCTGTTTTCTTGGACAAGGACCAGGACAGCTGTCCTACCACAGGTAGGGGCAATCTTGGGGATAGCACTGCCAGGCCTCAGGTCTGTGCAGATGTAGTTAGGGATCTTCTGGAAGGGCTGCATGTTTTTAAATATGCGGCCCCTGATGCCCTCCACCCACGGGTGTTGAGAGAGCTGGCGGGGGTCATTGCTGTGCACTTGGCCCAGCTGTACGAGCGATTGTGGTCCATGGGCCAGGTGCCCGGAGATTGGAAACTAGCTAATGTAGTCCCCATTTTTGAGAAAGGAGGACCCAGGAAACTATAGGCCCATAAGCCTCACATCAGTCTTGCGGAAAATCCTTGAAAAAGTTATCAAGGATCACATCTGTGAGGGGCCAGCAGGGGAGATCATGCCCACGGGAAATCAACATGGGTTCATCAAAGGCAGGTCCTGCCAAACCAACCTGATGGCCTTTTATGACCAGGTAACTAAATCCCTGGATGATGGTGTTGCTGTGGATATAGTCTTTCTGGACTTTAAGAAGGCCTTTGACACTGGTCTCTCACCCCCTTCTCATTAATAAATTGAGCAACTATGGCATTGATGCTCACAGTTTGATGGGTCAAAAATTGGCTGATGGGGTGCACCCAGAGAGTGGTGGTGGATGGGTCATACTCGACCTGGCGGGATGTGGACAGTGGGGTCTCCCAGGGATCGGTCCTGGGGCCTACATGGTTCACTATCTTCATCAGCGACTTGGATGAGGGGGTGGAAAATACGTTGTCCAAGTTTGCCGATGACACCAAGATGTGGGGACAGGTAGGCACGCTCAAAGGGAGAGAGGCTGCAATTAGATTTAGACTGTCTACAGAAGTGGGTGGATGGTAACAGGATGGGGAGAAGGAATCCACAGCATACATACAAGCTGGGGAGCTCCCCCTTTGTGAGCACAGAGGCGGAAAGGGATCTTGGCGTCGTTATTGACTCCTAGATGAACATGAGCCGCGAATGCAAGACCACAGCCAGCAAAGCCAGCCGCCCCTTGTCGTGCATCCAAAGATGCATCTCAAGCCAGTCCAGAGACGAGATACTTCCCCTCTACGTGACATTGATCAGGCCACAATTGGAGTACTGCGTCCAGTTTTGGGCAGCACACTTTAAGAAGGATGTGGCCTGCCTTGAGAGGGTTCAGAGGAGGGCCACTCGCTTGGTTGGAGAGCAACAGGGCAGGCCTTATGGGGAGAGGCTGAGGGACCTGAACCTGTTCAGCCTCAGCAACTGGAGGCTGAGGGAGGATTTGGTGGCTGCCTACAAACTCATCAGGGGAGATCATCAGCAAATAGGAAGGGTCCTATTCCCCACAGCAGCACCTGGGGTGATGAGGAACAATGGCCAGAAGCTGCTGGAGAATAGGTTCAGGTTAGAGATTAGGAGGCACTATTTCACTGTTAGGGTGGCTAGGATCTGGAACCAACTTCCTAGGGAAGTGGTCCTTGCTTCCACCTTGGGTGAATTCAAAAAAAGGTTGGATGAACACCTGTCTGGGGTCGTGTAATCCCAGCGTGTGCTCCTACCAGTGGCGGGGGGTCAGACTAGATGATCTGTTCAGGTCCCTTCTGACCCCAAACTACTATGAAACTGTTATATTTTACCCAGTTGCTTCATATTTCTTGTTGTTAATTTTGAGAAGGGCTGAAAGACTACAGCAACGACAGTCACATTAACTATGTAAAACAGAGAAAGATTGAATATTTTGACTTCTAATATAAGATTATACCTCTATGATTTTACCCTGTTCTGCCACTTGTCCTTGTATTTCAAATATTTCATGCTTTTCCTGAAAATACACAAAAACAAATACATTTTATTGGGGGAAGCAGGAATATCAACTACTTGTATTTTATATTTCTTTAAAAAATGATTATTAATACAGTTAAACTGTAGTGAGATTCCTCCCTATCAGCAATTCTTTTCTATTTCAGTGGCAGTTATCATGATTAGCATGATGAACTTAAAGATCTCTCAGCTGAATAAGTTTTCCAAAGTTACAGGGTACCAACAGGGTAGCCTGTTTCTGATCTCTGTCTGCCTTTGGTGTTATTTGACTCATTAAAGAAATTCTGTTATAGTCTTCACTACCCATTCAGTAAATGTTATATACTGACATAGTACTGACAAGTATTCAATGTACTTAAAGATCAATATACTTCCCAATTCCATCAGGAGGTGAGTAAGTATTAAATCCATTCTACCTGGGTAAATGGAGACAGGTTAGGTCAGTTGCCTAAGTCCACATGCAGTTGCTAAGGTCACATGTGACATCCAAGTCAGGCAACAGAATGCAGGGTCCTGGTTCCAGAACCCTTCCCTTAGACAACACATACATTCAGGCTAAGGCAAAACAGACTACGTCACCCAAAGGTCATAGCACCCTCTCCGAAAACACAAGAAGCAGTTGCGGGACTGAAGGTCACCTTGTGGATCCAGGCCTCAGTTAAGGTTAAAACATTTCTAGCAGTACTATATATCCTACAGCAGGGGGTACACTAGATCTAGTTCCCAGATCTGGAGGAGGTTTGCTTCTGCTTATGCCTCCACCAGGGTCAAGCTTCATTGTGGCTTCCCTCAGTTCCCTACTCCCTGGCCACAGCTTCTAGTTGGAAGGGGGTAGGTGTGGGGGGACGGTGGTAAGAAGCAGTGGTGGTAAGGACTCGGTTTTTAGCTGCCCAACCCCAGTGCAACTCCCCACTGGCATGCAGCTGGGGAGCAAGGGGCTGGGGGAAGTGGAGGTGGCACAGACAAAGCCCCCTACTGCTGATGCATTGCCAAAGCCACCTGGTCTGTGCTGAACCACAGCCAAGTTGTTCCAGCCTGCAGCTTGTGAAAGATTGTCAGGTGGTGCCCTACAGAGCATTCAAATGGGTTCATGGAAATGAGACAAATCAGTTTTTCTCTCTGAAAGAAAGAGCTATCTCTCTGCACTACTGCTTTAAAACCACAGCTATAAACTTGTCTGAGACTATGCTTTGACAAAGACTTAGTTTTTATGGTTTTGATGAAAAATGAAAAAGCAGCCTTCCCTCTTCTCCCTAAAACTGAGAACACTAACAAAAATCCCCACACACAAACCCTGTACCAAGAATAAGGAACCTAACTAAACAAAGGAAGGAAACCCATCAGATCAAAACACTCTACCCTTGCTGACTATTTAAAGTACAGTGCCTTAGAAGGACACATGGTGACTTAAGGGGGCAGGTAATGGAATATGGAGTTTGACTTTTAAGTGGCTGGGTAAAATCCTCTCCATATGTTAAGGCCCACATGTTCTGCACAAGGCAAAACAGCAAGTAGCTGTAATACCTGCCTGTTGGTAAATCAAAGGAGAAAATATAGATTCAGTGGGCCATGGAGACTAAACTACCCCGTGTCCCTAAGATCTTACCCATTCTCACTTTATCCTTATAATTTTCAAGCATTGCACTACAGTTAGTCCAGTTGTACCAGTGGTAGCAATGACGCAAGAACTACTATTGTTAGGCCCATAACAGACACTGGTGTTTTGCTTTCTGTGTTGTCTACACTAGTGCAAAACACTAGTATTAAACACCCCAGTGTTCTAGAGGCTAATCTACAATAGCGCTCCCATTGTTACGACTGACAAAGCGTTTTGGTGCCACAGCAATGGTGGGAAAATTGCTTCTTGGGGGACGGTTTCTCCAGTTCAGGGGGAGGTCAGACTGCAGAAACAAGTGGGAGGATTATGGCACTTCCACTTATGCCATAGCAGGTCTGTGGGTAGAGACCATCAGTTGCTACAGAAATCAACACTGGTTCTTATGTCAGTACCAAACCTGCAATATAAGATTATTTTAACAATCTTATTGCAAATTATCATACCCTGAGATGTCTGCCACAGTAATTAATTTCTTTCTTCATAAGTAAGGACATGTTGTTACCTTTATCATGTCCCCCTTCTTGTCTTCCAGCTCCCTCTCACATTGCAGCAGATTCATCTGACAATGGTAAGAGGTTAGACAGTGTGAGGGCAACCATGGTCAAGGGGTGAGAGAGAAATCATTGATTTGCTATGATGTTTGAGCTTGGGAGACACAAACTGGTCTTAAATGTCATTTTAAAATGTTGCATATAATGAAAGGAACTCTCCACAGGATTTCCTAATGTTAACTATATCCTTTGCTTTTATTATTATTTGAAAATAATTTAAGAAGCTTCTGTCAGCTTTTTGCAAAGCCTTTTGTTCAGGAATAGGAGAAGTTCTGTGTGTGTGCTTGTAATTCTTAATATCTTCCCCGTTGCAAGTATGTGTAGGAATAAGTGCAGTAGTCAGTGGAGGAGAAGACAGGCTCCCTTTCTGCTTTTACAAGTAGCAGTGAGTAAAGGCTATATGCGTAATCTTGTATTTTATCCTGTGAACTCTTTAAACTAGGAGCCATTTTTTCTTACATACATGTAGATTGTCTACCAAAAGAAACCCTTACCATGATTAAGACCTCTAGCTGCTACTACATATACAAGCATAATAGTAATGTTGATGTAATAACATCACTGCCAACAGTCATTAGGTCCTTTCAAGTTTATTTGCATTATTTTCCCATAAAAGTTCTTCTCTGAGGCCTCTTGATAAGTTAACCAGTTCTTATATTATGGGATTGTCATATTCTGAACTCTTCTGTATATCAAGTGAGAAAGTAACAGTTGGTAATAGATTGTACATTTAGTAAGACTTTCTATGCTGTCTGTAATTACGTGTGTTTTTTCAGAGTTCGTTTTTCAGGAGGGGCATAGAGGCATAGATTCATATAGTACTTTCATTAGGAGCAGCTTGCTTTCCCACATTACATTTTTTTTGAGTTAACTTAGCTGACAGTCCTGTTGCCAAACTAACCAACACAATTTATTTCACAACTAAATGTATCTCATTTCTTCTGAAGTACCTTTGCCTTTATAGCTATACACAAAAAACCAAAGAGAGACACCCTGATTTCTCGTGATCTTGGGGAATTTGGTTTTGATTAATTGCTCCTCCACTGTTTACAGAAACAGATCTCCAGACTTGGGAGTACTGTTGCAATCTCTTTTTTAGAAGATTGCTCCAACTTTCCCAGTTCCCCAGAAATTATTCTCAGAGCAGGAGAAAATTACAGACATAATTCTAGAAGTCCAAAGCATCTCTAAAAGCAAATTTCCATCTAAATAATATTATTCTCTCCCTTTTCTGTATTTTAAATTTTCTGGGATGTGGTGCTGAATACCTACCAGTCATCCAGAAGGACTACAACTTGGGAGGTTTGAATAAAGTTTCAGCAGCTGATTTATTTGGCAGTGTTCTCCAATTTACCAAGTACTCATTTATATGGGAGTCATATCACTCACAAGTGATGTGGACTCATATATGATAAGAAAAATGGACAGTGAAACCACACAACTATTTATCGAGTTGCGATTGTGAGGGGAGTTTAGGTAGGCAGAATAAGTTTACCAGCATGTGGAATTTTGCCACATCACAGTATCTAAGCTGTGCCTGAATAACTTCCCTCTCACCCCCTAACTGGCCACTGCCAAAATAAGCCCTGATCATTCACTCCTGCTCAGGCCCACCAAAAATCAACCATTAGGTATAGAGTACTTGCTCCCTGTGAATGGCACCAAGCACCTCTGGGGGGACCTGAGTGTTCCTGTCTTCTCTTTCTATGCTCCCCTCAGGCTCTTCCAGAGAGCCTGAGCACACCCCCACATACAGGTACTATGAGCTAACTCCTCTGCCTATTTACCCAAGGAAATATCTGGTATGCTCAAGCAGAAGCAAGTGGGATACAGCTTATTTTATTAGCAGCAGACATACATTGGAAGGGAGGTTGTATAGACGTATCCCTGCTATCTCACGTGAACTGAAGGTATGACCCACCATGGTCAGAGACCGCTACTAGAATCACATTGTTGCCTAACATCATCCTGGAGATTTTATTCTGTACAGACTCAGAAATGAGTGCAGCTTGTGAAATAAACTAATTCTACTTCCTACAAGAGCTTGGTCAGGAAGTGCACAAAGCAACTACTGACTAGTCCTAGTGCTATTTATATGCAAAATGCAATGTGATCATACCCGCAGTGACACTGTTCCATGGCAGACCATTTAATACTATTAACATTGCACTGCATCACTATAACAATATGATTTTCACACTTGCCTTTAATTGATTTATCTTCTGTGCACTTGGAAATTCTTGAGGCTTATGAGTGTTACCTTCATGGAATTCAGAAGTCTGAAATTTAAACCAATATATATATATATATATATATATATATATATATATATATATATATATATATATATATAGGTATATATGTTTAAGAACAATGGAAATACATATAACCAGTGCCCAATTCTCACCAAATGAAAAATCCCTGAAACTCCAGGAATTTCTCTCCCCACACCAAAAGAGAAGTTCTAGGTAAGGCCTAGAGTTCAAGCTGTGCTGTGAAAATCTAGGACATTTGAGATATCTCTCCATCTGAATTGTCATTTTAATTTTACTGCCCAAAGACACAACTGAGTGTAAAGCAGGAGTGAAAATGTTTGCTCTGTCATTTGAAAACACCTGAAATTTAAGAGTTCTCTTATAGCACAATGCCTTATAGCACCTGAAATTTAAGATGCTCTTATAACACAATGCCTTAAATTAATCAATTTGTGGGTTTGGTCTAATTACTATTAAATTAACAACAATTTTTAAAAGTATACAAATCTTTTTATTTTCTACTTTCAGAGCAGCCTAACGTTTCATCATCAAACTGTCAAGTAGGTAACTTCCTGTCTGACTGTTGTCAGTTCCTCATCATATTACATCTCTTTGTAATTACTAGTGGTAATATACTAACATTACAAATGTGGTTTTTTTAATTAAGCTACACAACACCTTGAGAGATGCTCCACATACAGAAGTTGAACCAATGATGGTGAAAACTTGCCTTAATTGACAGCCAATGCAAACCTGGATTGAAAATAGTGTAAATGAGACGGGAAAAAGTCTACACACTGGATTTGTGGACAAAGCTTTTTTTGTATGATGTTAGCATACATAGTCCTAGGGGACTATAGCATAGCCCTAGCAGAGCAGTCACATTTCAGTATTTTTCCTTGCTCAATAGGCAAAAAGGGAGGTAGGGTAGCTTCTTAGGCCATGTGTAGACAAAATGAGACGTGTGTTTGCATGACACTTTAAAGTAGACTAAATGCTTTTGCATCACTTTAGTGGTATCAGTGTTTGCATGCCTGGCAGCATATTGTGCATTAATGCCAGCCGCTATAGGAAATGTGGTGGCATAATGCACCTTCAATGACTTGGGGCGCAGCAAACTAAAACTCCTTTGAGGAGTTTTATTTTGCTGCCCCTACAGCCATGGAGTGAAGCACCAGGCTCCGTACAACTCAGGGGCTCTGCAGGAAACCCTGGAGACAGCCTGACAGCAGCCCAGGAAAGCAGCTCTGCCCAAGACGAACAGTGAGCCTGATCTTTTTTTATTCCCTCCCCTGGAGCCTGCCTGTCTGAGCTGCATGGGGGCCTGGTGCTTCTCTCTGCAGCTGCGGTGTCCCCCAGGACCACCCGAGCTGGGTGCCTGCTGGCAGATACCGCCTGGGGGGAAGCTCCAGCTACTGCAGACGGAAGCACCCAACCTACCTGCAGCCCAGGGACCACTCCACCCACTGGCAGCTCACCCTCCCCTCCCTGCCTGAAAGGCAGGTAAGTCAGCAGGGTGTGTGCATGACACGAGGGTTTAATCAGCCCTAAATTGAAGCAGTATTTTTTTAAAACCCACTGCTTTAATTTAGGACCCGTGTTTCGTCTACACACGCCATTAGAAACTAACTGGTTCAGAGAAATGTGAGCTTTCATGGGCAAAAACTTATTCTGTCAGTCACTATCATTTGATGGTTGTCCGTTTAGCTTGGTCCGATGCTATATGGTTGTTAACATCTGTTGAGGTAAGTTGTTGTCTATGAAAGCTCATGCTTCTCTGAATCAGTTAGTCTCAACCCAGGGGAGCGGGCCACGAGACCCTTTTAAGAGTGCCATGGAGCGCTGCCCAATGTTAGCACTGGTAGGGCAAACACCTACAAATGAATCACAAGATAAACTAGGAGATGTGAAAGAGGAATTCACAGGAAACCATTCTGACCCAGTGTGGGCTTTCTGTATTCCTTGCAACAGAAACATGGTTAAATTACTTCTTCTTTGTAGTGGAAAAATGAGCGAAAGCTAAGAGTTGAAATTTTTTGAGGGTTGCCTCGGGTTTGATGAGGAGTGTCGTGAGTCTAACAAGGTTGAGACCCACTAATCTAAGGTGCCATCCTGCCCTGCCTTGCCTTCTGCCTGACATCCAACACACAGCTAACCACCTCTTTGCCCAAGAAAGAAATTCTGTTCTCTAACCTCCTCCTCCTGCCACTCCAAGTCTTTCCACTTCTTGACTTTGGTAAAGCCTGGTTTTATATCATCCAGATCTCCCCTCACTCTCTTCATAGGCACTGGAGAGCTATGAAAACTGTAAGACAATACACAGCTAAGAATAAGGAACAAATGCAACCGGGGAGATTATGTCCTGCTTATAGAGACTGACTGGACAAGAGTGAGGGAATTTTTAAAAAGTGTTGAGAATCTAATCTTTCTCATCCTCTTTTTCTCCCTTTATCTTATCTTTATCATTATCTTTCTTTTTTCCTCTTCCTGCTCCCAAATACCATTTACAAGGCCAGTTATATGAAAATTAATCTGAGATAAAGCGAACCAAGCCTTTTTTCTGAAATAGCAACTTAACTCTCAAAAGGAACTGAGAAGTTTTCATTCATTGTCAAAACAAGGGTTGTTTTTTTACATTGTGACCACATGTACACTTTCACATGGTCTTACTGGATCCAAGAAGTAGATATGCAATAATATCAGGGAAACACCCTAGTCTTACACAATTTCTAAACTACTCAATCAAAAACTGGGAGAAATTTCAGAGGAAATCTTGTTTGGGGTGGCTTTCTAAGTATATACATTTTTGGATGAAGTTCACTTAATACCAATCAATTCCCACTCCACAACATTATCATACACAATATCCTTACAAGTATTGACTCTCCACTTGCCAAAGGAAAATAGAGCTAGTTCTCACAGGGGGATGTCTGAAGTGGAAGCTATGCTAGGTATAATGAAAAAAAGCTACCTGTATCCCTTTTACCTTTTGATCTTTTCCTTGAAATACCTGTTTTCATTTAAGAGCTGGTGATTTTCCTCAATAAGCTTAACAGCCATCTTGCTGAGGTACTTCTTCTCACTTTTTAGCCTCTCTGTAGCTAATATCAGGCCTGAAATCATTGTGTTCCTACAAAAACATATTCTCATCATAGCCCTTTGATCCAAACAAAAAACATGGCTGAGCTCTTTCTCCCAGAGAGCTGGAATCAGATATGTGAATGAACCTTATAACTAACTGCCTTTTTGAAGTCTCTATTTGTGGCAACCCTCCCAACGGGCTCTCTCTTCTGTCCGTAAGGACAGTTCCTTCTGTATGGCATGACTAGCCCTTAGACAATCCCTCCCAATATAAAGTGCTAACAGAGCCATAACAGATTACATGGTATAGCACCAACTTCTTAGATGGTGTGCCATTTTTACAAAACCCACTTTTTTGTTTCTGAATTGCAATACCTTTAATTTTATTTTATTTCCATATTATCTGAGGGAATCATAAAATATTTAGCTTTATCTTCTCACCAAAGAATTATTTACCCAGTTTACACATGGGGCACTAAGGCATAGTTTACATATGGGGCACTAAGGCACAAATAACATCATAGGAAAGCAGGGTTGAGGTCATGAGTACATTTAGTCCATCCTCTTGCTCAAGGCAGGATTATCCCTGACTCAGTCACCACAATTAAATGGCTGTCTAACCTGCTCTTGAAAATTTCCAGGGATGGAGCTTCCCTAACTTCTCTAGGTAGAAGATAATAAGAGAAAGACTCAAAGTCCAAACTCCTCTTTCAAGGCAGTAATTGGCACTGGACTCCAACATCTCAGTGCCTTGACTATAAGACTTTCAGTTGTATATGGCTATTTCACTTTCCATTCTCTAAGGCAGGTTTGTCCAACATACAGCCCGCAGGCCACCATATGGCCCACCAAGCTGTTTTCTGAGGCCCAAGGTACTGCAACAGGAAACAAAAGTAAGCACTATTTACTTCCGTTCCCACCCCTTGTCCCTCCCCCAGTCCCTCAGCAGCTTCCTAATGGGGGCAGGGGGTTCTCTGGCTGGCCCACTGGGTGATAAAAAGTTGATGATCCAGCCCCATATTCAAAAGGGTTGAAAATCCCTGCTCTAAGGAAACTTTGGATGGGAAGGAGCTGTAGTAATAAAGTCAAAGCCTACAGTTTTCAAAACTCATTTTGTGTGGTCTTTCTTGATCCAGAGTACCCAAAGCTTCCCTGAAACTCAGATGCTGAACCAAAGAATTTTCTGAAACGGCACAGGTGCAACAAAAGGACTGGTCCCCGGCTTGGGTATTTGCCATATTGAAACTGGTAAAAAAGAATGAGCTGGGTAACAGAATTGGATCAATCAACCTTTGAAGTTCTGCTTCTGCCTCACTAAGCTTATGGTGGCATTAACTGCACCAGAGTGCCTGTGTAGGCCTGGTATCTGGTTGACTTTGTATGAGACAATACAAAGAAATGGAGAGGAATAGTAGACAATCCTTCATAGAATGATTATTAAACTTGAGATTAATTATTAATGTTTATTAACTGGGAAATTAGTTGTAACAAAATCACTGATTAATGTTTGTACCACAAATATGAGATGGACTGTCCTCTTCTCTTAAAGTTACAAAATCAAATTTGAAAAAAGTGTTAATAAAAACCTGAAGGTTTAAAGGGTTTTTAAATTTTGTTTTCCTACTAGTCATGCTACAGTCCCTTGTGTACCAGCCATGACCACTCTACAGGCCCATCTTCTTTCAGCTGTCCTGCTAAGCTTCCACTTGGCAGTGGTGACCAGCTGGAACACTTTGACACACAGCGGCTTTTTCAAAACACTGCGTTATCTAACCTCAACAGATACAACACAGCGCAACAAAAGCAAAGGAGTACTAACACAACAGTACACGCACGTTTGTCTTACCTTAAACTTACTTAGCCCAGGTTATCCAGACAGCTGCACTTTGCTCTAAAGGAAACAGTCCACAGCTCAGCTTTTCTCCCTTCCTGACTAGTTTAGGGTGGCCCTTTATACCCTCAACATTCCTTTATCAGCCCTAAATCTTCCATACATAGCCAAGTTGATTTATGTTCTCTATATGGGAAGAAGGGAGAAAGCAGTTAGCTACATCATCTTTTCATGTATTGATAAACAAGGACTATCTGAGATGTGCTTTCCTCTCAGTATGCTGCCCTGTTTGAACATACAACATTCATAAAATAATACATGATAAAATAATACATGCATATTCTACTTCCTTGACACTATCATGCCTCTGAAAACCAGTCAATTCATTTAAAAGAAAGCCAGCCCTACTTTACACAGAGCAAAAATAAAAGGCAATGAAAAGGAAAGAACTTTGTTCTATAAAGTAAAATCTAAACAGCAGTCAACTCCTTGATTGCAGACAAATCTGAGTTAAGCTACATCTCCAAGAGCTAACTCCCTAAGCTCCTGATGTACTGACCTTGTTTGTGAGGTAGCATGAGATCATAATTTATTAACTAAAAATCACTCAGCAGAGGATAACTCACTTTGCCTTAATCTCCCTCCTTTAAGGCTTAGTATTGATACTCAGTGGGTACGTTCATTAATACGCTCTTGCTACTGTGCATTACATTTAGTACGTCTAATGAGAGGTACTAATGCGCAGTAGCAAAAGCGCATTTTTTTAGTGATGCTTAATGTGTGGTAGCCTAATTGTACTGCGCATTAGTGTGGTAGCATGGTTTTGCCATGATGCTCTAATCCACAGTAAAATAGGCTACTGTGCATTAGAGCACACATGTAGACATGTCCAGTGTAAGGCTTGCTAAAAACACTGCTTTCCTGAGGACTTCAGTGGGAACAGAACAATGAAGACAAGCTTTCTTGTGAGATGGTCAGACAATGTTTTCAAATGTAACTATAGATAAAACCATTCCTGGTCCCACTGCTGTTAGTGGCTAATACTGCAATCAGGATCATGGCGTAGCAAAATACAGTTTTGCACCTCTCTAGTGTCAGAATATAAGGCTGCTCTCTCAGCTGAATGAAGATTTTGGGTACTATTGAATTCAGTGCTGCTCAGATTCACCAGTAGCACTGGTTGCCTGAGGAGGACCAGGAGGATACAGCAATGTCTCTCTACTGTGACTCTTGCATTGCTCTTCCAGATTTTGGTTGCTTCTATTTACACAGACTTCTGTATAAGACAGCCCTTCCTGAGTATCCCATAGCATAGAGGACAAATGCAGGTTTTTTGGGGAGGGGGTTAACTCAAGCTTGCAATATCTTTGCTCAGTGTCTGCTCTGACTTCCTGTTTGCTTTTGGTTGCAAATGAAAGTGTGGGTGATAACCATCAACACTTTGAATAAGCTAGAAAGTAATTACCTAAGAGATCACTTCTCATCACTATCTTTTAATTCAGCATTTAAAATAAGCCAGAAGAATCATAGAGTTAGTTTGCTCTGCCACAAGCTCACCTTTGTGATTCCCCATCCCTCACCACCAGGATCTGAAACTACCAGACTCTAGAAAAACAGGTGAGGCTCATTTGTTTTGATTCATTGTTTTTCAGGCTCACTGTGAATCTATCTGCCATGTAAGGTGAGAGCTGTGACTGGAGGTATTAGTGTATGCAATTTACATACATTTCAGTTCTTGTAAGCTAAGGCACATTGGTATTAAAGAAATTAACTTTTTAAGATGGATAAGGGTTGTTTCACTTTCAGGGCTCCATTCAACAAAGCACTTAAGTGTATGATTAATCATATTGACTCCTCTGGAATTCCTTGTGATAATAGGCATGCTTATATGCTTTCAGGGCCCAGAGCTTTATGTGGGACCAAACTAACTAGAGATTACAAGCCGTAAATAACAAATACATTTTTCCTGCTTCTCTGTTGAATGAAGTTCAGGGCCCTAGAAAATCTACAAAGGTTCAATGGGCAATGTAGCAAAGACAGAAACCATGTTAGCTCACTAAAGATTAGCCCTAGAAACCAGAAAAGACTACATGACAGCATCTCAGCAAAAATAAGTAAGAATGCTTAATGGGCAATTGATATACCATATTATCTAAAAGGATGGGTCCTTTTTACTGAGCCAGTTCCAGTTAAAAAATGTGTAGCCTGAGAAATAAGAATCTGAGAGTACTGCACTTATTATAATGTAGTGGTTCTCAACCTTTTTAGACTCAACGCCACCCTCCATAACTTCTGTGAATTGAGTGGCAACCCATTTAAAAAACTAAATTCTTTATTACAGTGCTTACCTGCTTAACGGGGGGCCAGGAAAAAGGAGGTACAGGTGGCAGAGAAGAGCCTGTGCTGCAGTGAGTGGGGGGAGGAGGAGTGGCTGCAATAGAGAATAGCCTACACTTTTCTCCTCAAGGTTTCTCTCTCTCCCTGCATCACCCTTCAAAAGCTGTCACAGCATCCCAGGGTGCCCTGGCACCTGGTTGAGAATCACTGTTATAATGCATCAAAATAGTCACAGCAAAAACTATAAGTAAAAACTATTTAAAATGCTTAACTAAGAGGGGTTGCATTGAAACATTGATACTGTCCACTGGCTTATCTAGACCGAGAAGAAGAAAGGAAATGGGAGGGGGGGAACTAAACCACAGTTGTGGGTCCATTCTTACATCCTGTAAAGGAAGTGGTCACAGGCATGAAAGAAAAGCAGGAGTTTTACATTATAGCTATTTTACAATTGCATATCTGCTAACTAGAGATAAACACCCTGAACAGGTTCAACGAATGGCTCTCAAAGGTGTAAAGACCCAATCACTCAATTCTACAAGAGAAAGATATGATGTGCAGATTTTCAAATAATCAAACACAAACAACACCCTGCATGGTTAAGAATAGAGTAAGAACAGATTAATAGATTAAGAATGGATTGATAGATTAAGACTAGATGGTTGTGGCTGATATGATTTATTAAGTTGCACCATTGTGACAGTTCTTTGCCATACCATGTGTCTCCGGCGGCTGGGGGGGCATGGCAAGTTCCCACAGGTGGTGGCAGTGCTGTCGGCGGTGGGATCATGGCAGTGACCACCTGCAGACGTCACTGGCCAGTGGCAATCACAGACCACCCGCAGTGTCAGTGGCCAGAGGGGAGGAGTGGGGGTAGTGAGCAGTGACCACCCACAGGCCGCTGGCAGTGTTGGTGGCACCTTTTCACAGGGGTGCACTGCCACGCTCAGGGGGTGCATATGCACTCATGTGCACCATTTACATGTTGCCAGTGCCACACAGTCACTGAGGTCTGTTATGTGGGGCAGCAAGTCTGCCATTGACTGAAGTTAGTCTATGAAGAGATATAAATACTGAAAGTACTGTAGCATGAAGTGCTGAGGTGCGGAGTCAGTCTGGCTAAATTGGTCTGCTATGGCTGAAGTCTGTGGCTGAGCACTTAAAGCCAACATTATCATTTTCCCTGATCCTCAAATCCAGTTTTGTATGTCCCAGTTGTATTTTTAAATTAAAAAATGTGCACTTTTCTTGGACTTATAGTCTGCCTTTGTGACTTCTTGGCTGATTACAGATGTTAAAAAACCCCTAGGAAAATGCAGCTTGCCTTATACTTGGTGTGCATCTGTGCAAGCCCACTGGATGCCCAAAAGAGGCATCATGTTAGCTGGACCTGGCTCTCCCATGTCTGCATAGATTGGGTGCTTTAGTGGGGCTGTTTTGGTGCTTTTATCTAATAGCTAATTCAATCAGCTATTAGATAAAAGCACCAAAAAGCCCCACTGAGGTGCCTAATCCATACAGAAGGGGGAAAGTAATATCTTCCTAAGGCTAAACAGTACCAGCTACACCCACACTGATGGTGGCCCAGGGTTAGAAGAGAGGCTGAGTCACACCCAATCTCATAGAAAAGGGGCTGGCATTTTGGTGCCACCTTTAAATCAGTACCCAAAGGTGCTGCCCAAGTTACATTACTGGATGTTTTCCTGCCTGACCTGCCTGTTTAGAATGCAAACTCTTTAAGGAAGAGAATTAATTGTATACTAAGTGTATAAGACCTTATGGGAAGGGATTATGATGCTGAATGCTGACCTGTAGGCACTACTGTAATACATGCAGTAATAATAGAAGTGGCTCTTGTTTAACACAATATCTGTATAATGGATGTTAAATGTGCTACTTAATTAAACCTAGATCTATAAATATGATTTCTACCAATTTTCCATTTATCTAATCTCCTAGGCAATGGCCAGTAGCGTAACCGAGGGAGACTGACTAGGACAGCAGCCCCAGGCACTGCCTTTGGGGAAGAATGCAAAAATAGCCGGCAGCTCAGCAACTGGAACGGTCCCGTTATGTTTCTATCAATCACCACCACAATGGAGCACCGATAATATGAGAAAGCCTCAAAGCCAAACTGCTCCTCCCAGGCAGTAATTGGCATTGGACTCCAACTTGTCAAAAGGTTTTCTGGCCTTTCCCTTCTCTTTCTTCATTCTCCTTTTGCTTAACCAGTTAGGGCATATTTTCTCCCAGACCCAAGTGTCCAACTCTGAAATGAACTCGAGGGAACAAAAATAGTGTTATACATTCAGCCTTAAACTTTTCCATTTCCTGACTTGGAATGCTTTACTATATATCTACAGTGTTTTATTGCCATAGATTTAGTGCATTTAAATAATATGTTTACTAGTTTAGTTTTTGCTCTGCCCCCTTCCCCCTTTTTCCACGCACACGCACAGAAACACATGTCCTATTTCTACCATCTTTCCTTGAGATGTCAGTTATCCTTTATTACCCTTTACAATTTATGGAACTCCTTGATGAGGAAGACCATTAGCCTGCAATTCCTCCGTCACTCCTGCAGGACAGTTATTTTTTAAACCATTGCTCTCTGCACTGCTGGTAAGGATGGCGAAATTAATATGTTCCTTGTTCCTGGTGACTCATTTGAACAGGGAGTGGAGCAGTATTTGAGAGTTATCTGGTTCAAGCTGCCCATAGTCTTAAGATAGCAAAAATTGTATGATCCTTTTACTGCAGAAAAATAATTTTTTGCTCATGTAGGAGTAACAACTAAATGCTTTCATTGGTGCTTTGAATCTCTCATTAACCTGTGCAGATTTTAACTTGAGAAGTGATTATTAGTTTATAACAGTCCTTAATTTTACATGATGTCCAAGCCTGTTTTGGTCAGAAAGTTACCTCTAATGACTACTCATTTGTTTAGCCAGTACCTGGATCTTTTTTTTAGTAGATGTATTTCAAGTCAATTAATTTCTGCTCTATTTGGTTGTTCAGATCATTATTTGAAATCCTTCAATATTCCTTTTTAAGCCAGACTCAGCAACCATGACAACCACTTGCCAGTCTCTAAGCAGTCTAAATAGGAATATTTTTATGTCTGACTTGGATTATTTTTTCATCTCAGCTTCAGTTTCTGAGGATTTGACTATTTGCCTAAGGGTAGGACCTAGGGTAGTGAGCATTCTCATTTCCCACTGACTGTTGAGCTCCTTTCAGGGAAGTGAACCAACAAAACTGGCTCAGCAGAGAAAAACTTCACTCAGTTAAATTTCCACTCCCAGAACGCAAGGCACTGAACCTCAAAGCCAAGGAGCCGATAAGTTGTTAGAACAAGTTGGTCTTCAAATGGCCACAAGTGACTCTAAATATGCCTCCCTTCTCACGGTGGCTAAGAATATCTGTGTTTTACTGAGAAACTATGTGAGAATACCACCCAAGTTGAACGCACCTCTGCTGCAAATGCAGATGTCACCACAGACAAGGTTCTTTGGGTAAATCCAATATCTTTTATTAGACCAACTCCAATAGTTGGAAAAATTCTTCTTTGCAAGCTTTGCTCAGACCAACTGCAGACACTTCTTTAGCCTGAAGAAGGGTGTTTGTACCTGAAAGCTTGCAAAGAAGAATTTTTCCAGCTATTTTAGTTGATCTAATAAAAGATATCGAATTTACCCAAAGAACCTTGCCTGCCTATGCATTAACCTCTCAAAATATCCTTTTTCATATGTCCTTAGACCAACCTATACCCCTGATGTTAGCACAAAAACTTGTTCCAAGACTGCGCTACCTTGGTGCCAAAGGCCAATACAAGCTTTGGCCTTTGACAGATGTTAGTTCTGTAGCGCTACAAAGGTTGCAGCCCACAGAAAATTAGATCACAACACGTGGGCACATAGGCAGAGCCCCCTGCCTGGAGGGCAACACTGTCACCACAAAGTCACACTGTCTTGGCAGGAAGTCATAAAGGGCTGCTCTGTGGCTCCTGCCATCCCCAGGAGAGCTTTTCAGTGATGCAAGACATTTTGCTTGATAACTGTTGCTGCCATGCCAAAAGCTGAGACCAGAAACGGGCTGCAGAAATGTCCCCTAGTCTTGGGCTCTCTGTAAGGTGTTTAAAGTTTCTGGCTTCTGGGCAGCCTCAAAGGCAGCTGAAGCCAGTCTTAGGCAGCCCAGGACCCCTTTACATTTCCCAGTGCTTTTGACATTCAAGCACCAGTAGCCCTTTAAAGTTCCTGGGTTGTAGGCAGAGTCTCTGTCTCCAAACAGCCCCAGCCATCCCCCCTTGCACACAGCTCTGTCACCCTTGACCCTGTCACCGCAAGAAGTGACTGGGGAGGAGAACAGCGGGGTTGGGACAGAGTCACCTTCTTCTGGGTCCAGGAGGACCTGGACCAGGCAGGGGGCAGTGGTCCCTGATAGCTTGCATCTGGGAAATCTACCATGGAGCCAGCCACTCTCCCCCTCTCTTGGAGGGGAGAAGAGAACGTGGGGCATTGTGAGATACTGATGGACGGAAATACTTGTTCAGGTGTTAAATTTGTGGTGAAAAAGAAACTTTCGGGTCATAGATCTGCCAGTTTTAGGATGAAAGATCTGGTAACACAAAACTGGCACAAAGACTGCTAAAAATGTAATATCTGCCAGCCCCCTTCTGGTTCACTACCAGCACAGATGCAATTTTGAACAGCAGAGTGAACTGGCTGCATAATAAAATATTTGCCTCAAGTACTAGATACCGAGAACTCCTCTTACTTAGCAGCAAAGGTCATGTTGCCTGAGGAACTCACCAGGAAGAACGAAAAGCCCCAGTACACACCTGGAGTTCAACTCCATCATGCATCCTGAGAAGTATTTGATCAGTCACTTATAAAGCAAAGTTATGCCCCTTCTAGCTGGCACATGACAGAAAACAGCAGTTGTATCCTCTGCTAATGGAAAATTATCAGCTTCTTGCTCAGGGAAGCAAATTTGCAGGTGTCTCCAGAAAAAAAATATAGGAATAAGCTTTCAGAAATATTCCCTCAAAAAACTTGATTCAGAAGCCTTTTGTAATTATCATCCTGTCTCCAATCTCCTGTTTAGCAACAGCTAAGCTCTAACAACAGACAATATATCCAAATTTCCTGAATGCTTCAGATAAAGCCACAGGTCAGAGACAGCCCTGCTAAGAACTAGTATCTTGCTGTCCTCATCACAATGGATACATTATCTTAAATGCCTAAAGTTCTCAGCCTTTCTATAGCCTTTCAGAAGCTTGTCCCTAGAGTGATGTTGACCCACCTGTATGCCAACTGTTGCATGTGGCACAGTACTTCAATGCTTCTTCTCTAACAGGGCATGGTGATGATAGGCAATGTCTTCCCCTCACTAGTGGCAAACTTCAGAGGCACTTACTGTGTTCCTCTTTTCTTCAAATATTTGGAGATGTGATGAGATGCCAGAAGTTTTGCTACCAGGACCATTCATGTGTGTTTCTCTTTTTCAAAAGATAAAACCACCACCACCACAAAGGTGTTGTGGTGCCTACAGAACATGAACAGCACCTTGATAGAAACCTGCTGGCTCAAACTCAAGCTAGACAGGACCAAAGCAATATAGGTTAAGAAAGGAAAGTGCTTTGAAAACCCCTGCTTTGATAATGACCATCAAATATATTAAAAGGACAGGCCTCTGTCTTTGTGGATCATAGCTGGAATTTCAGGTATAGATGTAGCAGTCAAGGTCCCTGTAGACACATAAGACAACCCAGGAGGAAACAAAAGAGATGAAGGGATAGAGCATCTAGTTTCAGCCAAAGCTGCCAATGTGAAATTTGCTCTCAGCTAAAATTAGAATAACCTGGAATTTGAGTACCATTCAAACATATTTTAAGGTCCTCTTCCTTGATAACACTTTTCTCAGTAAAGCTGAAAGAAAACCAAGATAAGCATTCCAGTTTTTTGTTATGGTCACCTGTTAGACAGAGATGGATTCTTAATGCAAGAGAAGTCTTGGACAAGTGAATCAATATACCTATGGAAAGACAGATGAGTTATAAGCAGATATTATATATATGTGGAAAAAATGGGGTGGAGTAGGGTAGATTTTGCAGGGTCACTCCACAGACAAATCTGGCTTGTGGGCCTGGCCAGTGTGGTGGGTTGCACCTGCACGCTGAACCTGTGCACTGAGCCTGTGCTGGGTCAGGTCTGTAGACTGATCCTGCCCATGGGATTGAGCCTGTGGACCAGCCCTGTGCAACTCATTTGGCCCATGGGGCCAGAAGGTTGAGTACCACTGTTCTATTTGCACATAAATAACAGAAAATAAGGAATTAAAATGTGATAGCACAATGGTAAATCAGCCTAATATTTGTTTTTTAAAAAGGCTTTCTTTTCTGGTACATATGGTTAAGGCGGAGCTCTTTAAATAGTTGTGTGACTTATAACTGTAACTGAGAGCTTGTGTCAGGCAATCATTCTGTCTCAAAACACTGAAAACTCAAAAAAAAAATGTTTGCAAGCCTTCAGATTTCTAACATAAGCCATTGTTACAAATTACCCCCCAAAGAACAGAACAAATGCTGCTGGGTTTTTGTTCTATTTTTATTTTTTTAAACTATGACAATGACATTTTTGCTAGCATACAGATCCTTCTACTTCTATTTCTCAGGAGAACAAACAATCAAAATTTAACCAGCAAAGAATTGCAGAGCCTGGTGATATCACCAGTCCAGACTACAGATAGTGGTTCCACGCCGGTATAGTCTGATTCCAAATCCCCTCTCAGCTTTCCAAGATTCAATATGCACTTTAAGGAAACTTGGCTCCTTAGACAGCATACTTTTTCCTTGGATGGGAACATTCAATGAGGTCACTAAGTTAATATGGAAATTTAATATTAGGAACCTTGCTTATCCTCTCCAAAAGCGAAAGCAGTAGTTAAATCACTAATGGTTAAATCACTGAACTGGAAATAGGAAAGCAAAGTTCTAGTCTTCGTTCTATGCTAATTTGCTATGCAAATTTGAACAAAACATTTAACCTATCTGAGCCTCAGTTTCACTAACTGTATAAGGTGATAAGGTGATAAGCACACATCACAGTTGGCGTGTCTACACAAGATGTTACCAGACAGTCATTACTGCACATGTATTTAGTATCTGTAGTAGCAAGTACTAAATAAGTGCACAGTAACTGGAGTTTCTGTGCAGCAGCATCTGCAAATGTCTTTTAGGTGACGCTACTGCGCAATAACCTAAAAATACTGTGCAGTAGCATATTAGCACTGTCAGTGCTGTGATGAACTACTGTGCATTATTTTCTGGCTACTGCACAATCAGCATCTCATGTAGATGCACCCAATTAAGACATATTCATTAATGCTTTCAAAACATTTAGATAACCTGACAGGCATTCTGCTGAAGTATTATTATCTTATGAAAAGTATGAAAAGTCTTTCTTGGAGCAAAGTATTGTAAATTTTAAAACGGGGATGATTAAAACTGTATAAACAAATGTTATGACCAAAAACTACCAGTAGCCAAAGAAATATTTTCCCCATTACATTCTAAGAAATTATCTAGCCATTGTTATGACCAATGGTTATTTTCCCCCCATTATTGTAGTTGACCTTGTAGGATCTTTACACAAGCCGAGAACAGAAAATTTAATGGCAATTTGGCACGTATAATTTAAACAAAGAAACAAACGTGGACTCCTAGTTTTGGGGGAAATAATACTCTAGTTTAGCATTAACCTCTCAAAATATCCTTTTTCATATTATTCCTATGTAATATTTATATCATTTCATATTGTTCATTCACATTATCCAGACATATCTTCAGATCTAAAAGCACAGCACAAAGGTATTCTATATGTTGTATATATGTAGAATGTGTATTTCTGTAAAGGTTTCTGTTTCTATAGGTGAAGACCAAGAGATAGAGGTTAAGTAACCTTCCGGGTCAGACATTTCTGTTAGTGCTGTAGTAAGAAGAGTCACGAACCGCTGTGCAGAAGGGAATGCAAGATTCAAAGGGCTGAAAGGAAAGCAAAGAAGAAGGGACCCAACACTGTAGTCTTGTGATTATGGCACCTGCTTGGAAGTAGTTTTAACAAGATTCAAGCCCTGCTCAGTTCTGTCAAAGAATACTTTCAAGTATGCTTTCAATTGTCTAAGCTCAGGATAAAGGGCTACTTCCCTCACATGGCACTTTGGCAGTCCTCCCTGCTTGGTTTGGATTGCCATTGCCAAGCACATAATGACTCTTCCCCATACACTGCACAAATCTTGGACACCTCACTGTAGTTTCTGGATCCTACTCTGCGGGCCAGCGTGTACGATCTGGGTACTTTAGACCTCGGTTATGCTTTAGTTATTTTTTTTATCTGACTCCTAATGCTAGTGTTCAGCATTTAATACTAACGCTTCTCTTTCTCTTGCACTGGTTGAAGGAAAAAAGGAGGAGCTGATGTTTTTTCTTCTTGCAGGGTCTAATATAAAATCAGTTGGAATAAGAAATCATGGATAATCTGTTCCCAACAGTTACAATTTTCCTCAGTTTAATAAGAGGATAACACACTGTAATAAGTATGTCTTTCCGCCTGAAGTTTAAATTAACCCCTATAGTAGAGAATATAATATGGTTAGCATAGTCCTAAGACTTAAAATGTTTAAGATTAGTCTCATCGGGCTGCATCTGCTGAATCTACCTGTAGAGAAGGTAACACAAACGAAATCATGATCACCACAATTTCAACTTATATACTTCAAATGTTGCCATTGTATGCTTTTGCAAGATCCTGTGAGGCCTCTACCCAGACAGGCTCCTTGGATGGGTTGGCAGTGCCCTGGCCCCCTGTCTGTGGGGGTTGCCTGGTGGGACTTCTGAGGCCTGGGGGTAGTGTGGGGGCCAGGGTTCCCTTGCCTGTTCCACATGTGTCCGGATTGAGACCCTGGAGGGGCAGGTGAGGGAACTCCAGACAGAGGTGAGCGGGCTGCAGGGGATCAGGGAAATTGAAGAAGAGATTGATGGCTACTTTCATTCTCTGCAGCACAAGACTTCTGGAGGGGAAGCTGCGAGGGAATCCCCTGAAGCAGATGCTGGTGAGGGGAGGACGGTCATCTCAGGGTCCAGACCTCTCGCCACAGAGACAGCTCTCCTGGTGCAGTTGGGGAAAAAATATGAGGCCTGGGCTGCACTGGATGAGTGTGCAGTGGGGGAAAGTGCACTGGAGGGTCCTGCTGCCATCACCAAGTGAGCTGAGGGCCAGTCAGGTAATCGTTGTGGGTGACTCCTTGCTGGGAGGAACAGAGGGACCCACCTGTCATCCAAGTACCATGGTGCATGAGGTCTGCTGCCTGCCCGGATCCAGGATCAGGGATGTCACGTCGAGAATTTCTGACCTCATCCAGCCCTCTGACAACGATCCCATGGTCCTCATTCATGTGGGAACAAATGAAGTGGCCAGGACTAGTCCAGACCATATCATGAAAGACTACAGGGCTCTGGGGACCAGGCTTAGGAAGACAGGGGCACAGGTGGGCTTCCTGTCGATCCTCCCAGTCAGCAGTCGCAGTAGGCATCATGTCACTTGTGTCAGGGAAGTCAACCCGTGGCTCTGGAGTTGGTGCCATCATGCAGGTTTTGGCTTCCTGGACCATGATCCACACTTCCGTGCAAGGGACTTCCTGGGACACAATGGGCTTCATCTCTCTACAAAAGGTAAGATTCTCTTTTCTTACAGGTTGGCTGACCTCCTATGTTGGGCTTTAAACTAAGTATGATGGGGGACAGGGAGGCAGGAGATGGAAAGAATGTAGAACCTACAAACTGAAAGACATGCAGCAACACACCCCAGGTAAGTACCAAGAGGCCCTTTGGGCATCAGAATGGAGGGGGGTGGACAGCAAAGGCACCATTCAGAGGTCTCAAGTGCCTCTATACTAATGCTAGGAGCATAGGGAACAAGCAGGAAGAATTTGCACTTCTGCTTGCAGATAATAATTTTGATTTAGTGGGGCTAACAGAAACCTGGTGGGACCCTACCCATGACTGGGTGATACACATTGAGGGCTACAGGTTGTACAGAAAGGACAAAGTAGGGAGGAAAGGGGTTGCTTTCTATGTAAAGGAGCATTATACAGCTACCCTAATCAAAATGGGATCAGAGGAGGAGAAAATTGAGGCATTGTGGGTTAGGATGCATGGAGGTCATGGAGAAAGGGACTTGGTGGTGGGGGTCTGCTACAGACCACCACACCAAGAGGAAAAGATGGACTTGGAATTCTTGAGGCAGCTCTCAGAGGCCGTACAGTCTAGGGACATAGTTGTCACGGGGGGCGTAAGCTACCCTGACATCTGGTGGGAGGAGCAATCGGTAAAATCCAACCGTTCAAGTAGGCTCTTAACCTGCGTGCAGGACCTTCACCTAACATAGGAGGTCTATGGTTCCACTAGGGGGAATGCCTTACTGGGCTTGATGTTGGCTACAGGGGAGGAACTGGTAGGGGAGCTGCAGATTCATAGTTACCTTGGGGACAGTAACCACCAATCAATTGAATTCACTATATAACGTAGAGTGGGTAAGATAACTAGTGGGTGGAAGTGCTTGACTTTAGGAAGGCTAACTTCAGTGTCCTTAGGAGTGCAGTCAATGACACACTGCAGGAAAAGAGTATTGGCAAGATGGGAGTCCAGGAAGGGTGGTCGTTCCTAAAGGGGGCAATCCTTCGGGCACACAGGAAGACTATCCCAGTACAAGGGAAAAAGGGTAAAGAAGCCAAAAAACTTCCTTGGCTAAACAGCGGAATCCAGGGGAGCCTAAGGACAAAAAAGAAGGCTACCAAGGGGGAGTATACCTACTTGGCCCGCACTTACAGGAGGCAGTTAGAAAGGCCAAAGCAACAACAGAGCTGAGGCTGGCAACACAAAAACAACAAAAAGTCTTTTTGTAATGGGTTCTTAGATGGGCCTCAGAGGGACACCAGCCCAACAACTGCCAATGCTGACTTGGTGCAGAGTCACTTGGATGGACTGGATGTGTTCAGGTCAGCAGGCTGGGATGAGCTGGATCTGAGGGTACTGAAAGAATTGGCCAGTGTCATAGCAGAACCACTGGCACGGCTGTTTGAGTGCTCATGGTGCTTGGGTCAGGTCCCAGAAGACTGGAAAAGGGCCAATGCGGTCCTAGTTTCAAGAAGGGGAGGAAGGAGGATCTGAGTCATTATAGGCCAGTCAGTCTCACCTCCGTGCTTGGAAAGGTCTTTGAAAAGATTATGAAGGATCATATCTGTGGGAGTCCAGAGGGAAAAATAATGCAGCAGGGAAACCAGCATGGATCTGTAGCAGGTAGATCATGCCTGACCAGTCTGGTTTTGTTTTATGACAGGGTCACAAAATGCTTAGACACAGGAGTTAGGGGTGGATGTCACTTTCTTGAACTTTAGCAATGCTTTTGATATGGTATCTCATCCTATTCTCATAAATAAATTAAGAGGCTGTGACATAGATGTTTACACAGTCTGGTGGGTGCAAATTGGCTTAGCAGTCTCACCCAGAGAGTGGTAGTAGACGGATCAGTATCAGCCTGGAAGGATGTGGGTAGTGGGGTCCCGCAGGGTTCAGTCCTTGGACCTGTACTCTTCAATATCTTCATCAGTGACTTGGATGTGGGGGTGAAGTGTACTTTATCCAATTTTGCAGATGATACAAAATTGTAGGGTTAAGTGCACACTCTAGAGGGTAGGGAATGATTGCAGGCAGACCTGGACAGGTTAGAAAAGTGGGTAGTACACAATAGGATGCAGTACAAGGACAAGTGCAGAGTGCTGCACCGAGGGCACAAAAATATCCAGCACACCTACTGGCTGGGAAGTGACCCCTCTCAGCAGCACAGAAGTGGAAAGGGATCTCGGAGTCATAGTGGACTCCAAGATGAACATGAGTTGTCAGTGTGATGAAAAATCATCAGCAAAGCTAACTGCACTTTATCATGCATTAGCAGATGCGTGACAAATAGATCCAAGGAGGTGATACTTCCCCTCTATGCAGTATTAGTCACACTGCAGATTGGAGTACTGCTTCCAGTTTTGGGTGCCATACTTCAAGTAGCATGTTGATAGACTCGAGAGGGTCCAGAGGAGGGCCACTCATATGCTTAGGGACTTATGGGACAAGCCTTATGAGGAGAGACTGAGGGACCTGGATCTCTTCAACCTCCACAAGAGAAGGCTGAGAGGTGATTGTGTGGCTGCTTACAAGTTCATTAGGGGGACGCAGCGAGGAATCGGAGATGCTCTGTTCACCAGAGCCCCTCTTGGGGTAACAAGGAACAATGGTCACAAACTGACAAAGAGCAAATTTAGGCTAGCTATCAGGAAAAACCTTACGGTAAGGTTGGCCAAAATTGGGAATGGGTTTCCAAGGGAGGTAGGGCTCTCCCCTATCTTGGGGGTCTTTTAGAAAAGGCTAGATAGGCATCTGGCTGGAGTCATCTGACTCCAGTGCTCTTTCCTGCCTAGGCAGGGGGTAGGACCTGATGATCTGTTGAGGTATTTTCCGAGCCTAGCATCTATGAATCTATGAAGCTATAAGGTACTTTGAAGAAGAAATGGGATTGGAGCAGCATTTGAAGACTCCATAGCAGATTACAGCATCTAACCCTAGACATGCCTTCAGACTGGCATGTGTCCCCAGACACATGGCAGAGCTGGGCAAGTTCTTTAAAAAAAAGAAAAACATATTATGAATATTTAATCAAATTGCTAAGAGAGATTTGCATTGTCTTTGTGCTGTTAAACAGCTACTTTCTGCCAATGTTTAGCAAATAAGTTCAATGGCAAGAGTATTCAGAGAGCTGATTTTAAGCAAATGTCAGAGTACCTGACACAAGTAATAGAACTTCTCTATTACAATCCACTTGTATAACACAAGGTCCCTTTAGAGCTAAAGCAGAGCTCTCCTGTGTAGTATACAGTGCATGTAAAGGTATTGCATTTTCATGTTGGTCTCTTCACAATAGTGTTGATGTGAGGAAAACACATAATCAAACATTGGCTCTATGTAATCGTTCTAACTCATGCTTATCAGCATGTGGAATCTTGCTACATTTATGTGCTACTTCTCTAACAGGCTCCACGTAGAGCCTCCACTTTTTTTTAATGGCACAAAAAAGACTATAACCATAGCAATGGTAAGTCTAACATAATGAAAAATAACCTTGCCAACACATCCTCCCTTGTGACGTGTTGTCTATCATTGCAAAGGTAGATTAAGTCAATATTTTCACTTTATTATTATATTACATTATTGATCTTACCTTTGAAAAACTGCTATTCATATTTTCTTTGCGAGATGTACCACTGCATGATAAGATCAAAATATTTCAAGTAAACTTTCAGACAATTCTACTTTGTTGTTCAGAGTGGCCAAATTTACTATTTTTAACGTTTGTGTCCTGGGAAAAAGAACCAGCTATACCTTTTGAAACCACTATATTCACTTTCATCTAATTCCTCAAGACTATTTGGAAGAATATAGAAAGTTACATCAGAAATGGCCAGCATTCAAACAGTTGTGATGGTCAGATAGATGACCAGTGGAACATAGATTTCTGAAGTGCTACAGATTAACACAGTGTAATAGTAGGCCATTTAAAGCTTATGTTCTTTCTACCAAAAACATTTCTTTATTTCACGGCTGACAAATACACAAAGATTCTGTTATGTGGCAAAGAAAATATTCCCAGCAGCGTCTCTTTTTTTTTTTAACCCTTAAGACCCTTTTCTGGAATAGTGAAACCCATATTATATTAAAGTATAGGTGTTTCTCATTCATTTTGTCCACGTGACGCTACTCTGAAAGCACAAATGAGCAAGGTTCAGTGGAGTTTCTGTAAGAGCAGTTGCATATTTTATATAATGGCCATATCCCCAAGTTCTCCCTAATTTCTCAAACAAGCAATCCCATTCGTTTTAAATTCCATGGACTTTAAATCCTCTTCAGCTCATGTCAGCAGTCCCATTCAAGCCAGGGATAGAAAGTAAACAATAATAATGGAAAAGGCAAATCTCAAGTTTTTTGTGTGCATCTCAGTGCTTAACTGACAAATGGTAAAAACCAGAAGGTACTCTGATGAGCTATCTAACTAAAGAGTGAAAAAGAATCACTACACCAATACTAAATTCAGAAGTTATGCCAGAATTTAATAATAATTTAAATGCTGGCATTCATGCTATTCTACAACATAGAATTTGCTCATGTTCTCTCTCTTTCATTCTCTCTCACACATACGTTATTACTTTCAATCTCTATTTATAAACTATCAGGTGATTATTGCAGTATATTTTGTATGGTAAGCTCAAAACTGGGGAACTTATCTGTTCTCTTCTGTATATCTGTGGCTTCAGTGATGTTTCGAACTATAAACTCTTCACCACAGGTCTTCAGTAACAGCTTTTAACCACACTGGAGTGTTAGCCTACCAAGATTCTCCTGGTGGATATCTGGATTTCTCTGCATAATGAGCATGAGGTAAGCACTTTAATTTTATTTAACAGTAGTATGGAAGATAGCTTTAAAGAAAAAAAAACGTATAGGGCAGGAAATCATTTCCCAATTTCAGAAACAAGAAGAAAAAGCAGATAAAGCTCCAAACCCAAATGAGAAAACCTTAGCTGTAAGCTGAATTTAACAGGCTCTCTTCAGAGATAAAAACAGGGAGAAACCTAAAAGTAAAAACTTTAGGACAAACTTTAGGAAAAGCTTGTGTTTGTACTCAGGCTACAACAGTGAAGGTCAGTGTTATACCTAGGTAAGATAAATGTGAAAATGTTGCATTGGTCTGTTGTGGTCAGGAGTCCATGTAAAGAAACTCAGACCTGTTTTTTTCTATAGCATCTATATCTTAACAACACTTTTAACATTCAACAAGCATTTATGAAAAGAAAAAGGAAAACAGAGAGGCAATTATTGGTGTTCACTATTGATCTTGTAACAATGGCCAAAGAGCAAGAGTCTGTGCTGATGTTACTAGTTCCATCAGATGCCTTTGATAAAGATATCAGAATTGGTAACATTTTCAAGTGACTTAGGAATCCAAGTTGTATTATCAGTCAATGAGACTTAAGTTATTAAAGTACTTTTGAAGTGCCCCAGAGCGGCATAACTTTAAGTCACCCAAAGTGTGCGTGAAACTAATTTTGGGTGTTAATATGTGGACAATCCTGGGGTTAAGAGCTCAAGAGCTGCCTAAAATGCATGTGTTACTAACAAGGCCCAAGGTTTCTTAAAAGCATATCTACCTTGAATGTCAAACAGTGGGGATAGGAAGTGGAACATAGATTTCTGCAGCATTACTAAATTCAGATGTTATGCCAGAATTGAATCATATTTTAAATGCCTGTTTACAGGCCAGGCTACAACCCAGAATTTGCTCATGTTCTCTCTCACACGCACACATGCATATTTTTGGAATTTCACACTTTTTTTTAGAATATCACCTGCTTATTGTGATGTATTTTCTACTGTCAGACGAAAACTGGGGAGCTACTGTATATCTGTTCTGTGGCTTTAGTGACATTTCAGGAACTGTAAAGTCCATCAGTAACAGCTTTTAACCACACTGGAGTGTTAGCCTACCAAAATTCTCCTGGTGAATATCTGGATTTCTCCGCATAGTAGGCAGAGGTAAGCATTTTAATTTTATTTAACAGTAATATGAAGGATAGCTTTGAAGAAAAAAAACATATATAGGTAAGGAAAGTATTTCCCAATGTCAGAAACAAGAAGAAAAAGCAGATAAAGCTGTATTCCCAAACCCAAATGGGAAAACCTTAGCAGTAAATGGAATTTAGCAGGTTCTCTTAAGAGATACAATAAACAGAAAGCTAAAAGTAAAACCTTTAGGACAAAATTGAGGGAAAGCTTGTATTTGTACTCAAGCTACAACAGTGAAGGTCAGTATTATGTCTAGGTAAGATAAATGTGAAAATGTTGCATTGGTCATGTTGTGGTCGGGAGTCCACGTAAAGGAACTCAGACCTGTTTTTTCTATTGCATTTATATCTTAACAACACTTTTAACATTCAATAAGCATTTATGAAAAAAAAGGAAAACAGAAACACGATAATTATTGGTGTTCACTACTGATCTTGTAACAATGGCCAAAGAGCAAGAGCCTGTGCTGATGTCATTAGTGCCATCAGATACCTTTGATAAAGATATCACAATTAGTAACATTTTCAAGTGACTTAGGAATCCAAGTTGTATTGCCAGTTAATGAGACTTAAGTCACTAAAGTACTTTTGAAGTGCTCCAGCTGTGTGCACCTCAGCAAGACCAGACCATAATGCCTTTGAATGATTTACTTGTTTTATCTCTTGGGGAGATCTCAGATAGTCTTGTGATACATTTATTGAGTTGGCCTGAATATACTCCCCAAGCGGGGCTTGTCTTGTCCCTTTTGTCAAGGGTGTAAAAAGAGGTCACATTCAGAGGATGAGGGAAGAAGACAGTGCAGTGTTTCAGTATGTTGAGAGCCCTGAGCTTTCTGTTCTTTACAGTGAAGCTAAGTGAGTGCCTCTTCCCAAGCTCTACAAGACAGACACACATGGATGAAAGCGAGATGAATAACCCATGCAAGATAAAGGAATGACTGGTGGGCAGGAGAAAGCTACGAGAAGAAAAATACATGAAAATTCTTTGTAACCAACAGCAGGTGTCTGCTGTCACCCACTCAAATACCTGCAATCTAGGAATCTGCCTGGATTCTTAAACATGACTGGATGATCTTATATTAGCAGGAGCCCAGGTGACATGTCACTATTTGTTCAGTAAGAAGGCTACAGCTTTATTTCTGCTGTGATATTCAGTACTAATGTTACTTCAGACCTAAACTATTGTGATGCATTGTACTTGGGCTATATTTTAAACTTATTTGACAAAGACAACTGGAATAGAAAGTAGCAGCCTCTCACTGTCTTGCCACAATCTTATTCTGTCAGTACTTGATATTCTGCACTAGCTGCTTGTGATTTCCGGGTGAAGTTCAAGAACATAGAGGCTAAGGCCTCTCACATGTGGCAAAATGTCTTAGGAAGAAAGATCTGTTTAGACACAGAATAAGTGGTCAGAGGTATCTAGGATATGTCTATGTGGTGCAAAGGAGTTCCATGACAAGACATCTAAAGCCATCCTCATCCACACTCTGGACTAGCTCTGGACTGGGCCACACACATCACTGGTATCTTCTGTAAATGCAAACAATCATGCAATAAACACAAGAGGCTTCAGAGCACCCAAAAAGGAAAAAAAAAAACTTAAACCACAGGAAGAGAGACAGAAAGCCATGACACCAATAAATATTTTGACAGCAAATATGCCCAGATGATTCTAGCATGCGGACTATGCCTGAGACTACAGAGCAAGGGGGAGTAAACCAAACAAACCAACGATCTTTGCCAGTCAAGGCAGCATTTCCTTTCTGACCACAGATTTGGTTGTCAGTTTAATCTGGCAAGCATGTAAACCAGACACAAGAGCCAGGCACCTGAGAGATCTCTTGGTAACATTAGGAGTACTTGCACATCTGGAAGATTTGTCATAGCCCCTTGTTCCAAAGGCAACGTAATAAATAATGGCAGAGCCAGGGCTAGAGCTCAGGCTCTCCAGACTCTCAGTGCTGTGCCCACTCTTCCAGATAATAAAGTAAGAAAAACAAATAAATAGATAAAACACCTGAAATTTGGTTCTCATCACCATAGTATGTGAATGCCTTTCAGTAATGTATTAAGCATGCCTATATAGATATAAGTTTGTCTTCTCTACTTGTTTTGCTGGGGATTTAGTTTCTGGGGTTTTAAAAAAAAATATATGTGTTCTTGTGTTTTTAAAGGAGAGAAGGCAAAGTCAAGGAGCAGAATGTAGTGAGGTGTATGAGGGTCCTTAGTTCCTAGGACTCTTAATTACAGCCCTGGACCAGCAAGGTTGTCTACCACTGTCATAGTGTAACTAGGGTGGGGTGAGCAAGGCACCAACCCCAGATGCTGTCTATGAAGGGGTGCCAGGATCACACCCACAGGAGGGGCAACCCCGCACTGCTCTGTCTGGCCATAGGACAGAGCAGCCCCACACCTAACAGTGTATTTTGGGGTTGTGGGGGAGGAAGCAACAGGGACTCAGTATCAGCTTCCAGGGAACTCAGCCATAGGGTTGCTCCTGCCATGATGGAGCTAGTGCTCCTACAGCAGGAGCAGGAGCCTGGGAAGGTAATTTTTCCCTTGCCTTCACCCACATTCCTCTGCACACCCTACAATGGTTAGCATATCTCTATGCTGCCCTCTTCTCCTCCCACCCCAGGCACTCAATTAGCTCACTATGCCTCTGACCCCTGTCTTCATCCCAGGATTCTGCCCTACCAATAGCCAGAGTCCAGTCCACAAAGCATGTTGAAGACCCTGAAATCCTATAGGAAATTAACAATAATAGAAAAGGACTGAGTTCATATGCTAATAGCCTGTGTTGCTGAAGTGATATGGTCTTCTGTACCTGATGGAATTCGAATGTACATGTGGAGGAAACCTACCAAAGGTGGGAAAAAGGCGGCAGGACACCGCACTGGCAGCTGGCAACAGTGAAAGTGAAATGAAGATCAAAAGGAAAACCCCCAGCAGACCCGGGAGGAGCTGGGAATGGCTCCCATGTCTGTTTGGGCATACTTTGTAAAAGTGTGCCAGGGCGATTGGCCAGGTGGCCACCCGGCACCAGCATAAAAGGCCCAGCAGGAAGGAAGCTGGGGGGACTGGAAGTAATGTCCCCAACCAGCCCAGAGAGTCCAGAGAGCACAGAGGAGGAAATGTGGTGGCATCCCAGAGGGGGAAGCATGGAAGGCAAGTTGGGCCAGCAAGGACCCAAGGAGTCACTTACGAAGCCAGCATGGATGGAAGCCAGCAACAGCAGCAACTGGGACACCAGCGAAGACAACAGAGCCGGAACCTGGGCATGGACACCAGACAACAGGTACCAAACCCGGGGAGGGAATGACGTGACAAGGGGTCCTGAGTCCCGGGTGGAGTTAGGCACTGCGTGAACTGGAAGACACTGGAGGGCAGCAGCGGACACTCGGTGCAAGTACCACCTGTAGCCCACAGGTGCAGCCCCTAAGTAACCAAGCATCAGTGAGAGCCAGAACACTGGCCCTGATGGACAACTTTACAGTTGGCATTAGGCGGGGTGTAGGGGAGGTGGAGCCCCAAGAAGCAATAGCCACGAGGACAACCGAGGGGAAGTACTGGGGAGACAGGACCAGACATCATCCTACCGCTAGAAAACCATCACCATCAAAGATGTGGCAGGTGAGACCCCTGGGGAGCTGACCCAAGGCCACTCCTAGTAGCTTGCCATGCAGCCCAGAACATGATGGCGAAGTTCGAGAGAAACCCAGACATGCGACACTCAGGGACAGAGGCACAGAAGGTTACAGTACTAAAGACTTCATGCATAAGCAATGCATAGGGGAGGCACAGAGGGACATGTGCCCCCGCTGAGAGTGCTGGGGCTCCCCCCCAAGAGTGAGCGCTCCAGCTGTTAGGCACAGAGAGCACTCGTGCCCCCCCTGAAATTGGCTCTGCTGCCAGGATGTCACTGGTGGACACCCCAGTAGCAGAAGTGCCAGCAATTTCACCGCCACCATGCCACATGCAGAAATGCTGGCATTTCTGTCACTGCCATGCCACAAAGGGCTGGCTTGATATGTTTACAGCAGCCTGTGTTGCTGAAGTAATATGGTCTTCAGTACCTGTTGGAAGTCCCATGTACTAAAGACTTTATGCAGGGGTGTACTTCAGTGCTGTGGTTCACCCAAGAAAAGTGTGAATACATCAGCCCAGGTTATCATTGATCAGAAGGGGATGGAGTCTTCTCTCAAACAAATGAGACAGAACATCACTTCTACATGTTTCTCTGTGAGAGAATGGCCCAGAAAATCTAGCAAACACCTAGGCTACAGACAAAAGTGACCAATTGTGGATGTGCATCTTCAACTACAGGAGACTGCACCATGGTGGCAAATTCAAATCTAAAAGTGAGATAAGTTATTCATCTTCCCATGTTCCCTTTGCTTCATTTGAATTCTGTAATGCCAGAGAACAAAAGAAAAGATTGATTAGTAAATATCTTGCTGGAACCAAACTTGGTTTTAGGAAAGAGGAAGAATAAAACTGTTGTTGGCATCGAGTTCAATACTTCAGAATATTTTGTTGGGGGTATAAGAGAGTGGCAGAATTGTAAGTGTCTTTTTGGGAGGAAGTTTTGAGAAAGAAGGATAATTATGAAACAATCTAGAGACTGACAGTGTGAAGAAGTGGTTTCTCACAAAGGTCTAATAATCACTTCTTTCAAAAAGCTGTACAGCGTGTCCTCCTACAAGAGAGCATTGCAGTCTCTCTGCTGGCTTTCAACAGCCACAAGAAGCATAAGTAAGGAAAGGTATGTCTGCATGGCACAATGCAGTACTGTGGAAAGATACCCATGCTGTCTCATGTGTCTTATGTACTATAGCCACATTACCCTAACACCCTGAACCAAATGGACTACTGTATTAACCTCTGAGAACATGAGTTAGCCCAATATGCAAAGTTTCCTGGTTTGATTGCTTCTACTGGATGGAGTCTCTGGGTGGCCCCTCTGTGGGGAGGAAGAAGGGGTTTGGGGGCAAGAAGAGAAAACCAAGGTTTTAGTGTCCCCAGAGCATGAGACCTTTTCATATATGTAGATCTGGGTCCAAGGGATTCTGGGGGACTCCATTTTTCCCCACACACTCCCCCTTCCCCAGTGCAGCTGCTGCTCCTACCAGCTGCATTTCTGGCTGCCTCCTAAAACATTCCTGCAGCAGCTAAAATATACAAAAGACTTTTTAAAAAGTCCAGTAATGAGATTATTGTTAGCACAATTAGCCTCACACTTTTGAAAATGCTCACGTTAAGGATCATAATCTAACATGCAAAAATACTTTAGATTAGCTTGAAATAGAAATCTCAGATTTTATTAGAATGTGCCCCATTTCAGGCTAAACAATTTATCTGTAAGGGATAATCACATGCATGCCATGCCTTGTTTAATTATGCATTCTTTAGCTTCTCTAATTAGGAAAGCCTCTTGCTTATCAGCATGTTTTTAAAAAAACCAACATGGAGCTATTCCTGTGCTATAATTTGTGTCTAAGATTTTTACTTCTCCTGAAAGAAAACCTTTTAATCCAACTCCCTGTTTATCCCAAATGCTTTTCCTACTGTAGTGCTAACGTAATGTATTCAACTGTATTTATGTTGAAGTAGGAAAACACCTTCTTTATCATGTCTGTCAGTGGCATTTCTGAGTCTGCTACAGTGGTACTTATGTACCTGTACTTGGGTGTACTGCATACAGGTGTGGGAGCCTCAGGGGAATACACTTTTCATATTTTGCCTGATATTAGATATTCATTAATTTTATAGCAGGTAGAAAAGATTTTTTACTAAAAATAAAATCCCTCTGCACACATTCCTTCCAGACAGGAAATAAATGGGGAAAAAAAAGAAAAGAGAATAAAAAAATATTGGTTGCAATGAAAGTGCTGAGAGACAGTAGCATGTGACTTTGTTTTGTTCTCTAGTTTGGTAGGTAAAATCACAAGATAAAATAAACTTCACATACATGACCTGCATCAGTATGTACCTGAAACAAATGCTGGGAAGAAGCCAATCCTTTTGGAAGCACAAAGCGCTTTTTCTTCTTGAAAGGACAGGTAACGGAGAAGTGTTTCTAATTCGCTACAGTCAATGTCATCCAGAAGGCTGAAGTAATGTCCCTTCCTGTCAATCAACTCTTCCTTCAGTGGTTTTATCATGTTGAGAATGAATTCTGATAACAAATGAATAGCTATACCTGATTCTTGATGAAAAGTATGTCTGCTGAAAATCTGTTGGTATGTGACAGACATGAACTAGCAAAAAGCCTGCAGGAAGCGATAATATTAGGTTGGTGATATACTGCCGGAAATGAGCAGTTGTTAAAAAAAAAGGCTCTTCTAGAAATATCAGTTTAGATTGGAGTTTGTGCTGGCATTCTTTATAAACGGTTCTGGCTGCCCCAGATGCCCTCCCTTATAAATGAATGCGGCCAAAGCAGAATGTCAGCTGGGAATGTCAATAGATACAGGAAAGGTTAGGGTGGATGTTAGCATCAGAGCTGCTGTTATTACAGAACTGTGAATTTTAAAAAAATTCAATAGCTCAATTGTAAGGAGCAGGCACAAGGGATTTGTGGGAGTTTTGGTAATAGTTCCCTTTTGAAAGTTTGTGTTTAGGGAACCAATCAGGTGAAACTTAATGCAAGTTAATTGCCATCTCATTCCTTAACAAAAAAATTGTGCGCAATGCTAGTGTTTGTGAGAGAGACATTACCAAACCCTTCTTTTCCTCAGGTGTAGTGCTGCTGTATGCGTTCTCCACACAGCTCTATCTATTGCTTTTGACAGGAAATAGCCTCAGGCACTTCTGCCTTGTGCCTCCTCAGAAAAGAGATAGCCATACCATGTGTTTTTGGTGGCTTGTTGAAGTGGGAAGAGGAAACTCTTTTTACTTTTCAGATGAGCTAGCATAGAACCTATGTCATGATGAGATGTGTAAAGTGAGGACAAGTCAGGTGTACTTTCTGCTATATGTTTTTTTAAAAGGTATTCTTTTCAAGTCTGTTACACATAAAGTGTAGCACTTGTATAATATTTGATATCAGCATATCACCACTGTTTGACATTCAAGGTAGCTATGCTTTTAAGAGACCTTGGGCCTTGTTAGTAACACATTCATTTTAGGCAGCTCCTGAGCTCTTCACCCCAGGATTGTCCACATATTAACACTCAAAACCAGTTTTACACACACGTTGGGTGCCTTAAAGTTATGCCACTCCAGGGCAGGTTTATCTCTGGTCCGTGTTACCCAGCTCATGTCCCATTAATGTGTGGCTACGCCCCACAGATGAGCTGCCTAAATTGCAGTCCTCCAGCATCCCAGGATGCAGTGCCCCTCACCTACCCTCCTGTTCTATGTGGGCAAACTTTCTACCCCTGAACTCTACTGCTGAAGGGGGTGTTTCTGGCACAAGCCAACTACCCTTCCTGCTGCTGGGGCTGGGACCTTTTCACTCCCCAGGGAGGCAACCCCATGAAAACAGCCTGCAAAGCACATTCCAGCTAGCCAGGTCACAAGGCACAGATGAGTACAAGAGTGGGGTGGGGTGGAACAAGAAAGAAGGCTGGATCAGGTCTCCATTTTGCTATGTGAGAGTAGCTCCCCCAAAAGCACCTTCCTTCACTGCTCCCACCTCCCAGCCACCCCAGGAATCACAACCAGCATCCTCCACACTCCAATCCCAATTCATTAAAACACACTACCTTTAATTCACTTCCTCTTTCTTTTTAAATTGTTTTTTTTAAACTTCGTTTTATTTGACCTTTCAGTGGCTAACTTCCTTCATTTTCCCACCCTTTCCCCACCCCCATTTCCTTTCCACCTCCAATTTCATACCCACCCCCATCCCATTGACTCTCTGCCTCCCTGTTTCATGTTCTCTTCCCCTTCCCTCCACCTCCCCAAACCCAGCTGTCATATATCTACACAAAAAGCAGGGAAAGAAGCCTGTCTGGGCTCAGCAGCCCCGTAGTGGCTACTCACAGCTCTAGCTCCTAATCAGCCCCTACTTGCCAACTGTGTAGTGGCAAGTCAGAGCTGTGCCGGGGGGGGGGGGGGAGGCAGAGAACATTTTTAGCCTTAAGGTCTTACTCCAAACTCAAGCTCACACTAACATCAATCAACATTTAAGCATCTCAAAGTGCAACGTGTAACAAGGCCCCAACAACAAGTACAAAATTGGTGGTTGTTTTTGTTTACCAGTATTTTTCCCTCCGTATGTAATAACTAAAAATCCTTACATTTTTCACTTAACATAGTAATTGAAATATATGCGTTAAGAAACATTTAGCATTAGTGTACACAAGTTATTTATCGGTAATGACATGCTATCTCTTAGCGATTCCTGTTAATGCTGCTGTAGTAAATAGTGATAAACTGCAATTAACCCAGGTCACTACTGACCAGATAATAATGGATAGATTTTGCCACTCTTAGGGCCATGTCTATATGTGCATAGTAATGCGGCATAAACTTCGGTGCATATTGTGCCAGAGTTTATTGTTCCTGGGTGCTGCCAGGACCACAGCACATTGAGCCAGATCAGAGCAGCCCTAGCTGGTAGGGAGCCCATGGGTCACCCTGCCAGACCAGGACTGCTCTGACCAGGCTTAACACACTGCTGAAGGGATGGCTGGAGCATGAGGATGCTCTGGTGCAGGCATAGCCATCAGGGAGCCCCCGCACCAAAGCACCTTCATGCCTAAGCCAGCTAAGTCAGTGTCTGCACATGCATTGCTGCACATGAAAAAACTCTGCAGTAGGTTAGTACTTGCATTTACAGGCTACAGAGTTTATTAGTTCCCTGAGGCCTAATAAGGCCACGTGTGTAGATACTGAGACTTTTACTGCAGAGTCTAATAGGTAACTCCTCAGTAAAGTCTCATGTAGATTCAACCACTGAGTACTAACTAACTCTGGAAACAGACCCACTACTTGCAGAGAGAGTACTATCAGAGTAAGATCATGATCAGAGTAAACTAAGAGAATTGGGATCTTTATAACAAAAAGATGTTATAGGAATTCTCTCGCTGCTCTTGTACTTTATCTTTGTGCAAAGAAAACAAAAAGTGCTGAGAGAGTCTCTCATGCTGAAGAAACTGCTGCGGGTGGAGATTTCACATGAAGATTGAGGTCTTCTTAATCTTAGGTCAGATTTTTCCATGGGTTCCAGGGTCAGGCAATTATTTTGGGCAGAAGGCTGCTTACTGAGTTTTAGCAAACCATCGAGGGCAGCATGACAGGCAGCCCAGGGCAAATTAATATTAATCTTCTAACTTTTTAGGGGCCTCACAGGCCAGACAGAATGGTCTGGCAGGCTGCGTCCAGCCCCCAGGCCACATTTTGCCCACCCCTGGTTTAAACTGACACTGCTCTATTAAAGGCAACACCAATTTATACTAGCTGAGGAGTTCATCTAGTTGTTTGGTTGTCCTCGTTAATCCCTTCCCTCCCCAAGTAGACATGTCTTGAGAAGTCAAGCCAAAAGGAAATCAAAAGGAAAATAATACGGTCTATGGCAATCATTGAAATAATGCCAATTTACACCAGCTATGAATGTGACCCAGAAACACAAAGAACAGTAAATAGCAATCAGGCAACCCTTTCACTCATATTTTATTCTGTATATCTTTATGGCACTCACTTGTTAGTGAAAACTTAAAAAACCCCTGTATGTTTTTAGCACTGCAATCTTGATACAGCTAGCATGTGATGTGCTAAAATTATCACATTCTGTCTTCTGATGATTACGTTGCTAGTGGAAATGTAAATCTACCATGCCTTAAACTGTTCTATGAAATATGCTGAGATTAATGCTTTTCATGGCTGTCAGTTTAGGGAGGATGATTGAATTTTAGTTGTATATACTCAAGTCTTCCATCAGGATTCCTTTTTCATGGGAAATTTTGATATTTCAACATTTGTTCTACCCATCAGGACAAAAATGTAAAGTATTAAAATTTTCAGCAGAAAGTTCTCAAATTTTTCCAACTGATATTGGTGGTGCCCTAAATGTTGTAATCTATCCAGGGATGGTGGTGAATTGGGCAAGATAGGGACATAAGGCACTTGAATGACAATTATCTTGTGGCAGTCTAGCACTGTGGGCAGATGCAGTTCAGTGTCTAAGTGACTTTAAAGTATTTTATTTCATTTCAGCAAACTGTGTTAGAACTCAGAGTAGTTCAATGCTAGATGACATTTGTTGTTTTGATTTTTCTCACTGAAAATCCAAAATAGTCACAAAATCCAGGCCTACTGGAACTTTTTGAATTTGGATCCTGCAGTATCTGCATTAAAATATTGTAAGGCAAAATTCTGAACATGCACTACTGTTAAACAGAGCAATGCATTTTGAACTATTTGAGCTAGCCAGGAGTGAGGTCAAGCTATTCTGTGGTACTATTGTCTGTTTCTCCTGTGGCCTCACCATCTTCTGTAGAATTTATGCATTCATTAAAAACAAATAAGCTTTATTGCCCTTACAGTTAAAAGGATAGTTTAGTTATAAACTAAATCTGTAGACAGGTAGAGACAAATACTGCTATCATTAAGCAGGGTACTACATTAATTCTGTGGCCTAATGAACAGAGTTTACAGAGTCATGATTGCTATATCATTGTTGTAAAAATTAGAGCTGAGCAAAACTTCAGTAGCCAATTCAATTTGGAGGAGACTCAGTCCAATTTGGCAGCTGAATCTCTGAATCCAAATCGAATTGGGAGACCCATTAAAAGGTCTGAATTGAGTCAGAAGCCTCTGAATCGATTCGGAGAGATTCAGCACTGATTCGGAGATTTGCCCATAGACTAAACAGGCAGCAGTCCTCGACTATGCTGGACACAGCTGCCTCCAGCTGGTAAGTCTGTTGTGGTAGGCAGAGGGGAGAGGGAAGGGGTGTGGGGAGGCAGATCAATGTCCCCACAGCAAGGGGGGATTGGGGTTGGGCCTGGGACAAGCTGCCCAGCTGAGGCCGGGGGGGGGCGCAGGACTCAGGGAGGGGGACTCCTGCCACTGCATACCTCTGCACACTGCTGGTCCGGAAGGGCATGGGAATGGACGTGTACCTGTGGATCTGTGCGGGGTAAGCTGGGCTGCGCTCCAGGCAGCTAGCCCCAGCTGCAGCCTGAGAGCAGCCGTGGCTCTGCCTCCCTCACTGAGCACAGTGGAGTGGGGGCTATGGGGGGGGGGGGGCTGCACCCACCCTAAAATTCCTCATAGCCCCTGCTGCCAGGCCTGCCCCAATGTGGGTGCATGCGCCCACCCCATGCCCTGCCACTGCCCAGCTGGGGAAAAGCCATGGCTTATCTGGGAGGTACTGGGAGGCTGGAGAGGCTTCTGTTGCTGCACGCCACTTGTCTGAGGCAGCACAGTGGCACTGTCCAGTGCTTCGCCATCCTGGCTGGGCAAGCTGCAGCAGGGCATAGCCCCCATTCCCAGCATTGCCACACCCATGTCCCACACTCCCCTGCTTCAGCTGGACAAGTGGCAGCAGGGCAGAGCCCCCACTCACAGCACTGCCACACCCACATCCCGCACTCCTCCGCCCAGGCTGGACAAGTGGCAGCAGGGCATAGCTCCTGCTCCCAGTACTACCACACCCGCATCCTGCGCCCCCTGCCCCCCACCCTGGCTTGACATGCAGCAACAGGGCATAACCCCCGCTCCCAGTGCTGGACAGTCACATCCCACACCCTTCCACCTCGGCTGGACAAGTAGCAGCAGGGCAGAGCTCCCAGCACTGCCATGCCCATATCTCATGCCCCGCAACCCCTGCACTGGCTAGACAAGCAGTGGCAGGGCAGAGCTCCCACTCCCAGTGCCTTCCACTGCCTGTCCAGAGCACAGCCCAGCATAGCCCACCCCACGCAGATCCAGGGGCATGTGTCCACTCCCATGCCTTCCTGGACTGGTAGCACGCAGTGGTGGAAACCCCCTTCTCTAAGCCCTGCACCCACTGCCCTGTCTGGGCAACTTGTCCCAGCCTCATTCCCTCCTTCACTGTGGAGGCATTGAGCCCCCACACCTCTTCCTTCTCTGCTCTGCTCACCACAACAGACTTTTTAGCTGGAGGCAGCTATGTCCAACATGGTTAAGGACTGTTGCTTATTTAGTCTGTGGCCAAATCTCTGAATCGGCACCAAATCTTCAGATCTGAAATGGCCAAATCAAATAGGGACAGTGATTCAAATTACCGAATCGAATCACTGTCCCTCTGAATCAGCCAAATCTGAATAAAATAGGACAATATGGCTGATGTACCGATGAAGTGCTGAACTGGGACTTGGGTGGCCTGTGGTGTAGCTCCTATTGTACAGTTAGATGGCTGTATGATTTTGGAACAATGAATCCTAGTCTTTGCTTCTATTTTTTCATCTCTAAAATGGTGACAACAACAGAAGTCCTCTCTATAAACCACCTTGAAATCAACTGAAGCATAAGCAAGGATTATTAACATTTCATACCTAAACACATCTCAAGTAGTTAACCACTAATAACATTATTATAACTAGATAATGCAGAAAACCATTTAATGCCATAGTTCCGTATCTGATTGTTGCTGCATCATGGATTTTGTTGCATCATGTTTGTTAACATACCATGAAGCAACAGGATGTCAAGTTAAGGGGCATCCAAATGTTGAAAGCCTTGCATGCTTGCTTTCAAATCCTGTATTCTACATTCCGCCTAAAAAATTTTTTTAAACGGGTAAAGACTGCTTCAGGGTGCAATACATTCACACAAAATCATGTGAACATTTCTTAACACTTGTGCATCACATTAATTATTGCCCCTGATGAGCTTGGGTTGATTTTGGGAGATAAAGCAGTAAACTGAATCTACCACAGTAATGACTTACATCTAAGGCAGTGGGGCCAACTTTTTTGGCAGGAGTGCCACAAATTAAGCCTGTGCCCTCTCAGTGCCACTCTGATCCTTTTCCTCTGCTTTCGCTGTCTGCCCTGTCATCCCTGCCCACTCTGCCATGTTCCACATAAAGAGGCTGCCTATGCCTACAAGTCTAAAGCCAAGAAGGTGGTCTCTTTTTAACAAAGCTCTTTATCTACAAGAGATAGATAGAGGTGATGGGGGCAGGGAGTATTCTTCCCATGGCCACAGTGGGAAGTAGATGTGGAAGTAGGACATCCAAGAAAATTTGAAGGGGACAACCGTAATAGTTTTGTGAGGTACAGTGGATATAGCAGAGCAAAAGCACTGTGTGGTAAATGAAAGCCAGTGAATTTGAAAAGTACAGACCAACTGTTCTGTAAGACTCTTTGGGGCAAGGGTTGTGTTTTTATTCTGTGTCTGCATCTAGTACCATGGTGTCCTAATTCATGATTAAGAGTCCTAGGGACTATGGCAATACCACTACTACTGCTGATGTTCTGCGCAATCCATCCATGCTTTCTAATAATCTGTCCAGAAGTGTTGCCTCAGGAAAAAAAAACACCAGTCTTCTCACAGGTACTCTGTTTTGCAAGCAACCTGTGGCACATCAAACAGTCTAAGCCAATGTTCCACAGATCAGTGACTAGAGCTTTTTGGGCTGGTGTGGAGCTTAACCAGGTCTGGTCTTCAGTTTTTCACATCAGTCTGCCCTCTCAGTGGTCCCTTATTACTGGTATATTTGGATGGGGACTTAGAAGTGGGGGCCTGTTCTCTAAGAACACTGCACTCACTGTGACCACGGTACAATGCAGACATAGGCAACAGAAGCCCAGGGCTAACAGAGCTTAGCCCCCACAAATGAAGGCAGCCTGGGTGCGGGCTCCAGGTGGCTGCAGCAGGGCAGGTGGATGGGCGCACGCAGACAGAGCTGAGAACTCAGCCCAGCCTGGCTGTGTGTGGAGTGGCGCCCAGCAGATAAATGTGTGGATGGGAAGGGGCACGGGGGAGGGAAGTGGCATGGGGTGACAGATCGAGGCTTCCAGGGGGGGTGGGAGGGTCATGGGATGCTCAAAGCCCAGGCATCTCATCCAGGTGTGCAGGGGCTCCCACTACTTTGTGCACCCCCAGGGCAGGCACAGGGGGCACATACCACCCAGATCTGTCTGTGGGGCTGAGGCAGCTGTTGCTGTGGGCTGGGCTCTGCAACCCACTGCCAGTGTCCTGCAGCTGTGCAATGCCATGTGCCTCCCACTGCGGGCAGGTGGCACAGCCAGCATGCAGAAGGCATGTGGGATCACACCACTCCCAGGGCATTGGCAGCGAGGTACAGAGCCCAGCTCACAGTGGCAGCTGCCTCCGCCCCATGCACAGATTGCGGGGCATGTGCCTCCTGTGCCTGCCCCTGGGGTGCATGCAGCAGTGGGAGCCACCCTGTGCCCCTGGATGAGCACCTGGGCTCCAAGCGTCCCATGACCCGCCCTGGCCCCAGGGCCCTATTTTCCCTAGCTCCTGCCTCCCTCCTTCCCTCACCAGGGGGGGCCTCAATCTGGCCTCTCGCCCCTTTCTCACGATAGGCCCACCAGCTGAGGGGGAGGATGCATATGCATCTGCAAGTGCGTACACACTCAGCCCCCTAGATCATATTATCTTCTTCCGCCTATGAACGCAGACACATCCAAGGAAACTGGAATCTATGTAGCTCACATACCAGTAGCAGTCAAGCAAAGGTTTTAATACTTCACACCAAGTGTTTTTGCTGCTATACCTAGATTACCACCAGTATCCCAAACAGTTCAAAGCTGTCATTGGTAAGTCTACATTACACTGCAGTACCAGGTTTCAAAACTACTACATCATCCAGTCATGGATTACTGGTTGATATTTTCATTTCCTGCTAGAGCTCTCCCAGCCAGAGGACCATATGTAGCTTGCTGGCTTCTCTAGTTGCCTTGTCAAACTGTCCTCTCAATCCTACCCCTAAATCATTTCTGTGCTGGGGAATGTGTGATTTATGAATTTTCCATAATGATATAAATTACACTTTTAGGAAGTAGAGCAATATGACACTATCAAAAATATATGCATTGCATGACCTGATTTTCAAAACATTGTTCATATGAATAGTCCTGTAAAGAACTTCACTCCTGTAAAGAAGCCCCACTGATGTCAACAAAAACATCTCCTCTGCCATAAGACAAAACAAAATAAATTATATAGTACAGCATTTTTGTAGGGTTGTTTGTTTTTCAGCTGAATCAGCAAAAAGGGATTCTGGGATACATAACACAAAGGATTCTGGGACATAAAAGTCATGGGATTAAAGGCCGGGTGTTCTAGGAATCACAGAAGGAAAAAGGATTGTTCAGATTCTACATTCCAAAATGCAGTGTGCATGTGCCAGAAAATATCACGCTGACTGAATACCAGTTGCTAAGGAAACTCACAGCATGACCGTTTTAGAGGTTTTCGTAAGTAAGAAGAAAAGCCATTTGGGTAGTTAGGGTGGAAACTTGCTCAGAGTGGAAATGAACTCCATGGGTCACTTGGTAAACAGGCAAGAAGTTAGTGTAGGGCCCCCCTGGGAAGGACTAGCAACAGGTCAAACTTTAGAGCTTTGACTGAAAACAAGCTGCCCAAGGAAGGCATCTTGAAAACTTCAGGGTTGAGATGACACGCACAAGAATCTTATTATAGATTTTTATTATGCTGTTTCTAGTAATTTGTCCCCCTCCACCAATCGCCAGCCTGGTATCATTTCCTTTTTTTTCTCTGATGTAATTTTAGAGGATCATATGGGCAGGTTCTAAGTCGTACTGAATGCTAGGGTGTCAAAGGGACGTTCTAGCAGGAGAATATAACCACAGCATACGACCATGACCCCTGCACTGCCTGCGAGGCTGTAGGAATGGCTTAGAAGCTGTTAGCAAAGCTCCAAAGCAGTTAAGAGTCCTCTCGCACAGGATGATCCCTCCAGGGATCAGTTCTAGGGACAAAGCCGTCCAACATTCAGATCACTGATTTGTACTCGACTCAGAAGAGGAAGTAATGCAATTGCAGGACATTTAAATGGAACTTTTTATAAAAAGATTCTGCACAAATGGAATACATAAGTCAATGAGCCCCAGCGACTGAGGAGGACAGTTACTTGGCTAGGAAGTGAATAGGTAGAAAAAACAAAAGGCTTCTTTTTTTTTCCCCCCTTTTTTAAGATTCAGGTTGTAAATCAATTAATCTCAAAGTGAAAAGGATGAGCCCAGCCTAGGAAGTGCATACACATGGAAAATGCAGAAGGCTTTTTTACGGTTCAATTCATAATTCTTTTCAAGCAATGTTTGTAACTTTAAAAAAACATTGTTTAATTGGCTTATTATAAATAAAACAGAGCTTTTCCTGGATGGCAACTTTTCATTATTGCTCCTTGCTTATTACAATCTGATGCAGGAAACATTTCTACACTGTTTTCATGGCATTTTCTCAATATAATTCTGTTTCAGTTTCCGGTATGGGGAGATTGGGTCACATTTCTTTGGGTTTTCCTGTTCCCTTTTTCTGTCCTTTCCTTCTTCCCTCTATACATTTTGTGTTTATCATAACTTATATGCTCGTCATGGTATGTTTTTCTCTTAAATCAGGTAATGGTAATAAGGAGTGAAGAAAATTTTAAGAAAGATTTCATTTTTTAACTCTATATAATTGTATTTATTTGTTTAAACAGGATCAACTGTACAAGTTTGAAAAACTGCATTTTTTTCTCAGTGATTCCAGTGACGAGTTATATTTCCTTTGTCTACATCTACTTCTGTAGACTGGATTGCAGCTGGGAGGTGTCAGTAAAATGGTGACAGAGACCAAGGAACATCACCCTTACATCCAGTAAAAAGTACTACCAAAAGAGTTACAGGTATCTCTAAAACTTATTTGAAAAAAATTGTTATAAATAATGTACAGCAAATGCCTGTTTCACTAAGGTTTTCCTTTAATCAGAAATGTATATTATAGGTTTTAAATGGGTGGGTCTGTTTATTTGTATTTTTCTGTGAAAATATGTAGGTATCTTAGTGATATAGCCATCTCTGCCATGACAGAGCACAGAATTAAAACTAGGCAAAAGCTGTCAAAAAGTAAGTGTGTCCCTGGGCACCCTGAGAAGCGATCATGCAATATTTTTTCTAGCAATGCAGCGTGTGCCAACTAGGCAAGGTTCGTTTCTTAGCAGCATTTTCAGGATTGCCACAAATGAGATACAGACATACCCTTAGACTTCTCTAAGGTATTTGGCTTAGTACTGCATAATGTTGGGATGAAGAAAATAGCATTTTACCAAATCAATATGACACTCGTTAAATGGATTAAAGACTGACCAACTGACAGATCTCAAAGAGCAGCTGAGTAATCATTATTGAGTGGATGTGTCTACTGGGGTCATGGAGATTTCACTTCTTGGCTCTACATTTTTTCACCTCTTTATCAATCACCTGGAATAAAGAGAATAATTACTGACAAAGTTTGCAGATGGAGAACAGTTTAGGAGAGTGGTAAAGAATGAAGATGACTGATAGAGTAGTCTGGATTGCTTGATTAACTGGGTGCAAGCAACCATTGTGCATTTTAATACAGCCAAATGTAAAGTACATGTATAGTTACAGCAGGATACACTTTCAGCATGGATAAATTATAGAGTTCAGAGGAGAGCCACAGGAATTTTTAAAGAATTGGAAAATATGTCTTATAGTGAGATAGAGTCCAGAAGCTCAATCCATTTAGCTTCAAAATGATGGCTATGTGGAGACTTGATTGCAATCTGTAAATATTTGCCTAGGAGTCAGAAGTTTGATAATGAAGGGCTCTTCAGTTTAGAAGACAAATAAAAATATCCAACATCTACAAGATGAAGGCAGACAAGTTATACTAGAAATAAGGTGCAATTTTTAAGTTAGTCATTAGAAATAACTTGCCAGGAATTTTGATGGGTTCTCTTCTCACTAGAAAATTTTAAAACAAGATTGGATACTTTTCAAATAGTGAATTCTAGTTTAAATAATTCAGGGAATTCCTACATCCTGTTATACAGGAGGTCAGACTAGATGAATACAGTGGTCCCTTCCAAACTCATACTCTATTAATATAATCATTAATATTCAAATTTGTCACAAATAGCCTTCTGTCAATCATTTTTATCCAAGATTCAAGTTCCTGGCCACCTGCATAGCTAAATGTGTTATCTCCTTGGCTGATGCAAAATACAGAAGGTGTGATGATTTCCTCCAAGTCCCTAACATCAACAGATAATTTACAACTAGATGAACCATATGAGATGTGTGACTGCCTTTCCTTGGATCACTGTTCTTTAAAATATCTTTCTACCAAAAAAATAGCCTAATATGGAGACTGAAAACTTCAAAATCTGTTTCTGAGCTTGTAACACAATACTGAACTGGGGGCACATCTATAGGAGATGCTACGATGCAGTAGAAATGAGCTACTTTGCTGTAGTTTGCTGTTATCATGCAGTAGCGTTGCCGGGCACTAACTGTGATGTGACACTACTGCACAGTAGTAATGGGCTACTGCACAGTAGCTTGTTGCTATTGCACAGTAGCATCAGGAAAAAAAACGTGTGGCAATGGTATGGTGCAGTAACACCATTTATTGCACAGTCATTTAGTACTTGCTTAAGCCAGTTAATATTTATGAAGTTACTAAATGACTGTACAGTAACAACTGTGCGGTCCACCACACATGTAGACAGGGCCTGGATGGAGCAAAAGGGTGGGAGGAGGAGAGCAGGGAATTCTTGTGCTAAATCCAGTCCTCACCCTCTCCATCTTCATGTGAATGAGAAAGCTGGTCAGAAGGGAAAGGCATGAAGCCTGTACAGCCTAAATGTAATCCTGAAGTGATCCCTAGTATGGAAGGATCTTTTGAAGATGAGACTGGGTCCAGGAGCCTCAGCATAGCCAGTTTACTGTGAACCTGAGTATGCATAAAGAACTGTGGGTACATACTCTAAACTGTACTAAACCAGCTATGGGCATGCACACCATGGGTGCAAGCAAGCGGGAGGTGCTTCTTGGTGTTGCTCCTACAGTAGTAGAAGGAAGTATAGGTATTCCTTAAAGTGAAGGTACTGTAACACTCAGGCTTCAACAGCAGCTACAAAGTAGGTTCCTCTGTTGTTTCTCAGCCTTCCCCCTGAAGCTATTGAATGACCTGTTTTTTGTGCTGTGCAAAATATTCTGCCATGAAGTGCATACCCATCTATAAGGCCTCATGTTTTCATTTCATGTATGTCCAATTAAAATTCTGGTAAAAGACCTTACACCTGAAATTCTGTTCCCTATGCTTTGTCTGTACAATAGGAAATGGCATTTCACCACAGTGTAGCAATTTCCTTTGTGAAACATACTTTATTATGCTATCCTATGTATCTGCAACCTAAATGGATGCCTGTAGTGATGAGCCAGTAAGTTTACTACCATAACATTAGTCATCATAAATACTTTTTAAATTGAATGAAATTACGCCCCCAAATTGCAGGACCTGATTCTCACGGGGGAAACTAATTATCAGGACATCTGCCAGGGGAGAAACATAGCAATGCATAAGCAGTCCGGCATATTTTTGGAGTGTGTTGGGGATACGGGTTTTTTTATATACAGATAGTAGAAAAGACAACTTGAGGGAAGCTTTTCTCATCTTGCTGTGTACAAACAGGGAGGAACTGGTTGAGAATGTGAAGGTGGAAGGTAACCTGGGGGACAGTGACTGCAAAATGATAGGAGCTCAAGATCCTAAGGGAGCTAGGGAAGGTGAACACCAAAATAAGGACATTGGACTTAAGAAAAGCAGACTTAAGCAAACTCATGGAACTGGGGGACAGGATCACTTGGGAGACAAATCTCCTGAAAAGAAGTCCAGGAGAGCTGGCAGTACTTTAAGGAGGCCCTTTTCATAGATTTCATAGACATCAGGGCTGGAAGGGACCTTGGGAGATCATCGAGTCCAGCCCCCCACCCAAAGGGCAGGAAGTCAGCTGGGGTCATAGGATCCCAGCAAGATAAGCATCCAATTTACTCTTGAAGGTGTTCAATGTAGGTGCTTGAACCACCTCCGCTGGCAGACTGTTCCAGACCTTGGGGGCTCGGACAGTAAAGAAATTCTTCCTTCTGTCCAGCCTGAAACGGTCTTGCAGGAGTTTGTGACCGTTCGACCTCGTCATCCCTTGGGGCGCTCTGGTGAACAGACGTTCCCCCAGATCCTGGTGGTCACCCCTGATAAACTTATAGGTGGCCATCAGATCACCCCTGCGCCTGCGCTTTTCCAGGCTAAAGAGTCCCATGGCTCTCAGCCTGTCATCGTAAGATCTGTTTTCCTGACCTCTGATCATGCGCGTGGCTCTCCTCTGGACTCTCTCAAGCTTCTCCACAACCTTTTTGAATTGTGGAGCCCAAAACTGAACGCAGTACTCCAGTTGCGGCCTCACCAAGGCTGAGTACAAGGGGAGAATGACGTCCCAGGATTTGCTCGAGAAGCATCTATGGATGCACGCCAGCATTTTGGTCGCTTTACTAGCTGCAGCATCGCATTGGAGGCTCATGTTCATCTTGTGGTCAATGATGACCCCCAAGTCTCTTTCTTCTATAGTGCTATCCAACATAGCACTGCCGAGCCTATAAGGAAGCTGCAGGTTTTTTCTCCCAGGGTGGAGAACCTTGCATTTTTTGGTGTTAAACACCATCAGGTTCTCGTCTGCCCATTTGCTGAGCTTGTCCAGGTCAGCCTGGATCACCCGCCTATCTTCTGGCGTGGATGCTTTGCCCCAAAGTTTGGTGTCATCAGCGAACTTGGCCAGTCCACTCCTGACTCCAATGTCCACTGCATTAATGAAGATGTTGAACAGTATGGGTCCAAGGACAGAGCCTTGAGGAACCCCACTGGTCACAGGGCACCACGATGAGTGACTGCCATCAATTACAACCCTCTGGGTCTGACCACGGAGCCAGTTTCCCAGCCAGCGGATCGTGGTGGAGCCAAGGCCACAACTGGCCAGTTTGGCCAAGAGGTGATCATGGGATACCAGATCAAAAGCTTTTTTGAAGTCAAGATATATGACATCAATCTCTTCTCCCTTGTCCAGGTGATAGGTCACCTAGTCATAGAAGGAAATGAGATTGGTCAAACAAGACCTACCCGCAACTAACCCGTGCTGGCTATCCCTTAGAATGTTAGCCTGGGCCAGTCCCTCAAGGATGGCCTCCTTAATAAACTTTTCTAAGATCTTCCCCAGGATAGAAGTCAGGCTAATGGGCCTGTAGTTAGACGGATCCACTCTCCTCCCTTTCTTGAAGATCGGCACCACATTGGCCTTCGTCCAGTCTTCGGGCACTACACCAGAGCGCCAGGAGTTTTCAAAGACCCATGCCAGGGGCTGGGCTATGACGCTCGCCAGCTCCTTGAGTACCCTGGGGTGCAGATTGTCAGGGCTGGCTGACTTGAAGGTATCCAGCTTCTCAAGGTGTTCCTTCACGAGGTCAGCATTGATGGAGGGTAGGGGATCCCCATCACCCGGATCTCCCTGTCCCATAGCAGGCATGGGCGTCCCATAGGACTGATGAAAGACTGACGCAAAGTACCTATTTAATAGGTTGGCTTTTTCCTGGGTGTCAGTTGTCAGTTGCCCCATCTGGTTTAGCAGGGGTCCAACGTTGGCCTTGCTTTTCCTCCGGCTCCCCACATATCTGAAAAAGGACTTTTTGTTGTCCTTGATGCTTGAAGCTAGTCGGAGTTCAGTTGCAGCCTTGGCTTTCCTGGTTTGCTCCCTGCAGGACCGGACCAGTGCAGAATAATCGTCCTTGGAGGTGAATCCCGTCCTCCGTCCTTTGTAGGCTTTCCTTTTTAGCTGCAGGAGGTCCACTAGGTCCCTGGAGAGCCAAGGGTACAGAAGCAAGATAAAATAGAAGAATGGGAAGTGCAACTAAAAGGTCAGCCTGGCTAGACAGAGATATCTTTTGTGAGCTGAAACTTAAAAAGGAATCCTATAAAAAGTGGACACTGAGTCATAGTAAAAGGGTATGAGAAAGCTAAAAGAAGGTTAAAAGAATATTGCATGGGCAAGTAGGGATAAAATTAGGAAGGCCAAGTCACAATCTGAGCTGTAACTGGCAAGGCAAGCAATATAAAAGGCAATAAAAAGGAATTCTACAAATATGTCAGAAGTAAGAGGAAGACAAGGAAACCATAAGTCCCTTATGAAATGCAGAAGGTAATCTAGGATGTATGTGGATGAAATGGGGGCCCTAAATTGAAGCAGTGGGTTTTAAAAAACACTGCTTCAATTTAGGGCTGATTAAACCCCTGCCTCACATACACATGCCACTGACTGACCTTCCTCTCTGGTGGGGAGGGGAGGCCGAGCTGCCAGCAGTAGCAGTAGCTGCAGCCCCTCCCTAGGTAGCACTCACCCACAGGCACCTGACTCAGGCAGTCTGGGGGAGGGGAGCACTGCAGCACCAAAGGAAAGCACCAGTCCCCTGCACAGCTCAGGTAGGCAAGCAGGCTCCAGTGGGGGTGGGGCAGAAAAGAGATCAGGCTCACCACTTTTCTTGGGTGGAGCTGATTTCCCCACGGGGTACTGCCAGGCTTCCTGCAGAGCTGTGGAGCTGCACAGAGCCCAGTGCTTTGCTCCGCAGCTGAAGGAGTGTTAGTTTGCTGCACCCCAAGTCTTTTAAGGTATATTACGCTGCCAAATTTCCTACAGCCGCTAGTATTAATGCACAATATGCTGTTGAAGCATGAAAACACCGACACCATTAAAGCAGTGCAGAAGCATTTAGCCTGCTTTAAAATGTTGTGCACACATGCCTCTCATTTTGTCTACACATGGCCCTACTTACAGATGATGCAGGGAAGGCTGAAGTACATAATGTCTTTTAGGCTTGTGCGAGTAGGCAGCTATTTGATCTGGCTTCAGATCCAGCTGCTTTGGATGCCAGGGATCCTATCCAGAGCTCCGGACTGGGTTTCCGCTTCAATCTGGCCAAAGTGGCTCCAAAGCTTTGGAGCCGCCTCGGAGATCCAGCCATAGGGTATAATGGGGAATCAATGAAATATCGAACTTTGTTGTTTTTTGTCTAATTTGGATGAACTATGCAGGAGTTATAGCCCCTGCTGAGAGCATGAAGCCTGCCAAGTTTCAAGAAGATCGTGCAGGGGTTCAGGGGTAACTGCACCCCAAATTCCTGGGGGTTCAGTGGTGTTTTCTTCGATCCTCCCAGTCTCAGGTGTCATTGGGGAGGCTTTGGCTCTGTGGCCAGATCTCCAAAGTGGCTCTGAAGCATTTTTGAATCGCTTCAGAAAGCCTAATGAAGCCAGCGCTTTGATCCAGACATGCTGCTTCGGATCCAAAGCACAGTCCGAAGCCTCGCACAGCCCTAATGTATTTCTTCTGTCTTCACAAATAGGGGCAGCTACCAGATGATGAGTATAGTTGGCAGCTAAGATAGGGAAGCAGCTTAGAGTAGTAAAAAAACAGGTTAGAGTTTATTTAGGGAAGCTAAATCAGGGCCAGGCAAAATACAGCCCACGGGCTGGATCTGGCCTGCCAGGCTATTCTATCTGGCCTGCAGGACCCCTAAAAAATTTAGAAAATTAATATTTCTCTGCCCTAGCAGCCTTTCAGTGCTGGCAGGAGCCACAGGCAGTTAGGACCCAGGAGGAGCCTCAGCAGGACTGAACAGCCCAGGCCTGCCCACCCCCAGCCATTTTACTCTCTTTCTGCCCCCTCCCTGCTCCAGCACCGTGTGGCTGCTGGCTGCATTGTCGGACAGGGAGCACAGGGCTGTGCCGGTATGGGGGTGTATGGGGGTGTGTGTGTGTGTCCAAGCAGAGGCAGTGGGGGAGGGGAGGCAAGGACAGTGTGTATGTGTATGTGCATGCAGGCAGGGATAGTGTGTCTGTGTGCATGTGTGTTCATAGGCGAAGTCCCACAGGCACACCCCACCATACACATGAACCCACACCCTCGCACTGTCATAAATGCAGACCCCCCACATCTCCTCACACACCTATCCCACAACAAACCCCATACCCACCCACATCCCACATATCCACACACCCACAGCCCCCCACAAACCTATACCCACCCCACACAATATACAAGAGTAAGACTTCATTGAAGCTATTGTGTATCACCTCTATGTACACTACATATTTTTTTAAACCAAATTAATGAATGCTGTAGATGTTCACTTTTTAGAATATAATTTGGTATTTTTCTGGTTTTGAGATGGAAAAAACCCTTGCTGAAAGAAGTAATTCCAGAGGCAAGAGGAGGGACTTCTAGTGGCAAAGGTCAGACATTAGAGGGTGGGACCTCCAGTCCCTAGGACACCCTAGGGTGGGGGGGTACTTGAGAAGGCCCTATGGAGTATGTGTAGGTGGTCAGGAATGGAGCACCACCACACACCATCCCATGCTGCTGCACAGGCACCACATGCCTGGCTGGATGCGGGGGAATCTCACATGCATGCATTTGGCTGTGTGCCCCACCCCCACCCCCTGCTCCACATCTGGCTTCACCCCACATATGCCAGGGCTGGGGGCTGCCGGCACAGCGCTGCATGGCCCCTTCACGGGCTGCATGCGCCCCGCATGTCCAGGCGGGCGGTAGTTGTGCGTGGCGTTGTGCACAGGCAGCTGGGGGCCATGAGCGCCAGATGCTCACAGTGAGAGGGGAGAGGGGCCCAGCCCCCTGTTCCAGGAGCTCGGTTCATTCATTCCTCCTGGGGAGTGGTGCCAGAAGCAGCAACCACCAGGACTGCCCCGTGCTTGCCACCCCACTTCTCCGCACCCAGCTACTTGCCACCCCCCTCCTCTCCCTGTCCTGGGGATACACTTATTAAAAAAGATTGAAACCCCTCGCCCTGGGGTATTGAAGGAACTGGTTGAGGTAATTTCAGACCCATTAGAAGAGCAGGTTGGACAGACATCTGTCTGGGAAGGTTTAGGCAGGGAAGATTCTGCCTTGGGTAGGGGGTAGAACTAAATGACTTGTCAGGTCCCTTCCAGCCCTCCTTTCCTATGATCCTATAAAAAGGAAACTCTCTGCAATATCCCACAAAGAAGATTGGTAGAGTGTGTAAAATTGTGCAAATACCTTCATTTCAATACATTGGCTACATACTCAAGAACCTAATTACACGTTTAGCTGTCTTATTAGCAGAGATTTATGAAAATTCAAAACACCTGGTATTTCCAGTTTGGGTTTTTTTCTAGTGTAGACTCTGATAAAGTTACATAGGTCAGAGCCTGAGAAGCATCCAGCTGGGGTCATTCAGCTCCAGCCACAGAACTACTACTGATACTGCTATGTCCATCAGCTTTGAACACACTGCCCATATTGCAGTAACAGTTTTTGTCTTTACATACACCATTCAAATTAAAACTATGTGCTAATGCAATAATAGAGAGACATGTTTTCAACATAAGGCTTGACAGCTTGAAAAATTGACAAACAGCTGCTGCTAATCCTTTCTGGCATGAATAATTTAAAAGCTAAAATGCAATATTACTAAGTGACAACAGGAACTTCTTTACTGTTCTTACTGCTTCCAGTAAGCTGAAAAATGTTGTAAATTGCAAAAATCCTTTTGATTACAACATGTTATGCTTCTCAGAATTCACTGATCTGAGTTACAAATATAAATTTAGTCTCTAGACTACATTGTCAGCTGTTACAGAGTTTGTATTTATGAAGTTACCATATGGAATCTAAGATAAAACAGTTATTTCTGACAGAATATGTAATAAAATAGCTAGCGGTATGGATATATAGAAGAAACTGCTGACGGTCTCAAATACTACAAATGATGGGCACTCTCGAAACATTTCTAATAGCTAAAATTATTTTAGAAATCGAAGTCAGGGAGACATACTGGGCACATTTACACATGCATTAATGCTCCATAGTTACCATGCATTAAGTTTAGTACCTGTAATAACATGTACTAACTCAATACACAGTAACTCATGCGACTGCACAGTAGCGCTGGCACATGCCTTTTTAGTGATTACTCAATGCACACTAGATTAATTCTATCGCACATTAGCACAGCTTTTGCTGTGGTGCACTAATGCACGGTAGAATTAGTCTGCTACACATTTAACATTTTATGCAGCTCCACCCACCATGTTGTTAATGTTTCAATTCACCCCAAACCTTCTCATTTCCACAAATGAGGAAACTGTTAAATAGTCTTTTGGGTATCAAAAATATGTATTACTTAAAAATGGAAGTCATCTGAATCATCAGTGATATAACAGACAGAGGAAGTAGTGTATCACCCTGCAAAGCTAACATCATTTTGATGTTAAAAGAAAAGGCTCTAAAACCCAACCAGGGAAAATGTAGATCCCTTTTTGGGTCTTATATTGCAAAATCCATGGATCAGGTAAGAAGGCTTTGCCAGCAAGCATGAAGATGAGAGGTGGAATTCAGATCCAGTTCAGATTCACAGACTCCAGTGCATACCTGCCATAATCATGTGCTGCTGAACACATGGAAGAGAACTGAATCTAACACACTTGCTCCCCTACACGGGCAGATCTGGGATTTCGAAAAGGGGAATGCAGACAGATAGTGTAGTGTGTCATCACATATAACACCACACACATTTTTCTCCAGTTAAAAAGAAACTAGGAGCCTCACTAATAAGCAGGGGCTGAAAGCTATATTATTCAATAAGATTGAAACAAAAAAGAAAAAAAGAACTTTATTGGCATGTGCATTAACTTGCTATATCATACATTCTAATATTATAAAAGCCTAAGTCTGTCTGTCTGTCTGTAATGCTTTATTCATGCTCTGATTGGCTGTCTCAACAGCCAATCAGAGTGCCCTACACAAACAGGGACAGACAGCTGAGCGCTGCCATGACAGTGGGTACTGAGGCTAGTTATATAGACTATGGCTAGTTATATATAAGAACACAACAAACTAGGCAAAAATAATCCAAAGATGTTTCATTAATACTGGAGTCATTATAATTAAATGTACATGCCTCTTTTTCAGATTAATAAAACAAAATCAAGCCTTGAGTATCTAGATAGTGCCTCCAATGCTTCACTAAAAGTGATTTCCACACCTGAGCTAATATTCACCTGAGTTAATATTTTCCCACATGAGTTAATGCTTTAACTAGATTTAAAAATCAGTCTTCAGAGCTGTGAAATGGAAGCTACATTACTAGGAGCAGCTAATAGACAGTAGCATTGCAGAAGTAGCTCATTAAAGACTATTCAAAAGTAAAGAGGATCATTAACACCTGTGAAATAAAGAATTTAGAAGGAATCAAGAAAATTATAATGAGCCATTAAGTCATTTAACTCCCTCACTGCCACCTGAATAGAAGTGCTGTTGCCACTGCTAGGCAGTTGGCCTTAAACTTTGGATGGAGCAGGAATAAAAGGGCATTTTTACATATGGTTTTGATGCAGTACCAGTTGCTTTTAAATAGCAAGCCATGCTAATTAAAAGTGTCTGCACGTCACGTGTATTAGCAGCGCAGTGTGTTCCTGCGCTGAGAAAATGGCAGCAATGCACTGTGAACTAAGGCACATGGAACGTATTTTAGTTCAAAGTGCACCGCCAGCATTTTCTCAGTGTGGAGGCATGCTGAGCCACTGATACACATGGTGCATGAGGCTGCCAGAGTGCATCAATTTACAAGTAATCAAGTCTGCTCCAATCTGCTGGATTCCAGCTCACTGGAGCAGGCTCCCTGCATGTGTGTAAGTGCCCAAAGTGGGGTGCAAGCATACCAGTGCACCTCCCTTCATCTGCCCCTACTCTTATAACATGGTCAGGAGGATCTTTAGCCTCCCAATCCCATGTCACATTTCAACAAAACAAGATACCTTCTTTTCAGTCAGCTCTAGGAACTTGCTTTGTGTTGCACATACGCAGTTGAGTGTTGCAAAGCTGATTCTCTATTGCAGTTGTTCCAATCTAGGCAGGAGAACTTTTAGGGCACAGCTCCCCAAAACGTATCTGCAGTGAAGTGTAGAGGGTTTCAAGCTGATTTTCAATTCGTGCGATATAAACACTTTTTGTAATATTTGACAAATGCCGTCATACTGGAATCATCAGAATTATAATTAACTTCCTTTATCACCAGAGAGGAAATGTAATTTATGTCAAACATCTATACTATGTCAACTAGGAGTATGAAAAGATGAGACTTTTGGTTCTGCTCCATCTGTGCACAGTTATGCCGACAGAAAAACTTCTGCCAGCAGAACTTCCGTTGTTCAAAGAGATAGGAAACAAAGCCAGCAGCGAACTGCTTCTGCTTGCATGTACCGTATTTCCACTAGGGGGCTCTGCATCTTAGCATTACTGTTCAGCTGAGGTAGCAGTAAACTCATAAAATAAACACAATAAATGTGTATTATGCTACAACCTCATTGTAACAGAAAAGTCCACTAAGGGAAGGTATTTGCCACAATAAGTTTAGTCAATCTGACGAGTCATAATAATGAAAAAAATGGCTCTGGTTTCTGGGCGTTTTAAAAACCAAGGGTTTCTATAAGTAGGGTTTCTCATACAGAAGTTGAATTGCATACATAAATACATTATGTACAGACCCTCCAGAAAAACTCTATTCTCAGACACATCCAAAATTTGTGGCTTCAGTGAAAAAGCATACGGTTAATATTAACATCAGGCCCTTAGAATAGAAATTTGTTACAAATAAATAAAATGGACTCTAGTGATCAAACAGCAGTATTCTAGCACAGCAGCGTGTCTGTGGTAGGGGTGTGCAAAGTGGCCGTATTCAATTTGGATTCAGCCCGATTCAGAGGACGGTGATTTGATTTATTGATTTGGATCGCTGTCCTGATTCGATTCAGCTGAATCCAAATATGAAGATTTGATGCTGATTTGCAGAATCAGTGATTTGGCCATAGACACAGCTTTAAATGTTTTTTCTACATACCTCAAGGTACCAGGCATAGCCCGTGAATGTTGAGATGGTGGGGCAAATGCAGTGTCCTACAGGAGTCCGGGGGAGCCCCCCACGTGCTCAATGGTGGACTCCCTCCCCTGCCCCCTGGCTTAGCAACTGGCCATGTGGGGACTGCAGGTGTCCCCCCAGACCCAGGAGACGCCTGTGGCCAAGCTAGGGAGTGGAGGTCCCCTGCACACTCCACGGTGGTCCCAGAAGTGCTTCTGGTCCACTCAACGGCCAATCAGAGTGCCCTACACAAACAGGGACAGAAGGTGGTGACTTCTGGGTCCACCACCGAGCGCACTGGGGACCCCCTCCACACTCCTGTGGGACACTTCATCCACCCCACCATTTCATCATTCATGAGCTGTAACTTGAGGTATGTAGAAAAAACAATTAAAGCTGTGTCTGAATTGTCGAATCTCTCTGAATCAATTCGAAGGGATCTTATTTGATTTGGAGAGATTCAAGGGTCTCCTGATTTGATTCAGATTTGGAGATTTGGCCATCGAATTGGGCCAAATCTCTGCCAGATCAAATCAGTGACTGAAGCTTTGCACAGCCCTAGTCTGTGGCAATACCTATGTGGCTCTTCAGGAGTAAAGAACGGCATCATTAACAGATGGCAAATAAATGTGGCACTCAAGTAATCTGGCCAAAAAGCTATCTCCTGCCTCGGCTTTATAATAACATTTCATAACTGTTTTTAATTTTATGCCTGGTAACATTTTAATAAGTTGAACAATTTCCTCCTGTCTTTTCCACCTGAGAGTAAGCTGTAAATTCAGGGTTTAGTGCTGTTCTTTCCTCATCCTTCAGAATATTTCAGTAATAGATAAAATCAATTTTAGTGACTCGTCCTGGGAATATAATAATCCCAGCCCTTCTAGGATTATGCTTGTACCCGTGGAGCCAGAATACAGTTGAACACAAGTCCAGCTTTAGTATTTAATCACATTGATTTTTTTTTTTCTCTCTCTCCCTCCCTCTCCTTTTTTTTAACAGTACAAGAAAGGTTTCATGAACATGACTGAGGAGGCACCAGCATCCAATACCACTCAGCATGAAATTGCACAGACCATACTGACTACAGTGTATTCAGTAGCCTTTATTGGAGGTGTGACTGGAGTCCTTGCAATGTCATTTTTTCTAGTTAAAATGAACACTCTGTCCATGACCACCACCGCAATCGTGAACCTGGTCGTGGTGCACAGCCTCCTCCTCCTAACAGTGCCATTTCGGCTTCATTACTATATTAATGGGAAGTGGGTTTTTGGACTGCCCTTTTGCAAAGCAGTGAGTGCTACACTTCACATCCACATGTACCTGACTTTTCTGTTCTACATTGTCACCCTGGTTATTAGGTGGCTCATCTTCTTCCAGTGGAAGGACAAGGTGGAGTTCTACAGGAAGCTTCATGCAGTGGGGGCCAGTGCTGCCGTGTGGACTGTAGTCTCTCTCATTGTGGTGCCCGTGTTTTGTTTTCAATATGGGACCTCTGGAACATATAATAATACCACATGTTTTAATTTCCAAGAAGAATTAAAGCAAGGTAGTGTGAAAATACTGAACTACATCATGATCATAAGTGTATTCTGCATCACTTGTATCCTCTTGGTCTTGCAAATCTTTATCATTCTCAGGGTGGTGAAAAGGCTTTCAGGCTCTGTCTGGTCACATCAAGAATTCTGGGCTCAGATAAAAAGCTTGATTTTCCTAACTGTCATAATCATTTGTTTCCTTCCATATCATCTTTTTAGAATCTACTACATTCAGCATATGAATGAAATGAATCAATTACTGAAGTACAATGAAATCACCTTAAGTATAACAGCTATCAGCTGTCTTGATTTATTGGCATTTGTGCTAGGTGGAAGCCGTTTACTTAAGCAAAAAGTTATGGTGCTCCGAAACAAGTTTACCTGCTGTTAGCTTCACTCTTCCTTCACAACCTGTCTTCCATACTGTTGGGTGAGAGGAAGGCTTGTGAGCTTTGTCTGTATTTTTTTAAGTCAAGGCTGTCCAAAATCTGAACAGCTGCAGGCCCCCTGGGTCACACACCATTCAGGCTGCATAGACTCCCTTGGACCTCCCCACTTCCAGCCCACTGTGTGGGCTGTGCTGATTCCCAGCCCCTCTCCACCTGCCCAACCCAGCACCTGGACTCCCTGGATGCACGGATTACATGGATTCCCCGGGCTCCTCCTGTCCTCAGGGGCAAGGGCAGGAAGCAGAAGCTGAAGGAAGAGAGGGAGTCCAGAGACTTTGGCAGCAGCAGAATGAACAATGGAGGGAGAAGCAGCCAGTTAACACTTCAGCCTGTGGGCTGCAAATTGGACAGGTGCATTTTGGGAATAATTAATAAAAATGAGCCAGAAATGTTATACATGCTGTCAATATTTATTTTACAGACCTCAAAACCCAGCATACATACTTGATTTGGTGAAAGTTTCCCACAACTAAGCACTAGCCTATCACAATAGGTATCACTGTGTGGTGTGAAAATGGAAACCCTAGTGGCAATGCCATTTCAAAGAGGGGAAAGAGAGGAGGAGCCCAAGATGATTCGTACAAAATAGCGTGTGGAGAGGACACAAAATAAAAAGCTGGTAATTTATGTAATAAAATGCAGTTTTGAAATATGTAGATTTATGTGCCTCTCACATATACGTTAATTCAGTGACAACTGTGGGTGGGTCCAGGATTGTGGCAATGAGAATGCGGGCACATACCCTTTTGGGGTGGGATACATGTGCAGTGAAGAAAGCTCACTGATCAGATGATGTGGCCACAGCCCACTGCTGTGATCCTGGATCCCAGTGAACTCTCAGCAGCTGCTGAGCTCAGCAGTCTGGACTCTTCCGAGAGTCCCTGATTTAGTGGTGCTTTGGAGCCATCAGGATCCAGAGCTGCTTGGTAGCAGGATTCTTTGAAGAGCCCGCACCCATCAATGGTGAGCTCATAGTGCTTGCAGCACATGCAGAGCCCTGAGAAGGAGCTGTGCTGAAGTGATAGTGAGCTCTGAGAGTGTACTGCATTTGTGGAGCACAGCCAAAGTGGGGATGCATCCATACCATTGCACCACCCTTGGATCTGCCCCTGGTAACAACCATCTGTGATAAAACATTGGTGGCTTCTTAAACCATGTTGTTCCCACACTGGAATAAAACTATGTACTTCTACTTCAACTGAGCCACACTATTTAGCAGCAAGGAATGCATGTATCTCTTAGATTTCTCCTGAATTCAACTTTTGAATAGAGGGTTGAGAGAAAGAAAGAGCTGATTTCTGTCTCTGCCAAGCTGTGAAAATGTTTCCAACAATTACATATTACTGTGGATTCTGCTGTTCAAATCAAAATCCAGCATTTATTTTTCTTGTTTATAGACTTGTCCATTTTTTTTCTAAGAGCTCACCTGGTTAACTCTACAGGTCATTTAATTTAGAATATTCTTCAGACTGCTGTAGTATTTTCTCACAATCACTTTCAATTTTAGTCTCCAAGGTAACAATTTATTTTCAGTGATGCTCTGGTGCGGTTTTGATGGTAATAATCTGGCCTCCCAAAATGTCCCTGGGATAAAATTAATTCCATAGAAATGTGTGCTCTCTGCAAGCTGAAAAGGTAAAAATATTGGCTGCTTGGAAATGATTGGAAGAAGCTAATATGCATGGTGTGATTTAGCAGCCTATTATACTTCACAGAAATGGAAGCATTGTGAACAGTGGGATTAAAAAAATAGAATTATACATTATGAAGACATGGAAATATGTAGAGAAATCACTCTGTGGAAGCTACTCAGGCTTTCATACATCTATTTTATTGTGCACACCTCTACAGAGAACATTCATCACTGTCACCTCGAAAGACTGGATGGTTAATGTGTATTTCCATTTTTTCTTATCTTCTGCATCAAGATCAACTTTCTCACTTAGAGCCAGTTGAATAATATTTGAATGTTTTAACAGATTTGGTGAATTAGCTGCATAAATCACCTGGTTGCTCCCTTTTTCATGGCTCTGCCAAGTCTTTCTCTCTTACCTCTATATGAACTCAACTCACTTGTGTCTGCTTCACGTTCTGTTGCTTATCTCCAGTGTGTCACAGTATGTTCCACCACTGCATAAGCTTTCTGCTCCACACACTACTACTACAATGCTTATTGCTTTCTTCCTCATCCGACAGCCAAACTGGCAGAACTGCCTAGGTCCCATTCCAATCTCTGTTGCCTCCTTTCCCTTACAACCTTCTGACTGAACCTCCTTCTTCATCTTTTAACAGTTCTGCTCATCCAACACTAGGCTTAGTTGAGAACGTTAGTAATTTTCATGTGGGACAGCAAGAGTTTAGACCTATCTAACGCCACAATCCTGGGAGAGAAGATGAATAACTACCTTTCATTAGTATTCCTTCCCATACCATCACCTTTTGTGTGTAGAACATGAGTGACTTGTTTGCATTCTGTAGAGCACATCATATCTCAACAACACTCTCCATTTATTTTGTAATAATAAATATGTCTGTGAACGAAACCAATACTTCTCTTCATTCAAGGTCTTCCTACCTATATAAATAAATTAAATAAAAATTATATTAATGTTGCAGACAAGGTTCTTTGGGTGAATCTGATATCTTTCATTAGACCAACTTAAATAGTTGGAGAACAATTTTGAAGCAAGCTTTCGGGTTCAAAAACCCTTTGTCAGGGTTTGTACAACCTACACCCCTGTATTAATGTTGCAAGCATTTATTCTCAAAACTAATAAATTTACATAGATAAAATTTAACTATATTTGAAGTAAAATGTGCATGTATTGCCAAAATTCCATGTAATTTCTTTTAAAAATGTATACATACACTGATGTTCCAGGTCCCAAAATTGATTGCGTGTCCTCATTGATTTTGACCGCAGTAAAGGTGATCCACTGGATGTGGTTATCCAGTGAAGATGAAGATAGACAGGTTATGTTTAGGGAGCTTTTTCTAGCCCCTTCCCCAGGTGGGATGAGCAGACAGGTCCTGAAGGGGGCTGTTCAGTTGCAGTTACAGTGGTCAAATTGCACTCCTGCCTTATCCAAGTGTTAGACAACCTTCTAGAAACTGCTGACTTTGTACCAGTTTATGATTAGGAACTTCCATACCTCACAATCTTGCCCATCATCAGTAGCTGGTCACCAGAGGGCTTGAAAAATATGCTGGAAAAGCTGTTTTTATGGAACACGCCTGTGCGTGATTTCTTTTATCATGAAGAAACTACTGCACATCAGCTCCCACAGGGCTCTTAACAAAACGGAAGTTTAAAACCAATGGCAAGGAAGCCAAAACATTTGCAAATCTCATTCCACTAAAGCCTTCATCAACCTTCACAGCTGTCAAGAGCCTAACATCTGCTTGCTCCACTGTTGAAGACTTGTAGACCCATGGCTGGGGGCAGGCAGGCTTATTATAGTGGCGACCTGTACTCACTATGTCACAGCACCATCAAAGATACCTGTGGCTCTTCAGGAAGGAAAGCATTGCTTTCCCCACCGCATTCTGGTGCTACTGCTGCTGCTTGGTCCGACTCCACAACTGCTTATTTATCAGTTACCTTTGCTAACCTTCCCTGAAGATCATTCCTCTATCCACCACCCATGGACATGCTAGGTAGCAGTAAAGCTCTGCCACCAGAACATCAGGACCATCATGGACTATCCTAACAGTGAACGCCCAGAGCACCACACCACAGTCGTGACTCAAGCACTCAGGTGACACAATACTGAAGTTGCTGCACTAAGAAAGACCAAAGGTCCTCCATCAACAAGCTCTTAATAAACAGTCCCCAGCTCTGGTAATTCAGATTCTTCATGAGGCTCTGGAAAGCATTATTATTTTCTGTACCTCAGAAGCCATCTCTATCAGAAGGCTGACATCAATGAAGAATCCAACTTCACCTCAAATGTGCAAGTGTAGCCTTTGACACGTGAGGAAATGGGTGTTTGAAGATTGTGACATCAGATCCAAAACCAAGCTCTTGGTTTATCATGCAGTTGTGCTCACCACCTTACCATCTGGAGCTGAGATCCGGACAATGTACAGAAGGCACCTCAAGTCACTGGAGAAGTACCATCAACACTGCCTGCAGATGACCCTTCAAATCCAATGGAAAAATAGATGCACTAACTTTAGCATCCACTCACAAGCAAAAGCATTACGAGCATCAAGTTGATGGTCATCTGACATAAACTTCAACGGGCTGGCCATGTCATCTGGATGTCCAACTCCATACTCCCAAAGCAAGTTGTATTCTCCCAGCTCAGTCAAGGCATACAGTCAAGAAGACAGAAAAAGCACTTCCTCAAGGCCAGCTAAAAAGATGCAACATAAACATCAATTTGTGGGAGACTATAGCTGAGGACTGTCCCAAATGGAGGAAGAGTCTGTTGCAAGGATCTCAGTACTTTGAAATCCTATGACAACAACAAGAGACAGAAAAGCAGAAGCAGTGTCATGGACCAAATCAAGAATTGGGAGCTACCCACTCCACATGGAAACATGTGCCTGTGCTGCAGCAGTGTGTCAATCCTGGGTTGGCCTCATCAGCCATCTTCACTATACATACCCACTGTAGCAACTGTAAGGGTGTGTGTACACGTCACCCTATAACACTGTAGTGGTGTGCTATGTTGCTGAAGTGACATGCTACACCACCATAGTGCATTGCTACAGTGATGTAGTTATCACATGGGTCTACATGTGATCGGCAGCTATTTCACCATAGTGGCGTGTTCCCTCATTTTTGCACACTGCTATGGTGAAGTAGCAGTGAAAAATAAGTGTGCCATATGCACAATGCAGTACAGGCAATTACTGTGCCATGCTTTAGTACTTCCAGAAGGAAGTACTAAAGCATGGCATAGTAACAACATTGCCATAGGGTGACGTGTAGACGTGCCCTAAGTTAACCAGCAATTCAGATTGGATGAACTGTTTTTAATACACCCTCTGAATGAATATCTATGATCTAAACATAAGAGAATAGTTTTAATGTTGTGTTTTTAAACTTTTATTAGCCAGCACTGCATTTTTTCTTTTTATGGAGTTTTGCAAGAGTCTCTGCTAAGCAGAATTTATATCTGACAGTGGTTTAACTCTTCTGTTGCACTTTGAATTGTTACTGTTTTGCCATAGAAAAGAAAATGAAGTTAAAGTGTGACTAGCCTTTGCCCCTCACAGAATTGTCAGAAGTAAGTTTCAACTACCAGTGGCAGAAAGGACTCACAGCTGAAGGCAGAGATTCACTAAGCAGAGATGTAATAGTCCTGCTGTTGACAGGCAGTTTGGGAAACGAGTTGTCACATTCCCCAATTTTGGCAGTTCTACCTATTCTTATGCTCATTCCAGGAGATCCTAGGCTGAAAATCCTGTGGCGAGAAAGTCCAGAGAATAGCAGGTAACCAGTGAATTTCCTGGATATAGGGAAAATGGAATTATGATACTGAGAGGTGAACCAAGTGACCATGTGCTGCAGGTGCTAGAGAAAAGACTAAATCAAAGAGCTGGAGAAATGTAGACTGGTCTCTGTCCTCCACAGCCACAGAAGCCAACTGCCTTCATGTTATTCCTTGCACTGCCTTTAACTCCTTTCCTTGTCTCACTCGCAGCCCTTCTGGCTTCCTGTGCCCCAGTGGACAGGTGGGTTGAGGACATAATGGAGAACGCTGCCAGACAACATTAGCAACGAGGGGTCTGAAAGACCTTTGAATCAAGCAGGAACTGAAATGCAGCTTCTATGCTGCATATAAACCTATCTACAGAACCAGTGGACTGGAAACAGTGGAGAGAGGCCATTGAGTTTGATGGCATGGGGACACACAGGGAACTTGGAGAGCTTATCATCACATGTAAGTTGTCAGAGGCAGAGACTGGCATTAAAGTAGCCCCCAGTTCTCCAAAGTTCCTGTTTCCTACCTGGGAAAAATCAGTGGAACATCATCAAATGCAGTATGTACAGCAGCATCTTGTATGGAACAGAGCTGAAGAATACAATGGGGAAAAAGGGATAACTGGAAGGAACATGAGCAGATTTCTGTTGTGTGGAGGCAAAGCAGAGTAGCAACTGTCCTTTGCCTCTGAAGTCTTCCTGTATTCCAGAACTTTTAGTTTCCAATCAGTTCGCACAGCCCTGAGATGCTTCTTCTTCCCACCTCTTCTCCCCAAACGTGGTCTCTCATCAGTCTCACAGTTTCCTGGGCCTTGTTCTGTGCCTGATCAGACCTAGAGCAGGGTAGAAATAGAAGCTACAAATTATCAGCATTCATTTATTTATTTGTGCGTGTTGGAAAGAAATTAACTTTATCTTCAAATATGTATTGCCACAGCAGCTTACGTTTTTTAAAAAAAAATCAGACTGAGATTGACCAGTTCTTAAGGCCTGCTAAGTCATGTGTGCTTTTGTTTTACTGATATACTCAATGAGCATGCCTGCTGTTAGATTGTGAGTGAACTAGATAAAGTAAATATATTGAAAAAATATTGCACAATTATGTTGATCGGATATATTTTTAACCAAGAGGATATTTCCTACATAACAAATAAGGATACACAGGCAATATGAAAACTACATCCATTATATTTAAATATTAAGGAACTTTGGCTTAAAGCAATTTAGCTTGAATTATATTTAAAAATTATATGAAAGGATCCACAATGCTGTATACAACCTCACATTAAACTGCTAGGCTATTACTTGATATAACTGCAGTGACTTGCATGTACACTTAATACTGCCAGAGCCCAGCAGCCACCAGTAAGGGATCCTGGATACAATGATTATCACAGGCCTTGTTTGAACAAATGGGGTTGTGCAGGGTTCACACAAGGGGCAATCGGGCTCTTCATGTAGTGAAGCAGCAGCAAACAGTGGAGACTACTGCCCCAGGGTAGCAGGTTAGAGGTGGGCTGGGATGTTTCTCTGGTTGCAAACACAGAGGTGAGGAGATTGTAGCCCACATATGTTGGGTGCAGACAGTCTGGAGAACGAGTTGTAATGTCATGCTAGGGATGAAGCAAAGATTATTGGCTGCAAGGTTGAATGGAGTGGGAGGGCATTTCCGAACAAGGAAACGGCCTGTTATTGTTTTTAATGAATTTAGAGAGACCCAGCACTGTGTACATTTGTTGCAAACAACCAAAATGACTCTAGAAGTAACATTGACTCACTCCACTGATTTCTCATTCTAACAAACAACAACAGAAAGTCTCGTACATTAATTACGAGAGGGCCAAGAGGGCAATGCAGATATGCTTTCTGGATTTCAGTGTTCTAGTAGCCCCAGTTATCCCCAGGGCATAATTTCACTAAAAGCCAGATGCTGCAGGGTAGAATAAGGAAGGGCAGCATGAAGGAAGGGGTCTGTCGCTGGCAACCTGCACCACACGTTCAGAGAGATGGTGGCACAACTGGACTGAAGTGCTTGATCCATCGGAGAAGATCAGAGAGAGTCTCTATTGTGTGGAGAAAAAGCCTGAGGTGTTTTCCTTCCTCCTGCTGCCTATAGTGACAGCTAGCATCACTAAGTTAGGAATAATGGAAATAATTTAAAAAATGCAGCTGATTTGTGGAGTAAGCTAGCTTCCATGGGCCATAACTAAACCGAGTACCCTTTGTATCTCAGGTGACCTGGTCTGACAGCCAACCATAAAAGATCAGAATTGGTGCATTTATACCCAAGAAATCAATAAGCAAAAAGATGGTTTTCCAAAATTAGCTTAGTCCATAAAGAACAGTGGACCCTAATTAAGTTCATAATTGTGTTCAGTTATTTAGCAGACAAGGATAATTCCTGCTTCAAGTGGAAGCTAAGGCACAGCTTAATTAGAGATATAAACAGAGGCCCCAAAACAATAGAGGTAGTTGGCTGCATTGGTCTGGAGTCAGGTAGAAGGCAGGGGAGGGTGGCACCTTAGGCCGTATGTAGATGAAACGAGGGGTGTGTGCGCACGACATTTTAAAGTGGGCTAAATGCTTTTGCATCCCTTTAATGGTGTCAGTGTTTGCATGTCTTGGCAGTGTATTGCGCATTCATTCCAGCCTCTGTAGGAAATTCGGTGGCATAATGCGCCTTAAATGACATGGGGCGCAGCAAAGTAAAACTCCTCCGAGGCGTTTTAGTTTGCTGCACCTACAGCTGTGGAGTGAAGCACTGGGCTCCGTGCAGCAGACCAGGAAGGCAGGCTCTGCCCAAGAAAAGCAGTGAGCCTGATTTTTTTATTTTTGATTTTTTTTCCCCCTGGAGCCTGCCTGCCTGCGCTGCGCAGGGGCCCAATGCTTGTCTTCGCGACTGCGGTGCCCCCCGGGACTGCCTGAGCCAGATGCCTGTGGGCAGGTGCTGCCTGGGGGGCGGGGGCTGCTGCTGCTATGGAGGGAAGCGCCAGCCCCTGCTGCAGCCCAGGGACTGCTCTGCCTGTTGTCAGCTCGCCCTCCTCTCCCCACCATCAGAGAGACAAGTAAGTTAGCGGGTTGTATGCATGACACGGGGGTTTAATCAGCCCTAAATTGAAGCGGTGTTTTTAAAAACCCACTGCTTCAATTTAAGGCCCCCATTTCATCTACACACACACAAACTTAACTGGTTTAGAGACGCATACAATTCTGTAGGCAGCAGCATCTGACAAAGTAGGCTGTCACTTACAAAAGCTTATGCCACTCTGAACCAGTTAGTCCATCAGGCCCTTCCTTCTATATAACAACAATACTGTTGTATTATAAAATATCACATATATTTATGTTGTCCTGACATAGGAGAGCTGAATAAGGTATAATTTGCTTTTGTATATTTGATTCTTACTCTTGAATTTCAGTAGATGCTACCTCTCTTTACTAATGTGCGCCATATGTTTGTACAGTCTGTATAGATCCAATATGCATGGGTACAACATGCAATCTTTTAATAAATGCAGTTATCCATAAACTGTAGCACCACTCTAATGTCCAGGAATAGTTACTGTTCAGGGTGGTTCACTGGCTAGTGCACCATTTCATAAAGCTTAATTTATCTAAAAAACAACTGACCTGGAAACTGACAGTCACAAAAAGATAAGGAACAATAATGGTTCACTGAGCATTCCCCGCTCAGGAAGCAATCTGCTGACTGCTATCACAGGGTTACTAAATGTTACACTGACAAAGATGACATTTCTTTTCCTGCAAGAGGTATTAATGTTCAGTCAATTAAGCAGTCTTAATGACTGTACATTTCAGAGTGCTTATTTATTTATATGCAAAATACAAATGAGGGATTATTTGTGATAGACCATTAATAGGAGGAGGCACAGAAAGATTAGAAAATAAAACAAGCAAAAATGTAACTACAAAAATGACATAGGTGAGGTAGAAGAAATCACAACAGATGAAGCCCTGACAGATGAAACTATATAGTAAACTCAGCTAGAAAAAATCACAAACAAACTAGTGAAGCCAAGCTGTAAAATACACATATTTGAGAGGGAAAAAATGAATCCAAGAGAAAAAAAAATGTGAAATTGGTTATGACTAAACCCCCAAAGGGCATGGGATAATGGGTCACCAGTGGTTACATTTAACTGTAGACTGGGCATGATAAAAAGTGGTGACAGAATGCATATGGAAAAAAATTCTTTCTACAGAATGCATCACCATACCAACCATTTTACAAGAATGTGTAAGAGGTAAGATGTGTGAAACGAATGGAGTTACTGATTAAGTGAAAAAGAAAAAAAATGATGAGGACTGATGCACTTTCATATCTTCTAATGCAAGTTAAAGGGTGTGTTTTGCATTATCAGAAATCCCTGAGCTGATAAATGTAGCAGCCACCACAGAATCTTGTGCAGCAGATCAGAATGGATGTTAATACTTCTGTTACTATATGTTCTAGATAACAGAATTGCAAGTTACTATATTTATTCACCAAGCTGCTTTCCTCAAAGTAAAGGCCTAACCACTGGAGGGGAGATTTACCCCTGGAGGGTTTGCATTATTACTACTGATGGCTTTCTGCAGCTGTTCTGCTGGAAGAGAAGTAGTTTAAATCCCACAGAGCCTACCTTAGTAAAATGCAGTCAGTGGATGCTACTATAATCAGGGCATGCACTGCCCCACGTTTCTGGCACAGGCTAATCTTGTACGACCACTTTCAATCCTCTTGCTCCTCTTCAAATGACCTGCAGTCAGTTTGCATGAGAATCCCCAAGCTCCAAACCACCCCAAGACATAGATATTTCTCATACCTAGTTCTCCCCAGGCATTTATTAACTTAGCCTGACACTCCAACCAACAGATCTGGTTGGGAGTGCCATGGCTTCGCTGGCATTCGGTAGCAGGGACTCTGCCCACGCTGTGTTGTGCTGCAACTGGGCAACAACGGACTTTAGCAGAGGATGAATTCTGCATGCACTGCACTCCACTGTGCTGTGCAGAAGCTGGATGGCAGGGAGAAGGGGTGGGGACAGCTGGGTCCTAGTACGTCAGACCTGAGCTTGCTTTTTCTGGCCCCTTGCAAGAAAATGTTGCCAAGCCCTGCCCTATAGGATGTGCCTCCCTTCATTTTTTTGTGCTTTCTTCCTTGGGACATGGCCAATTCAACCCCAACAAACAAGCTACCCCAAACTCCTAGGGTGGAGGAGAAGTTCCTGGCTTCTCAAGTAGAATCAGCTTCTACTTGAAGGTGCAGCTAGGCCCCAGCAAGAAAACTTAGAGGAGTGAAATCTCAGGAAAACCTTCTAGCTGTAAAAGCAGTTGCATCTTCTTCTTTGGAGGTTTTCAAGAGGCCATTGGATAGGCCTCTGGTCTGGAATGATTTTCAAACAGTGAAACCTGCACCCCTGCCAAGGGTGAAGCTACATGACCCTGGAGTTTCCTTCCCCACTAAAGTTCTGTAAGTCTTGTCTCCTTTGCTAAGGTTTAATGGTGTAAACAGCTATTGGCACTCACACTGGTCCTACATGTTTCTCTTAAGGCTTTAAGTCAGTGGCCAGCAAATTATGGCCATGGGCCAGATTCAACCTGTAGAGCTGTGGGGCTTTGGCAGCATTTTGGTGGTAGGAAGCTTTGGTGGAAGGAGACTTTGCCAAAACAGAGGCCAGTTAGTGGCCCTGTGGGGGAAGTGGTGACGGCAATGGCAGCACAGGCCACACCAAAAGCAGCCTGTTCACAACACTCCATTAAAATGGCCTCCCACTCACCCCAAAACATTGTCAACCCTTCATTTAACTGGATTTAATTAACTTAATGGGTAAATTATCAAACTTGGAAGGAACAAAAGGCTTTATGAGCCATCAACTCCTCCCCCCAAAACAAACAACCAAGTAATCAGAAAATCTTCAGTTATACAGGAATAGCACAAAACAAGCAAGAGTTATATACACAGGGGCCCCATTAGGAAATCATGAGACTTCCTTCACAAAGTAGTCTTCTGATTTAATGATTCTCCTGAAGAATCATTAAACTCATAGGTATAAGCAGGGGCATATATTCCCCCAGACGAGTTTTGTACCACTAAGTAGATCACTCTAATATTACCAGCTGTAATGGTTCTGCAGGGCAAATTAAATTATACCTGCAAGAATTACATCCAATCTACTTGTTGTCTTCAAATTATGCACTCACTCACCTCTAACACCAGTGGCCTCATAATTTGAATTTAATTAACATTACTACTCAAAATGCACAGAGGAACAGAATTCAGGTCTCTCTCTTCTGGCTCTGTTGTCCCTACTGGGATAGCAAGAGTAAAAAAACAAGTGTTTAGATTAAAAATAACAGGTACAAGTTATATATGAAAAAAATCACTATTTTTAAATAGACATTTTATTACAGTAACTGAACGGCCAATATAGGAACTTTACAAAAATATATGAAGCCCCAAGTGCCATAGCAGCTAGATGAACGGCAAATGCAATTAAATCTTTTTAAATTTAAAATGCTTTTATTATTTTCAAAACAAATAAGAAACTTAACTGTGCACAAGACTAGTCAATTTAATCTAAAAGCAGTTTCAGAGAAATCAAATGCAGTCACTTATTCAGAGAATTGTTTTGGCCAAAATTAAGGAGAAAACAATTGGCAGATGTTTGATGGTTTTCAAAACCAAAAGTGTTTGGCTAGGAATTTCAAAACATTTCATTTCAACACTTCTTTAATGTTTTACCACAATATTTTGTTTCAAACTGGCATTTTTCACTTAAAATTGATCTATATTAAACAAGAAGAAAAAAATTGAAGGGAATAAGTTAAGCAACCTGGACATGCTCTTATTCCACTTATTAGGTACCAAAAATCTAAATGATCCATTTTGCTTGAGTCCTTGAAAAGCAACAAGATGGATCCTCTTCTCTCTTGCCATTTTTTGTGGCTTAATCTGAAGGTTGAGATGAAGGAATATTCCAAAATTAGACACATTCATGGTTTTTCAGGAAGTCAGGGTGGAACATGAGATATCTAATAGGAGGAACAGAATCTGTCCCTTCCATTCTGGCTGAAGAAAACAGTTAACAGGTGTTTGTGGTTGACTCAAACTCATCTCCCCTCCCAATTTTGTGACTTTGCCACCAAACTGAAATAGCCAGTGTTTGACCAGCTCTTATCACGAGGATTAAATTCATGAGATCATTAATGAGATTAATGATATGAAAAAGATCTGAAAAACTTAATCCAGTGAATTTGCCCCACTGAATTTCTAGTGTGATGTTCATAGGCGAAATTCTTTGTTCTGTGCTTTGCAGAGGTCTGAATGTTACATTCAATAACTTGTCAGTGGAACAGGAAGAGAATAAGATTATATTTTTCAATGTCCCTTTTAAATGTATTATATGAAGGATAGATATCCTGCATTTATTTTCCAGAGATTACAACCTCCAGTGCATAGTAATGTTATTTTGAATGGCTGTATTGGCTAGAGTCCTGCAGCTCTGAGGATCAATTTTAATCTGATCCTATTCTTTAAAAAAAAAATGGTTACCTAGGATTAACTAAGTTTGTTCTACAGATTTGTGGATGGTTTTAATTTGAAGTAAAATGGAAGCAAGCTTGATTCCTAATTTATTTTAGGTTAGTAATTAGATTCAGTGTAGCTACTTTCCCTTAAGAATTAAATAAACTAAGTCTCACGGAAAGTCAAGATTTGTGCAAGGGGAAAATATGAGTCCTCAAGGGCTTTTCTTTTCCATTACTCTGCTTCTTACAGGTCAAATAAACTGTTCTAGAAAAAGTTATTTATAGGTATTTAAAATGGCACCTGAAAAAGAACTTTAAGAACTTTAAGCCTTTTCAAATATATCAGTACTTTTGGAGCAAAACTATATTTTCCATAAAGATAGGCAAGGATATGTTTTAGTGCATCACTGTATTTGTAACGTAGCCCAAACCACTGTGCTGAGGCGCTTGGACAAACACAAGTAACTTAATACTACACAACAGAATACATAAAATGAAATTACAGTTCTTTACAAGGGAGATGAGAGTGGCTTCATTAAGACTTCTGAAGCATTTGAATCTTTCTGCATGCTAGATAACAGTGAGATGGTGGACCAGAATAGCATTGTTGTGAAATGCTGTATCATTCTCTGACAGCTAGTTCCTATAGTCTCATTGACAAAAATGAAACATTTTCATGGGTTTTGATAGTAGCGGTGTTGGTTTAGAGGACACTCAGTTGGTCTAATAAAAGAGATGGTATCTACTCAAAGTACCTTGCCAAACATTTTCAAGCAACTTGACCTTCTAGGAATACTTTTTAGCTATAAATTTCCATAGTAAAGCATTATTTAAAAACAGAAACATAGACAGGGTGGCATTCTGATTTGAACACCATGAGCCTGAGTCTCTTATTTCATACCTTGTGTACAAAGTGGGTATAAAATTCTACCAAATCTAGCTCCAGAGAGCAGATAATCAGGGTCTTTTTCCTTTTAGAAAGGGATTTTCCACTACAGTAATTACTATTTAATTAACAGCCTTTTGTATTAATTGGAATGTTTTGTTGTTCAGAAACTCACTTGTAGTTCAGGAGAAGATTTTAAAATAACATCATGTTGCATGAAGGGAAATAATTATTACTTTGCTTCTATTGCAGTAACAACTGCCTCACTCATCCCTTACTTTCAAGGCCTGATGACGGCTGAAAGGAAAGTAATTTAGTTAATCACTTCATTTTAAGGGGTTTTTTAACCGTTCTAGTCTCCTGTAATGAAATCTATTTTTGTTACACAGAAAAGACAAGTCCAACAAGTCTTGTTGAATGGTTCATTTGGAGTATGTCACATATTTCATTTCCACAGGACAGCTTAAATTCTTTTAATTAGCTGCAGGACCATCTACATTTGGGATAGCAGTGTTCTCACAATTACAGTAATTACTCAGATACTTGTACTGAAGAAGGGAAAAGAGGGGGACTCATTGATGCATAACGTTCTATTCAATTCAAGTCCTCACACGGCCCTTATTATCCCCATCTCATATCATTTAAGCTGGCTGTATATTCTCTTTTTTACCTTATGAGGAGAATGTGGGATATAAGCAAATACATCCCAAACATGCCACAATATACTACTTTTTTTTTTTTTTTACTTATTTCTTATGACATAATTATGGTGGCTGTGACGTTCTTGTTGTTGTTTGTTCTTTACTGCATGGTCTTTGGCAGTGGTGGGGAGCCAAAGAAGTAGAACTACTATGCAAAAAATGTGTGTGCACTACAGGTGACTAGCTCAGTGGGAGCAAATTATTCTATATTGGGTTAAAAGACCTTCCTTCACAGATGCACCCATCAATACAATGACTTCCCAGCTAAAAATCAGGGACAAAACTGTTAGCTTTGTAGAACCTCGTCCCACCTGTCTTTGGCAAGTTATAAGTCTTGTTTGGCCTTGGTGTGAGGCTAGAGAAGTCTTTTTGAGGGACTAAAGAAGAACTTTCATTAGAAGCATGCCACAGAGAGAGGGGATAGTTTTCCAGTGGTGCTGAAGGGCACTGTCAAGGGTGCCTTTGAACCTGAACATGCCAATCACCCAGGCCTTAGCTCTAAGACTATCCTTTAGTAGCAATTCTTGCTGCACAAGTTAACATTGATCTACCGTTGGGCACTGGGGGTCAGCAGACTCCTAACTCATGACATTCTCTAGTGGGTTTTGCTCACAACTAAACTAGCCCTGACCAGTCCATTGTAGTCCACTTGGTCCTGAAAAGCCAAGCAAACATTGCATAAAAAGGCTAGAACCATCCTTTTCTCTACCTGGAAAAATACAGTGATGCACTAAAACATATCCTTGCCTATCTTTATGGAAAATATAGTTTTGCTCCAAAAGTACTGATATATTTGAAAAGGCTTAAAGTTCTTATAACTATATAGCAACCAGGGCAATAGGGGAGATTGACAGCTTGGTGAGAGCCCGGGAACACATTAACCCCTTGTGGACCATGCATGGTACACAGGTTGCCAGTTGGCAAACCCTGACAGAGAGCACAGGACCACAAGATACATCTGGCTCTCTAAGCCTGCTTGGAAGCAGGGGTGATGTAAGCATATGGTGTGGACTGTAAGGGGTCATTCTTTCATGCCTTCAGGGCTGCCACTGAATTAACATTCACATATACCCAGAGAGCTCAGAGTCTAGAAGGAAGGCCAGAGAATTAGGCTTCACAGATCCAGGCTATGGTAAACCTCAGGTAAGAACAAGCTCTACTTGTGAGTGCCTGGACCCATCCTGGTCCTTTCTCAACCCTTTCTAACCCTGCTCCCAAGTCCTGGCCCTGTACCCAGGCATTTTGGGACCTCCTCCTCCCCTTAGTCCCTCCCAGACCTCCAGATGTTACCACAGTCTGCAATCTCCTAGGAGTTATTTAGGAGCTGCAACCATCCCTCCCAAGAGATGTTCTCTCAGCAGCCTGCAGGGCCAGACTGCCTGCCGCTCTCGGGCATGGGCTTATATACTGCAAGCCCAAACTACTTCTGAGTCATGTACCCCCTGGTTGTCTCCTGTCACACCTGCCCCTGCTTCAACAGTAGCCTCCCTGCTCTTAAAGTACCAGGAGCACCAAGCCTTCTGCTACAGAAGCATCTTCTATATTAAAACCCAATAACTAACATAGCTCTCACCAGTCCTCGGTTTTCTACACTGACTTCCCATAGGATCTGAAATCAAGTTGAAGAAGTTGCTACTTATGTTCAAGGCACTCTGTGACTTGCATATTTTAAAGGCTTGCATATGACAGCATATTTTAAAGACTGTCTAAAATTTAAGGATAATGACTGCAGGCAGCACCTCCCTTCCCTCAATACAGTCTTCTTTATGATAACAATACAGCTCATTTTTGTGGGAGACAACTTTCTCCGGGGTCTAATATAACATGAATTTGCCCACCTGCTGATTTCAGTATAAGGTACATTTCTTTGATTTTCCCATTCTGAATATATGTACATAAAGCTTAGGTATACATAACCATGTATGCTTATATACATATAAGCGTTATATACAGATATAGCGTGTGTGTGTGTGCGTGCGTGCGTGTGTGCGCGTGTGTGCGCGTGTGTATGTGCATGTAAAAAAAGTCTTCACCAACCTCCCCTCACCCCTCTTTCTCAAATAAACCGGGCTCCTTGTGAAGAGAATGACAGGACATATGCAAAACAGATCAGCATTACTAGAGTTGCTTAATGCATTACTGGATGGTGCTTAGATATTAAGACGATAATTTATAAACTTAAATAGACCAGAATAAACTAACTAAACATTGGGAAAAGACTGGAATAGAATGAGACTTCTATTGAAACTACAAGTCAGAGTGTGATTATATATCTGTCTTGAGGATTTATTAAACATCAACACATCAGAAGCTCAAAATATCTATCTGACATATTTTCATTGTCGTCACTAACACTTTAGTCATAAAAACTCATGTACCTTTCCTCTGTCATTCTTCTTAGGCATGGAAAAATGAAGGCAAGTTATCTGGACTTAATTGTTTTTTTAATAGCTGTGGTACAAATCAATACTAAATCAGTGTGATTCAGCCTTATGACCTCAATTACAAGCAAAATATATCTTGGCACCATCAGTCTCCATATTTGCCTCTCTGGTGGCTTCTATTGAAATAAGCATGTTCATCACTTTCTAAGTCAGGTTTTGACAGTAATGGTTTATGTTTGTTTTGTTTCTTAAACCACAAGCAAATCTTTCATATAAAAAGTGTCATTTAAAGAATCTGTGAAATCAGTGTTCCAATTATTTCCTATATAAGCTCTGATGCTCTTCCTTCCCTGTGCCTGTCATGTTCATGATTTATGACTTTTTCTGCTATTTGCTTTGAAGTTTAAATGGTTTGCCACAAAAGCACAAGTTATTTAATCATTTCATCAATGGCTCTTCAGAAAATGCCTTCTATCCTACTGCTGTGATATTAATAAGAAAATATTGGCCAGAAACTCCATGTAAATTTCTCCATGTTTCCTGTAATTCACTGAAAACTGTCTGCGCATTGGTAAATCATGGTTCTCCAGCCCTCATGATTTAACTGTTTTGTGGGTTTGTTTTCTTTCAGTTGAATAAATGCTAAGCCTGTGCCAATTGTGTATCTAGCAAATATTTATGGCAGGACTATAATTCATACTGAGGCTGTGTGGCTTGAAAAGGCTGACAGCAAATGTGAAGAGCAGAAAATGAGCTTCGCTGGGCCTGCATATAGCAGAAGAAAAACTATTTGAAACAAGGTGAAGCCACCATAGGCTGCTTGTACATACCATGAGGGTTTAATTTGGTTTAGTTCTCCCTAAATTGAAACAGAGAGTTTTTGAAAACACCACTTCAATTTAGGGAGAATAAAACTGAACTAAATCCCTGTGGCATGTACACAAGGGTGGGGGCCCAATCCTTACCTACCTCTTCAGTGGTGGGAGAGTAGGGGATGATGCAAGCTGCTGGTGGGCCAAGTGGTCCCTGAGCTGTGCAGGGCTCTCCAGGTGGCACCTGTCTGCTGGCATCTGGCCTGGTTGGTCTTGGGGGGAACGCACCAGAGAGGGAAAGACCCCCCCCCCATTCCACAGCTACGGAGGGAAACACCAGGCCCCTGCATAGCTCAGGCAGGCAGGCAGGCTCCGGGAAGAAAAAAACAGAAAAAAAGATCAGGCTTGCCACTTTTTTTTTCTTCTTTAGTGGAGCTAACCAGCACAGGCTGCCACCAGGTCCCACAGACCCTGCACTGTGCGGGGTCCACCAAGCCTCAAGCATGTCATCTTTCAGCATCCTGTGCACTGATGCACTTTGTTAGATAGCAAACTAAAACACCTCTGAGCTCTTTTATCTTCCTACATACCAAAGTCATTTAAAGTGGAATACACCGCCGAGCGTGCAAACAGCAATGCCATTAAAGCAGAGCAAAAAGGCGTTTAAGCCACTTTAAAGGCCAATTTTGTGGCGTGTACAAAGGTCCTTAGTGACCACTGTACTCGGGAACCAAAGCACCCATGAGAAATGTGGCTGAGAAAGGCAGCAGGAATGAAAATTAAAAGAAACTGTGTGGGGATGGTGAATGCAAAAGGGTTTGGATAAGGAGGAAAAAATTGTGGAGCACAGAGAAATGTTAACTCAGGTGCCAGCTTTTCAAGCTTTAATATGGATATCTGCAGCTTTTCAGTAGTGCCAAAGTGCTTTAACCCAATTCTCAGCAATTCCCACCATGTCCACGGCAGCCTGGATTGACTTAACACAGCAGTAGCTCTAAATTGTACCTTGAGAGAGACTTGGTCCAAGTGTTAAGATATTAAGGATATCATGAAACTTCCACCCAACAGTGCTGGGAAACTCTCCAGCATAGGAAAAGACCTGTCTAATTCTTCAACTTCATCAACAGGCAGTGACGATTCTCATTTTTGGAGTCCAACAAATTAAAGTGTTTTTGTGAAAAAAAACATGTACAAGCTTGTCTGAAGTAAGATGGTACATGTCTATGGAAAAAATAGATCAAGCTGAGGGTGTCTTATCTGTGATTTAAGACCTTTATGAACCCCTGCAGATACTAGTTCAGCTTAAATAAGCAGTTTTTGGGCAGACATTAGTTACACAGCTATAAGTAATACGTTAGAGAACCTGCATCCTGGAAACCAAATAACCTTGTTGTGCATAACAAACAAAGCAAAACATTTCTCGCAACAAACTTTTAACTGAAGAATACAAAAGACTAGTCTAGACTAGACTAGAAGTTGGTTGTGTTACTTTCTGCCGCCTGCAAATACCTACTGTGAATCTTGCTGGCTGTGTACTGATTAAAATGGCTCATCTCCTGATGTTACACGAGGTGAAGGAGCATATATATATGCAAAAGGATTTTTCTGAAAGATCATGAGCTGTGAAGCAGTATTTGCTCATTTCACAGTATAAGTAGCTTTTAATTAAAGGGAGTGAAATAAAACTGTGTGAAAATGCCTGAAATCCCAAATAAAGCATTAAGTTAAAATGTAGAAACAGGTACTTCCTATTTTGCTGATACAACTTTGACTACATGCAGTTTGATGTTCAAGAGGTGAACAAGTCAGTCAAATGTACAAATGAGGAGGATTTTAGTTTAAGTGAACAATATCATTGGTATAATTTATAATACTGGACTGCCAGTCGATTGAGAACCTACAAGATGGCACAAGATGTCTCAGTTCTGCCCTACAAAATGAGCTCTGTTGTAGCTACTACTTAAAATGACAATCACAAGCCTGCAGATTAAATAAAGATTCCCCAATCTATATCATCCTAATGAGCATTAAATTAAGAATTTGAACATATAACTTCCCTGACCAAGGTCAGTAGACCACCTATAGATGTAAGTGGAATCAAGGACCAAACATTCTTCTACTGTGCAACTAATTGTTGACAAGAGTCTGAAAATAATGTCCTAGCCACATTCACACTGATTCAACAACTGCCTGTCTAAGGGAGTGGTGTTCATTCAACCATTGCCCCATGGGCTAGGTCCAGCCCCAAAGTGACTACATCTGGCCTGCAGCACAGGGAATCAGCAGCAAGCAACTCAGGCCAACATGCCCCCTTCCCTGCCCTGCACCATGCCACTCCATCCCCTCAGCAGCTGGAAGTAAGCTCTCTTCCTCTTTCCCTTCTCCCCTTCATATGACACTGGCAGCCACTTCCCTTTCCTCGCTATTTCCTTACCAGAACTGCAGCCTGTGAGGCAGTCCAGCAGCAAGCATCTGGCCTGCTTGTCTAAAAGGCTGAGCCCCACTAGCCTAATGGCTTCTTTACAAATGCACCTATTAGCTACCTATCCAATGCCTGTTTCAGACAATCTGAGTCCACACCTGGTGCTGTAATTGTGCTTCATATGCTGTCCTCCTTTAGTTTGTCTCATCTTGCTTCCCTCTTTTTTCTCTCTTCCACATGCCCCCAGTCTTCTTCTGGAGTACCTGCTCAGCTTCACTCCTCTCTTGTGTTTCTGTTAACTCTGCATATTCTTATACTCCCACCTTCCTCTTCATCTTTTTTTCCTGATTTTACCAGTTTCAGCCCCTTTTGCCCCCTTAGGCTCTTGGTGATGGCCATCAACTCTGACCTTTACTTAACATACTGCACTCCTCCACTTTTTAGCAGATGTACTTTCAAACCGGATGCCCAGAGTAGATGAAAGCCACTTATCTGCAAACTGCAACAGAAAACCAGCTCCCTGAAATCAACTGGAGGAGGCTAAAGATGACTCATTTCCTTGTGTGCAGAGCTTCCACTGACCCTCATTTTGAAGGCAAGAGTTTACAGAAGTTTGTGACTCGTAACAGAACAGTGGAAAGTTGGGAAGAGATTAACGGACCTTGAATAATTCTGAGATGGGATTTCCCACAAAAATGTTGCATCCTATCATTGTAATGGAAAAAGACTTTAAGATAAAGGCATAACAAAGTGGCTGGGCACTCAGGAAAGCAGGATGCATGGAGGCCAGTGGTGAATTCTGGCTGCTCTGGCACTTTTTTGCAGCTGTGGCGGCAGCTGATATGTTTATGCCTCTCCCCAACCTTCCCCCAAGTCAGCCTGGGGCAGCTGCCCTGGTCACCCTGCACTAGTTCTGCTACTGCTTAAAAGCTGAAACCAGTAAATCATAGTTTTCACCATTAAGACTCTAGCAGTTTTGACATCAGCAAATGATCACTTTTCAGCAGTGGCAAGCTGGTTTTCCACCTAGCATGTGCTCATCTTTTCAGCATCCAAATTGCACTGAAGCTACACAGGGCAAGAAATTTAAAGAAAAGAGTATTAGGCTGTTAGAATTTCAGATTGGTTTGGCTCTTCCTCTTTAGTTTTGGAAGTCACACAGCAGTCAGGCTAGGTGCCCAGTACTTCCATCTCTCTTTTGCATTATTGTTTGGCAGTCCATATGCTCTGTGCCCAGCTTTAGATCCTTTGGATGGAGTACAAGACCCCAAGTACCACCTCAAATTGCTCTGCCTGGCACCACTGGATGAAGCTCCTCAGCTGTCAGAATTGATCAAACTGTTACCTTGAAAAATGAGTAGTCAGCTTTTGGACAGCTCTTGCACCAGTCCATCCCAGGTCATTGTTTTTTGCCATTTTACAACCGTTCAGTCTTTCCTTGGTTATCAGTACCAGATTTGCAACATATTTGACTACTATCTCAGCATGAAGTGAAAACATTTGTAACTATTTTCATCTTCCTGTATGTGGGCTGAAAGAGCCTCAAAACTCCTTTGACGTCAAGTAGTAACAGACACTATCCTCTTCCCCACAGACGGTGAAGACGGTGTACCGTGAATATATGAAGAGAAGAACACAAATACTACAGATTCAAGAGGTAACCTTTCTTTTAAAGTATTTTTGTTACAATAGCTAATGAAAACAAATATTCCTGGGTGAGGCAGCTAGCTTTTGAAAAGCACTGAAACTCTGTATCCACCATTGTAATTACTGTAACAGGGAGCCAGAGGCTTCTGTTACCTTAACAGATGCTGCAGCAGGGTTAAGTTGGCTGCATGGAGGGGCAGCAGCTAGGAAGCAGGCTAACTGCTAGAGGACTAGCTGCTAGAAAGCAGACAGACCCAAAACAGGGTTACCCCGGGGGGCATGATTATCCTGAAAGCTAGCTGCAAGGAGAAAGCTGCACAGGGGACAGATATATCTATATGTTGCCAAGGAGCAAAGAATGACACTATGAGCAGCTCAGCTAAGCCACCACCAAGAAGGGCAAAGCTAGCTGTCAGGCCAAAGTGGAAACCACCCCTCTACATGTCCATAGCTCCCTTTGGGATGTTACTAGCATAAAATGGAAAACAGATTCGAGTTAAAGTGGGAAAGGCAAACTTGTAAATACTTGATAAACAAACCCACTCTTTTTTTTTTTAATTCACTGTGTGCAAAAGTCCTTAGGTCTGTAAATTGTTTGGAGTTAGATTATTTTAATCATTTTTAAAATGTATCAAATAAAGGAATTAAAGTGATTTTTTTCTAAAACTTGACTGTAACTTATACAATGTATTTTATAGGGTGCTCTGACTAATTTTTTTCCTAAGAGTTCACAGTTTACCTGAAAAACTCAATAAATAAAATAAGCCATGGCATGGTCAAAGAAAAAGAGGGGAAAAGAAAACCAAAGGGCCTTTATTTACATTATTAAAACAGGAAATCTGCTTTCAGGGATGGTAGTTTATAAATGAGCAGGAATATGGCTAAGAACTTTATGTTAAATTAGATTATTGAAACTGAGATCCTGAGTAGTAGGAGACTGAGTCCACTATTTTTCTAATAAAAGATCACTTCTAGCTATTACTTTAAGGCTAGCTATTACTTTTTTGTGGAACACAGTTATTGTATTCATGTGGACAAACCAAGAGAATGGGTAGTTGATATCTGTCTACAAGAAACACAAATACAGTTGTGTATGTCCATGTATATTTAGCAGATCACTTTTCGAAAGAGACTATCCCTTTTTGAAATGTGATTCAAAATAGTTCACTGCTTTTTCTTTTCCTCACCAACAGAACATCTCAACTGAGTCTGTAGATAGGAGGTAAAAAGGTTGAGGTAACAGGGAGATGGGATTTTCAATGCTAGATTACACATTTTAATTCAGCACACAAATCAAGTGCGATCTAGAAGTTACCATCTCATGGCTGTTCAGTTGCCTATCTGGAATTAAAATGGTGGTCTCAGTTCACTTTCCAATGAAGTATCGACATCACACACAGAAAACAATTTTATATTCCAGTAATTTTTTCCATTTTCAAATTTAACTTACGATGAGGTTATGGTGTTGTTTTTAAGCAGTTAATGGGCTATCCTAAATATTCAGCTATCTGGAATGATAATTCATGGATGACATTTTAATATACAAAGAGCTAAGTCTTATGTGTATAATGTGAAAATAATAGGTATAATATACCAGAGGTGCATATCTTTTATAAGCCTAATATAAAATGTATATTCTGAATTTTCCATCTTCGTATTTTAGGAAGCTTTAAAAAGAAAAGACAATGATGGAGATATCTAACACAAGCTCAGCACAACAGCTTATTTCCCTAAATGAAACTCAGATCTCCAAAACACTATATTCGATCTTGGTATCACTCTACAGTGTTGATCTAGCTGGAGGTATTACTGGAGTTGTCCTAATGTCCCATCACTTGCTTCAAAGAAGATCACAGTCTGTGATGACTGCTATCATCATCAATCTCATGGTAGTGCATGCCATTCTGTTACTTAGCCTTCCATTCCGCCTCAGCTATTATATTTCATCTGAATGGAAACTGGGGTGGTTCACCTGCAGAATGGTTAGTGGCCTGATTTACATCCATATGTATATCACTTTCATTTTTTATGTAGCTATTATTCTAATACGCCTGTTGAAACTGGAGTTTAAGAAGTGCTACACAACAACCTGGCTTGCTGCTGTCTGGCTTGTGGGAATTCTGGTGATCTTACCTATCTTTATTTCCTATTACGGCACCACTGACAGCTACAAAGATTCAGAATGCTTTCAGTTCCAGAAAGACATCATGAAGGAGGGCATGATGATAACAAACTACTGCTTGATTGCTACTTTGATGACAATATTCTCTGTGCTCACCATAATCCAATTAGCCATAATCTTTCAACTGGCAGTGAAGTACTGGCCTGAAATGAACTCACATGTGGAATTCAGAGCTCACATGAAGAGTTTCTTCTTCACCTTGGTAATACTAGTCTGCTTTATACCTCATCATGTATTTCGACTATACTATATTAAACATTTCCACCAGAATGGAGACCATAAACTACTCTTATACAATGAAATCTTCTTAGCTTTTACAGCTATGTGCTGCTTGGATATGCTGTGTTTTGTACCAGGAATAGCCCATTAAATTATATGCAGCTGGTAAAATATACGTTGCTGTGCTGCTTTCAGTTCTTTGTGGCAGAAAGACACTATCTAAAATGTTCCTTAGATCTATGGGGATTACACTTTTTAGTATGAGGACAATTTTGTTTGGATTTCTATCGTGTTTAGGTGTTGGAGCCTGGTATGTCATAACCTTCAGAAGTCACCGGTCCCCATTCTCTCCCATGAAGACAATATTTCTGATGCCTGACTATACTTCTAATCTGTGACCAAAGTAGATTGCTTTGTACCTATGTCAAGTTTCACCAAGAATTCTCTCTCTGTTTCTAATAGTTGACATCCAAGGAGTTACTCTTTCCTCCTAAAGTTTCTCAGTCATGACAGACTACCTTCTCCAGTAAATGGTCTCTTAGACTTGGTTCATGTTGAGGATGGCAGGCAAACATGAAACAACTTTTAACTGCCAATAATTAGAAAGAAACTTTGAATGAAGGAGGAGAAGAAACCTATTTAAATACCATCCTATTTATTTCAAAACTGATTTTCAAACTTCAAGTGCCATTTTTCTAGTCTTTGGACCTAATTCATTTCCTTGTTAATTCAAAATCACTTTCAAACAGCATACAAGGAGGAACAGAGTTTCTTAACACATTTCTTCAGAGCTTTGCTCATGCAAAAAGTTCTGGTCTCACAACTCCACCTTTATTTTCATGATTTCAATAATCAAGTGGCTTATTCAAATATGCTAATCATCCATTTACATGCAAAGACCTGAAAAGGTCAAGTTTTTCAGACATCTGCTTAGCGTCACTCCTAAGTCAGGATCCTATCTACTGCTGATATTTCTGGGGCTCTGAACATAAGGACTGGAGTTACAATACAATCTCAGGCAGTCCCTTACTTCTTTGAAGGACTGGACAACAAAATCAGTAACAAGGGAAATACTTTGTCAGTTCCCAAAAAAACACATAACAATTTCTACTTTTGTGTCCCTTGACAAAGGCAGTGCCTGGGGCTGCTGCCCCTATTGCTGCTTCCTCCACCCACCCCAGTTTTGCTACTGAGAAAAAGCAGCAACTGTGGTCTGATAATGTCCTGAAAGCCATTAAGCTGTGCTTCAGTTTTCGTCTCTGATAAATTCATTGTGACGTAGGACAAGGAATCACTTCCCCTACTTAATCCTTGGCTCCTTCTCTATACAACTGCTACATAAAAAAATGCTTCCACACATTTGTAAAATACTTTGAGAACAACAGGGGGAAAGGGCAAAGTATAGACCGGGGGTTCCCAAACTGTGGTACATGTACCCCTGGGGGTACTCAAGACATCTCTGGGGGTACATGGGAGAAATTATATAATGGTTGATTTAATTTTCATTATTATAATAATGGTTATTTAAGGGGTTAAAATATGAAGCATATGGTAGGGGTATGCAAGCAGCTGGTAAATCTGGAAGGGGGTCACAATGAGAAAAAGTTTGGGAACCTCTGGTATGGACAATTCACATATTTGGGCAACAAAAGCGTAAATGTACCTGAGACTGAATCTATCACATTCAACACTGGAGTTGATGACCTACGGCCTGGAGCTGACCTGAAAAGAGGTTGGATCTAAACCAGAAAGATTCAACCCAGGATAGGATTTCAGATGGCATGCAGCTGCACTGTGCCACCTGTCCCCTCCGCAGTCCTGCCTACTACTCTAAAGCTTGCACTTACCCAAGCTGAAGAGGGGCTGAGTATCTCTGTGGGGCTGGACATGTGCAGCCTGTGGCAGAGGGCCAGGTCACAAACTCTAGTCTGCTGTAACAGAAGGTTGCTGACTAGGGCTGGGCAAAGCTTCGGATCATGATTCAGATTCGGATAATTCGGGGGCCGAATCTATGAATCCAAATCGAATCACAGGAAGCTTTAGGCTTTCCAAATTGATTCGGAAAAGATTTGGAGATTTGACCGTAGGGTATAATGGGAAATAAATTAAATATCTACAACTTTGTTGTCTTTTGGCTGATTCAGATGAAACTTGCAGCCTCTGAGGACTACTCAGAGCAGGAGGAACAGATGCATCAGGGGAAAACAAAGACCTTTTTATGTTCCAGCATTGCCATTTTGGGTAGCAGCAGATTTCAGAAAAAATAACATGCCTAGTGCTTTGGAAGCTAGCATAGTTTGTCATAGGGTGTAAATTGATGTTGCATTTGATACAGAAGGAAGCCTTTTGTTCCATGGCAAATCCTGACCTTTCAGGTATATAAGTCCATGTTTCATGTCACATCCTACTGAAGTATGTAGGTCAATAATCTGCTGCTGCTTTTTTCTGGGACAAAGACTTGCACATCTGTAATGTTACCTCAAGTAATCATCCCAGGACAAGCTGGCTAGACAGTCCTCCAAACATCCCACAATGCACTGCTCTTGCCCCTCTTTAACTTCAGGTGGTCATTCTAGCACAGGAGAACTCTATTGCCTGCAGGTGAGAGGTCACACATGGCCTCACCCATCTTTTTTTGCCCTCTATGGTGACTTGCTTGCCATTCTGTGCTCCTACCCACACAATCAAGGGCAGCACCCTGACCTCAAACCATGCTTCCATCAACCACCACTGGCTGCAGGCATGGCTGCAACTAGATGCAGCATGAAGTAATGGACATGCTTACCATTTGGGGAAAGGTAGAAACCAAACAGTTTCTCCATTCCAGCCACTGAAACCAGGCTGTCAATGAAAGGATTGCTGTGGAAATGGCTGTCCATGGGCACAACTACAACTGGCACCAATACTGCTCAAAGTGCAAGATGCAGAAGCAGAAGTTCATGAAGGCCTGGGGTATCAATTATGTGCAGTATCCTGCACCTGCCCTGCACATGTAGGGTGTCCTGCACCTGCTACAAGGAGCTATCCTACATCTTGGAAGTGGATGACAGGGTGCAGTCCCAGCATGTGGCATATACTGCTTGCATTTCCCAGGACAGCAATATGGAGATGGGACATGCCATCATTCTGTTCCACACAGCCATTCTTTCCTGTTTCCATCCTGATTCAAGAGATGGCCATGGAGCTGTTCCAAGTTGAGGGCTCCCAGACAGCATGAAGATTGACTTGTAGCCAGACAGCCACTGGCCAGAGCACTAAGGTCATTCCTAGTCTACTTCCTGGTCACCCTTAAAGATAACAGGTTTGCAGCCGACTCCTACCTGCACAGGCCTCCTTTCACTGCTGCCAAAAATGCCTGCCTCTAGGTCCTAGGGGTCCAGCCATTGTGAGGGACCAAGCAGATGTCTTTCCCAGCCTGTCCAGGGTAAGTTTGCTCATGAGGTGTGCAAGGGGCTGAAAATATTCCCAGGGGTACATTCCCAGGAAGCAAGGGGGAACCCCAGTCTTAGCCTTATAGAAAGGCAACCTTAAACCCATTTCATTCCAAAGTATAGGAGTTATACCAGACACTGTCAGATTTCAGAGACGTTTTTGACATAAGTGCAAAAGACCAGTGAAAAAGGCATGTATATATGGCGAACTTACTGATACAGTGGCCCTAAGCCTCCCTCACCAAATGGGAGTGGTGAGTGGCTGTGTCCTCAGCTCTGCTGTGGAGGAGTGTGGTGAATGGTGCATAGTTCAGTGCACGGAGCGAGACCCTGGGAGCTGCCCAAGGCAGCTCGGGTCTGCAATCCCTGCCCTAGGGCCAGACAGCTGTGGTGACAGCACAGCACAGAGCAGTCCGGAAGGTATTGGGACCTTGGGAGCCGCTTGCAATGGCTCAGGTCTGGGTCCCCTGGCACAGAGCAACGGCCCAGTGCAGAGAACACTGCACGGAGGGTCCAGAAGCAGACTGAGCCCCAGTGTTGCATGAGGTGACACGTGCCTCCAACCCTTAGCAGAAGGCAAAGCCACCAGGAGCACGTGATGGTGCTCGGGACTCCAAGCAGGTGAGCAGTCCAGAAGGAGACAGAGGTCTAGGAGGCTCCTGCAAGCAAGGAGCAATGTGCCTGAGGAGCCAAGGACCACTCACTATGGACCCCACAGTAATGAGGTGCTGGGGAAACGGATTCTCACAGGGGAGGAGAAATTCTTTCTGGCTAGTAAGGGGCTCCTGGAGGGGAGGTCCCAGGAGAAGAGGGCCCCCTCTGAGTTTATAGGCTTCACTGGAGGTTTGTAGAAGGCCCAAGGTCACTAGGGTTTCCCCTCCCACTGGTCGTGGGAGTACAGCCAAGGCCTGGGCTTTGGGGACTTTTGAAAAGTCATGTTTATTTTGGATGTTTATGTGCCTTATATTTTGTGAGGGAGCACCTCATATTTTGTAACACTACATCTCATATTTTGTGTATTTTTATAATTGTATATTGGTAGTTTAACAAAGTCTATAATCCTGCCTAGGGGGGATCCACTGGGACCCCTTGCTATTACTTACCTGTAATAGCAGGACCTGTCACTCATCTGAAACCCCAGTGGTAGTAATGCATTATAAAAAATAAGGTTTATAGTTATATATCTGAATATATACTTGTATACATACATATCTGCACATATGTTTACATTTATGTTTATCTTTTACCCACTTATGTAAATATTAATAAATATAAATAAATTCGTATATATTTAAGTTCCAGACTGGCCTGGCCTGGTTCCTTTGGGACAGAGGGAAACCCACCTGCCAGCTAACAATCCCCTTCAATTGGAGAAGGGAGTGCATACCCGTGTGCACCCAGGCTACATTTTGGGGGCTTGCATGGGATTTGTTAGCAGGTGATTTAACACTGCCAGACTTGTGTGTCCCTATAAGGAGCCATTAAGAGAAACATGTTAGAGCCTGTTACTCTCCAGGCATCAGAAAGAGATGATCTCCTGGGTGTGGAGGAGCAGCAGCCACTTGAGAATGGATTGCAGCCTTGCAGCAAGTTATTAGAGAGGTGGCAAGCTCCTCCAGTGACCAAGCCACATATAAAAGATTGAGGAATTTTTCAGGAAACCTCCCCGTCCCTGTGAGGGAGGAAGGATTTGAGTCTTGGTCTGCCCACATTCAGGAAACTTTGATGACATGGCATGTTCCTGACAAAGAGAAACATCATTGTCTCCTTGATGAATTAAGAGAGCCCGCTTTTGGGGTTATCAGGACTGCCAAGCTTCAAACCCCCGGTATCACCATGTAGCAGCACCTTCAAACCCTGCAAAATGTGTTTGGGTGGCCGTCCCAGAGCGGAGGAGCGTACTATGAACTGCTCAGCACATTTCAACACAGGCAAGCCTGCCTCTTCATATTTGTTGCACTTAGAGCATTTGCTGCAGAGAGTGGTCGCGCAAGGGCCCTTAGCCCGGGCAAGGCCGACCATGCGAGGCTCTGCCAGGTCCAGGTAGGGGCTCGATATAGCTTGACTCTTATCAGGGACCTGAACCTCCTTGGGCAAAAGAGGAACCTGCCTGGGTTCAGCCAGCTGGTGCAAGAAGTGAGGGATGGGGAGATCCTCCATTTAAGAGATACTGTTTCTCCCCCTCCCCACCCCCCCATAGGGGACCTGTTAGCCAGGCCATGACGGTAACCCCACAAGAAGAGGGGCCCCCGGAAGTTGATGAAGAGAAGAGAGTTAGTTTCCCTTCTACCCCCACTGGCAGGCAGATCTGCCTGCCGTTGCCACCGTGCCAGCTCCCTGAGGCAGAATAGGACCCCTGCCGTCCCTTCCACCAGATGCAGGGGAAATAACCCCTGTCCCTGCCCCCACCCCAGGAGCTCTGTCTGGCCATGCCCCTGCTCCACCACTGCAGCGAGAGGGTGCAGGGCCCTTGTTAGGGGCAGCAGCCCCTGTCATAAAGTCGGGAAGTGCAAACTCCTTCCTGATGGGGGCACCGTGCTGCCGGGCAGGCAGAGCTCAGGGGACTGTGTGCAGCAGCACTGTGGGCCAGAGTGGGCCAGAGCCCTCCATGCACCCGCAGCACCGCCGTGCCCTGCAGCAGCTTCCCTTGACCACAGCGCAGCTGGGAGGAGGCTCACGCTTGGGGAAATGGAAATGGGGGCTGCTGCTTGAGCGGCTGGGTGGGGGCAGGGCCAGACACCACCTGCAGGGCCTCAGGGCAGGGAGTGGGGTTCCCTGCTCTGGCCCTGGGGCACTGCAGCTGGATCTGCCTGGCCCAGCTCGGTCTGCACTCGGGGCAGCATCTTGCAGTATAAGCCCGCTCCTGCTGGGAGGGGCCAGGACCCACATGCAGACCAAGAAGCAGCTGCAGACTGAGCGGCAGACAGATGCAGCTGCGGTGTCCCAGGGGCAGAATGGGGGAACCCCCCAACAAGAGCCCTGCCCACTCCTGCTTTGGTGTCAGGGCAGGGGCATGTGCCTGAAAATGAACCCATGTCAGGGTGCAACCCCCAGGTATTGTTGGTTAAAATGTTCCTGGCCTACAAAATTGAAGAAAAGACTGTAACTGGTTAGCAATCCCTGGCCTATTGAATCAAGACAGGATCCAATGGGCTCATAATGACTTTTCTGGGACTTTATATAATAGACTTTATTTTTAGTCACAGTTACTTTTCATTTCTTGAGAGTCAAAATTTGAACGGGCTCCACATGCTGAAGGGCTCAAGCTGAGGGTTTTTGTACATGCAATCAGTAATGAGCTGTAATATCAAAACAGATGAAATAGAGGCAATGGGATAGAGCAAACCGGTGCTGGTTAAAACATTCTTCTCTGGATCTTGAGTTGAGTGTTAAAACTGCCCCAAAGTAACTAAAAACCTTACAGTAATGCCTTAAGTGACTGAGCTATTTCAAATGTTACTTCCACCTCAGACACATCAGTTTTCCCCTACTGGAAAACTAATTGGCTAGAAAAGAACACAAACGTTTCTCTTCCATTCAATCCTGCATGAAGTGGGGAGCCTTCCATTTACAGATTTTAATCTATAATGTATTGCATTTGGAGAAGTAATTTTCACAGTAGTCTGTTTCCTCCTTCCCATATTTTTGCTTTCACTTGGGATCAACTTGATCATGCTAGTAAACCCCAGCTAACCAGACTTTCTTCCGCCTCTAGTTTTCAGTTCTGTCACAGTAGATAGTGCGTAAGTGCACTGCTGCTGATGATATCTCCTGGAGAGTTTGGTATGGAAAATTCATTTGCTAGAAAAAGGAATTTTTTAGTGAGACTGATGAAAGAAGAGCCCTCTGAAATGATGACCCAAGACTAAAAAGTGGACTTCAGATACCTTTCCTTCTAGGCATATTGAATAAATGAATGAATAAACAAACAAATAAATAAAGCCTTATTGTAGTTATGACCTGTTCTTGATTGAAAGCTAAATCTCAGGAGACAAAAAAGCAGGAAAAAGCAAGCTCATGTTGCCTAATTTTAAATTCAAAGGAACATCTGCCTCCCAGGGTTTGAAAAAGAAATAATGGTAAAAAATACAATAAAAAAGCAGATTAAAAAAAGAACCAGCAACTTAGAAAAGTAGTGTTTGATATAGACTGAAAAGCAAAGGTGACAGGGGGCAGGAAGGACTTTTTGTTTATGTAAGAAAAAGCAGCCTTATAAAGGAGTGTTTCAACATAAGGGTTTTGGGGGGTTTTGTTGTTTGTTTGTTTGTTTTTCAGTATCCTCTCAAAATATTAAGCATTTAAAAGGTTGACAAACATTATAATTTTTAGGTGTAGCCATATGACGTTTTAAAATTTTGATTTATAGTACATTGTTGAGCCCAACAAGTTCACATAAAAAGACTAAGTGAATAATATTCATAAGCATTCAGAGTAAAAGCCAATGCTTCAGGGTTCCATATTCTGCTTGATTCATGTTTCTGTACCATCATAATACTAAACAAAAGTAATGTGTGCATCCTAGAGAGAAAAAAATATACTTTTTTTTTTAAATCTCAGATGCTCTTCTCCTATGGTTATTTTCAGGTTGTCACACAAGGTAGCAATTTAAATGAATGATATGAAAAAATGTCATTAAGCTGCAGGAGCTCTGAGTTTGAAGTGAGTGTATAGAGCAGAGGTTCCCAACCAGGGGCCTGGTACCGAGCTATGAAGGGCTAGCTGCCAGGTCGTGGCACAGGCCTCCCACTCAGACCCCCGTCTGTCTACCCAGGCAAGCTGCTTCTGCCTCTGGCAGTCACAGGTTTAAAGCTGGGCAGTGGGGCAGCCCGAGAAGGGAGGCAGCCGGCTCTGTGCACCCCATCTCGCTCATGCTGGGCTTGGCAGGGCCCCCCAGCCCTACCCGCGGCTGGAAGCAGGGGGAAGCGGGCAAGGAAATGCCTGGGGTGGAGGGTGGGAAGGCAGCTCAGCCGCTTGCTGCTAGGGAAGGCAGTGGAGCCACTTCTTCTCAGGCAGCCCCAGCTGTCTCCCCGCGCCACCACCTGTGCAGCCCCCTCCACCGTAGGGTCCCCCGGTACCCACAGCTGCAATGCCCCAACCTGGCTGGAGCTGCACCTTTACTTGCAGGGCAACTCTTAGCAACCCCCCTGCCCTGATAAATTTAAATAATTAAATTAGATTGTTTCTATACCCCATCCGCCAAAATTCTTTGAGTGAGTTTGTCGGTCCACAATATAAAAAAAGTTGGGAACCACTGGTACAGAGGAGTTTCTGAATGTACTGTCTATAGCATGCATCAAGCACCGTTTCAAAGCAAGTGATGCCATCTGCTGACTTATTTTTTCAGTACAGAGTTTGGTACAGTACAGAGACAGGGAATCTTAAGCAAATACCAATCAGCTAAATTAACCCCCCCCTATAATTAAAGCTGAACCCTACAACTAAACTGAAAGATAAAAAAATCTTAACTTTTACCTTAATTTTTGGTATTTCTAGCTCTATGACCAGCATATTATTCAATATATACACCATGTACTCTTGCAATAGCAAGACTCCTCAAATACCTCTGGCAAAAGAATTTGATGTAGGACAAAATGAACAGAGCCTGTAATACCTCTTAGCACTGAGTCATTTTAAGTCTAAAGCACATTTAACTTCAGAACTTAACAGTGAAGCCAGAAAAACAATGGAGAACAGTACAGGACTTGTAATCACTTCAAGTGTCCTGAGCCCTGCTTACCTACCACTTGCCTCATCAGCATGTTAGAAACTTCACACGATAGCCCAGATTTCTCCCAAAGGATCAGTCCTATCATAACAGCAACTTGTTTGAGCAATTCAACATAGGACTGGCCTTAGACACAAGGGCCACATCCAGATGAACATGGCCGTGGAAATATCCAGGGGTCAAAAAAACTTGCAGAGAAAAAAGTGGAAAAAAGCAGAGCTGGGCTACCCAGAGCTGTGCTGTGACTGCCAACCAGGCTCGGGGTGGCAGAATTGCTGCCGCTGCAGCCCTGGGAAGCCCCCAGAACTCCAGGTAAGGCTGCTGGGGCCAGCCCTCAGCCTCCCCTACCCCACCTGGGGCACCTTGCCACATGCCAGAGATGTGTGGCACGGGCATTCCCAGGGAACAACTAGCAGCAGCAAAAGTTGCATTGCTGCTAGTTGTCCCTGGGGAACCAAATGTCCACACCACATGTGGACTCAACCAAACAGCCTAATTTTTGTTTGGGGTCATGTGTTTTTAAGGGCACAGCCTTTATGGGTCAAACACAAGAGCTGGAATAGGTGGACAAAGTGGTGGTTTTCAATCCAAGAGACAGGTTTATTGGGAACCTGAAACCCCTTTTCAAGCCAAACCTGATAAGTATTCTTGTGAAAGCAAAACTTTTTGCAAAAGTTAAAAAAAAAAGAGTCACAATAACACTGTTTATCAAGGCCACCAGCATTAAGCTAGGCCAAGTGTTAATTTTTTAATTTTTTTTTGGAAAGTACTAATAGTTAAAAGCAATAGCTGTGGTAATAACTGGGTGTTTTGCCTTTTGACAAGAAAAAAAAATTTTGCATACTCATTTAGAAGCCTATTGAAATAACTGTCTTTGCTAGTTAAATATGATAAGACGGAAATTTATGTAGGTTATGTTCAACTGATGTAAATGCGTGTATGAAAATGGGTAGAATAACAAGATTGGAGTGGTTGTGACACGTGTCAGGAAAATGGACTAAAAGGAGCCATGGAAAACTGACTAATACCATTGTTCATAGATTTCATAGATGTCAGACATTAGGGCTGGAAGGGACCTCAGAAGATCATCGAGTCCAGCCCCCCACCCAAAGGGCAGGAAGTCAGCTGGGGTCATAGGATTCCAGCAAGATAAGCATCCAATTTGCTCTTGAAGGTGTTCAATGTAGGTGCTTGAACCACTTCCGATGGCAGGCTGTTCCAGACCTTGGGGGCTCGGACAGTAAAGAAATTCTTCCTTATGTCCAGCCTGAAACGGTCTTGCAGGAGTTTGTGACCGTTTGACCTCGTCATCCCTTGGGGCGCTCTGGTGAACAGACGTTCCCCCAGATCCTGGTGGTCACCCCTGATAAACTTATAGGTGGCCATCAGATCACCCCTGAGCCTGCGCTTTTCCAGGCTAAAGAGCCCCATGGCTCTCAGCCTGTTGTCGTAAGGTCTGTTTTCCTGACCTCTGAACATGCGCGTGGCTTGTCTCTGGACTCTCTCTACACCCTCTCAAGCTTCTCCACATCCTTTTTGAATTGCAGAGCCCAAAACTGCATGCAGTACTCCAGCTGCGGCCTCACCAAGGCCGAGTACAAGGGGAGAATATCGTCTCGGGATTTGCTTGAGAAGCATCTATGGATGCTGTCTCAGGGCACTTGTGTGCCCCGCTCCTAGTGAGAGGTACGGACTTAAGGGGGAAGGGGTGTAGCAGAGCACTAGGGTGCTCGCTACTAGCAAAGGTAACAAGAACCCAGCTGCCAATCTGCAGGGTAGCACAGGTGGAAGTTGCTAGGGCAACTGATTGGGTCAACTGACTGCCAGGGGGCAGGGCTTGGCCTTCATAAGCAGCCAGGCTGAGGCCAGGGGTCAGATCCATCTGACTGCCTGAGGAGTAGGAGCTCTGCTACAGAGCCGAGCCGAGCCGAGCAGGAACTCTGCTGCAGAGCAGAGCACAGCGGCCTTACCGTCTGAGTGTCTGTATGAGGAAAAGGGGTGGAGAGAACCCTGACTGGGAAACGCGAAGAATAGCCAGGGTGGCACACAGTTTATGTTATAGCCGAGCGGCTTATTTTGAGTTATAGCCGGTTGGCTTATGGCTTTATGTTCCCTGGTTTGTTATTGTTATACCGGAGGACCGGGTGAGGCTGTAGGGGAAGGAGGAGGCCTCAGGGCAGCGCCCCGATAGCGTGGGGGGTTCCTGGTGCCCTGGGAGGGCACAGCAATCTGGTGCCAAGGAGGGCACAGCAGGTAGTGCGCTGTAGGGTGGCGCTGTGTAGCGGGGTGTCCTGACCCCAGCCCAGTGGGGCGACATCGGGTAGAGTTAGCGGGGTGTCCTGACCCCAGCCAAGTGGGGCAGTATCGGGGGTAGAGCCCAAGCAGGGCATATGACCCAGAAGACGGGTCAGGGGGCCAGGCACGGCTACAGGCCACCTGAGCCCCAACCGCAGGAAGCGTGGGCGATGAAACCCCAGTGGGGTAACCTACCGCAAGAAGCACAGGTGACGAAGCCCCAGTGTGGGTGTGAGCGCGGGGAGAGAGGCCCCAGCAGAGGCACTGCCTGCACTTGAGAAGCCCCAGAGAGGGGGCGAGCTTACTGAGGAGCCCCGGAAGGGGGCGAGGTTATTGACAGGCCCTGAGAAGGGGCAAGCTACATATTGAGAGGCCCCGGAGGGAGCGAGCATAAGAGCGAGACGACCCAGGAGGGGTCACTAAGACGAGTAAAGATACGAGAACGTCCGGTACATCTGCGAGGCTTGGGGCATGCTAGGGGGGGGTTGGAGGCATGTGACGCCCATAGGGTTGGAGCACCAAAATCCATCGGGTACAGAGCTGGGACTGGAAGAGTAAGAGCACCGGGTCCAAGGGGCCAAGTAAGGCAGCCTCCCATTAATGTTATAGGAACAGCAAAGTCGTGGCGGGCGAGAAAGCGGGTGCTAAACAGGCAACTTGGCACGGTAGGGGCGCCAGGGGAGATCACGGCCGCTCCTGGGTCCCCGCCCTGTGGCAGATGCAATCCAGCATTTTGGTCGCTTTAGTAGCTGCAGCATTGCATTGCAGGCTCATGTTCATCTTGTGGTCAATGACCACCCCCAAGTCTCTTAAATGACCCCCCTGTTAGGCCTCTTCATATGTAGTAAGGTGATTACTTCGCTTACTGCATCTGTATCTCATTGATTTCTTGCTTAAAGTGACACTATCTATGTGTCTTCTAATAAATGCTTATGTTCACCAGTTTTCTGAATTCTTTCTCTTTAGCTTCCCAACTCTTGGGTGTAACAGGAGATGATTGGAATCAGTTGCATAGCACTGAAATCGCTTTCAAGACCCAGAGACAACACACTAGTATTGCATAAGACACAAGGAAGCTAGGCTTGCCTTCATTCTCCTGTGATTCCTAAGATTAGGAGTAAAATCCTCAGAGAAACAGCAGTACTGGCACTGATCCCGCCTGTCAATTAAAATTAATGTGTGTAATGCATTCTATAGCCTGTAAACACATTTTCCACTTCAGTCCCATCATGCAGGAATACTTGCATCAAGTACTTGATGGGCAAATGCATGATTATTATTTATCCAAGAATATAAAATGAGTTGATCCAGTTCATGGCTAACAGGATCAAGAAACAAAAGTTTTGAATAAAACAATCCCAGTATTTTTAAATTATGTTTTATGGCACTCCAGATTGCAACTATACAAGAAGACACGTCACTTATGATACCTGTAATTACAATAAGTGAAGTAGATGATGTTCCACTGAAAGAACATTAACTCTTTTTCATACCAGTGACTACTACTATGGGGGAAGAGGGGGAAGACCACTCATTAACACAGTATTTCAAGAGCTCTAGTGATGTCAGTTTAATGTGAAGATAATGATAAGGGTGACAATATGAATATGATCCAAGTAGTTATTCTTCAATTTGATATTTATTACCTTAGCTTTGTTTTTAGCTAGAAAACACTACTATGTGTCAGTGCAACTGCATTTTTTATTGTCAAAATTATGAGTGCACAATGTATTTGGCTCATTAATGTGGCATTTGCAATATTTCAAAAACATGTCAAAGGTTTTAGAGTGAATGCATTGTGTGAAACAAGATGAGAATGAAGACAGCGTGGCACTGACTTAGCGAAATCTAGGCAGTTGTCATCATGTGGGAAGAGATCAGTGACATAAAATGTAAACATGCAGTTTGGGAAATTTTGAGAAGAAATACGTGGCTGCTAAAAAGTATCAAACCAAGTAGAATGGTATAATGACTCATGACTAACTGTAAAGAATAAGATTGTCTGTTGATAGCCCTAATTCAGCAGAACAGGAACATATGGTTGATGTAAAGGTGACTAGGGCACGTTTACTGTGACAGTTGACTCCATCACTAAATACCTGGTAGCAAAATTCACTGAAAATATACTAGGTTACCATGCATAACTGACAGTTCTTGCTACATAGAACACTGTGTTAGTTATCTGTAATGTAGATGCAGACCCACTAGTCATTTTTTTCCAGAATTTAATTGGTCATAAAATGGATGACAAGTAAGACCTAACTGGAGAAAATGCTAAAAGCAGATTTTTTTTTTTTTTTTTTTTTAGTTCTGTCAATCCATTCATGAACTGGACTTATTATTATGATTATTATTTTAGAAAAGACAGTCACTTACTTTAAAATAGGAACAGACTTTCTGCAATCTCTTGGCTTTTATGCAAGCTCCTTATTTCATCTGAATGATTGATAACCTTTCATATTTCCCTTTTGTTTAGACAGTATCATGCACTCCCATTTATTTGTAGTGAAGATTCTTTAAATAATTTTTCCTAACTCTCAAGCAATGGCCCTCGTTTACATCTGTAAAAGAGGAGGGAAAAGTATTCACGTAGATCTAAAACTGTTGTTCTATGTATAAAGACTTGTATGCATGCACTAAAATATGACACCCCATTTCAAAATACAGCCACGTTTTTTATATCAGAATCCATGTTGTTTTTTAACAGCAGCTTCGGTGATAAACTAAGGAACTGTCATTAATAATTATTCCCATACAAATATAAGTTTTAAAAAGTTGTTTATTCCAAGCTGTCTCTACCTTCAAGAAAACTTTCCCATTAACAAATATTATGGAAATGTAATAATCTTTTGGACTTTGGAGGAACCCTTCTAATAGTGTTTCAACTTTACTGTCTATACAAATTTAGACAAGATAGCTTACAGTTAAGATATATTCACGCATTTTTAAGGGAGGTCATCTCATTAACTCAACTTTGCCATTGGGAGTCTACTTACGGTATATGGGGCATTCATACATGTACCTTTGATTGCTCTGATGCACTGTAAATCCAGCATGTTGGAGCAAACTCGATTAATCAAGTCTAAGGAGCATGCAAACTGACGTGCCTAGCGTTGCATTTGTGTAAATAGCAAATTCCTTGCCAGTGGGCAGAAAACGGTGGCGGTACACTTTTGAATTAAAACACCAACAATGTGTTTTAGTTAAAGAGTGTGCTGGCACCATTTTCTCAGTGCTGTCATGCATTTCACTGTTTATACAAATGTATGTGCTGCAGCACAAGGTGGTTTTAAAAGAACACAGCGCTGCAGCACACACATGTGTACAAATGCCTATATATTTTAAACTGAATCCTAGCTGGTTTGTGTAATGCGTAGCACCTAGCATTTTATTCACTGAGCCTGTTATTAAAACCTGAGTTGAAGTAGGTTAACTGCTTCCTAGGGAGCTTTAAAAAGATCCTTACTCCCTCAAAACTCCATAACTCCTTATATGAACAAGGGCCTCATGGCACAGTAATTTTAGGTGGCTTCAGGAGCTCTTAACCTCTGGGTTAGCTGCACATTAAGACCTTTGAGAGGCTTAACATTATTCTGTTTAAAGTTATGCCACTCCAGAACAGGATTATTAATTAAGCTCCAGTCCCATTAAGGTGTGGTCACTCCCCCAGCTATTCCACCCAAGTTGAAGTCCTCCAGCATCCCAGAAAGCAGTGGCCTCTCCTGAGTCAGGGTGAGCCAGAACGCTGGCCGGGCATGGTGCCTTGTCCCGCAGGCATGCCAGGCAGAATGAGCGATACAGCCCCAAAGTGCCTGGCAGCCACAGTGTCACCCAGACCAGCTTGCTGCTCCCACTGGCAGAGCAAGCCCTGGAGCTTGCTCATTTTGCCAAGCAGGAGCAGTGAGCTGGTCCAGGCTCTGCCTGGCAGGAGCAGTGAGCGCCACACCTCTGTGTTCAGAGCCTCCCTTCTCAGTGTTCCTCATGCAGCCGTGCCCTTCACCCACAGGTAAAGTGGCAGTGGATGCTCCAGGCCCCTGCCGGACATCCCATCTTGTACCCTCCTTGATCTCCCAGCTCTCAGGCCCTGGCCTAACCATCACAGCACTGTGCTGTGCTACTGTGAGTGGGGTGCAAAACCTCTGGCTCTCTGCTGCCCTGGGGAAGCAGCAACAGGTTAGCACCCCTCTCAGGTCTGGCTCCATGCCCTAAAGAAAGGAGGAGGGGCAACCAGAGTGAAGGCTTTTTCCAAAATCAATTAAACTTTATTCTATTTCCATTCTTTGCCATTAAGGCAAAATTTGGAGAAAGCAATGTTCATTTTTACAAAGATAACATCTCTCAGAGAAGAAAAACCTGTATGGGGAACCAAAAAAAAAAAAGTCCAACAAACACCAAACACAGTACTACCCTCTATTCAAAGAAAATAAATCTTGATCTTTTTGGTTAAAGTAATACTTAAACCATATCCGTTTCTTACTTGATAAAGTGTGACTGAGAATATGGCAGTGGGAGGGGAGGACAAAAACATAAAGTAAAATAAAGCATACAGACACCAACTATTTCACCTTGATAAAAGGCTCAGTACAGTTCCAGGGCTACAGTGATCACTGCTCCTGCTAGGCAGAGCCTGGACCTGTTCACTGCTCCCACTGAGCAAAGCAAGTAGACTCCAGAGCGGTAGCACTTGCTCTGCCTGGTGGGAGCAGTGAGCTAGTCACAGCAGTGGAGGCACTGCAGCTGCCAGGGGTTCTGGTACCCATTCTGCCCAATGGGAGAAGAGAGCTAGCTTGACTCTGTTCTTATGACACTGAGTCATTAAATATCAGAAAGCTGTAATGGAAAAAAGCAGCAAAAGTTTAGATGTTTTGAATGGGAATTTTTTTTTAAACTTGTGGATAGTTCTCGGGATAAAAAGATGGTTATCTATAGCTATTGCAAGGCTGGTTTCCAACATCATCAAAGCATCTCAAGTCTCCTGTACCACCTACATGCTAAACATGCTTTTGCTGCCATTTCTCTTGATACACATAACCCACCTACAGCAAATGAATCCTGCGAGCCACGACAGAGTACACTTACTGAGTTTCAGAATTGCTACAAGCCCATGACTCAAACAAAAGACAACTTAACCAATGTTGTTGCAAAATGGATAGCTATGGGCTGCAGACCACTCAACATTGTAAATGACAGAGAGCTAAAAGAGGTTATTCAAATTGCATCTTCCAATCAGTCATACTCCCTGCCCTCCTGAGGAATGACTGCATCACAAATACATTACCTATATCAAAACAAGAAGACTACTAAGTTGGAGCTTCTGAAAAATGCAAAAGCTATTGCTTTGACTGGTAATCAACGGACATCCTTGAACAATCACAGCTATCTGTGAAGCAAGGACAAAAATAGACTGAGCGATAGTGTTGTGAAAGCAGAGCAGCAGATGCAATTGAACTTCAGTATGTCCTGTGCAGACTTTCATGATTCTTAAAAAAGAACCCAGAGTTACTTAGAGTAGCAAGAGGCCAGCTGAAATACAGATTTAAAAGGAAGCAAGCTGAGGGCAACAGCATTCTGCAGGTGACCCAGCTTTAAGGTAAAACATCACATTTAATTCTAATTAATTATTTAAGTATAGTTTCATAGTTTCATAGCTAGTAGGGTTGGAAGAGACCTGAGCAGATCATCAAGTCTGACCGCCTGCCATGGCAGGAAAGAGTACTGGGGTCAAACAACCCCAGCTAGGTGATCATCTAGCCTCCTTTGAAGACCTCCAGGGTAGGAGTGAGCACTACTTCCCTTGGAAGTTGGTTCCAGATCCTAGTCACCCTGACTGTGAAGTAGTGCCTCCTGATATCTAGCCTGAATCTCCTCTCCGTCAACTTATGGCCGTTATTCCTTGTTACTCCCAGTAGTGCTTGGGTGAACAGGGACTCTCCCATTGCCTGCTGGTCTCCTTTGGCCAGTTTGTAGACAGCCACCAGATCCCCTCTCAGCCTTCTCTTGTGAAGGCTGAACAGGTTCAGGTCTCATAGCCTCTCCTTATAGGGCCTGCCCTGCTGTCCCCTGATCATGAGAGTCGCCCTCATCTGAACCCTCTCCATGTTGTCCACATCCCTCCTGAAGTGTGGCGCCCAGAACTGGATGCAGTACTCCAGCTGCGGCCTGACTAATGTCAGATAGAGGGGGAGGATCACCTCCTTGCACCTGTTCATGACGCATCAGTGGATGCATGATAAGATGCAGTTATAGCCTTCCTGATTGTGTCCTGACATTGGTGGCCCATGTTCCTCTTGTAGTCTATAATGACTCCAAGATCCTTTTCTGCCTCTGTGCTGATGAGAAGAGAGTTCCCCAGCCTGTAGATATGCTGCTGGTTCTTTCTCCCTAGGTGCATCACCCTGCACTTGTCAGTATTGAATCCCATCTTATTCTCATCTGTCCACCCCTTTAACCTGTTCAGATCCAACTGCAGCCTGTCCCTCCCTTCCAGCGTGCCCACTTCTCCCCACAACTTAGTGTCATCTGCGAATTTGAACAAGGTGCTTTTCACCCCCTCGTCCAAGTCACTGATGAAGATGTTGAACAGTGTGGGCCCAAGGACTGAGCCCTGGGGGACCCCACTGCCACATCCCTCCAGGTCGAAAAAAAACCTGTCCACCACCACTCTCTGGGTGCGGCCCTCCAGCCAATTGGTGATCCATCTGACTGTGTAGGCATCAACACTACAATCTCCTAATTTTTTAATGAGAATGGGGTGAGAGACAGTGTCGAAGGCCTTCCTAAAGTCCAGAAAGACTATGTCCACCATGACACCTGCATCCAAGAATTTTGTGACCTGGTCATAGAAGGCCACCAGGTTGGTTTGACAGGACCTGCCTCTAATGAACCCATGTTGGTTGCCCCTAAGCATAATCTCCCCTGCTTGGCCCTTGCAGATGTGCTCCTGGTTAATTTTCTCAAAAAGCTTCACCAGGACCAAGGTAAGACTAACAGGCTTATGATTTCCTAGGTCCTCCTTCCTCCCTTTTTTGAAAATGGGGACCACATTGGCCCTTTTCTAGTCCTCTGGCACCTCGCCAGAGCACCATGAGTGCTCGTAAAACAGTGCCAGGGGTCCAGGGGTCCCACAATGACTTCTGCTAATTCCCTCAGCACTCTGGGATGGAGATCAGCAGGACCTGCTGATTTGAACATGTCTAGTCCCACCAGAAGTTCCCTAACTCTCTGACCATGGGCCTGGCTGTGCCTCCCCTGGGACCATCGGGGATCCCATCTCATCGGGGTGGTGGGATGACCTGGTCCCTGCTCAGAAAAATAGAGGCAAAGAAATTGTTAAATAGGTTAACTTTGTCATCTTGTGAGACTACCAGATTTCCTAGCATGTCCTGCAGAGGCCCCACATTACCCGGTACCTTCTTTTTACCCCCTATGTATTTAAAAAAGGATTTCTTGTTATCCTTGATGCAGATTCCTGGTCCCAGTTCCATCTCTGCCTTGGCCTTCCTACCAGCCCCCCTACAATCCTGAGCAACGGAGGTATAATCCCCCTTAGTGATGGCCCCTCCCTTCCATTGGGTGTACACCTCCTTTTTAGCTTTGAGATGTTCCTGGATGTTTTTGGTTAGCCATGGGGGCTTTTGAGCACTTTTGCCCCCTTTGATCTGTGTTGGGATTGCCACCCTTTGGGCTTGAAGGATCGTCTCCTTCAGGAACAACCACTCTTCTTGGACTCCCAACTCACCATCCTACAGGACCTCACTGCCTCCCTAACTAGTCTCCTTAGTTCAATGAAATCTTCCCTCCTGAAGTCCAGGGCTTCTGTCTTGCTGCAGGCCTTTGCCACCCTGCACTGGATGGTGAATTCCAGTAGGCAATGATTGCTATCGCCCAGGTGATCAAGCACCCGCAGTCCCCTCACCAGGTCATCACTTGTGGCCAGGACCAGTTCTAACAAGGTATTTCCCCTGGTAGGACTGTGCACCTCCTGGGTTAGATGGAGGTCCTGTAACATGGCTAGGAACCTACGTGAGCGGTCAGACCTGGCTGACTGCTCTTCCCAGCAGATGTCTGGATAGTTTAGGTCACCCATGATCACCGTGCCCTTTGACTTTACTGCCTCCACAAGCTGACCTGAGAATTTCCGGTCCAGCTCTTCTCCCTGGTTGGGTGGCCTGTAGTAGACCCCCACTGTTAAGTCCCTTTTCCCCCAGCCCGCTTGTATTCTGACCCAGAGCACTTCAGTCTACCTCTTCTCTGACCCAGTGCCACTCGTTGAAGATGTGTTCTTTGATGTAGACCACCACACCCCCACCTTTCCTCTCTGTTCTATCCCTCCTGTACAGCCTATAGCCCTTGATGTTCACTGCTCAGTTGTGCGTTGGATCCCACCATATTTCGGTGAGCCCCACTATGTCTGGGTTTGAGTTAGTTAGCAGGAGGGCAAGTTCCTCCTGCTTGTATGAAGGTTTAAAGTTGAAAGCTATTCATTGCTGTTGCTCTGTACTGTAGCTAGCAAACTAATACTCAAAAAGATGGGTAAAGCATGTAGAAATCCAATCTCAGTTTGAAACAAAATTGTTATATTGATAGTAACATTACCTAACTATTATATTGTTATGTTAACCTATAGATTTGCAATATTTCTTATTCAAGATTCATAATGGTGATATCTTAATGGTACATAACTATATACGTATATACATATGTATATACACACATATATACATATACACACACACATACATATACATACATAGATATATGCATATATAATATTATGAAAGCCTTAATCTGTCTGTCTGTCCGTAATACTTTATTCTCACTCTGATTGGCTAACTGAAACAACCAATCAGAGTGTGAATACAGCACTGGAACAGGAGGTGGTGACATGGCGTAGTGCTGCCATGATGGCAGGGACACAGGGGATAGAGTGGGGCGGGCATGGCCAGCAGAGCTGGCCTCACCCCACACCCCTGCCTGGCTCCCTGGGGGTGACAGCAACAGAGAGGATGGAATGGGGGGAGGGCAAGGCCGGCACTGTTGGCCTCAGCCCTCCTGCCCTGCTTCCTGCAGGCGACAATGATGGAGTGGAGGTGGGGCATGCAGGTGGAGCGGGGTTGGGACACCCCAGGGGGCAAGGCCACCAGCTCTGGCATTGGCCTGCACCTCCCCCATTATGTCATTGCTGCCTGGAGGGCTGACTTGGGGCGATGCAGTGGCAGTGGGGGGAGAAGCAGGCCTGACGTGGGGGTGGGAGGGAGGAGTGGGTGTGCTATGGTGATGGTGGGGGAAAGAGTGGGCCCAGGCTGACATGGTGGCGGTAGGGAGGGGTGGAGTGGTCCCAGGCCCAACACAGGGCGGGGAGGAGCCGGACCGCTGCAGTGGTGGTGGGGGGAGCAGCATCCCAGCCTGACATGGCAGGGGCGGGGGAAGAGGAGGGGAGGAGCCGACTTCATCCTCCCCCTTTGGCCCACTCCTCCCCCACTTCTGCCCTGAGCCCGCTCCTTCAGTTCCTCTGCCACTGCCGCATTGGCCCAGTCCCAGTCCCCTGCCTACACCGCTGTGGCAGGCTGGCTTCTCCCTACCCTTGGGCCCGGTCCCCCCCCACAGCCCCTGCATTGGACCTGAGCCCAGTCCTCCCCTCCCCCCGCCGCCATGGCAGTGAAGGGGGGGAGCCGCCCAGACCCCAAGTGGTAGAAGGGAAAGGGGGAGTGGGCCCAGATTGGAAGGGGAGCACAGGGCTCCAGCCCCCCTCCATTTCTCCCCTACTTCATTCTTGACCAGCAATTGGCTAGTGTGTGTATATATATATACGACCTGTGGGCTGTATTTTGCCCGCCCCTGCCTTACACCTGCACACAATAAATGATGGCTTGATATTGTGAATGGGCTGAACAATGCAATTAATGACATTACGTTACACTGGGGGAAAAAAATCTCCCAGAATATCTTCAGTCAGAGTTGGCAACCCTTTGCAGAACTAGAAACACAACAAGCCACAAATGGACAGAAACAGGGTACCAATATGAGATTCCTAAAAATAGTTACAGCACTCGACCCAAGGTTTAACAGTCTGAAGTGCTTCCAAAATCTGAGAGGGATGAGGTGTGGAACACGTTGTCAGAAGTCTTAAAAGAACAGCACTCTGATGAGGAAACTACAAAACATGAACCACTACAAAAGAAAATGATGAAAATGAAGGTGTGTCGGTCCACTCTGCTTTGGATCGTTATACAGCAGAACCCATCATCACCATGGAGGCATGTCCTCTGGAATGGTGGACAAAGCATGAAGTGGCTTAAGAAAGTTTTGTGCATCTGGCAAGTAAATACCTTGCAACGCTGCCAACTGTTCTCACTTTCAGGTAACACTGTAAATAAGAAGTGTACAGCATTATCTCCAGAGAATGAAAACAAACTTCTTTGTCTAAGCGATTGGCTGAAATGCAGCCAAGTACATTGAAAAATAACTGTTTCTTTTGTTTACCATTTATACAGTGCAATTATTTGTAATAAAATAATATAAAGTGAGTACCGTACAGTGTATATTCTGTGTTGTGATTGAAATCAATTTATTTGACAATATAGAAAAAACATCCAAACATATTTAAAATAAATTGGTATTCTATTATGGTTTAACTGTGCTATCAACACTGCGATTAATTGCAACTATTTTTCTAATCTCTCAATTAATTGCAATTAATTTTTTTAATCATTTGTCAGCCCTAGAATTTTATGACTACTATCTGCACAGTCACCTACCCTGCACAGCATTCTGCTTCTGCATCAATCTCCCATTTTGCTGTGGTCAGTTTACGAGTTTCTGAGCCTCTTCATAAACATCTATATGGGAGGCAATTGTTAGCAAGAGTAAAATTCCTATCTATTAAAAGCTCTGGACACAACTGAAAAAAAGTAAAAGGTGTGTTGTTATTCTAAAAAGATGATGTAACAAACCTTCAGGTCTTGTAGTCCAATATTTCAAGCAAGCAGATTCTGTATTTGGAGATGCTGCCGGGAGCGTTTTTCATTCAGCTGACTTCCTTACCTCTTAATGGCTGGTCCTCACAAGAGAAATGATGGCAAAACAGATCTAAGTATTGCATAGCACAGGAACCAGTATTTGATCAATACATGTTTAAAAGCTGGGGTCCCTCTGCCTACCTAGTAAGTATCTTAATGAATTACAATGGTGTTTAACCCCCACAGAATCACTCAACTTTCCAAAAGCTTCTGTTTAGTTCTTGCTCCCTTGTGCATTGCCAAACTGTTCTCAGCCTGCAGATGCCATTTCACTCAAAAAGTCTGTAAGAATTAAGCAATTCTGTAAGCTGGGTATTATTAGTATTGTTAGTTCAGCAATTCCTAGATAAATCTGGAGACATTCATGATCAATGTATGAAAGCGTCCCACAGCCTTTTTAATGAGTTCCAAGAACCACTGGGAAAATGATTAATTAACCCTACATTCCAATACTGAACCATTAATAACTTTTAGATCCAGTTAAACTGATTGACCTAAAATAGCTAAATAAAGCATAGTATCCAAATTTGAAAAAAAGTCAATGGTCAATGCTCAAAAAACAAAAACAAAAAACCCAGCTTCACACTCCACTTCCTCAGTTCTAAGAAAAGAAGTTTCCTCTTTTAAAAGACTGACCACTTCCTTCTCATGTATGTCAGTTTTCAGAACACTCTTTTTACCTTTACACATAAAAATCTGAGTAAAAGTTACCTGGTAATGAGCTCATTCTTAGCCACTTAATCAACATTTTATCCAGGGCCTACCATGCTCACTAACCCCAAAAGCCAGTGAAGAAATCAATCTTCAGAGCCCAAAAGAAAAAATGAACCAAGGCAAACAGAAGACCTTTGCCTGTGAAATGAGGCACCTGAGCCTTGCAAAGCTTGAGTTGAGCCTCAAGGACAGCATCCTTAAATAGCCATCTGCCTGAATTCAGAAAGCTTAGGGGAAACCATGCCATTTGGGCCAACAATGTTAACTCTAAATGTCCCACCAGAGTGTAACAGGGAGTCAGAAGGTTCCTGTTACTTAAGAGGAATCTGCAGCAGGGAGAGCTGGCTCAGGGAAAGCTAGCAGCTAAGGAACTAGCTGACACAGAGACACATAATCAAGCTACTCAGTGGCTAAAGACTGCAAACAGCAGCTATGCAGCTGTAAGGCAAGCAGGCAGGTCCTCAGGGTCAGGATGAACATACCTGTGATGGCTGCTGAGTCACTTAACAGGAAGGGACAGGGTTTAGCATATGTATAATATCAGGGCCTGTACCTACAAAGTCTGGCCCTGGACTTTGAAAATGTTGCATGGGAAGGTTCTTTCAAGAGATAAAATAGACAGAAAGCTAAAAGTGAAACTTTTAGGACAAAATTGAGGAAAAGCTTGTATTTGTACTCAGGCTACAACAGTGAAGTATTATGTCTAGGCAAGCTAAATGTGAAAATGTTGCAGTGGAAGGAGCTCCAGAGCAGGAGGGGCCAGGAAAGCTCCTAGCTGGCACTGGTGCTCCCTTTGGGGAGGCAATGAGAATGCTCCTGCCTTGCAGAGGAACGTTACCCTGTATAGGGGAAGCCTTGTTGTACAGACAGGTACCTACTGGTTATGTTCAGACACAAAGCGGGTTAGTTGATGTTATAGTCAGAGACGCTTTGTTACAGTTTATACCTGTGCTTTGGGTTGTGATTAGTAGAGATGGTACAGTGGTCCCTGCCATACCTGAAGGCACAAGAGAGTCTGGAGCCCTGCCGGGGGCATGGGCTCAAGACATATATGAGACTTGAGCTTTATAGAGTGGCAGCCAAGTGGCAGGATTGCATCCAAGCACAACTCAAGCCAGATAGGGCCAGAGGGACCGGATAGGGCCAGGGGCCCAGACAAAGCCAAAGCAGGCTCAGTGCCCAGAGCAGGGTGGAGACAATGCCAGGAGCCCAGAGAGAGCTAAAGCAGGTTCAGTGCCCAGATTAGGGTGGTGACATGGCCAGGGGCCCAGACAGAACTGAAGCAGGCTCAGCACCCAAAGCAGGGCTGAGGCAGGGCCAGAAGGCCCAGATGGGGTCAAAGTAGACTCAGCACCCAGAATAGGGCAGGGACAAGAGCAGGCAACCCAGGAGCTTTGCTGCCAAGAACATGCCAGGAGTATTCATGTGTGTGTCTCTTTGAAAAGATAAAAACCACCACCACCACAAAGGTGTTGTGCTGCTTACAAGAATGTGAACAGCACCAGGATAAAAACCTGCTGGCTCAAAATCAAGCCATACAGGACAAAGCAATACTGGTTAAGAGAAGAAAGCACTTTGAAAAAACCTGCTAGTTCAATGTGTGGGTAATGACCATCAGATCTATTAATAGGTCAGGCCTCTGCTACATCTATACTTGAAATTCCAGCTATGATCCATAAAGACAGTCAGGGTCCTAGTAGACAGGTAAGACAACCCAGGACGAAACAAAAGAGATCAAGGGATAGAGCATCTGTTTTCAACCAAGGCTGTTCAGATGTGAAACTTGCTCTCAGCTAAAATTAGAATAGCCTGGAATTGAGTACCATTCAGACATGTTTTAAAGATGCTCTTCCTTGATAACACTTCTCTCAGTAAAGAAAAACAAAAACCAAGATGAGCATCTGAGTTTTGTTATGGCCACCTGTTAGACAGAGAATGAGTCTTAATAAAAGATGTCTTGGACAAATGAATCAATATACCTGTTGAAAGACAGATCTAAGCTGCACAGATATTACACACATGCCAAAAAATTGGGTGGAGTAGGGTAGGTTTTGCCTCAAAATACGAAAAGTCAAATGAGTCCCCTGTCAGTCAAAAAAGTGTCTTATTTACATTTAACTAACAAATTAGCATGCGTTGTGAACAGTGTATTAGCAAGTACTAATTAAATGTTCGGTAACTGAAGTTACTGAGCAGTAGCATTGGCAAACATCATTTCGGTGATGTGGGTAGTCGCCCAATAATACTGCACAGTAGTGTATTAGCAATGCCCATTTCATAACACACTACTGCAGTATTTTCTAGCTACTGTACAGGCAGTGTCTCATGTAGATTTGCCCGGTTAGGACAAATACATCAACACTTTCAAAAAGTTTAGATATTCTGATAGGCATTATGTTATTATATCATGACAAGTATGAAAAGTCTTTCTTAAAGCATTGTAAATTTGAAAAATGGGATGATTAAACCTTATAAACAAATTATATGATAAAACTACCAATAGCCAAATAAATAATTTCTCCATTAAATTCTAAAAAAATATCTAGGCATTGTTATGACCAGTGTTATGTTTTTTTCCATTACTGTACTTGACCTTGTAGGATCTTTACACAAGCCTAGAACAGAAAATATAAAGGCCTTTTGGCACCTATAATTTAAACAAACAAACAAACATGGACTTCTTTCTAGTTTTGGGGGAAAGAATATGCTAGCTCAGCATTAGCCTCTCAAATATCATTTTTATATTATTCATATTACAATGTTAAATATTAGACATATCTTCTGGTTTAAAAGCACTGCACAAAGGTATTCTATGTAGTATATATGTAGTGTATTTCTGTAAAGGTTTCTGTTTCTATAGGTGAAGACCAAGAGATAGAGGTTAAGTAACCTTCCGGGTCAGACATTTCTGTTAGTGCTGTAGTAAGAAGAGTCACGAACCGCTGTGCAGAAGGGAATGCAAGATTCAAAGGGCTGAAAGGAAAGCAAAGAAGAAGGGACCCAACACTGTAGTCTTGTGATTATGGCACCTGCTTGGAAGGAGTTTTAACAAGATTTGAGTCCTGCTCAGTTCTGTTAAAGAATACTTTCAGGTGTTAGCTCTCAAGAGTGGGCTCTTGATAGCAAGGAGAGAGAGGTGCTGCCTTTGTAGCCCTGTCTACAATTTGTAGCAATTGCCTAAGCTCAGGAGAAAGGGCCACTTCCCTTGCATGGCACTTTGGCTCTAAGGTGCTCCCTGCTTGCTATGGATAGCCCTTGTCAAGTGCACAATGACTCTTCCCCACACACTGTACAAATCTTGGGCACCTCACTGCAGTTTCTGGATCCTGCTTTGGAGGACCAGTGTGTATAATATGGGTACTGTAGCACCTCTCTTAGATGCTTCAGTTCTTTTTTTTATTTGACCCCTACTGCCAGTGGTTGGCATTTAATACTAATGCTTCTCTTCCTCTTGCACTGGTTGAAGGAAAATTGGAGGATTCAATTTTTTTCTTCCTGTAGCATGTAATATAAAATCAGATAGCATAAGAAAGCATGGATAATTAGCTCCCAACATTTGCCCTTTTCCTCTGTTTAATAAGAGAATAACACACTGTAATAAGAATGCCTTTCTGCCTGAAGTTTAAATTAAACCCTATACTAGAGAAAATAATATGGTTAGCATAGTCCTAAAACTTAAAACATTTAAGATTACAGGCGACCCTCACCATTCACAGGAGATACGTTCTCGTATCTCCCGCAAATGGCGAAATCCGTGAATATCAGAATCCACGAATGCCGAACCTGCTAATAGTGAGGGTTTCCTGTAGTCTTATCAAGCTGCATCTCCTGAATCTATTTGTAGGGAACGTAACACAAATGAAATGATGATTGCCACAATTTCAAATGATATACTTTAAATGTTGCCATTGTATGCTCCTGCAAGATACTTTGAAGAAGAAAAGGGATCAGAGCAGCATTTCAAGACTTCACAGCATATAACAGCATCTAACCCTAGACATGCCTTCAGACCAGCCCAGTATAAGACCTGGGCAAGTTCTTTAAAAAAAAGAAAAACATATTATGAATACTTATTCAAACTGTTAAGAGAAACTTGCATTGTCTTTGTGTCTCTAAACAGCTACTTTCTGCCAAAATTTTAGCAAATAGGTTCAATGGCAGGAGTATTCAGAGAGCTGATTTTAAGCAAATGTCAGAGTACCTGAGACAAGTAATAGCACTTCTCTATTACAGCCGACTTTTGTGACACGGCTCCCTTTAGAGATAAAGCAGAGCTCTCCTGTGTAGTATACAGTGCATGTAAAGGTATTGCATTTTCATCTTGGTCTCTTCATAAAACTGCAGATGTGAGGAAACCACATTGGCTCCACCTAATTGTTCTAACTCATGCTTATCACCATGCAGAATCTTGCTACATTTCTATGCTACTTCTCTAACACACTCCTTATGGAGCCTCCACTCTTTTATTCATTGCACAAAAAGACTATAACCGCAGCAATGGCATGTTTAGCATAATGAAAAATATCCTTGCCAACACTGCATCCTCCCCTGTGACATGTTGTCTATCATTTGCAAAAGGTAGGGTAAGTCAATGTTTTTACTTTATTATTGTATTACATTATTGACCTTACCTTTGAAAAACTGCAATTCATATTTTCTTTGCAATATGTAGTGCTGCATGATGAGATGAAAATATTTCAAGTAAACTTTGATTCAATTTTGCTGCTTAGAGTGACCAGATTTAATATTTTTAATGTTTTTATCCTGGGAAAAAGAACCAGCTACATCTTTTGGAACCAGTACATTCGCTTCTGTCTAACTCCTCAGGACTATTTGTAAGAATAAAGTGGTGTCAGAAGTGGCCAACATTGAAAGAGTCTTGATGGCCCTTTTGATGTTCAGTGGAACATAGATTTCTGCAGCATTACTAAATTCAGATGTTATGCCAGAATTGAATCATATTTTAAACGCCTGTTTACAGGCCAGGCTACAACCCAGAATTTGCTCATGTTCTCTCTCACACGCACACATGCATATTTTTAGAATTACTTTCACACTTTTTTTTAGAATATCACCTGCTTATTGTGATGTATTTTCTACTGTCAGATGAAAACTGGGGAGCTACTGTATATCTGTTCTGTGGCTTTAGTGACATTTCAGGAACTGTAAAGTCCATCAGTAACAGCTTTTAACCACACTGGAGTGTTAGCCTACCAAAATTCTCCTGGTGAATATCTGGATTTCTCCGCATAGTAGGCAGAGGTAAGCATTTTAATTTTATTTAACAGTAATATGAAGGATAGCTTTGAAGAAAAAAAACATATATAGGTAAGGAAAGTATTTCCCAATGTCAGAAACAAGAAGAAAAAGCAGATAAAGCTGTATTCCCAAACCCAAATGGGAAAACCTTAGCAGTAAATGGAATTTAGCAGGTTCTCTTAAGAGATACAATAAACAGAAAGCTAAAAGTAAAACCTTTAGGACAAAATTGAGGGAAAGCTTGTATTTGTACTCAGGCTACAACAGTGAAGGTCAGTATTATGTCTAGGTAAGATAAATGTGAAAATGTTGCATTGGTCATGTTGTGGTCGGGAGTCCACGTAAAGGAACTCAGACCTGTTTTTTCTATTGCATTTATATCTTAACAACACTTTTAACATTCAATAAGCATTTATGAAAAAAAAGGAAAACAGAAACATGATAATTATTGGTGTTCACTACTGGTCTTGTAACAATGGCCGAAGAGCAAGAGCCTGTGCTGATGTCACTAGTGCCATCAGATACCTTTGATAAAGATATCACAATTAGTAACATTTTCAAGTGACTTAGGAATCCAAGTTGTATTGCCAGTTAATGAGACTTAAGTCACTAAAGTACTTTTGAAGTGCTCCAGCAAGGCCAGACCATAATGCCTTTGAATGATTTCCTTGTTTTATCTCTCGGGGAGATCTCAGATTGTCTTGTGATACATTTATTGAGTTGGCCTGAATATACTCCCCAAGCGGGGCTTGTCTTGTCCCTTTTGTCAAGGGTGTAAAAAGAGGTCACATTCAGAGGATGAGGGAAGAAGACAGTGCAGTGTTTCAGTATGTTGAGAGCCCTGAGCTTTCTGTTCTTTACAGTGAAGCTAAGTGAGTGCCTCTTCCCAAGCTCTACAAGACAGATACACATGGATGAAAGCGAGATGAATAACCCATGCAAGATAAAGGAATGACTGGTGGGCAGGAGAAAGCTATGAGAAGAAAAACACATGAATTTTCCTTGAAACCAACTGTAGGTGTCCTTGCTGACACGCACTCAAATACCTGCAATCTAGGGGCACTTGACAGAGGTTTAATACCCAAAGTTTTATTCTATGCCCTGTATATTGAAACAGTGAAGCATGGCATAAAATCCTGAGGACTAAGCTGTTTCAACTTTTCTGTCACATTATGGTGAGAGGCCTGAGCAGCCCCCTAATTATAGGGGACCCTGGTCCTTCTTTCCGTAGTGGCGGTGCCTCCCTGGGCCACCCGGGTGGAGCAGGCTGGGTGCTGCTTGAAGGCATGATCCAACTCTTCCTCGAACCCGCCCGAGAAGCAGGGCCTAGTGGGCTTTCAGCAGGTGGGCTTGGGGAACAGTTGGATCAGGTCAGGTTTGGCCTCCAAGCTGGGGCAACACCTGGCCTGCTAGCAGCCCTCCTGGGCAGCCCCAGAGCAAACTGCCACTGCAGAGGGAAGGAGCAGGGCCTCCCAAAGTTCAGTGGCCACTTGGCCCATTAACAGCACCTCCCAGCTGGTGGGCGGGTGGGCGAGGAGGCTCTGCAACACCAAGGATTGGGCCCCTTGCTACTTCCGCTTGGAAGCAGGGTCCTGCAGCCAGCAGGATGCCTGGGGACACCCAGGAATGGACTGGCTTGCCCCTGGGGCAATGCAGAAAAGCAGCAGAAGGGCAGCTGGGTTTATTGGCAGCTGAAGGCAGCATTGACAGTGCATGGGGTGCTTGAAGCTCAGGGAAGCATTGGATCGGGCACCTTCAAGCTGGGGCAGCACCCAGCCAGCTAGCAGCATGCCTGCTTCCAGCACCTGTGCACCATCCCTGCTGCCTTCTCTGGTCACCAGCACACACAGCCACCTTTCTGCCACCTTCCCACACTGCCCCAGGGGCACCAGCTCATTCCCAGTCCCTTTTTGTCTGAAGAGCCTGTCTGCGTCTCCCATGGCCAGGGGGTGAGTTGGCAACTGCATTGTTGCAATCTGTAACATTGCAAACTGAACTACATGCAGATCATTTAAAATCGCCCAAAGTCTTGCATGTGTACACTGTGATGCCATTAAGCCACACAAAGTGACATTTTTAATGGTGTCACATGTACAAGTGTCCTAGGAATATGGCTGGATTCTCAAACACTACTGGATGATCTTATATAAGCAGAAGTCCAGGTGACATGTCACCATTTGTTCAGTAGGAAGGCTACAGCTTTTTTTTGGTTGTGAAATTCAATACTATTGTTACTTCAAACCTAAAAAATTGTGATGCATTGTACTTGGGCTATATTTTAAACTTATTTGACAAAGACAACTGGAATAGAAAGTAGCAGCCTCTCACTGTCTTGCCACAATCTTATTCTGTCAGAACTCGATGTTCTGCACCAGCTGCTTGTGATTTCTGGGTGAAGTTCAAGAACGTGGAGGCTAAAGCCTCTCACGTGCGGCAAAACATCTTAGGAAGAAAGATGTTTAGGCACAGAATAATGGTCAGAGGCATCTAAGATATGCCTATATGCTACAAAAGAGTTCCATGATGAGACCAAAAGCCAGTCCCACACACACTAGCTCTAGACTGGAAGGGACCACACACATCACTGTTATCTTGTGTAAATGCAAACAACCATGCAATAAATACAGGAGACTCCAGTCCAGCCCCTGTCACACAATAGCCACAGAGCACCCAAAACAGAAGAAAAATGTACGGTAAATCACAGGAAGAGAGACAGGAAAGTGTTGACACCAATTAATATTTTGCAAAGACAGCAAATATGCTCAGATATTTCTACCATGTGGACTATGCCTGAGACTACAGAGCAAGGGGGAAAAAACCAAACAAACCAACGATCTTTGCCAGTCAAGGCAGCGTTTCCTTTCCAACCCCAGATTTGGTTATTAATTTAATCTGGCAAGCATCTAAACCAGACCCAACAGCCAGGCACCTGAGAGATCTCTCGGTAGCATTAGGAGTACTTGCACATCTGGAAGATTTGTCATAGCCCCTTGTTCCAAAGGCAACATAATAAATAATGGCAGAGCCAGGGCTAGAGCTCAGGCTCTCCAGACTCTCAGTGCTGTGCCCACTCTTCCAGATAATAAAGTAAGAAAAACAAATAAATAGATAAAACACCTGAAATTTGATTCTCATCACCATAGTATGTGAATGCCTTTCAGTAATGTATTAAGCATGCCTATATATCCACCATGTGCTATTTGTCCTCTCCATAGATATACGTTTGTCTTCTCCAAGGGGAGTGACTTGTTTTGGTGGGGCTTTAGTTTGTGGTTTTTTTTTTAAAAAATATACATGTTCCTGTGTTTTTAAATGAGAGAAGGCGAAGTCAAGGAGCAGAATGTAGTGAGGTGTATGAGGGTCCTTAGTTCCTAGGACTCTGAATTACAGCCCTGGACCGGCAAGGTTGTCTACCGCTGTCATAGTGTAACTAGGGTGGGGTGAGCAGGGCACCAACCCCAGATGCTGTCTATGAAGGGGTGCCAAGATCACATTCTCAGGTTTTGCCACGGGGGGGATGAGGGGGCGAGACACTGCTTGGCAACAGAATAGAAGCAGCACTGCATACAGCAGCATTTTGGGGGCCAGGAGTGAGTGGAGTGAGCAGAATGGTGCTCCTTTCCACTTGGGGAGCCTTTGCCAGAGCAGGCACAGCAGTTGGAAGGGAGGGAGCAAACAGGGACCCAGGATTGGCTTCTGAGGAGCCCAGCCATAGGGGTGCTGCTGCAAGGATGGAGCTGATGCTGCTACAGCAGCAGCAGGAGCCCACGAAGGTAAGTCTTCCCTTCCCACATTACAGTCTACAGGGATCAGCATATCTCTGTGCTGCCCTCTGCCTGAGCACTGAATGAGCTCACTGTGTCTCTGATCTGTCTTCAGCCTGGGATTCTGGGCAGCCCTGCTGATAGCCAGAGCCCAGAGCACAAAGCACGCTGAAGACCCTGAAATCCTATGGGAAACTAACAATAATAGAAAAGGACTGATTTGATATGCTAATAGCCTGTGTTGCTGAAGTGATATGGTCTTCTGTACCTATTGGAATTTAAATGTATTAAAGACTTCATGCATAAGAGATACGTAGGGGAGGCACGGAGGCCTGCCCTGAGAGTGGTGGTGCTCCCCCTGACAGTGAGTGCTCCGGTTGTTAGAGGTTCACGAAAACCACTTGTTCCCCCCTCTGAAATTGGCTCTGCTACCAAGATGTCACCGGTGGACATCCCAGTGGCAGAAGTGCCAGCACTTCCACCACCACCGTGCCACATGCAGAAATGCTGACATTTCTGTCACCGCCGTGTCACTAGCATGTTCCCCGGTCTGGCTGGCACTTCCCTGCCCTCCTGCCCCTCCCTCCCTGGTCACCATGATCAGCTGACTTCATGCATGAGTATATTTTATTCCTGTGGCTCACCCAACAAAAGTGTGAATACATCAGGCCAGGTTATCATCTCTGAGAAGGAGATGGAGTCTTCTCTTGAACCTAAAATGAGACAGAACATCACTCCTATATGTTTCTCTGTGAAGGGCACAGAAAATCTAGTGAACTCCTAAGCTACAGACAAAAGTGACCAATTGTGGATGTGCATCTTCAGCTACAGGAGACTGCACCATGGTGACAAATTCAAATTTAAAAATGAGATAAGTTATTCATTTTCCTACATTCCCTTGACTTCATTTGAATTCTGTAATGCCACAGAGCAAAAGAAAAGATTGATTAATGAATCTCTTACTGAAACCAAACTTAGTTTTAGGAAAAAGAAAGAATAAAGCTGTTGTTAGATTCTGGTTCAATACTTAAGAATATTTTGTTGGGGGTATGAGAGAGTGCTAGCATTGTAAGTGTTTTTTTGCATGAAGTTTTGAGAAAGGGGGATAATTAAGAAGAAATCTAGAGACTGACACTATAGTTTCATAGCTGGTAGGGTCGGAAGGGACCTGAGCAGATCATCGATTCCGACCCCCTGCCATTGCAGAAAAGAGTACTGGGGTCAAACGACCTCAGCAAGGTATCACTTCCTTGGACCTGTTTGAGTTGCATCTGTGGATGCATGACTGCATCCCCACAGTGCCAGCACATGTTCATCTTGGCATCAGTTATGACTCCAAGATCCTTTTCTGCCTCTGTACTGACAAGAAGGGAGTTCCCCAGCCTGTCGGTATGCTGCTGGTTCTTCCTCCCCAGGTGCAGCACCTTGCACTTATCAGTGTTGAATCCCATCCTATTCTTGTCCGCCCACCCCTATAACCTGTCTAGGTCTGACTGCAGCCTACTCCTCCCATCTAGCATGCCCATATCTTCCCACATCTTAGTGTCATCAGCAAATTTGAACAGGGTGCTTTTTACCCCCTTGTCCAAGTCACTGATGAAGATGCTGAACAGTGCGGGCCCGAGGACCGAGCCCTGGGGGACCCCACTGCCCACATCCCTCCAGGTCGAAAATGACCTGTCCGCCACCACCCTCTGGGTGCGGCCCTCCAGCCGATCAGCAACCCAATTGACTGTGTGGGTGTCGACACCACAGCCTTCCAGTTTCTTAATGAGAACGGGGTGAGAGACAGTGTCAAAGGCCTCCCGAAAGTCCAGGAAGACTATGTCCACTGCTACCCCTGCATCTAAGGATTTGGTGACCTGGTCGTAGAAGGCCACCAGGTTGGTCTGACAGGACTTGCCGCTAATGAACCCATGTTGGTTGCCCCTAAGCATAATCTCCCTTGCTGGCCCCTCGTGGATATGCGCCAGAATAATTTTCTCAGAAAGCTTGCCCAGGATTGAGGTAAGACTAACTGGCCTATAGTTCCCTGGGTCCTCCTTCTTCCCCTTTTTGAAGATGGGAACCACATTGGCCCTCTTCAGTCCTCTGGCACCACACCAGAGCACCATAAGTGCTCGTACAGCCATGCCAGGGGTCCCGCAATGACCTTAGCTAATTCCCTCAGTAGTCTAGGATGGAGATCGTCCGGACCAGCTGATTTGAATACATCCAGTCCTTCCAGAAGTTCCCTAACTAGTCCCTCACTAACCCTTGGCCTAGGTGCGCCTCCCCTGGGATCTGAGGGGGGCTCAGATGGGGGTTGGCTGTTCCAGTCCCTGCTTAGGAAAATGGAAGCAAATAAATCATTAAGTATGTTAGCTTTGTTATCTGGTGTGATGACCAAATTTCCTAGCATGTCCTACAGGGGCCCCACATTACCCAGAACCTTCTTTTTGCCCCCTATGTATTTAAAAAAGGACTTCTTGTTGCCCTTAATCCGGGAAGCTAGCCCCAGTTCCATCTCTGCCTTGGCCTTCCCAACTGCCCCCCTGCATCCCCAAGCAACCACAGTATAATCCTCCCTGGTGATGGCTCCTCCCTTCCATTGGGTGTACGCCTCCCTTTTAGCTAGGAGACACTCCCAGATGCTTTTGGTGAGCCATGGGGGCTTTTGCGCCCTCCTGCTCCCTTTGATCTGTTTTGGGATTACCTGCCTTTGGGCTCGGAGGGTCGTCTCCTTAATGAGCCACCACTGTCCTTGGATACCTGGCTCCCCTCCCCTCTGGGACCTCAGTGCTTCCCCAACTATTCTCCTTAGCTCATTGAAGTCCACCCTTCTGAAATCTAGGGCTGCTGCCTTGCTGTAGGCTTTTGCCACCTTGCGCTGGATGGTGAATTCCAGCAGGCGATGATCACTATCGCCCAGGTGGTCGAGCACCCGCAGCCCCCTCACTAGGTCATCACCGGTGGCCAGCGCCAGGTCCAACAAGGCGTCTCCCCTGGTGGGGCTGTGCACCTCCTGGGTTAGATGGAGGTCCTGCATTCTGGCTAGGAACCTAGGAACCTACGTGAGCGGTCAGACCTGGCTGACCCAGCAGATGTCCGGAAAGTTTGGGTCCCCCATGACGACCACATCCTTTGACTTCACTACCTCCGTGAGCTGAGTTAAGAATTCCTGGTCAAGCTCTTTCCCTTGGTTGGGAGGTCTGTAGTAGACCCCCACTATTAAGTCTCTTTCCCCACGAGGCCTCTTGTGTATGTGTACACTGGCCCCCTACTTTTTAAAAACACTGCTTCAATTTAGGGTGAAGTAAACACCTGTGTTGTGTACACCCATGTTGGAGCCTGATCCTTACCTGCCTCTCCAGTGGCAGGGAGGGGACAGCGAGCTGCTTGCAGGCAGAGCGGTCCCTGAGCTGAGTGGGGGGAGCAGCTGGTGCTTCTCTCCGCAGCAGCGGTAGCATCTCCTGCCAGGCGGCACCCACCTGCTGGCACCTAGCTTGGGCAGTCCCGGGGAGCACCATACCCACAGAGGGAAGCACTGGGTCCCCGTGCAGCTGAGGCAGGCAGACTCTGGAGGGGAAAAAAATTAAAAGATCAGGCATGCCGCGGTTTTTTTGTTTTTTTCCTTCTGTGGAGCCTGGTTTCCCAGGCTGCTGCCAGGCTGCCTGCAGGGGCTGCCTGAGCAGCCCCTGAGCTGCATGGGGCCTGGTGCTTCCCTCCACAGCTGTAGGGTTTAGAAACTAAAACTCCGTGGAGGTGTTTGACATTGCAGCACCCCAAAATCATTTCCTGTGTCCCAAAGTCATTTAAGGTGCATTACACCACCAAAAGTACTACAGTGGTTGGAATTAATGTGCAATATGCCACCGAATGCCCAAACAGCAATGCCATTAAAGCAGTGCAAAAAGCATTTAACCCACTTTAAACCTGCTTTAAAGTGTCATCTACAAATGCCCATAGGCAGCCTCTGTATGTGGCACATGGCAGAGTGGACAGGGAGAACAGGGCAGAGAGCAAAAGTGGAGGAAAGGGATCAAAGTGGCACTGAGAGGGCACAGACTTAATTTGTGGCACTCCTGCCAAAAAGCTTGGTCCCCGCTGCCTTAGATGTAAATCATTACTGTAATAGATTCAGTGTGCTGCTTTATCTCCTGAAATCAACCCAAGCCCATCGGGGCTTTGGTTAATGTGACGCATGAGTGTTAAGAGATGTTCATATGAGTTTGTGTTAATGTATTTCATCCTGAAGTAGCCTTTACCAGTTTCCCAAAGAGATATATATATATATTGGAGGATTTGAAAGCAAGCAAGCAAAGCTTTCAACATTTGGATGCCCCTTAACTAACTGTATCTTGTTGTTTCACTGTATGTTAACAAACATGATGCATTTGAATCCTGTGGTATTACATAACCAGATACTGAACTATGGAGTTAAAGGGTCTTCTGGATTATGTAGTTATAGTAATTACATTAGTGGTTAACTACTAGAGATGTGTTTAGGTATGAATGTTAATAATCCTTGCTTATGTTTCAGTTGATCTCAAAGTGCTTTATAAAGAGATCTTGTGTTGTTATTACCATTTTAGAGATGGAAAAACAGAGGCAAAGACTAGAATTCATTGTTTCAAAATCACACAGTCATCCAACAGCACAACAGGAGCTATAACACAGGCCACCTGAGTCCCAGTTCAGCACTTCATCTATATATCAGCCATATTGTCTCATGGGCAAGTTCTACAACATTTGTGCAGTAAGAGGTCAGATTAGTGGTGAAAAGAATGTAATGATCTTCTCTTCTAAGATTCGCACATAAACTCAAAGTGGCTGAACATTCTTACACAAATGATGTAACAACCATGACACTGTAAATTGTGTTTATTAGGCTACAGAATGAATGTGCTTCCCAGCTGAATGATAGCAGCACTTGTCTCTACATGTCTACAGATTTAGTTTATAGCTAAACTGTCCTTTTGATGGTAAGGGCAATAAAGCTTATTTGTTTTTAATGAATGCGTAAATTCTACAGGTGATGGTAAAGCCACAGGAGAAACAGAGACAGTCACGCCACAGAATATCATGACCTCACTCTTGGCTAGCTCAGTGTTCAAAATACATTGTTCTGTTTAATAGCTGTACATGTTTCGAATTTTGCTTCTCAATGTTAATGCAGACACTGCAAAATTCAAGTTCAGAAACTTCCAGTAGACTTCGATTTTGCTGACTACTTTGGATTTTCAGTGAGAAAAATCAAATAAAAAAAATCATTTTGCACTGAAGCACTCTCAATTTTAACATAGTATGCTGAAATGAAATAAAATGCTTCAAGTCACTCTTGACACTGAACTGCATTTGCCCACAGTACTAGACTGCCACAAGGGAATTGTCGTTCAAGTGCCTTATGTCCCTATCTTGCCCAATAAATCACCATCCCTGGATAGATTACAACATTTGGAGCATCACCAATGTCAGCTGAAAAATTTTGAGAACTTTCTGCTGAAAATTTTACATTTTTGTCCTGGTAGATGTAACTAAATGTTGAAATGTTAGAATTTCACCTGTAATTGATATCCACAAACAACACAAGGTGACTGCAGGGCCCTTGGGATTTCCAGTTTTGGGGGAACAGACCAAATTAGCAGAAAACCGGTAAATCCCAAATTAGGGTATGTGTTTGTGAAACAGGAATATGCTGACAGAGCAGAACGTGGGCAGTATGATGACCATAGATAGACCAATCAGCAATGGCCAGAGATGTAGAGTTATCATCTAAAAGAATACAAAAAGAAGGATTTCAGAGCAACAAAGGGTCCCCTGGAGGAAAGCCTGAGGCCACCATGGACAGAGGGCACACCACCAGACATGTCATCAACATGGAGGGGGTGGGCTTTGGCCTCCGACCTCCAGGCTGCTGACATCTGACATTCAAGAGAGAACCTCAGGGTGAAGCTCACGTACTGGCCAGATGTATCTTGACTCTATGACATCTCTAGGCCTGGTACATATAGAATTGTTTGCATTATTCTTGTCTGCTATCACTGTGTATCAATAAAATGTGCCTATTATTGAATGCAAAGGTCATGGGCGATCTGAAAGTTTGGGGCCCATCTGGAACAAGGTATATGGATTATAAATCCAGTGCCAACAGCCACTAGACAGCTGGCAAGTAGGGGCCTGATTAGGAGCTACATCTATGAATAGGAGCTGATTAGGAGCTACATCTATGCCACCACAGGGCTGCTGAGCCAGGACAGCCTTTTGGCCCTGCTCTTCATGGAGATGTATGAGAGATGAGTTTAAGGACAATCTGAGGGTTAAGAGCTCAGGAGCTGCCTAAAAAATAAATGTGTAAGAAGGCTTGAGTTCTCTTAAAAGTGTATCTACTTAAAATGTCAAACAGTGGTGATATGCAGATATCAAATATTATACAAGTGCTATGCTTTATGTGTAACAGACTTGAAAAGAATACCGTTTAAAAATATATGTAGCATAAAGTACACCTGGCTTGTTCTTATTTTACGCACCCCATCATGGCACAGGTTTGATACTAGCTCATCTAAAAAGTAAAAAGAGTTTCCTCTTCCCACTTGACCAAGTCACCAAAAATACATTATGATGGCTATTTCTTTTTTTGAGGAGGCACAAGGCAGAAGTGCCTGAGGCTATTTCCTGTCAAAAGCAACAGATAGAGCTGTGTGGAGAAAGTCTGTTCAGTGTTGATCAGCAGAACTACACCTGAGGAAAAGCAGAGTTTGGTAATGGCTCTCTTACAAACAGAGGTGAATTAAGATGTATTGGGCCCTACAGAAAATTGGGGGCCCCTTCCCTTTCTGGTGCTGCCACTGCCAAGGGTGGGGCGGGCCTCCGTGCCCCATAGGGAAGGCTGGGTGGACCCAGATAAGCTAAGGGTGGGGTGGCACATGCTTGCCTCTCCTCCCTGCTTCCCACCATCCCGCCCACCACCATGGCCGGAGCAGAGCACAGCAGGGTGAAGGCAAATGCGGGCTGCCCACTGCAGGCTTGGGACTGTCCCCTGCTTCTGTGTCCCCAGATGAGCCACCTCTAGCTGCATCCAGCTCCGAGCCCTTGCCCCAGGTCCTATGCACTGCCCTGGCTGGGCAGTGCCCCCAGCCCCTACCCCACTCCCTCCATCACTGTGGGGTCCTCAATCAGCCCCAGCATGTCCCTTCCCTGCCTCATGCCCCTTCCCCCCCATAAGACTTATCTGCAGGCAGCTGCCTGCCTGTGCTCCTGGCCATGTTCACAGCAGCACCTTTAATTTTTCAGGTTCCCCCGCATGCCTCCTGCTGCTGATTGTTGGAGGGACCCTGCTTCCTCATTGACAGGGAACTGAAAACTGGTTTTACACTTGGTGCCATTTTTGTCTCCCTGTCACTGATTGGCTGAGGGGTCCTGGCAGCCCCGTCACTTGCTGCTGACCAGGGGTGACAAAAAAGGCATGTTTAAAACTGCAGTTTTTGCTTTCTTTTTTGATTAAACTGCAATTTCCATTAGGGCCCCTCAGTCAAACAGCAGTGGGGAGAAAAATGGCACCAAGTTTAAAACTTTTGCTTCCCTGCCAATGAGGAGCAAGCCACAAGTGAGGCCCCTCCACCAATCAGCAGTCAGGGGCACGCAGAGGAACCTGCAAAATTAAAGGTGCTGACCAAGCATCTAAGGGCCCCTGACCGGCAAGGGCCTCTGGGCCCAGGCCCTCCTGGCCTGTGAATGAATCTGCCTATGCTCACAAACACTAACATCACACACAATTTTTTATTAAGGAATAAGATACTAATTAATCCACATCAAGTTTCACCCGATTGGTTCCCTGAACACAAACTTTCAATAATGAAATATTACCAAAATACCCACAAATCCCTTTTGCATCCTCCTTATAATTGAGCTATTAATTTTTTTTTAATTCACAGTTCTGTAATAACAGCAGCTCTGATGCTAACAGCTACCCTAACCTTTCCTGTATCTATTGACATTCCCAGCTGACATTCTGCTTTGGCCGCATTCATTTATAAGGGAGGGCATCTGGGGCAGCCAGAACCGTTTATGAAGAATGCCAGCACAAACTCCAATCTAAACTGGTATTTTCAGAAAAGACTTAAAAAAAAAAAATAACTGCACATTACCACCAGTATATCACCAACTTAATACTATCTCTTCCTGCAGGCTTTTTGCTAGTTCATCTCTGTCACATACCAGCAGATTTTCAGCAGACATACTTTTCATCAAAAGTCAGGTATAGCTATTCATTTGTTATCAGAATTAATTCTCAACATGATAAAACCACTGAAGGAAGAGTTGAATGACAGGAAGGGACATTACTTCAGCCTTCTGGATGACACTGACTGTAGTGAATTAGAAACACTTCTCCGTTACCTGTCCTTTCAAGAAAAAGCGCTTTGTGCTTCCAAAAGGATTGGCTTCTTCCCAGCATTTGTTTCAGCTACATACTGATGCAGGTCATGTATGTGAAGTTTATTTTATCTTTGTTTTGTCTTGTTTTGTTCTCGTTTGGTAGGTAAAATCATAAGTCAAATGCTACTTGCTGTCTCTCAGCACTTCCATTGCAACAAATATTTTTTTATTCTCTTTTCTTTTTTTTCCCCATTTATTTCCTGTCCAGAAGGAATGTGTAAAGAGGAATTTTATTTTTAGTGAAAAAACTTTTCTTCCTGCTATAAAAAATAATAAATACTTAATATGAAGGAAAATAGGAAAAAGTATATTCCTGTGAGTCTCCCACACCTGTGTGCAGTACACCCAAGTACAGGTACATAAGTACCACTGTAGCAGACTTAGAAATGCCACTGACAGATATGATAAAGAAGGTGTTTTCCTAAATACCTTAGCACTGTGGTAGGGAAATCATTTGGGATAAAAAGGGATTTGGGTTAAAAGTTTTCCTTTCAGGAGAACTAAAAAGTTTAGACAAATTACAGCGCAGGAATAGCTCCATGATGTTTTTTTTTAAAACTATGCTGATGGGCAAGATACTTTCCTAATTAGAGAAGCTAAAGAATGCATAATTAAACTAGGCATGGCATGCATGGGGTGCTCTATTACAGATAAATTATTTAGCCTGAAATGGGGCATGTTCTGGTAAAATCTGAGCTTTCTGTTCCAAGTTAATTATAAGTATTTTTGCATGTGAGTATTTGCAAAAATGTGAAGCTAACTGTATTAACAATAATCTCATTATCATTACTGAACTTTTAAAAAAGTCTTTTGTATATTTTAGCCACTTCATGAATGGTTTAGGAGGCTGCCAGAAACGCAGCCAGTAGGACCAGAAGCTGCACTGGAAGAGGGGGAGTGAATGTGTGAAATGGAGCCTAGAGGGGTCATCGTATCCCCCAGCATCCCTTGGACCCAGATCTACACATAGTAAAACCTCTCATGCTCCGGAGATACTAAAACCTTGGTGTTTTCTTCTTGCCCCCAAACCCCTTCTTCCCCGCACTGAGGGGCCACCTAGAGACTCCATCCAGTAGAAGCAATCAAACCAGGAAACTTTGCATATTGGGCTAACTCCTGTTCTCAGAGGTTAATACAGTAATCCATTCGATTCAGGGTGTCAGGGTAATGTGGCTATAGTACATAAGACACATGAGACAGCATGGGTATCTTTCCACAGTACTGCATTGTGCCATGCAGACATACCTTTCCTTACTTATGCTTCTCGTGGCTGTTGAAGGCCAGCAGAGAGACTGCAATGCTTCTTTGTAGGAGGACAAGAGTACATATTTTTCAAAGACATGATTATCAGACCTTTCTTAAAAAACACTTCATAGGCAGTTTACGAGCACTCGGGGTGCTCTGGTGTGGTGCCAGAGGACTGGAAGAGGGCCAACCTGGTTCCCATCTTCAAAAAGGGGAAGGAGGAAGACCTGGGAAACTATAGGCCAGTTAGTCTTACCTCAATCCTGGGTAAGCTTGTTGAGAAAATTATTCTGGCGCATATCCACAAGGGGCCAGCAGGGGAGATCATGCTTAGGGGCAACCAAAACGGGTTCATTAGCGGCAGGTCCTGTCAGACCAACCCGGTGGCCTTCTACAACCAGGTCACCAAATCCTTAGATGCAGGGGTAGCAGTGGACATAGTCTTTCTGGACTTTTGGAAGGCCTTCGACACTGTTTCTCACCCTGTTCTCATTAAGAAACTGGGGGACTATGGTGTCGACACCCACACAGTCAATTGGGTTGCCAACTGGCTGGAGGGCTGCACCCAGAGAGTGGTGGTGGATGGGTCATTTTCGACCCGGAGGGATGTGGCAGTAGGGTCCCCCAGGGCTCGGTCCTTGGGCCCGCACTGTTCAACGTCTTCATCAGTGACTTGGACAAGGGGGTAAAAAGCACCCTGTTCAAATTTGCTGATGACACTAAGATGTGGGGGGATGTGGGCATGCTAGAAGGGAAGAATAGGTTACAGTTGGATCTAGACAGGTTACAAGGGAGGGCGGATGAGAATAGGATGGGATTCAACACCGACAAGTGCAAAGTGATGCATCTGGGGAGGAAAAACCGACACCATACCTACAGGCTGGGGATCTCCCATCTTGTCAGTACAGAGGCAGAAAAAGACCTTGGAGTCATAACTGATGCCAAGATGAACATGTGCCGGCAGTGTGGGGATGCAGTCAGGAAGGCCAACTGTACCTTGTTGTGCATCCACAGATGCATCTCAAGCAGGTCCAAGGAGGTGATCCTCCCTCTCTATGCAGCACTGGTCAGGCCTCAGCTGGAGTACTACATCCAGTTCTGGGCGCCGCACTTCAGGAGGGATGTGGATGACATGGAGAGGGTCCAGAGGAGGGCCACTCGCATGATCAGGGGGCAGCAGGGCAGCCCCTACAAGGAGAGGCTATGGGACCTGAACTTGTTCAGCCTCCACACGAGAAGGCTGAGGGGGGATCTAGTGGCCTGTTACAAACTAGTCAGAGGGGACCAGCAGGCACTGGGGGAGTCCCTGTTCCCCCCGAGCAGTACCAGGAGTGACCAGGAATAACAGTCACAGGCTGGCAGAGGGTAGGTTTAGGCTAGATATCAGGAGGCGCTACTTCACCGTCAGGGCGGCTAGGATCCGGAAACTTCTTCCAAGAGAAGTGGTGCTGGCTCCTACCCTGGGGGTCTTTAAGAGGAGGCGAGATGTACAACTTGCTAGGGTCGTTTGACCCCAGTACTGTTTCCTGCCATGGCAGGGGGTCAGACTAGATGATCTACTCAGGTCCCTTCTGACCCTAGAAACCATGAAACTATGAAACTATAAAAAAATACTGCTTCAATTTAGGGAGAATTAAACCCCTGTGTCGTGTATAACCCCCCTGGGTTTAACAGCCTAAAGCCATGAACTTCATCCCTGAGGTGGTCTCCTTTTGCAAAGATCTCTATCTATAAGAAAGGGATAGATAGAGGTGATGGGTGTGGAGACTATTCATCCTACAATCACAGTAGGATATGTATGTGGAAGTAGGACATCCAAAGGGGACAACTGTAATAGTTTTGCGAGGTAGGGCGAGTATAGTAGATGAAAAGTTCTGTGTGGTAAATGAAAGACAGTAAAGCTGGAAAGTGTAAGCCAACTGTTCCCTAAGGGCACTTTTGCATGTGCTCTGGGGGCTAGGGAAGGGAGGCAGCGCTTTAATTAGAGTGGCTCTAATTAAAGTGCTGCTGCAACTCCTATATCAGCATCCCCAGGCTTGAAAATGGCGGTGGGGATACTTGAACTAAAGGTTAATTCCAGTGGCCCCACCACCATTTTTAAGCACAGGGACACTAATACATAAGATGTAGGAGGCTGCTGGAGTGTGGCAATTGCCATGCTCCAGCAGACTCAATTCACTGACTCTACTCCAACACTGGAATTCCAGCACATCGGAGCAGCCTCCGCGCTGATATACAGGCACCATAGGATTGTAAGCTCTTTAGGGCAAGGATTGTGTTTTTATTCTGTGTCTGTATCTAGCACCATGAAGTTCTAATTCATGATTAAGAGTCCTAGGGACTATGGTAATACCACTACTACTACAAATGTTCTGCCCAACCCATCCATGCTGTCTTACAATCTCTCTCCTACATGTGTTGCCTCAGGAAATAACACCAGCCTTCTCACCGGTACTCTCTGTGTAGCAAGTCAAACAGTCTGAGCACTTTGAACTAAACCTTGTCGACTGAGCTTTAAAGCACCCTGCTGCCCTTTTTCAGCATGGGGACACTGATATATATGTTACTTATGGCGCTTTAATTGAGTCTGCTCTGATGTGCTGCAATTACAATGCATCAGAGCAGCCTCCCTGCACATGTATAGGAGCCATGGGAGCCTGTCAACTAAGAACACTGCACTCGGTACTATGCAACTGTGACTGCGGTACAATGTAAACGTGTCCAAGTAGACTGGAATCTATCTAGCTCAGGTACCAGTAGCAGTCATGCAAGGTTTTAATGCTTCACACCTTGTGTTTTTGGTGCTACAGCTAGATTGCCACCAGTATCTCAATCAATTAGTTCAAAGCTGCCATTGGTAGGTCTACATTACATTGCAGTAACAGTTCTCAGAACATCTATCTTATCCAGTCATGGTTGAGATTTTCATTTCCTGCTACAGCCAGAGAACCATATGCGATTTGTTGGCTTCTTTAGTTGCCATGTCAGACTGTCCTTTCAATCCTACCCCTAAATCACTTCTGTACTGAGGAATGTGAGATTTATGAATTCTTCATAATTGTATAGATGACACGTTTAGAAAGTTGAGCAATATGACACTATCAAAAATATATGCCTTGAATGATTTAACGTGCAATGTGTAACAAACATTGCTCATATGAATAACCCTCATTCATGCAAGAAGCCCCATTGACGTCAATAAAAAGATCTGCTTTGTCATAAAACAAAACAACAGATATTATATATTACAGCATTTTTGTGGGTTTGGGATTTTTTTAGTTGAATTGGTAAAAAGGAGTTCTGGAAGACAGAGCACAAAGGATTCTGGGACATAAAAGTCATGGGATAAAAGGCCGGGTGTTCTAGGAATCACAGAAGGAAAAAGGATTGTTCAGATTCTACAGTCTAAAATGCAGTGTGCACGTGCCAGAAAATATCATGCTGATTGAATACCAGTTGCAAAGGAAACTCACAGCTTGACAGTTTTAGAGGTTTGCCAGAGGAAGAAGAAAAGTCATTTGGATAGGGTGGAAACTTGCTCAGAGTGGAAATGAACTCCATGGGTCACTTGGTAAACAGACAAGAAGTTAGTGTAGGGCCCCCCGGGAAGGACTAGTAACAAGACAAACTTCAGAGGTTTGACTGAAAACAAGCTGCCCAAGGACGGCATCTCAAAAATGTCAAGGTTGAGATGACACACAAAAGATTCTTATTATAGGTTTTTATTAGGTTGTTTCTAGTGATTTTTTCCCCGAAGGCTGGTAACATTTCACTTTCCCTGGATATAATTCAAGAAGATCTTATGGGCAGGTTCTAAGTAGTGCTGAATGCTAGGGTGCCAAAGGGACGTTCTAGCAGAATATAACCATGGCATACAACCATAACTTCTGGGGTTCCTTTTTTTACTCATGACCCTTGTTACCAGATTTGCCCATCACTTTGGGATGGGCAAATTTATTTATTAGGGTATATTTCTGGGGTCTCTGTAATTCTATTAGCGTGCTGCTTGTATTACTTGTGTTTCTATATGGAGCTGTATCTCTCCTTTCTGCAAGTCCTCAACCCCAATGGAGCTATCTTGCAGGACTCAGTTTCAATGGGGCTGGGTTCCTCCAACCACCAAATCAGTAAAACACATATACGCACATACATAAGCAGATTAGCAAGACGCACCTGAGCTAGGCCAGGTTATTTAGCATTGACAGGCTAACACCCTCATATGCCTTGAACTCAGTTCATCAGGGCAACAATAAAATGCAGTCAGACACAAGCACATGGGTTAACCAAGCACATCTGAGTCAAGCCAGACTATTCAGCATTAGCTGACACCCTCATAAGCCTTGAACTCGGTTAATCCCTTATTTCAACAGGACAATAATAAATGCAGTTAGACACACATACACACAGGCTAACAGAGTACATCTGAGCAGGCTGGGTGCGATCAGCACTTTCAGCTGATATCCTCATGCGCCTCAACGCTCGGCACATCCCAATCTCATCACAATGGTCCTAGTAGTAACTCCCTTGATGAGCGGACCCCACCGTAGTTTTGGGCATTACAGGGATCTTTGGATAGGTAAAAAAAGTGTTGCTGCAGAGCAAATGGAGAGGTCAAGGGGAAGGAAGAATAAGTGAGGCTCAGAGAGAGAGTATAGCAACCAGCTTGACCATAAAAGTTATTTATTGCCAGGTATAGGAACTTATGATGATACCAGTAGTAATAGCCATACAAGAGAGACAGATAAACAGTTACAATATTACATAGTTCCAATTAAGTATTTGGGGATGTCTAGTTCTAGTTTGATTAGCAAAAATCGGTTTAGAAAGCTGTGCCTGGAGCAAGAGAGTTAAAGTCAGGTTCCTGGAGTCAGAGAGAGAGAGAGAGCTGGGACCTCACCACTTTGCGAAGCTTGAACCAGTCGAGGTTCCCAGGTGTTTGTTGGAGCTGGCAGACAGGCAGAGCCCTCTGCACGATCAATAGAGAGTTTGCAGGCAGAAAAGGAGTGGAACTGGTGCAGCTTTCGGATCCAAGCACCAGGACAGAGACTTGAGCTTGGGTAGGGGTGTTTGTAGAGAACTAACAATGGCTCAAGGGAGAACACTGGGTTTGTTTATGGGTAAAGGTTGGCTCATGTGCTCGATAATAGGAACTGATCACTCGTGGTGATGGGTGCCATTACTCTGAGGAAGCTCACAATACAGACAGGCAGATTCAGTGTTTTGCATACCACTAGATGAGTCATTACTAGAATTGGTCTAATAAATACTGAGCTGGGTGTGTGTAGACATGGGTTGATTAGCGTTTGGAGCAGGGGGTCCCCCATCAAGCAGTGCTCCCCAGCTTCTCTGATCCCAAAGTTCAGTGCAGTCCTTGCCTTGGAATCTCTGTTCTCCATCCTGAATGCTAATGAAGGTGCATGTCTGTCCCGTCTCCCTTTTAAATGAGTTGCCATCCAGTTCCATCTCTGATTCAAATGAGACCAGGGGAGTTGCTTCACTTTTATCACCCTTGTCTGGAGGGCTTTAGATGCGTCTCCCAGGGCACCTCCATTGTCTTTTGTAAGTCCTTCCTCTAATCAGTTCTTGTTCAGGCAGAGGTGTGGAAGGGGTGAGTCCTTTGTGAATCAGACAGGCTGCTACTGTGCCAGGGTTCCCCAAGAACAGAGCTGACAGGTAACACCCTGCATTGTCTGCGAGGCTGTAGGAATGGCTTAGAAGCTGTTAGCAAAGCTCCAAAGCACTTAGTCCTCTTGCACAGAAGGATCCCTCCAGGGATCAGCTCCAAGGACAAAGCTGTCCTAATGCAACCCAATATTCAGGCCACTGAATTGTACTTGGCTCAGAAGAGGAAGTAATGCAATTGCAGGATTTTTAAATGAAACTTTTCTTTAAAAAGATTTTGCACAAATGGAATACACAAGTCAATGAGCCCGAATGAGTGCGGCTAGGAGTGAGCCACTTTCTTGGCTAAGAAGTGAATATGTAAGAAAAAGCAAAAGGGTTTTTTTTCTATGTTCAGGTTGTAAATTAATGAACTTCAAAGTTAAAAGTATGAGCCCAGCTTAGGAAATGAGTATACATGGAAAATGCCAAAGGCTGTTTGATGGTTCATTGCATAATTATTTTAAAGCAAAGTTTGAAACTTTAAAAATATTGTTTAATTGGCTATCTTATTTTTTTAAAAATACCTGAGAGCTTTTCCTGGATGGCAACTTTCATTATTGTCCCTTGCTTATTACTGTCTGATGCAGGAAACATTTCCACACTGTTTTTGTGGCATTGTTTCATAATATAATTCTGTTTTGGTTTCCAGTATGGAGAGGTGGGTCCTTTTTCTTTCTTTTTATTTTTTGGTCCCTTTTTCTCTCCTTCCCCTTTATACATCTTGTGTTTGTCATCGCTTATATCTGAGGCTTATCATGGTATATTTTTTTCTTAAATCAGGTGACATACCCATGATGATAAGGAGCGAAGAAAAATTTAAGATTAACCCTATATAATGCATTATCAGCCATTACAGAGTCAATATTTACGAAGTTACCGCATGGAATCTAAAATAAAACAGTTATTTCTGACAGAAGATTTAATAAAATAGTTAGTGGTACGGATACATGGAAAATACTCTTGACATTTTATTGGTCTCATATACTACAAATGATGGGCACTTTAGAAACATTTCTAATAGTTCAATTATTTTAGAAATCAAAGTCATGGAGACATACTGGGTGCATCTACATGTGCATTAATGTGCCATAGTTATGGCACATTAAGTCTACTAACTCAATAAGCAGTAACTGGCACTACTGGCCAGTACCACTGACATACGCCTTTTTAGTGACAGTAATGTGCAGTAGACTCATTCTACTGTACTTTAGCATAACTTTTGCTGTAATGCACTAATGTGTAGTAGAATTAACCTACTGAGCATTTAGCATTTCATGTAGGTGCACCCACACTGTAGTTAATGTCCCAATACACCCCAAACCTGCTGTTTGTACCCCAAACCTGCTATTATCCACAAATGAGGAAACTCTTAAATAGCCTTTTAGGTATCAAAACTATGTATTGCCTAAAATGGAAGTCACCTGAACCATCAGTGATGTAACAGAGAAAGGAAGTAGCACATTGCCCTAATATCGCAAAGCTAATATCATTTTGGTGTTAAAAGGTTCTAAAACCCAACCAGGGAAAATTCAGCTCTCTTTTTGGATCTTATATTGTAAAACCCCCCGGATCAGGTAAAAAGGCTTTGCTAGCAAGCATGAAGATCTGAATTCAGATCCAGACAGAATCCAGTGAATACCTGCTATAATCATGTGCTGCTGAATATACGGAAAAGAACTGGATCTAACTTGCTTGGTCCCATACATGGGCAGATCTGGGATTTTGAAAAGGGAGATGCAGATAGTGTAGTGCATCATCACATATAACACAACACAGATTTTTCTTCAGTTAAAAAGATACTAGAAGCTTTACTAATAAGCAGGGGCCCAAAGCTACATTAATCAATTTAAGATTAAAGCAAAAACAAACAAACAAACAAAAAAACTTTATTGGCACATGCATTAATTTGCGATATCATTCATTATATATAAAAACATAACAAACTAGGCTAAAATAATCCAAGGGGGTTGTTTCATTAATCGTGGTTATTATAATTAAATGTATATGTCTCTTTTTCAGATTCATAAAACGATACCAAACCTTCCTGAGCATCTGGATAGTGCTTCCAATGCTTCACTAAAAGTGATTTCTACACCTGAGCTAATATTCACCTGAGTTAGTATATCCTCAGATGAGTTAATGTTTTTATCTAGATTTAAAAATCAGGTGCAGGGCTGTGAAATGGGAGCTACATTACTAGGAGCAGACAGCAGTATTGCAGAATTAAACCATTAAAGACTATTTAAAAAGGAAAGAGGATCATTAACACCCATGGAATGAAGACTTTAGAAGCAATCAAGAGAATTATAAAGAGCCATTAAGTCAATTGACACCCTCACTGCTGCTGTCACTGCTAGGCTGTTGGCTATAACCTTTGGATGCAGCAGGAAGCAAAGCGGGGTGGGGGGGGAGGAGAGGGGAGAAGGAGGGGTGCAAGTTTACCAGGACACCCCGCCTTGATCTGCTCCTACTCAGGAGGACCTTTGGCCTCCCAATCCCACGTCACATTTCAACACGTCAAGATTCCTTGTTTCCAGTCAGCCCTAGATATTTGCCTTGTGTTGCTCATACACAACTGAATGCTGCAAAACTGACTCACTATTGCAATCTAGGCAGCAGAACCGCAACTTACAGGGCACGGCTTCCCGAAACATAACTGCAGTGAAATGTAGAGGGTTCCAAGTTGACTTTAAATTCTTGCAATATAAACAATTTTGTAATATTTGACAAATGCTGTCATACTGGAATAATCAGAATTATACTTAACCTCCTTTATCACCAGAGAAGAAATGTAATTTATGCCAAACATCTATACTATGTCAGCTAGGAGTACGAAAAGATGAGACTTTTGGTTCTGCTGGCAATGCCCTCCATCTGCGCACAGCTATGCCGACAGAAAAAGCTTCTGCCAGCAGAACTTCTGTTGTTCAAAGAGATAGGAAACAAAGCCAGCAGCGAACTGCTTCTGCTTGCATACCCTAGGAGGCTTGCATACACTACACACTTCTGCTAGGGGGCTCTGCATCATACCTTTACTGTTCAGCTATGGCAGTAGCAGACCCTTAAAATAAATATTATAAATGTGTATTGTGCTACAACCTCATTGTAACAAAAGTCCACTAAGAGAAGGTGTTTGCTATGATAAGCTTAGTCAATCTGACAAGTCTAGTAATGAAAAAAATGACTCCAGCTTTTGAGTTTTATAACCCAGGTGTGTTGCTACAAGTAGGATTTGTTCTAATGAGGTTATATTGCATATATAAGTACATTATGTGCAGATCCCCCAGAAAAAACTCTGTTCTCAGTCACATCCAAAATTTGTGGCTTCAGTGAAGAAGCATACGGTTAACATTAACATCAAGCCCTTAGAATAGGAATTTGTGTTACAAATGAACAAAACAGACTCTAATGACCAAGCAGCAGGATTCTAGCACAGTGTCGTGTCTGTGGCAATACCTATGTAGTTCTTCAGGAATAAAGAGTTGCCTTTTTAACAGATGGCAAATAAATCTGGCACTCAAGTAATCTGGCCAAGAAGTTATTCTGCCTTGATTTTATAATAACACTTCATAACTATTTTTAGTTTTATGCCTAGTAGCCTGGTACTGTTTTAATAAGTTGAAGAATTTCCTCCTATCTTTTCCACGCCTGAGAAAGCTGTAAATTCAGGTTTTAGAGCTGTTCTTTCCTCATCCTTCAGAATATTTCCGTAATAGATACAATCAATTCCATCCCAAGAATAAAATAAACCCAGACCCACTAGGATTATGTTTGTACCACTGGAGCCAGAATGTGGTTGTGGACAAGTCCAGATTCAGTATTTAATCACATTGATTTTTTTTCTCTATTTTCTTAAGAATGCAAGAGAGAGATTTCATGAACATGACTGGGGAGGCACCAGCGTCCAATACCACTCAGCTTGGAATTGCACAGACCATACTGACTACAGTGTATTCAGTAGCCTTTATTGGAGGTGTGACTGGAGTCCTTGCAATGTCATTTTTTCTAGTTAAAATGAACACTCTGTCAGTGACCACCACCGCAATCGTGAACCTGGCCATGGTGCACAGCCTCCTCCTCCTAACAGTGCCATTTCGGCTTCATTACTATATTAATGGGAAATGGGTTTTTGGATTGCCCTTTTGCAAAGCAGTGAGTGCTACACTTCACATCCACATGTACCTGACTTTTCTGTTCTACATTGTCACCCTGGTTATTAGGTGGCTCATCTTCTTCCAGTGGAAGGACAAGGTGGAGTTCTACACGAAGCTTCATGCAGTGGGGGCCAGTGCTGCCGTGTGGACTCTAGTCTCTCTCATTGTGGTGCCCGTGTTTTGTTTTCAATATGGGAACTTTGGGAGATATGAAAATACCACATGTTTTAATTTCCAAGAAGAACTAAAGCAAGGCAATGTGAAAGTACTGAACTATATCATGATTGGGATTGTACCCTGCATCACTTGCATTCTTTTGGCTTTACAAATCTTCATCATTCTCAGGGTGGTGAAAAGGCTTTCAGGCTCTATCTGGTCACATCAAGAATTCTGGGCTCAGATAAAAAGCTTGATTTTCCTAACTGTCATAATCATTTGTTTCCTTCCATATCATCTTTTTAGGATCTATTACATAGAGCATGTGAATGAGAATAATCAGTTAGAAAATGGCAATGAAATCACCTTGAGTATAACAGCTATCAGCTGTCTTGATTTATTGGCATTTGTGCTGAGTGGAAGCTGCCTTAAGCAAAAAGTTATTGTGCTCCAAAACAAGTTTACCTGCTGTTAGCAGGGGCGGGCAATCGATGTTTTGGCAAGCAATCGATGGCTGCATGACAGGCAGCCAGGGGCAGATAATTATCAATTTTCTAAATTTTTAGGGGCCCCATGGGCAAGATAGAATGGCCTGGTGGGCCGCATCCAGCCCACGGGCTGCATTTTGCCCACCCCTGCATTAGCATTACTCTCCTTCGTAACTTGTCTTCCATACTACAGTATTTGGGTGAGTGGAAGGCACATGAACTTTGAATGTATTCTTTTGAATTAAGGCTATTTGACACCTGAACAGCTGCAGGCCCCCTGGGTCACACACCATTCAGGCTGCATGGACTCCCTTGATGTGTGGGCTGTGCTGATTCCCAGCCCCTCTCCGCCTGCCCAACCCAGCACCTAGACTCCCTGGATGCACGGATTACATGGATTCCCCGGGCTCCTCCTGTCCTCAGGACAAAGGCAGGAAGCAGAAGCTGGAGGAAGAGAGGGGAGAGACTCTGGCAGCAGCAAAATGAACAGTGGAGGGAGAAGCAGCCAATTAACACATCAACCTGTGTGCTGCAAGTTGGACAGCCCTCTTTTAAATAATAAACCAGAAAAAACAAGCCAGAATCATTATAAATGCTGTAAATATTTATTATTATAAAACTTCAGCCTGTGGGCTGCAAATTGGACAGAACTCTTTTAGGTAATAATTAGCAAAAATGAGCCAGAAATATTATACATGCTGTCAATATTTATTTTACAGGCCTCAAAACCCAGAATACATACTTGATTAGGTGAAAGCTGTCCATAACTAAGCACTAGCCTATCAGAATAGGTATCACTATGTGATGTGAAAATGGAAACTCTAGTCCCAATGCCATTTCAAAGAGGGGAAAGAGAGGAGGAGTCCAAGATGATTTGTACAAAATAGTGTGTGGGAAGGACACAAAATAAATATTAAAAAGATGGTAAGTGATGGAATAAAATGCAGTTTTGAAATATGTAGATTATTGTGCCTCTCATGTATATGTTAATTCAGTAACAACCATGGGTGGGTCCAGGATTGTGGCAATACGAATGCAGGAACACACCCTTTTGGGGTGGGGTACATATGCATTGAGCAGATGATGTGACCACAGCTCACTGCTGTGATTCTGGATCCCAGGGAACGCTCAGCAGCTGCTGAGCTCAGCAGTCTGGACTCTTCTCAGAGTCCCTGATTTGAGGTGGTTCAGAGTTCGGAGCCTGCTGCCCTTCACTCTGCTGAGTTCAGCAGGTGTGGGGGGGAGGAGGAACTGAAGACCTGCAACGCTGCTTGAAAGCAGGGGTTCTCAGAGGAGGATTAAGATTAATTTGTGTCCTGGACCCCTGGGCCCATCCCCCATGGCCTGGACCCTACCCCCAACCCATGCCCTATCCTGCAGCCACAAGCTTCATCCATGGCTGGGACAGTGGGAGTAGCAGCCAGAATGGGATGCGCTACCCCCTAGGCCTGGGGCAGAAGCCATGGCCTCTCCCACCCACAGGTCCACGATGGAGTCAGCATTAGAAGTGCAGAGCTGTTGCCCACCAAGCACGTGCAGCATGGACTGAGCTCTGGTGGTGGGTCCTCCCCCCGCCATTGCATTGAGGCTCATTCTGTCTGTAGCATCATCCAGCCAATGTGCAGGATTGCAGCTGGGCCAGCCCGGGACCTAGTTGCACTGGGGCTGTCCTACTGCTAGCAGGTTCCAGCCATGCACTGTGCCTGGTTCTGTTCCCTGCCACTGGCATGACTGTGCCTCCCCACCCAGTACCCAGGAGCCACAGGCTGCCACCTTGCTCATGCCTAGGTTGACCTGGCTGCCGGTTTTGTCCACACTGAGCCAGGGGCCCCTGGGCTCACAGTCCCAGGTGGTTCATATGTTAATCCACCTGTGTTTCGGGGGGCAGTTAAGTTACAACTGGCATGTTGATTACTTGGAGGAGCAGAACATTGCATTGAGTCCACGGTTGTTGCAAAAGCTTGACGGCTTTACAAACAGCGATGGAACACTGAGGACCCATTACAGTCCATTAAGGTGGTACACTGAAGCCTCAGAGCAGACTGCACTCAACAGGGACAGAACTCACCTCCTCAGTTTTTGCTCAGGACATCTTTTTGGACAGCAAGGGAAATTTTCAGGACCCATTAACCATCCTTGCCACAGTGGGCATGAGTGTACCAGCTCACAGTACAATCAGACCTGTGGGTATTCCTGGACTTTTAGCAGGCAGCCCCACCAAGCCCTGGACTCCTGCCTCCCCCAACCATGCAAGCCCCTGTGCCTGATTTGTGGACAAGTGCTTACTGTCATGAAAAAAAATCATACCTAGAAAGACACTACAACACAAAGCACATCAAATATGAAATTTTGAGGACAGGTGCATGTGGACAAAATTACAGCCCTTAAGAAGAATTTGACTGCTCAGGAAACAATTTTCACAAAACCAAGGAAGGAGATGGACAGTGTTGTTCAAGCCAGTTACATGGTGAGTAAACTTATCACAAAAGCACTCGAGCCTCATTCAGAAGGAGCGTTTGTAAAGGAGTGCATCATTGCAACCACAGCTTTATTGGCTCCAGAGAAACTTAAATTATTTGAGAGTGTGAGCTTATCTCACAGGACAGATTCAGATCGAATTAACGATATGGCTCAGGATATTAAAATGTCTCTAAAAGATTCTGCAACTGATTTTGAGTTTTCTAGTCATTGGCTATTGATGAAACAGACATAATGAGTACAGCTCAACTGGCTGTTTTTCCATATGGAATCACACCTGGTTTGGGGGTTTGTGAGGACCTGCTTTCTTTAGCAGCAATGCATGACACTACCAAAGGTGAAGATATATTTGAGGAGGTAACATCAGCAGTGCAAGGGTTTCAGTTATCATTTAAATGAAGTGGTTTTACTCCTGATGGTGCTCCAGCTATGACTGGATATCAGAAGGGATTAATTTCTCTAGTCAAGAAAGAAATAGGTTGCCTCAACCTTGATCCAAGTAAGTCAATTGTGTGTCATTGCATCATCCATCAAGAGAATCTGTGCACACATTCAGTGCAACTGAACAATGTAATGTCGATAGTAGTATCAAGCATTAATTTTATTAACAGTAGAGGATTAAACAGCTGTCAGTTTAAGGACCTATTGATGGACCTTGAATTGGAGTATGGTGATTTAGTTTACTACTGTGAAGTCCAATGGCTGAGCCGAGGGAATATGCTGAAGTGGTTTTATGAATTGAAGGAGGAAGTGAACATTTTCACAGAGATGAAGGGAAAACCTGTTGCTGAGCTGAGAGACCCAAAGTGGCTCTGTGATCTGGCATTCATGGTTGACATTACTGAGTACCTCACAGAGCTCAATGTAAAATTGCAAGGTCCTAACCAGCTTCTTACTTCCCTTTTGTCAAACGTAAAATCATTCAAAGTTAAGTTAAAGCTGTGGCAAATGCAACTGGAAAAGGGCAACATGGTGCATTTTCCAACCCTCCAGGGACAAAAACCTGCATCAACAGCAGAGTACACAAGGGAGTACAAAAATTTACTTCAGAAATGTTGTGAGTGATTTCGAGACTAAAAGTGAAGGAACTTGAATTAAACATTTTTGCCACGCTGTTCATTGTTGAAGCAGCCAATATACCCAAAAACTTTCAACAGAAAGTCATACAACTGCAAATCAACAGTGAACTTACAGCTAAATATAAGAACCTGCCTCTGCCGGAACTCTACAGACTCCATGTAAGTGCTGATGAATTTCGAAACCTGAGGAGAGATGCGCTGAAAATCGCACTGCTATTAGGTACTGCATACTGTTGTGAGCAGTTCTTTTCAAGGCTTTCTTTTGTGAAGAACCACCTGTGTGCCAGATTAACAGATGTGAATTTGAAGAACCAGTTGCGAGTAGCGACCTTTCTAGAGCCAGCAAGCATTACAAAACTCACCAAAGAAAAGCAACCTCAGCCATCACACTAAAGTGAGTGACTAAAATATTTTATGCTTCTCTCTAAAAAAGTTACTTTTTACTTGTGTATAGGCTGTGATTGATTTTTTTTCTATGGGTCAGTGGCCCACAATAGGAAAAAGGTTCCCCACCCCTGGCCTAAAGAGAATCAACTCCATCAGCAGTGGCTATCATATTTGTGGCTCGGCAATTCAGCACAATGGCCACCTGACCAGCATCTCCGTGCTGACGGTGGCAGGGTGTGCTGCCTGCCCACGTCTCTGTCTGCCCTATGCTTCCCACAATTCCTCTGTCCAAGACATGCTCAAAACCTCTCCTCTGGTCTCGTAAATCTTATGGAGCATGCAGGCTGCCACTATCAAAGCCGTTATGTTTTCTGGCTCCAACTCAAGCCTGTAGTTCAGTAACCTACACCGTGCTTTGAGGCAGGCAAAGATGCATTCAACAGTCAACCTGCATTTGCTCAGATGATAATTGAATACCATGCTTTGCAGATCCATATGGCTTCATGAGCTAGGGCTGAAGGAGGTAATCCACGACTGGTATGATAAGTGGGGGGACAGCAACACCATGGATCACTCTATCAGGGATTCTGGGTGCATATTGTCTTTGCAACTTTGTAGAAAGTTCAGTATACAGTGCTGTGAAGGAGTGAGAGAGGGTAAACAGAGCCCCCGGCGCCTTATGTGCTGGGAAGCTGAGACTAAGGGAGGAAGAGTGGCCAGCAGTGACAGAGAGGGAAAATGAAAGTAAACAGAGTTTACAGTGTGAACAGATGGCGAGGCTGCAGCTGGAAACCAGAAAAGAGGAAAAGTAATCACAGCAACATTTCCAGAGCATGCTTTTGCTCCGGATTGGAGGAGGGAAGCTGCCAGGAGGTACTTCCAGCCCCGGAGAGGGGCAGAGAGTGTCGATTCCCTGCAAGCTATTGAGAGGGGTGGCTGAGCATTCCTGCAAGAGAAATGAAGCACGAGCGATCAAAGAAGAAGGCATGCAGAGGCAAGCTTACACAAGGATTTTGATGAAGTGCTGAAGTGGAGTAGCTGCTGAGGATCCTGGAGGGAAGCAAGGAAGACTTCTTTCTCAGGTTAGAGCCTCTCTGGTGGGCCTTCACTGTGCTCAGACAAGAGATCCTACCAGGGACTGTGTAGGCTCGCCAGCAGACCTGCATGGATCTGTACTGACCAGCATTAGATTGACTGTTTTTTTAGATATGAGAGATTGATCCCTGGGTAAAGGGGACACAGACTGAATCTAAAGAGAGACTGAAACAGTTGTATTTTGAGGTGTTTTAGCCCAGCCTAAGGCATCCCCTGGATGGGGTGTGTGTCAGACTAAGACTACAGTCATCCAGGTGGCAGGGTACAGAGGGCTGAACATTAGACCATCGGGCACCATAAAAACCAGGCTGAAGAGGAACTTCAAATTCCATCTGGAGTGGCTAGGGTGGGGTAAAGTGGGGGTATGGAAGAAAAAGAAAAAGAAGACAGATATCAAGACCTGAAGGATCACCTTGGGGTATTGCCTCCTATTAACATTGTACCAACAAAGTCATGGCAGACAAGAAAAGTAAGCTCAATCTTCTGGTAGACCGGGTGATCTGAGGCTGAGATCCATCTTGCCACCGCCTGTAGGTAAATGAACTCTTGGCAGTGGCAGTAAGCCCTACAATATCTACAGTTGTCACAGGTGCGTTGCAGTCAGTAGCTGCATGTCTATAGTATCAGGTGCATCCACGGACATCACCAGGGCATCCAACAGCATTTGGTACTCCTTACTCACTCCATCAGGGTTCATCGAAGCCATGTTGTTTTGCACCACACAGCACCATCAAGGTTCACTAGGGGTGTTGGCTGAATACCTAGGCCCATTGAATAGAATCTATTAGCATTGTAATTGCCCTGCTATATACAATTCAATTCCTACATGGCTCAGGAGGCCATGGGTTGGGCGTAGGCTCAGCAGAGCTTTTGGCCTGCAACAAGAGCAGGGGTGGTGGTGGAGGGGGGTGATAAGTCATATCCCACCCATCCACTAAGAACTTGTGCAGTTTAAAATGATCCCAGAAAACTGCCATACTCCCAGGGGTTCAAATACTGGCATTTACTGGACCAGTGAATAGGCACACCAGGAAGTATCACCCCATCAATGTACCGCACTCTGGAATAAGCCAAGGTTGAAATGTGGGTGTGGGGCACCAGCGCTATATTTCAATACCTCCCATTAGCACAACACCTATGCCAGACATCAAGGCACCAGAACCATGAAGTGATCTTACAGTCACAATGGTCCAAAATCCACTCACACCTGGTTTTGAGTAGGGCAGCATTAATATCCCCACTACATTTCTATGCTGAATACACCAGGTTCCTGTAACCTGGTGTCCTCCCAAAACTTAGGAGTTTGGGATTTTGGTTGATCCCCTCCTATACCTCTGGAAATTCATCAGTCACTCATCTTTAAAAAGTGGAGCACTTAGCCAAACACTGAATGGACAAACCCTAATTTTTCCTTCCCTACACACCAAATGGACCCCCAGAACAACTGAGCAATGTATAAGTGGCACAGTGGGGGAAGAGGATGTGTTCTTGAAGGAAGAGCTGCCAGCCAAAGACTCTTGGATGTGTTTGACAGTGAACCATTATGATCTATCCATCTGGGCAACGGGGGATCACTTGGACCAGGTTCTATCCTTTTGGGCAATGGGGGACCATTTGGGCCAGGATATGCATATCATTGATGTTTTGTTAGGAAAGATCACTTGAGCAAATTCCCTTGACTACTGGTACTAAGACACAGTTCACAACTTCATAGGTACATGTAACAAGGCGACTAGCTCCAACCGTGTTACAGAGGTATTTACAGCGCTCACTCACTGGGAGCTGGAGAACTGAGCACAGAGAAATGATGTCATCAGGCTGCATTGCTCAGTCTGAAAACTCCCACACCAAACAAAAGAAAGAAAATGAGAACTAACTGAAGTGAGGAAACAGCGAAAAACCACCAACAGCAAAGTTACTTCCCCAGAAGGGGACAAAGAGTGGAGAAGTGGCTGAGCACAGTTGCTGAAATCTGTGCGAAGGCACAGAACTTTTCTAAAATATTGAGAGAATGAGATGCTGCTTGGGTACGAGTAGAGAAGACTTATCAATGAGAGCAGGGTGAATTCTCTTCTTAAAGCAAAAGGCAGCAACTGATCCAGATGAAAAAGTCTAGAAGCTGTGAGGAATTTATAGAAGATTTGACTTTAAAATGGACTATGTAATAGCCAGCATACTTATCAAAGTGACTTTAAATACAATCTACTTTGGTTCTAAGTGAATACTTTTGTAGCAGGAGTACTGCTGTAATCCCACTTGTAAGTCATTGACGTCAGTTTACACTCTCAGTTTCTATATTCTCCCACCAAGGCATGGCAGAAAAATTACAGAAAGAAGTCAACTTGTATTTTCCAGGCATGCCAAAAAGGTTTGTGAAGCTCCCCGAATACCTGGCACAAAGTGGTGCGTTGGTCAGGAACTCAACAGTGGACTCAAATTAAGAAAATCTGTGTCGCGCCCCAAATGCTGGTGCACCCTTGACCTGCGAGCCTGGGTCGGCACGACCGGCTTGGCGCGAGGAGGGAGATTTATGACTCGGCAGGTGGGTGATAACAGTAAGCAGGAGTCAGAGGGATTTAAACACAGCATGGTGGTTACACAGAAAAGTTTATTTTACTTACGCTACTGATGGCTTGCAGCGTAGGCAGAGGAGTTGATTTATTCAGTTACAGCATGCAGATATCATGTTACCCAGCATTTACAGGGTGGGTAAGAGAGTTGCTTGTTACAATTCCGAGTGATTCACATAAGCCGTTGCAGTCTGCAGATTACTGAGAGCTCTTGATAAGAAAGATAACACCAGAGATAGAGAGATAAATGGGCTGGCAAGATGGAGATACGCCAGAAAGATAACGTAGGCAGAGAGATGCACGATCTGTTCTTCTTGAGTGTATACGCAGTTCTTTGCTTTGGGCGGAAGTTCTTTCAAAGTTATACGCCAAGCATGAATAATTAATGAGTTGGCACTTGTGCTCTCTTTGTTTGCTCAGGTTTCATAAAAAGGGGGGTTATTTTTACTTGCGTGGTACTGGTTCTGTTTGGTCACAGAATGGCATGCGTAGCATATTTAATTTTACAACTTCATTAAAGTAATTTCATTTTTATCTGGTCACTATGGGTACCGATATCTCTCGTGCTGAACTGTCAAGGCCAGTTTCTCTCTCAAGTAATTTGAAATGAGGCACAGACAGGGGTGTGTATATGCAGCACTGTTAATACAGAGGGATAAATTACAATTACAGAGTTTGCTGTGTTAGCTTCTGACCTTTTGCCATCTGACCTTTTGCCATCGGCATCTGAAATCAAAGACTTTGATCTTTGACAGTCTGATGGTATAGAAGTCATGGACCAGGTAGGGGCTGATATGAGCCCGCCTCTGGATTGGCAGCAATCCATAGTGTTACGCTGAGGATATTGAAGAATCAATAGACCCAGATGGAAGAGCTGTTGCAGGTAAGGGCTCAGGAAGCAGAGGCCAGAATTATGATATTCTCATGCCAGCAGGAGTTAAGTGAAATAGTGAAATGTTAGAGGCTAGACAAATAGCAACAGCATGGGGATCCAAGATTGTTAGTCTTCCTAGGATGATGGCTGAAGATGATGTGGAAGCCTTCCTGGAGGCATTTTAGAGAATGGCTATAACAGCCAGATGGGACCCATCTAGGTAGGTTAGTCAGCTAGGTCCTTGATTTATAGAGCCAGCACAAGCAGCTTATAGTCCCTTATCTAGAGGAGAAGCAAGAGACTATGAACAAGTAAAGAATGCAATATTATATCGATTGGAAGTATCCCCTGAATCTTATTGGCAATGCTTTTGGGCAAAGAAAAAAACAAAAGAATTTAGATCATGACTGTTAGCCCAAACATTAAAAGATCCACTTGAAAAGTCAATTCAACCTGAGGATACATCAGTGGTGGAAGTTCTTGATATATTTGCATTAGAACAGTTTCTTACAGACTTAAGCAAAGATACCCAGAGATGGGTTACAGGGCATCAGCCAAAATTCATGTAAGAGACCCTACGTTTAGCAGAGGCATGTCATAGTTTGTAGGGTCAGAAGGGAGCCGAGCAGATCATCAAGTCCGACCCCCTGCCATGGCAGGAAAGAGTACTGGGGTCAAATGACCCCAGCAAAGTGATTGTTTAGCCTTGTCTTAAAGACCCCCCGGGTAGGAGCCAGCACCACTTTGCTTGGAAATTGGTTCCAGATCCTAGCCACCCTGACAGTGAAGTAGCGCCTCCTGATGTCTAATCTGAATTTACCCTCCGCCAGCTTGTGGCCATTATTTCTAGTCACTCCTGGTAGTGCTCAGGGGAGCAGGGACTCTCCCAGTGCCTGCTGGTCCCCCCTGACTAGTTTGTAACAGGCCACTAGATCCCCCCTCAGCCTTCTCTTGTGAAGGCTGAACAGGTTCAGGTCCCATAGCCTCTCCTCGTAGGGCCTGCCCTGTTGTCCCCTGATCATGCGAGTGGCCCTCCTCTGGACCCTCTCCATGTTGTCTACTTCCCTCTTGAAGTGCGGCACCCAGACCTGGACGCAGTACTTCAGCTGCGGCCTGACCATTTATAGTAGTGGAATGAGAAACAGAATCTAACAAGGTGGGAAAAGGAGGAAGTTCTACATCAATTGGTCAGAGTGATCTTGGGAATCAGGGCCAAAAAGTAGAAATGGCTAAAATGCCAAGCCAAGAGAATAAGAATTGGGAACCAAGATAAATTATCTGCTATAGATGTGAAGTCGCAGCCATGTGGCAAGATTTTGTCCCCAAAAGGTAATGGGGGATCAGTTGGGGGATTTCCTGCACAAATAAAATGTGGATTGTAGTTTCAGCAGACATAAAGGGCCTTGGAAATGACAAAGCCTATAGTAGATGTTAAAATTGGGGATTTCATAATCCCAGGTATAGTGGATCTTTGATGCCCACAAACACTGCTAAGAGCGGATTTGATTTCTTGCATGGAGCTTTGTATACCTATGAGAGACGCTGGTTAAGACTGATGGTCATGGGTCATACTGAGGACCTGGCAATTAGACTGGCAGAGACTTTACCATGCCCTATGCTGCCAGGAGTCCAGGAACAGAAGACTTGCAGAATACTGGCTTCACAGGAATAGAAACCAAGGAGATACCACAACCCAAAACCCTAATTCAGCAATAGTTTAGAAGAGATTATAGGAGATGGTTGGTTTAGGGAAAAACAAGAACAAGAACCAATATTTCAACACATTTATAAAGAAGGCTTAGTCAAGCAGGAAGGAGAGGTTGTGAACCCTGGGCTTGCAGAGGTCATCCCCAGGTTTGAGTTAAGAAAAGGTGTGCAATACTGGGTCAAGCCAGTGTGAGTGGCACACACACTTACTATAAGAGGCCACCTGGGGTGGGATAAAATAGAGGTACACCTTAAGCAGCACGTGTTTTGGCCTGGACTGTATAAACATAACTGCTGCAATTATCCAGAGTGTCAGAGGGTCTCTGACACATGCACTCCTCGGATGCCCTCATGCCACTAACATTTAATTTAAAGACCCTTTGATTGTATAGCAATGGACATGGCTGATCCTTTTCCTAAGAGCTGTGTGGGGTATCAGTTTGTCTTAGTAATAACAAATTATGCCACGAGATTTCCAGAGGCCATTCGTTTGAGATTGTAATGGGGAAGGATCTATCCCAATTACTATAGAAGAGAAGCCGAGATAAAGAACACCTGAAGATTTAGTGAGGGACTCTGGTAACAAAGGTGCCAAGACAGTAATGAGGAGGAACACACTGGTGGCATGTTCGAGACTGATTGCCAGCCAGAGAGCCAGCAGACAGACAAAAGGAAGGTTCACATGAGAGATCAGCCTCGGAAAGGGATGAGCAACTGAAAGAGTGAAACTTGGGCAAGAACAGAAGCTTCCCTGCATGGAGGCACAGGACAGAGCAAGAGAAAAGATGCTACTGGAGCCAACAACAGAGTTACGAAGGTGGTAGGCATTCTCTGGCTTTACTTACCGAATGGTAAGGTGACAGGGTGACACGGGCAACTTAACTGTAAAGAGAAAAGAGATGGAGTAAGAAGTAAGATGGAGTAAGAAGATGGAGCCACAAGGAGCTGGCAACCCAATCTAGAGACTGAGTCAAGGGTATTAACCACAAAAGGGGTGTTAACCCAGTGTACCAATTTAGGAGAATATAACAACTAAGATGGCTTTGTTACCTAGTAAAGTAATATCACTGAAACCTCAGTTTGCTTGCGATTAATGTATCTCCCATCAAGTCATGGCAGAAAAGTACCCCAGGCAGAGTGAAGAGGACATGCTTAGAGAACCCAGTAACAGAGATCTGTCACAGCCCCAAAAATAATTGAGGAACTTATAAAATGGGTATCTAGGGCAGGGATACCACAAGAGATCCCTACGGATCAAGGAAAGAATTTAAGTCTAACATTTTAAAAGGGTTTTATGCTACACCTAAAATTCGTCCAGCTCCAAACCTCCGTCTATCATCCCCAAAAAGATATTAGTAGAAAAGTTCAACTGTACATTGAAGGAAACACTGTGAGCATGCATCCAAGGAGATCCCAGAAAATGAAAGTTAATGATTCCCCCATTGTTATTAACCATCAAGGTGGTATCCCAGGCGTCTATGGGCTGTACACCATTTGAGCTAGTTTACGGTCATCATCCTCAATGCCTATTAAACAAAGTCTGTGAGGAATGAGTAGAAGAAACCCAGTGCGGGGGGAATAGACCTAGACAAGTACAGGAATTCCAGGAAAGATTGGAACGAGTGCAAACTATCGCTCAAGAAAATCTAGGAAGAAATCAGATACACCAAGAACAAAATTATGATAAGCCTACTAGAGAGAGGGATTTTCATGAGGGTGACTGGGTGTTGCTGATGTTACCAGACAGCAATCATAAGTTACTATCTCGGTGGCAAAGACCATTCCAGGTTACACATAGGACCAACAGTAGGACCAGTGAATTACGAAATTCAGAGGACAAAGCCAGTAAAAAGATGATAAGTCTATCATGTAAACTTACTTAAGAGATGGGATAGGGAAGAAGGTTGGCTTATGCAAGACAAGATGGATTCTCAGGCATTAGATTTAATTGGGGGAGGTCTGATGGTGGGAAAGGACCTATTTAATACCCAGAATAGTGAACTGCAATGGTTAGTAAGGGTGTTCCAAGATGTCTTTAGTGACTGACCGGGGGTGGCAAAAGGGGTGGAACACCATATAAGAACTCCAGGATGCAGTGCAGAATCATTGCAGGCAGTTACCTAGGCACCTATGGCAGTTAGTTAAAAGGGACAGAGCAAATGAGAACACTGGGAATCATAGAAGAGTTGCGTAGTTCCTAGAGGAATCCAATAGTGATTGTCCCTAAACTGGATGGCTCCACAAGACTGTGTGCGGATTACCAGAATGTTAATGAAGTGGGAACATTTGATGCACTCCCTATGCCACAAATAGATGATATGATAGAAAAAATAGGTCACGCTAGTTGTAGTTCTACCCTGGACCTAGCTAAGGGATATTAGCAAATCCCCATGGCCCCATGCAATAGAGAGAAAACTGCCTTTGGCATACCATAGGGCTTATTTTAGTTTACACATATGCCCTTTGGATTACATGGAGGGGCTGTGTCCTTCCAGCACTAAATGGATACAGTCTTGGCTCCCCTCCAATTATATGCAACAGCATATATCAACGATATTATTATTTTTTCTGAAAATTGGCAACAACACCAGCAACACTTGAAAGCCGTGTTATAAGAACTAAGGAATGGAGGATTAATGGCAACTCCCAGGAAATGTTCTTTAGGTCAAAAAGAAACTCAGTACTTAAGCTTTCAAGTAGGACAGGTTCGTGTTCAGCCCAGGGCTGAAAAAGTAGCAGCCATACAGAACTACAGACCACCTCAAAATCACAAACTACTTAGATTTTTCTTAGGGCTTGCAAATTATTATCAATGGTTTATTCCATGTTTTTCTGAATTGGTGGCCCCATTGACTGATATGGCACACAGGAAATGAGGCAATCTTCAGTGGTCACTCTATGAGAACTATGAAGGCTTTTAGAAAAGTTAAGAAGGTCCTTTGCCAAGACCCTGTGTTATATACCTCCAATTTCAAAGAAACATTTTACTTACAAACTGGTGCCTTAGGTGTAGCTCTAGAAGCAGTATTGTTTCAACAAATACAAGGGGAGGAACAACCCATAGCGTATGCAAATCAGAAACTCTCAGTGGATGAAACCAGGTACTCTACAATAGAGAGAATGCTTGGCCATTCGTTGGGGAGTAGAGCTTTTTAGGTATTATTTATTGGGAAGAAAGTTTATCTTAATTATGGACCATGCCCCATTAAGATGGTTACAGTCCTTAAAGACAGGTAACACTTACATTATAAGGTGGTCTTTGGAATTACAGCCTTTTCATATTTCTGTAGAACACTGTCCTGGAAGAAGGAATCTAACAGCAGATTTTTTTATCTCACTCTCTGGGATGACCACAAAAACAGAGAGATGATACCTGGAAAAGAAGGAGAAGTTAGTGTCAGAGACATTTCGCCTAAATACTTGTAAATTAAAAGGGAACTTTTGAAGTAGAGGGGAACGTACGTAACAGGGAGACTAGCTCTGACCCTGTTATGGAGGTATTTACTGCACTCAGTCGCTGGGAACCGGGGCGCTGAGTGCAGAAAAATAATGCCATCAGGCTGCGGCGTTCAGTCTGAAAACTCCCACACCTGAAATGAAAGAAAGAAAATGAGAACCAGAACTGACTTAAGCAAGGAAACAGCTAAAAACTGCCAACAGCAAAGTTACTTCCCCATAAGGAGATGGAGACTGAAGAAGTGGCCAAACACAGTTGCTGAAATCTGGGCGGAGGCACAGAACTTTACTAAAATATTGAGAGAGTGAGATAGATGCTGCTCAGGTACAAGTGGAGAAGACTTACCAACAAGAGCAGGGTGAGTGCTCTTTTTAAACCAGAAGGTAGTAACTGATCCAGATGAAAAAGGCTGGAAGCTGTGAGGAATTTATAGAAGATTTGACTATAAAATGAACTATGTAATAGCCAGCATACTTATCAAAGTGACTTCAAATACAAAGTACTTTGATACTGAACCCTTTTGTAGTGGGAGTACTGCTATAATCCCACATGTAAGTCATCAGCCCCAGTTTATATGCTAGTGACCTTTCTTTTGTTTATAATTTTAGATATTCTGTCATCAAGATATGGCAGGAAAGTTATTGGAAGGAGAGTCAAATACGTATTTTCCAAGCAAGCCAAAAAGGTTTGTGAAGCTCCCAAAATACCTGACACAGTATGCATACATTGAATTTCAGAAAAGGTTCTTATAGCAGGCCAAAAACTTTGCCAGAAAACATCTTGTGTTCAGGAGGGCACACCTAGCTAAGAGACCACAGACTGTCCTGACACTCCTACAGGAAACACGATGGAAGTGTGGGGTGACTTTTCACAGGAGCTGGTGAGCGGGAACATCCAAGATGAAGTTATCCTCCAAATGGAACCAGTCTCCCCGATACCTTGGCTGCTGAGCACAGAGGAGGTCGCTGCATTGGATGGAACTGTGCTTTCCCCCTCGGACTCTTGTGACACGGCAGAAGTTCTAGAGACCCAAAGATCAGTTTCTGTTCCAGAGATACAAGAGCATCCATGGCCAGACTTGTAAATATTGGGGAATGGGCATAATACCCATTTGTGGTACTATGGGAGGCACACAATGTTTCACTTCCATTGAGGTAGATGTGCTGTGGGTTTTCCGCAAGTAGCTTAGGAGGGGGTTAACCTTTTGTTTAATGAGTGGGGATGAGATCTCTGACCATGAACACTTTGTTTTCCAATTCCTGTTACCAGATACTTCACCAAATGGAAGCCGGGGACATGAGCCGGAACCATGGGCACCAGCTTGCACTGGAGCAGAGTGAATGTGCAAATTCTGCCTCAAGCAGTGAGAGAGCATGATGGAGTCTTTAGTAGAGGCACAATCATGAGTGACCACAGTGGCTGACTGGTGGGACAAAGCCCAGGAGGTGCTTAGAGAAGCTAAACAGAGGGAGACGGAAAGTATGGCCAGCACTAGGTAATTCTGATCATAGACAGCATAAAAACAATTCCTTGAGCTGGCCTCACAGTGCCATGAGAGTCTTGAAGATACCCATGCAATAATAAAGGAAGAGATCCTTAAGTACATGAACAAGCCTCCAATTTGTAAGAACCTCCCCCAGGAACAAGCACATGAGATCCATTAGGCTTGCCTGTATCCAGGAGGTTACCAGCTGTGAAACTGCTGAGCCTGTTCCCGCGGCCCACACAGCAACAGCTCAGAGACATTCACACTGCCTGTGAGTGAGGGATGCCCCAATTCTAGCAGGGCCAAGACACCACCACTATGCATCAGGGAAGGGGTGGGTCAGAGAGAGGGTGCATGGCCAAGAAAAAAGAGCATATGATGGGAGAGGTTATTACTTAGTAATGCTGCTGTTCATAGCGGAAATCAGGGAGTGGGCATCCTGCATTACTTCATTGCCAATAAATTCAGTGGTGTGGTCTAATGAAAGTTCATTTTCATCCATGTCTGCCTGCTTTAATGGGAAGAGTTTGTAATGCTTATTTTTGGGTGTTGTGTGTTGAAGCAATGCCAAACATTCCCTAGCTTGCTTCAGAAACACAGCAGTAATGACAGAGAGTACCTCCCCATGAGTGGACAGTGGGTGTGGAGAGGGAGAGGGGGTGCACAGAACAGGGGTACCTTGGTAACTCGGGGTGAGGTGGGACAGAGTTTGGGTAGTGGTGGTGGACAGATCCAACACAGTCTGCCCCATACTGTAACAATGGCACTAGTGCTGGTGACCAAAGGCAAACGGCAGGACATGAGAGCGGAGCCACCCAAGTTGCCTGCAGGCAGCACATATCCCCATGTGCTGCATCCCACTGCGCTGTGCCCCTCCGCGTGTCTGTGGCCAGGGTGACTCCGTGTTGTGCCACCCTTTAATCCACCCCTGGTTCCTGCAAGGACTTAATAACCACGCGGGTACCTATCATGGGCACCTGGGAGTGCTTTCATTTGCTCTTAACAGTAAATGGTGCCCTGCCAGTCCTGCATCTACAAGATATGTGCCTGCCCAGGGTACCACACTAGGTGTGCTCCCCCTGCCTCCCAACATTTATTTTTGCTGCACCCCCCCCATCTGATCTGCAATTTTAACAGGTTGTGTAGTTCTAAAAGTTTAACAAACCCCTTTATGGGTGCCTCTGGCAACTGCCATTGCTTTTGCAAGTGAGGAGAACAAAGCCAGGGAGTCTGTTATAATGGCTTGCATTTAAAAAGGAAGTGCCTGCCCATCAAGGTTATGCAAATCTCTCCCTTTCACCAGAACACACATGAAACCTGAAGTCCAGCATATAGAAATTTTGATTTTAATAATTAAACATAATTGATATATTACTGGTCTCCCATAAGAGTCATTCAGGCAAAAATGACACTTCTGTTCAGGCTAACTGAAAACCTCTGGGGAAGTCTTCCCCTGCCCAAAGCTCAACTTGATGGTGGGCTGCCAACTGACAGCCCCCCCAGCCCACTGTACTAACTATATGTAATTGCAAAAGGAACTGGCTTTTGGACTCTCGTTACAGATGGAAAGCCTTCTTTGGCCACCCCATACCATGCCTCTTTGCATGTGATCTTAAGGTGTTCAGGGACCCTCAGCTGGACTGTCCCCTGAGTACAGATGTTGGCTCTGCAGAGACAAGAGACAGAAGCCTTTTGTGCAACTTTGCAACATGTCAGAGATTTGATGCTCTGCACTAAGTGCCGTCCACTGCCTTTCCTCAGATCGGGGCTTGGCCATGCACAGGGATGCCCAGTGGGAATGGTAAGTCAACCAGTCAGATCTGGTGGCCAGGAGGTCACTGGATGAACCCCCCACTTCCCAATTTGATCCACTGGGGCCACCATCCCACTGGGTGATGGGCACAGGTAACTGCTGCCACCACTCCAAATCCTTTTCCTCACTCCCCTGTCTGCCCATGAAAGACAATTACTGTGCTCCACTGCTGCAGAGCCTTCAGCGCCCAGGCTTGGGTCACATGGGACTGCAGGGCAACCATTATGCGCACCAGCCCTTTAAAAGGGTTCTGTGAGGGAGGGGCTTGGTGTGTGTATGGATGGATGGTGTTCTTTGTGTTGGAGTGAATATGCTTGTGAGAGAGATTGTACAGGAATGCCTGAGGGCCTGTAAGGACTGATTTGATAGAGAGACAGTGATTGAGGGGACCAAGAGAGAGTGATAGCTTGTGTGAGTGGGTTTGTGTGAGATCTCCCATGGAATCTGGGCCCTTTGCAAGGAGCAAGGATCCCTGGAGCAGTCAGAGACCACCCCTCAATACACTGCTATATTCAGTCAGAGGTTGGCTCCCTGTCATTTTCCTGTCAGGTGCATAAGGGCTTTGGTAGTGGCCTCACTGAGTAGTTGGTGAGTATCCCCCATACCTTGGGAAGAGATAATTTTGTGGGCTATCCTTTCTGTCATACACCCTTGTATAAGATCAGTGACTAGGAATAGGGTAAGGTAAGCTCTGGCACTTGGTCTGAAGAGGCAGAGCCGACAACGGCAGTGGTCCAATAGATCTCTCTCATGATTGTTGTCTCTTTGTTCTAGTTATAGGATTTATAGGTCTCAGGAATACTTAGTGTTGATTGCTACTGGTGTAACTGCTGTCCTTTTTTTATATATATATATTGCTAACATAATAGTGGCTGTTTTGTGTTTCTTTAATAAATCATTTCATTCGTGTACCACAGGCCTTCCTCTTAGTGATTATTAATTAAACCAGTGATAGATACAGACAGGGTCAAGATCCACCTTACCTTTCAGGGAGAAATCTGAGAAGAAGCAGTTGTTTAGGCCAACTTCAAGATTTGGTTTAAAAAGTGCAATTTTTCTCCAACAGGATGGTCACCCCCCACTACACCAATGTGCTGTTTGGGCCACAGGTCGTATGCGATGAACTGTTTATGCAGGCTGAAGGTTGCCTGAGTCACTACACCCTACTGATGATGATCCTGCTGGTGCCCTGGGCACACCTGTGCTCCTGGTTTGAGACCCTTAGCTGTGATAATGTGGGGGGCAAGCCTGGCCTGCCATGCAACCTCTGCTGATGGCTGGATACCTGTCACAGCGCTACATGACCCTGACCCCCAATACTGAGGACAACGTTGCCACAGGACTTGACAATTTCCTTGGCATGTGAGCAGTGCAGTCCTGCCCAGCTCTTGGGAAATAGGAAGATAAATAAAGGTGTGAATCTTGTCATGCCTGTGCATCTGCTGTACTGGTGGGAACAAGGGTTCAGGGTGGTGTGGTCATGCCATCCTAATCCTAATCCTACTCCTACTCCAATCTTCATTTACCACTGTCATACCCACTTAGGAAAGAACTGACTCATAAAGTGGATGGCCACGCTTAACAACCCTGTGGGCTCACTGAACTCCACTTATCAGGTTTTCTGTAAAACTTCTCTGTAAATATGTGTGTGTAGGGGGGGAGCAGAATTCAGCCACAGCAAGCTGAAAAGGAATTGTTTTAATGGAGGGTGGAGGGGAGCAGTAGTTCCTCAAGGCCACTGCTTTCAAAATCTGGGAAGCTATGATCTGCTAACATTTTTTCTGCAAGTAGTGCAATTTCAGCTGGTGCCAGTGAACAACATGCTCTGAATGGCTTGTCACTACAGCTGGGCAGGCAGGAGGGGGCAGGGGGTGGGATAGAGTTCTGGGGAGTCACACCAAAGAAAAGAAACTTTGCTAACCTCAGTGACCCAGACACTAGTAGTGGGGCCTCCTGCCCCACCAAATGCCCCCCTCCCCCCCTCTCAACCAGGATCATGCATGCCCCTTCCCTGGCATTGGCCCAAACACAAGCCTCAAGTCTGGCTTATGTATGCCCTGGTCAAGCTAAAGGTCGGGGGAAGTGGGGGGCAGAGATGCAAATGGGGCAAAGTTGTTCCAGTGCCTGCAATCATGGAATCAGACAACCCCATGCTAGTTTAAACACAACTGAAACCATGCTCAGGAGCCCACTTAAAGCAGAGAAGCGGTTATTAATTCTGTGCCACTGTTGGATTAATGCAGACATGCAGGGTCCAGAGGCTGGGGTTCCCTTACTAATCATAATCTGCCTGGGAATGACAGAGGCAGCATGGACCTGGCAGGCATACTGGCCGCTGTCATCCATGACTGGCTACACCTGTCCCTTCTCTGCCCCTCCATCCATGGTTCTGTGACAGGCAAGACTGTGCTCAGGGATGTACACAATATTCCCCTAGTGCCACAGAGGCATGGTGTTGTGTGGCCAAAAAAGGATTTGAAGATACTAGAAAAATAGCCAGTTCCTCATTTGAGCCATTATACAAAACACACCTGAATTCACCACTCTCCCCCCCGCTTGCCCTTTAGTCACTCACCAGTTTTACGTAAAACATGAAAGCGACTTTCTGTGAGCCCATGCAAGTGTTAGGCAGGCCTGCTTTAAGATTAGCGGGTCATTTCTGTCAGTACTCATTCATTTGTTCAGTCACTCATTCCCTCACCAGCTATGTAAGAAACTGTGAGCAGGGACCAGTGTCTTGACACACGGGTGACTAGTGGGAAGCCCTCTGTTGTGTCACGGCCCAAAAAGGACCCTGTGGGAGACTATCATTGGCCTAGCTGCCACTACACTGCTCACTGATTAGGTACCTTCCAGATATTTTGGTGGCCAAAAATTGCAAAAGACTTTCCTGAGCAAGTATGCCCGTAAGAAACAAAGTTGTCAGCATGGCACCAGCATGTCTGTTGTCTGAACTCTGTACACCAAAGAGGGTTGGAAGGGGGTAAACTTTATTTGACCAGGCACAGCTCTCAGGGTAGAGGTACCCCTTATTGATCTGAAATGTCTGACGCTGAAGAGAAAAGAGAAAGAAAGAAGAGAGCAGACTGTGATGCATTGGCCTAGGACCACTTGGTCCTATGGAGAAACTAAGAGCCTGGTGCGGGTGCTCCAGGACCCTGAGGGGTTAACCCAATTCAACAACAGCCTGTGTGCTAACAGGCATCTATACCTCTGTGTGTCCAGGAGACATGCTGAGCCCAGTGCAGGGTAAAGGCTAAGATTCTGAAGGTTGCTTTCCGACAGGAAGTTGCAAGAGCTCAGCAGCAGGGCATCCCCATGTGTAACATGGTGCATCATCAGTACCTCCATTCGCTAACTGAGGTATTCAAATGCCATGAAATGAGATGATCAGGAGTGTCCAGGCCATCCTCCACTCCTGAGACCTCACCAACCACAGGTCCAACTTGTGCTGCCACAAGCAAGGAAGACAGCAGCAGGGTACAAATAATGGCCCATGAAGATTCTTCTGAAGAGAGACGGGGGACCTTGGCCTCAATACCCAGTATGTGAAGCAAGCCCTGGAACCTTTAAGTCAACTGTCAACTGAATATCTACGTTTAGGCTGGGCTGTGAGGTGACGTGGGAAGGGGATTGGGTTGGCATTGGACACTGCTTTGAAGATTCAGAGAGTTAGTGCAGGGAGGCGCAGGGCAATACACAGCAGGGAGGCTCTGCTGGGCAATTGTTTCATAGATTTCATAGATTTTTAGGGTTGGAAGGGACCTCAGTAGATTATTGAGTCTGACCCCCTGCCCTGGACAGGAAAAAGCACTGGGATCAAGTGACTCCAGCCAGATGCGATATAGATTTTGACTAAAGAACAAATGCAACACACAAATGACACACTGTAATGTAAATTCAACTGTACCACAACTTGAAAGAATTGAAATTAGAATACTATTACCCACATGTCTATTTATAAGAAGATAGATAGTGCATATCCTTTCCTCGTTGAAGAAATAAAATAAATCTTCTGCTCTCGGAGACCCTTACACATACTATTTTCAATTAGGATTTTCACAACTCAAGCAATGTTGTCTTTGGTCAAAAGAACTGATAGCCATTTTTTTCCTTGAAAAGCCCAAAAGATACAGGGATAAAATTTCCTTTCTGTCAATTGACACAACTGCCTGAAGTCAACTGAACTGCACCCGTTTCTACCAGTAGTGAGTTCACAAATCCCTGTTACAAAAGGCGCAGATTAGACATGACCATTTTCTCTCCATCTGGCCTCAGAAAGCAGTTTATAGCTGTGACCAAACACAAGTACATGGTTGAAGACAGTTTAAAAAGTGGTGATCAGGAGAAAAAATGAAGGTTCACATGAAGACATTTCAAAGCAGAGCCTCTTCTGTAACTTCTGTGTGCACAGCCTGCCAGCCTCAAGATATTTTCAGAATGGGAGGGAGGAAAGGGAACAGGGGGAGTTCAGTCTGGGGGGTTTTCAGCCCCTGCTGGACTGTGGAGTCGGTTTACCGTAGCCCCCTTGAAGTAGGGGGGGAATCTAATTCACCCACCCCACCCTCCACAGCCAGCTAGGAAACCTCTAACTAGCCACTAGATTCCCCCCACCTACCCCCTGGAACCAACAGTGAACTTCTATTTGGTTCAGAGGATCATTGTAACTCAGAGTGCTTCCTCCAAAGTTCTCAGTTGCAGCGGGGAGCTGCACTGCTGTCTGCATCTAGAGATGCTGTTCATTTAACTCTGGTTGTAAAGCCATTCAACCTACAACAAGCCCTGAAAGAATCAAACCCTGCATCTATCCCAGGTAGATATAATGGCCAAGCTTCATAAAGCAATGTTCATTTTAAATGAAAAAAATAGAATGGGGCAAGCACACATTTCAGACATGAGCTTTAGACAATATAACAGGTGCAATAAGTCCAAAAGAAGGAAGAGAATTGTTAATTTATGAAGCTAATAAAATACAGTTCCTTCCAGATTAGCAATGAAAGGCAAAACTAAAACATCCTTAGATTAAGGCCAGGATAAGGACAGTTGACTTTGGCAGCTGCTCAGGGCCTGCAGCCCACCACTTGGCCAGGCAAGTCCTTCTTGGTCATTTTTGCTCAACCACTTATCCACTCACAAGATTCGCTATGCCCAGAGCTCAATTCCCAGAGCTCAATTCCCTGCATTTCTTGATTTTCAGCTCTGCTTGTTATGCCACTGCTGAAAAAAATGCAGACCAGATAGGAAAGCTGTTAACAATGCCTGGGCACATAGGACTGTCAGTGCCATCAATACCCGTGCAGTATGGTTGCACAAGATTGCAAAACAGCTATATTGTGTCTGTGGCCATGTGTTGTACAGGCAATGTGGAGGAAGCAATCACAAGAACAGGAGAGAGAAGGGCAGTCCAGCTCAGAAACATAGAAAATAGCATTGCTTATCTGTAGTGAAAGTTGTTAATTACTAATAATCACTTGTTTGTTGTTCTAAACATTCAATGCTTATTAATATTGCTTGTTGTTATAAAGCTGTTGATTATTGCTTGTGGTTTTAAAAGTTGAAGAGTATTGCTTGTTGATTGCCATGAGCTTGTATGTGTGGTTTGATCATTTATGTATATTATGGTTAATATATCAGTTATGCTTAATTAGGTAAATACATTTTTCTGTTTTCTTTTCTTTCAATGTGGGCCATTAGCAGGTAATCAAGCCAGGCTCCCTGCCCTTGTTCTCATCACTGCCAAAGCAACAGCAGTTGACAGAGGCACCAGTAGAGGGGTTTGTAAAGCTTGTAGAATTAGAAAACCTGGTAATCCCTGTCTAGGCCCACCCATGTTGGCAGGTGACCAGTGGGGGTCACTGTTGGGGCTGTAGGAGCTGTGGGTGGTGTGAAACAGAGATAAGGTCAGCGAGAGGTGGGGAGCCTCTCACTTCGGACCTGGGGAGTCTTTTGGACCAAGCCTGTTTGGACCCGGGGAGTCCTGTGAGAGGGGCGGGTGCCATTTGCTCTGAAGATCAAATGAAAGCCCTCTAGGATGCCCCTTTAGGCGGTCAAGTAGTTCTTCCTTCCTGGATGGAACTGGGACAGATTATGGGGTGATGGTTCACGTGTCACCCTGGCCAGGTCATTGCAGGGAGTGGGGAGGCAGGTGTCTGCGCAGGTGACTGTGCAGGGGATGAGGGCGTCTGCACAGAAGACTGATTCATGTTGGGCTGGCTGCACTGTCCGAAAGTGCACATTACACACAAGTACCTAAGAAATTCAGGTATCCTCCTTCTCTATCTGCAAACTGAAGTGACATCTGGTGGATAAAGGGGATCACTACACAAAAATTGCTTCTGCTGAGCTAAGGTACATATTACACGTCATTCAGTGAATTACGATGTACGTGTGACAGATCCATGGATGCATCGTATTAATTTCCATCAATGCAAACTAAAATGCATCAGGATGTGGTTTATTTTGAATTGCAAACAGGTCATTTTAATCACAAAAAAACCCTGTACGTGTAAACTGTGATGCAATTAAACTGGAAATAAGGGCAATTTTCGTTTTGTGTACAAGTGCCCAATCTGAAAAGCATGTGAGACTAAGCACAATAGTTGAGGTCAGTGGATGAATTATGAAATAGGGCTGAGTACCTTATGAGACAATTTTGATAGAACACAACTGAAAGTTTACTTTAGCCCCCAAATGCTGAGGTACAAATCTCAGAAACAGAACAATTTTCAGGAATTATGCTATTTTTGCTGTGGAAAATATTTTATGCAGAATTAGGATTTAGCTTCTGAAAATAGTTAACATTGTGCTGTCCCTTAAGTGTGGTTCATGGGACAAAATGAGAACATCACAGATGACTGACACAATGTGCTGGGAACCAAGGATGAGCAAGATGAGACTATCAGGCTCCATTCTGGGGGAGAACTGTCCCCCAAACGGTTCACAGAAAACACCAGGGATACCCAGGAACAGAGAAACAATTACTGTCCCACACTTGAACAAGTATTTTATAATTTTGACTGGGTGGTAGGGGGAGCCATTACAAGACATTTTGTGAAGGTCCTCAGCTGCTATGTAAAAGGTCAAGTTGTCTTGCTGGAGGGTGGGGATGCTAGTTAATGCCAGTGTTACTTGGCTCACTAAACACATTTCACCATGAACTACCTCTTTCCCCAGACACACCCTGACAGGACAGAAGACAGAGAGATACTCCAAGCCTGAGAAACCATAATATTGAGTTCAGTGACTTTAGGATGCTATAAGGGCTGTGCACTATGATGAAACTAGATCCCTTTCTCTCACTCTTTGATCTCGTTTACACTTTTCTTCACTCCCTAAGTCATTCCTTTTTTTCCTCACCAAGAGCAGGTAATGTTAAAAGAGCAAACAAAGCTGTTTATATCATACCAGCTTTACAATTCTTGTAGTGCTACTAGTTTCACAAAACAGATGAGAATATTTAACATGGTAGTAATAGGCTTCCCCCACCGCCACTCACTGCCTTTGAGTCCAAGTGAGCAATTTACACAATCCCTCATCTCCCCCATACTTCCAAGTTCATTTTGTATTCTCAAAGGCTTAACACACCAGTGGCATAATTTGATAGGCATGCTCAAGACCATGCCTAACTAAATATGTCATACTAGTCACCATGCTCTCTCCATTTGATGGCCTCTAATTAAGACAGTAGGCATTGGCTTGATTGTAGTAAGAATGGAGGCAGCAGAAAGAGAATAAGTGAAGAGAAAAAACTTGCTAAAAAACAGAAGAATGGGCAACAATGCAAGTATGGAAAATGGGTTTCGTATACTTTGGATATGTCTACATGTGCAACTAATATGCAGTAAGGTTACTGAACAGTAAAATAAGGGGCAGTAAACTGCATCCAGGAATGTGTATACATTTGTACCCTGTCAGGCACAGATTGGCACCCAACAGAAACATAGATTTCATAGACATTAGGGGCTGGAAAGGGACCTTGTGAGATTATCGAGTCCAGCCCCTCTGCCAGAGGCAGGAAATCTGCAGAGATCAGATGATCCCAGCAAGATAAACATCCAAATGCCTTTTAATGAGTCCAGAGTAGATGCTTGCACCACCTCTGGGGGAAGTCTGTTCCAGACCTTGGACACTTGGACTATAAAGAAGTTTTTCCTTATATCAAGTCTGAATTGGCCTTCTAGAAGTTTGTGGCCATTAGACCTATCTGTCCCTTGAGGAGCCCTGGTGAAGAACTGTTTCCCAGATCCCAATGCACCTCCTTTATATACTTACAGGCAGCCACCAAGTCCCCCCTGAGCCTTCTCTTCACCAGGCTGAAGAGTCCCATGCCTCTCAGCCTCTCTTCATAAGTCTTGCTTTCTTGGCCTTTCATCATCTGGGTGGTTCTCCTCTGGACTCTCTTGAGCGTAACCACATCCTGCCTGAAGTGTGGCCCAAAACTGGACACAATACTACAGCTGTGGCCTCACCAAGGCCGAGTAAAGCATGAGGATGACGTCCCTGGTTTTGCTCAAAATGCGTTGGTAGATACATGTCAGAGTTTGGTTTGCTCTGCCAGCCACAGCATCACACTGGGGGCTCATGCTCATCTTGTGGTCAAGCAAGACTTCCAAGTCCCTTTCGGTCATAGTGCTAGCAAGCATAGTACCACCGAGCCTATAAGTATGATGCTGTTTTTTTCTCGCAAGGTCGAGTACCCTGAATTTCTCTACACTGAATGCCATCAGGTTTTGGTCTGCCCACTTTGCAAGTGTCCAGGTTGGCCTGTATCCCCCTGTTTGTGCATGAGGCTGGGAGACAGCTGCCTCTGCAGCCGGCACAGCTCCCCACCACGGGGGCTTAGCCAGGCAATACTGGCCCCTGCTGCCTGGGCTGACCAGGAGCAAAATTGCTCCTGGTCAGCATTTATAGGCATGCTACTGTGCAGCTAATCTACTACCTGTATCTACAGGTACAAGCAACCCCCACAGTAGACTAATTTACTATGAAATAAATGCTATGCACATATAGATGGTGATGCTTTACTGTGCCTTAGGTTAGTCTAATGTGCAGTAAAGCACCTGTATAAACTCACCCTTTCAGAGATGAGATAATCCCAGGATAATTGAACTAGTGTGGCTGGTTAGAAAGGGCATGTTTCTTGTTAAATTGGCCCTGTCCAAGCCCATTTTACATTAACCTTTCAATGGCTCAAAGAGATATATTAGCATTTTAACTATCTTGCAGCAATACTGTCCATTTAACACCCCCTGTGCTGGAGTATTGTGACAAGCTCCTCACAAAATCTTCATAAAGGTATTCTGTCTGCAAAAATCTTTTCATTTACAGGCTTCCATAACAATGTAATCCTACGCCACTGTTCTCTATCCTGCACATGGGAAATCTGCAGTTATCACAGCAAGCACCAGACTCTCTGCCTGTGCCATGTCAGTCGTACTCTGAGGGGCAACACTTTTCCAAGGACAGAAATCACTGCAGAAATAACCATCATCTCAAATAACTTCTCACAGTAACTCACAACAGCAACAAACCTGGAAAGCGTCTCCTTTGGAAAGATCCATGGTTTAACCATACTTGGTGCAGAGAAATGCAAGCAGCAGGAAGAACTAGCAAAACTTTTGCCATGCGTATAAAAATGCTCTCCACAGGAGCCAAGATGGAAAACAGAAGCTCTCCCACAATGCACTGCAAAATAATTCCTAATTCAATACCCAGAAAGCCTCAGATAGAACATCTTTGGGCCTAACACACTAGCCATTGCCAAAGCTGAACGTTGTGGCCTTTACTCCATAAAACCTTCCTACTCTTGTCTCTCATGTTACCTGCTTCCTCATTGCCTGTCCTGTGACAGGATACACTGCTGCACACATTTGCCACAGTGGCATATGTTACTTCTGAATATATCTTTTGTTGCATGCCCTTTTCAGATGCTACTTACTGCCTTGTTAAGAAAAGCAGCAGAAAAGCAGGACATACTCCACCTACCATCAATTATTTGTATTATGGTACCACCTACAGGCCAAAGACCTAATTTGTTAAAGCACTGTTAAAGCATTCAAAATAGGAAGCTCCTGCACTGAAAGCACTATAATCTCCCAAATAGGATACTTCAGACCAGTGGCATGCATGCCACAATGGCACAGACAGCTGCTGCATGTGGTGTGTAGATAAGGTTAGGGGCAGGGAACAGAGCAGAACTGGGCAGGGAAATCAGAAGACTGTGGAGGTGCAGAGAGCAAAGCACCAAATCAGGTAGGGGAAGGGCAAAGTAGCAGCATCACAGTGGGCAGAAATTAACCTATTTTTTTTTTCTCATTTAGAGCTAGATTTCTTAAGTGTGATTATTTGAAGACCTAAGCATCTTCAGTTTTGAATTTCATATTCATTTAAATGTGAAATAAATATTAATGAGCCTTATTCTTGAATTATTTCCTTTTAATTGAAAAGTAAAATATAAAATAATGAACACTTTAGAAATAAAATGCATTAAAACCTATGGCCTAATACTAATACTAGGTTAATATTAGGCCTTGGGGAATGGATGGTTGGCAACAGAGGCAGAACTAGGATTTTGAAAAGGGAGGGACGGTCAGGATTGGGCAGTCAGCAAGCACCCCAGAGGGTGGCAGACACTGCTCAACTGGCTCAGGAACAGAAGCCAGTCAGTTGAGAGAGCGTGGCAAAGTGGGACTCCCTGACTAGCCATAGTGTTTGTTTCCCCACTTGCCTTTGGGTACTCCACCCACCTGACTTGCCTGCCATGCCTTGTTGTTAATTAATTATGATGTTAATTAAGGCAGGAGGCTGCCTATTCTTGCCCTGATGCCAGGGGGTGCTATCTGAGGCCCCGATCCTCCTCTACACCGCAGCCCAAGCCTCACAGATGGCATCCAGATGAGACAGTGCTCCTGGCCTTGTAACAGGGGTTTGTGGCCATATATCAGCTCAGATGGGGACAGCCGCATGGACGCCCGTGGGGCATTCCTCAGTGCAAAGAGGAGGGGTATTAGGATCAAATCCCACCTCCTTGATTCGTCCTGGGCACATTGTCGTAGTAGGTGCTTAATGTGCCATTTAGGTGTTCTACCAGACTGTTGGTCTGTGGGTGTTAGACCAAAGTACGGAGATGCCATATCTTCAACGACTGACACATGGCCCAGATGAGCCCAGACATAAAGTTTGTGCCATGGTCTGTGATTATCTCCCTCATAACCCCCACTCAGGATACCCATTTTAATAATTCCTCCGCAATCCGGGGGGCTGTCACTGATCGCAGTGGTATAGCATCTGGGTAGCACATAGTATAGTCAATGATGACTAATATATATTGATGCCCAGTGCTACTCTTGGTCAGAGGCACCATCACTTCTAGCACTATCCAATCGAAGGGCTCCTCGATGAGGGGCATCAGTTGCAATGGTGCCTGGGGGGGGGGGGCGTCTCTCCTGGACCCTCTGGCACTCTGGGCAGGCCTCACAGCACCGCATGATGTCATTCCTCATCCCCAGCCAGAAGAACCACTGCCCCACTCTGGTCACTGTCCTGTCTGCCCTGAGGTGGCCCCCCATTGGGCTGGCATGTGCCAACTCCATACCTTTTAACGGAGTCTCCCAGGGACTACAAGCTGCTGGGTCCACTCCCCCTGGTATAACAAACCCACTCCACCCGGTATAACAAACCCTGATGTATCCAAAAACAAGTGTTACTTACATCCATCTCTGGCTGTATGGTCTCTTCTTCCACCCGAGCTACCTCCGTCTCCTGGATCCTCTGTAGTTCGCTGTCCTCCTCTTGGGCCGAACAAAAGTGCATGTCTTTGGTGCTTGTCCTGAGGCTAAACCGCTCCTCCTCATTGGGTACATCCAAATCCTCTTCTGCTATGCAGCCTTCCCCTCGGGGCTGTCTGCCCTGTCTTAATTCTTCTGTACTCATTTATTCTAATACTTCATAGAGGGGCGACCAACCCCTTCCTACAATCATCTGGCCACCCAGTTGTGGGGCCAGACCAATGCATAACTGGCCCTTGGGGCCAGCAATCTTCATGTTCACAAAGCCCCTTTCATATTGTTCGGTTTTGCTGTGTATGCAGCACATCCGGACCAGAGGGCACCATTCAATGACGCTCTGGGGTATCGCCCCAGCCCGTATCAAAGTTTGGGAGCAGCCTATGTCCAGCGTAGCTCATAGTGGTTTGCCTGCCACCCACACAGTCACCATCGGGCAGTCCCATCCCTCTACCTCTTGGCACTGCCCAAAGCTGCAGTCCATTTCTTCAACCTGTTCATGGGCCTCATGGTGCTCTTTCACCCCTATTGCCTCTCCAGTGGGTCTCCACTTCTCTGGGGCCCCTAAAGCATATTCCCAAGATATGTGCCCCATCTTACCGTACCAGTAACATACGATCACCTTCTACTATAGTGTACAGGCCCCCGCCGGGGCTCATCCTCCCTCTTAGGAGTCGCCCTGGTACTTCTGTAGTTCTTTTCTCATAGGTTCCCTTTCTGAGGTGGCGAATGCCTCTGCAACCCTTAAGGCTTCCATGGACATCCGAGAAAGATGTCAGCAGACCCATAGCTGGGTGCCCTCATCCAGATCCTTCATGAATTGTTCCAGTAGGATCTGGTCAGCTAAGGCCAATCGATCAACCTTTCCTGGTGGCACCCATTTATCCAAACAATCTTTTAGTAGTTGCATCAAGTTCTGGGGCCTATGGTCTTCCTTGCTCTTTCAGGCCTGGAACAGCCTGCGGTAGTGGTCTGGGGTGAGTTTCAACCGCTGTAATATCACCGCCTTAACTTTTTTGTAAACGTAAACCTCTTCCCACGGCAAGGCCCTATAAGGGGCCTGCGCCTTGCCCACTACTAGGGACACGAGCTGACTGGCCCATTGCAGCTGGTCTAGCCTGGCCTGGATCACCGTTCTTTCAAATGATTCAGTGTAGGCCTCTACATCATCCTTTAACGTCATATGATGCACTTGGAAAGCAGTCCAGTTTCGGCACATCCATTCCTGTTGTTGGATGGCTTGTTGTTGTTGGACCTCAAGCACTTTTGACACCACATGCAATGTCTGGCCCAACAACTCAATATGAGGGTTTAAGTTTACCTCCATAGTCGTATCAGCCTCCAGGTTTCCCCTGACTCCTAGATTCCCGACCAATGCACCAAGTTGTAGCTTTCCATGCCTACCCGCCCAAGTGTCTTACCTCTGGGTCTCCTTTGAGCCTTGCCATCACCTTTAAGGCTGCACAGTTGGGCTACTGGGAGCAGCCTTGGGTCAGCTCCCCCAGGGGTCTCGCCTGCCACGTCTTTGCTAGTAATTAGTCTTTTAGCAAGATGAAGGTGTTGGTTTCCGTCTCATCTGGAACCTCCCCTCGGTCATCCTCATGGCCTTTGCTTCTCGGGGTTCTACCTCCTCTACACTCCACCTAATGCCAACTGTGATGTTAACTGTCAGGGCTGGTGTTCTGGCCTTCACTGACGCCCAGTTTCTCAAGGGCTGTGGCTGTGGCCTACAGATAGCACTGGCACTGTGCTCCCTGGTTCACACGGGGTCTGGCTTCACCCGGGCTTCAGGTCCCCTTGGCAGGTTCCTCCCTCCCCAGCTTCAGTACCTGTTGCCCGTTGTCCATGTCCAGGTTCTGGCTTTCTTGTCTCTGTCGGTGTCCCAGTCACTGCTGCTGCTGGCTTCCATCCATGCTGATCTCATAGGTGACTCCTTAGGCCCTCGCTGGCCTGACTTGTCTTCCGTCGCTCCCCCATTGGGGTGCCACCACATCTCCTCTGCTGCAGAACCTCTGGTCCTCACCAATCCCTCTAGGCCAGTTGGGGATGTCACTTCCTCTTCCTTTTCCTCTTCCTCTCTCCCCAGCTTCCTTCCTGCTGGGCTTTTTATCCTAGCACTGGGTGGCTGCTTGGCCAATTGCCTTTGGTATGCTCTAATAAAGCGTGCCCAAACAAACATGGGAGCTGTTCCTGGCTCCTCCCAGCTCCACTGCGGGTTTTCCCTTTGTTCTTGAACCGTGGTTTCACTTTCACCATTGCCAGCTGCCAGCACAGCATCCCGCCACCTTTCTCCTGCCACAGGTACATTTTCTCTACAGCCCCTTTATTCGGCCTCTGGCCCAAACTACTGCCTCAGGTGTCCAGAGACATACCTAGGCCTACTCCCCTCACTTGGAGCTCCACACCACCACCCTCACTCAGGGCGACAGGGCTTCCCTCCCCAGTGGGCTCAGGTAGCCTCAGTCATGCCTGGCCCCTACTCTCTTTCCTCAGGGTCTTGTACCCCACAGGGCTCAGGCAGATGCAGCCGTGCCTGGCCCCAATTACCTCCAGTGTTACCAGACCCACCTGAAGGCGAGGGCTAGGGTTAAGGCACCCCCACCCACCTTTCACTGGGGTGATAACTGGCCTGTCATTTCCTGGGAGCTCCTGCGCCACTGAGAGCACCAGAAGGCCACCCATTCCTAGCAGGGTGCAGTTTTAGGTTATGCCCAGGAGCAGGAGCCTCTTAACCATCCCCTACAGCTCCTGCCCTTACCTCCAAGATATTATGGAACCTTGCAGCCAGGCAATGTTACTGCCTAGCCCACAAACAGCAAACTGCCCTGTTTATATGGGCAGCCAGAGAACAAAAATGGCCACTGCAATCAAGCACCTGCTGGCTGCTTGGCTTGGTCTTAAAGTGGCAGGCACCAACAGTGCCCTGCCACACACCTCCCCACTTAAAATAGTACCTGGGGGATGTTTCCCCTGCTGCTCCTCCAAATCAGGCTCCCCTCAGAGCCTGAGAGAGCCCTCAAGCGGCGAGCATCCCCAAACATGCTCCACCACACACCTCCCCCCTTAGAATGACATTGGGGGTGGGGCTTTGCTTGGCTGCCTTCCCTGCTGGCTTTGTCCCAGCCTACTGCAGCCCCTGCCACATGGCGAGCACCCCAAAGGTGCTCCACCACAGAGACCAATCCCGCTGTAGACAGACTGCCCTGCCACTTTTCTGATGTTGCTCCCTGCCTGCACTCCCTCACCAGCTCCAGCACATCTAATGCTTCCTGCCCATCAACTCCGTGCCCCTGCTGCCACCTCACTACAATCTGATAGGATGTAACAGCCAGCTCACTCAATCTAGGCCCCCAGGGGCAAGAAAAGTTCTCATTCCCCAGCCCTGCCTGCTCTTAGAGAACACTCACCACATTTATTGGAGAATGCATGCTCCAGGGGTTGATAGAAGCAAAGCTCAGACCCATGCAACCAACTGCAACAGAAGGGATACTCCAGACTACATCTCCCAGTGTGCTCCAGGACTAACATGGCCTACAGGTTGTGGGATCCTAATGCTGCCTCCCCTAACTCAGAGCCTGGGGCAATGCCCCTCTTGCTCCACCCTAGTTTTACTATGAAAGAGCAACCATACCACTAGCTGTCCCTGGTGGCAATTAACTTCATTCCGGCCCCTTTGGTTATCTGTACTGAGAATTCATAGTATTAAGTAGACTGTAGATTACTGTGTTCATTTTGCAGATGCAAGTTGTACAAATGATATTGCTACTAATGAAAAGGTCATAGATCAGTGGTGGCATGTTGATGAATACATCTACTAAATAATCTAAATGTGGCCAGTTTCTGGTTTTGTTATGGCTCTCACCAAGCCTACAAGGAAATGTAATCTGGCATAGCAGGAACAGTTCTTTTTTATCCCAAAGTAACTCATCAAAGGCAATGAACCTACCATGCAATGCTATGGTTGTGGTACCCAAAAACCTCACTTGGAGTGGCTCTCCAAGCAAACACACAGCGAGTTTAATAAAAAGTATGTTCCTGGATTGGTTCTGTGAATGTATTTTAGATCTAAAAAGAACAGTTTGTGCAGCAGTCTTTTTTTTTGTTTAAATAAAGGAGGAAACCCCAAAGATATGAGAAATGTATATTATATGAAATGCTATTACTAGCAAGAAAGAAAAAGTCAGATTCGGATGTTGAAGAACTTGTTGAAGAAGCTTGTTGAGTTTTGCAGATGATGCTTATAATCAGAAAATTAAGACTATTGTAAATGGCATTGCACTTTGCCAAAGCATCCTTACAAAGGATTGAAGAAATGGTCAATGACTTGTCTGAACAAATAACATCATATAACCTCTGCTTGCAAATATTTTTCACTAACCGCTGATGAAAACTGTGATGCTATGGACACAGCAGAGCTCAGCATTTTTATAAGATGTGCAAATGAAAAATTTGACATAAGTAAAGGAGGAAAATTTTGTTTTATGTCTGTGTCAACTGTTTATGACCACACGGTCAGATATTTCTGAACTGAAAGACCATTAAAAATAATTTGGTCTGGTTTAAACTGGACAATACGTGGTGCACAGTAGAGAAAAAAACTGGATGTATGGCAGTACTGCAAATGAATTAGGAGCAAAAAATATTTATGTAACTCTGTATGCTGGATAGAAAAATGGCTGAAGCATCAGTTTCAGAGGTTAGTAATCAATGGCTCAATGTCTAGTTGGCAGTCGATATCAGGTGGAGTGCCCCAGGGGTTGGACCTAGGGCCAGTTTTGTTCAATGTTTTCATCAGCAACCTGGAAGATGGCATAGAGTGCACCCTCAGCAAGTTTGCAGATGACACCAAGCTGGGGGGAATAGTAGATACACTGGAGGGTAGGGTCACCTAGACAAATTGGGGGACTGAGCCAAAAGGAATCTTATGAAGTTCAACAAGGACAAGTAGAAATTCCTGTGCTTAGGATGGAACAATCCATGCACCAGTACTGGCTGGGGGCTGACTGTGTCACAGGAGCACGGAGGTGTCCTGTGCCAGGTAGTATAACTTGGGGTGGGGGTGTGTCACAGGAGCACCAAGCTGTCCTGTGCCTTGGAAGCAAAAGGAACTGAGCTGCCAATCAACCGGGCAGCTCAGGTGCCGGGTGCCAGGGCAACCAGGCGGGTCAGGTGGCCAGAAGCGGGCAGGGCCGGGCCTTTATAAACAGCCCAGGCCAGAGCCTTACTAGCAGTTCCCTTCTGGCAGCTGCAGGAGCAGGAGCTCTGCGGCTGAGCTGAGCGGCCTGAATTGGTAGTGGCAGCATTGTGGTGCTGACTGGCTGTGATGATGCCAGGAAGCAGAGCACCTTGATGAGAGGTATGGTTGGAGGCCCTGGCGGGGGGGCTCCGTGTTTATGTTATGAGCAGGAGGCTCTGTGTTTATGTTGAAGCCAGGTGGCTTGTGTTGTGTTACAGTTATTCTGGAGGACCGGGTGAGGCTGTAGGGGAGTGAGGAGGCCTCATGGGAGCTCCCCAGAAGCTTGGGGGTTCCCAGTGCCCATTAGGGGCACAGTGCCACAGCGGGCACAGCATAAGGAGTGCCATGAGGGCACTTGCTGAGTGGGGGTTGTAGCCCCAGCTGCGCGAGGCGCGGCATGGGCCCCAGAGCGGGGCGCACGAGGCGCGGCACGGGCCCCAGAGCGGGGCAGGCTCTGATTGATAAAGACCCAGTAGGGTCGGGGAGGCCAGGTAAGGCTCCGGCCACCTGAGCCCAACCCGGTATTCTTGGCAAAGACCCAGTAGGGTCGGGGAGGCCAGGTAAGGCTCCAGCTGCCTGAGCCCAATTCGATATTTACCAGTAGCGGGACATGGGAGTGACTAGTGGGAGCTAGGGCGGCGGCGACAAGCCAGGCCCAGGGGCGCCGGTAGGAGCCGGACAGCAGAGAGACAGGCCCGAGGCGCCGGTAACAGGCCGGTGGGTAGGAGCCCGGCCCAGGGGGCGCCAGGCAGGCGACGAGCCCAGGGTGCCAGGAAGAGAGCACCTGAGGGGCAGGGGACTGTACAACGTCCCACGGAACAGCTGTGAGGCTTGGGGCATGCTAAAGGGGAGGTTTGGAGGCATGCATACCCTTTAAGGGAGGGGCACATGGAGGCGCGCCATTTGGAGTAGGGGCAAGAACACGCATACCGTTCACCAGGGGAACAAAGGCAGCCTCCCATTTAACCATTCAGGATCAAAGTTGTGGTGGGCGAGATTCTGAGGGTGCTGAGTCCACCCTAACGTGATGGTAGGGGGCGCTAGGGAGTTCACGGCTGCTCCTAGGCCCCACTCCCTCACAGACTGGCAGGGCATCAGATCTGCAGAAAAGGACCTGGGGGCTACAGTGGAAAATAAGCTGAATATGAGCCAACAGTGTGCCCTTGTTACAAAGAAGGCTAACAGCATACTGGGCTTGGTAGGACTGATGCCAGCAGGTCAAGGGAAGTCATTATTGCCTTCTATTCAGCACTGGTGTGGCCACATCTGGAGTATTGTGTCCAGTTTTGGGCCCCCCACTACAGAAAGGATGTGGACAAATTGGAGAGAATTCAGCAGAGGGCAACAGAAATGATGAGGGGGGCTGGGAGACATGACTTATGAGGGAACTGGGCTTATTTAGTCTAGAGAAGAGGAGACTGAGGTGGGATTTAATAGCAGCCTTCAACTACCTGCATGGAAGTTCAAAAGAAGATGGAGCTAGACTGTTCTCAGTGCTGGCAGACAACAGAACAAGGAGCAATGGTCTCAAATTGCAGCAAGGGCAGTTTAGATTAGATATTAGGAAGAATTTTCTCACTATAAGGATAGTAAAGCACTGGAACAAGTTACCCAGAAGGGTGGTGGAATCTCCGTCCTTGGAGGTTTTTTAATACCTGGCTATACAAAGCTTTGGCTGGGATGATCTAGTTGTGGCTGGTCCTGCCTTGAGCAGAGGGTTGGGCTAGATGACCTCCGGAGGTCCCTTCCAACCCTATTTTTCTATGATTCTATGAACAATAGCATTGAGGCATTTGGGGCCAGAAAACTACATTAACAATGGTGATTTAGGTAAAAGGCTATTTGATTGCTTCACTTTTTGGAAAGCTACCTACAGACAAAACCATTACCAAGCATTAAAAGGATAGCACAGAGAATCTCTGATAGTGAAAATGTCTAACAAAAGCAAACACCACCTCTGACTTATCTTCTTGCCCTATGTTGCTCCCCTTCCTCTTGTCAAAACTGCCTGTCATCCAAGCAAGCAAGATAGACTATGTACCAGTAAGATTCAAACATACATATTTAAACATACATCATTAATAAGAGGATTGGATGTTCATTTTACAAGTTCAAGTATGTGAACAGGAACAATTTAGCTGTATCACAAACAAGGTTAACTGTTGATCATTGAGATAGGGGGGAGAATTTTGAGACCATTGCCCCTATTAACAAATTCCAGCTCTCCAAAGGTATAGCAGGACATGTCCACACCTGGGCCAGCCGTGATGTATGGGGCAGTGCCAGGCTGCTGGGGTGACAATTAAGGCATATCCCATCACTGCTGCAATGGTGATTTAGGCTACCCTCCTCCCTGCCAAAGGTGGCACCAGGGGCAACTGCCCTGGTTTCCCCCACCTCACACAACCACTACTACAGCTATCTGCAAAATCCCAAGGAGCTGTGTCTGCCAATGAAGTCTCATTCTAACACTAGCAGAGGAAGAAGGATGTGTGGCTATAGTTATCCGACCTACAAACCACGATGCTCAATCATTGCAAGGGGTTGGGATAGATTCTTCTGAGACACATTGCATTTTTACATGACTGTGATCCTATATTGCTAGCTGTGCAGCTTCAGTGAGAGGAATGGACCAGAAGCTTAGAAGGTGGGAGACAGTCGGAACTGATATCCAACAGAGTTTATCATCAGCTTCCTGTTGCAAGCTTTCTGCCATCCTTCTGTGGTTCCCCAGATACCTTACAATACTATCATGAGGCTGAACCTCCTTTTGTCCAAACTACTTTTGTCCTTTCTATAAAGTAAGGCCTACTCCATCTAGCAGTTGGGAGAAGGTCTGCTTCTGAAGGAAGATGCTACCAAGGACAGTTGCTTCTGAGGACTACTGGCAGAAAAATTGTTGCTGAGTGTGCTGCTACTGTGGGCAGAGAAGCCAGAAGCTACTGAGTACCCAGGATTGCCTCGTATCCTTTACTAAAGGAGCAGGCTTTGTGCAAACTGGTTCCTCTCCCTGCTCTTTAGTTCCCTGGGTGCAGGGATTCACTGGGAAGGAATCAGGGAAAGGGATTGCTAGAGAAGGTTCTCTAGGAGAGCTAAAGAAAGTAGCAGGGAATCCTGGCTTTGTGGGAGCTTCAGCAGTGAGCTCAATAAAGGACAGCTGAGAAAGGGCACTCCAGGTGCCAAACACAGGGGAGCTGCCTTGGGGAAGCATTTGGGGATGGTGTCATTGTTTGCAGGCAGCCAGGAAAGACTGGAAAAGGGAAGAAACCCAAGTGTCAGGAGCAGCTGCATTGGAGGTCATGACAGATGACTCCACCTTCTGACCAGATGAAACCTCTTCTGAGGCACAGAGAGCACAACTCCTGGGTTGCTCAACTGAAATAATCTCACAGTTGATTGCTTTGCTGCCGCCAGAGTGATTCTGTGGGGATCTGAGTGATTTTAGGCGTATATACCCGTTATAAGTTGCTTGAGTACTAAATTTGATAACATAATTGCTTTTGCTGTATGATAAGTGTTTCATTCTATTTGCTGATATAGACTATTATCGAACTCATTGAAAATATTGTGTTTGTTATCTATGTGATGTGGAATCTGTTAGTTTCTCAGTTATTATTGTAAATAATAAATTATTGTAAATAGTCATGTAGTGAGTGGTCTGGTGTGGGGAGAACCATGGGAGAAGACTCCACTGAGTGGTGGCTCCCAGCCTGTAGACAGTGTAGACCAAGGCCTATTGGCACCCCAGGATCCTGAAAATGTAGGTGTGGCTGCAGCTAGCACTGCTTCCAGAGTTACAGATACAACTGGACATCATTCATGCACCAATACCAAAAAAAAAAAGTTTACTCCTGGAGTCTACAAATAACTTGGCAGAGGCTAAAACCAGACTTTGTAACAATTATTTGTATTTCAGGGTAACATTGGTACGCTTATCTAGGTAAGAGAATAACCATCAGTACTTTAAGGACCTTCAGAGTTTTTTAATAACCAGAATCAAAAAAAGCTTTCACCGATATGTATTGCTAAATTGTTCAAATGATACATTTGATTTGGGAACATCCTCAAGCCCATTAAGGCAATGTCCATGATAACATGCTCAGTATGGGGAACTCAATCAGTTTAATGATTTAAACAGAAAGACAACGACAGCTCATTTTAGAACAGTGCTATTTTCTGCTCCCTTGGCAAATGAGCTTTCTTCCTTGGTCTGCAGTTGTCACCCGTACATTATGGGGGTTGCTGAAATGTAAAATTTTCCCACAATTTTCTTGCTGTGGTAGAACAGCATCTTTGAATCCCACAAACCAGATCTTGTAATATATTTGGAAAGAGTAAGCAAGTACTAAATACTAAGTAAAACCGCTGATTTTGAAACTAACTTCCCACTTGTTTAACATGTGAATTTGTACCCTTTCTCTATGGGTTATAATGTGGATCATCTTGGCTTTACACATGTGCACTGGACATTTTTATTTACATCAGCAAGCATACAAAAACCTCTCTTAGAGACATTCCATTTAGATTTAGCTAAAAGCAACTGGAAGCTGTTTTTTAAATGTATTTCCATCCTAGCCAAGTGATACAGCTAGTGTTCCACTTAGTGTATTAACTGTGCAGTTACTCCTGCTTCAGACCACCTTTGCATCAAAATTATTTGCCTAAGACCTACTTCTAGTCTATTCATTCTAGTTCATTCATTCATAGGAATAAGCTAGAGCAGGGGTTCCCAAAGTTTTTATACTGTGGCCTGACAAACCATGGCCCAGCAGTCACAACCAACCATGATCTGGATTTCCAGCCGTGAAAAAGACAGGTTAAGAATACCCCCAAGCAGGGTGGGAAAAGGGGGGAAGTAGGCCAAACCCTGCGCTGTCACAGGCCCTGCGAAAGGAGCCACAGCCTTTCTGCCCAGCTCTGGGGGGCCGTGGTTTGCTGGTCTGCAGCCAGTTCCAGTCCGGCAGCCAGCCAACCATGCTGCGAACCAGCAGCCTACCCATGGCAGCCCAGCACCGGGCTGCAGCCTGGGAATTGAGAACCCCTGAGCTAGAACAATAGTTTTCAACTATTTTTCATTTGCAGAGCCCTAAAAATTTCAAAGGGGTGTGCAGACCCCTCTGAATCCTAAGTTTGGGTATTCACACACTTTCGACCAATTATAGTCATCTTTTGTGGACCCCTTAGACATAGCTAGCAGACCCAAAGGGGTCTGTGGATCACAGGTTAAAAACCACCAAGCTACAGTAATGATAGCTCTTTCCAAAGTGCTGCACAATATAAGTACAGTTAGATGTGCCAATGTCTACTCATAATTTGCAAAATCAAGAAGTTTCAAACAGGAATCCATAGCATTGTGGTCCCTCTCCATTCTTTGCAACAGAAAAATAATGTTCTATTATGTTTTTCTATAGTGAGAAAACAAATGGACACTAAGACCTGGCATTTTCTGAGGAGGGCCTTGGGACTGAGGTTTGAGTGCACCTGGTAAATCACTTAAGCATGTAGATCTTCACAAAATTATGAGTTTGGCTTTCCCAGTTACTGATTTGTTGTTGCTGTTTTGGAATTGCATCAACCAGTCTCTCTTCCCCTCATGGGACTTTTCATTTCCACAACCATTATAGCTAGCTAGATTTGGTTACCACAGAAAGGGGTAAAGCATGGAGAAATCAAGATTTTCCATTTTATCCCCATACAGTTGAATCAGGCTGCCAGATAAAAAGGGAGTACCAATAATGTTGAATATTAGTATCAGGAAATGAAAGTTTAGCTTGGTGGCATCCCAAAAGAGGCTAAAACTATCTCATCTAAAACTACATTCCTGAACTGCCTGAAGCACATTCAGTCAAGCAGCTGACTGTGTCATTAAAAGTTGCTTCTTAAAAATCCTAAACAAATTCCAGTCTATGCGTTTCTGTTAGGACAACTGCATGGTCAGCACCTTCCATTTTTCCGTCAGCAGCAGGGTAAAGCACTGGACACTTTTAGTGATAAAGCAGCTAAAATCAGCAGGTGCTCCCGAGGGTCCAGGCCCTGAGACTCTCCCCCCTCACCTAGCCGTGGACAAGTACAGGGTGTTTATAAAGTCCTTGTGCCACTTCACACTTTAGTAACTCTGGATATATACGTGATAGACACAAATGGCAATTGAAAGCATAATTCATTAAGTTTTTCAGCATAGTGTGAGCTGAGCATGGGGTGAGGATCACAAATGCAGTTCATGAAATCACTCAGCAAATGGAAAATGTTCTCTGCAAGTTGGAAAATCACACTGAAGGATGCATCCCAAAATCTGGCAGTTATGCCAACGTTAAGATATTTGAGCTGCCTTGAGTTAAAACTTAATCAATTATGCTTTCAATCACCATCTAGTTTGCCTCTCATGGGGACCTCCAAAGTTGCACAGCACTGTACCCGCACTCTGTATTTCCGTGACATCTCTTAAACTCCCTAAACTGAAAGAGGATTCAGCTAAGCATGGGAGCCAGGATACAGAGAAGGGAGAGGAGGCTGGAAAAGGGGAAATGCAGGGGAAGGGAGGTTCCTCCAGCCCTGCTTGTGGAGCACAGCCAGGCTCAACAGAGCAAAGGGCCAAACCGAGGCACCCCCCAAGCCGGCTGCCCACCCCCTTGCAGCCCAGAACACGCGAGCTCCAAACACTAGCTTCCAAGCCGGCTCGCGCACGCGCAGTTAGCAAGACAAAGGAGCGCATGCGCACTGCACTCAACAGGCCAGCCCCACCAGGGGCGAGGAGGGGGCGGGGCTCTGGTGGGTGGGGCGTGGCTAGGCTCAACTGCCCTGGAACATTGGTGCTGCAGGCTGCTGCCGGGGCCGTTAGAGAGGTGGGGCCAGGGTGCGCAGGACCGCAGCTGTGCGCGTGCGTGCGGACTGTGCATAGGTGTTGGGCGTGTGTGTGTGTGTGTGTGTGTGTGTGTGTGTGCGCGCGCGCATAGTTTGCAGCTGGGTGGGGCTGAGAATCATGGGCGTGCGCAGCTGTGCATCAGAACCCTGTGTGTGTGCACGCCTGTGTACAGTAATGCACGCACAGCTGCACATGAGAGCACCTGCACGTGCTCAGGTGCGGGTCTGAGGGCCATGAGTGTGTGCAGGCATGCTCGGGCTCGGAGGGCCACGTGTACTTTCGTGGCAATGTATCAGAGTGCAAATGCGCGCTTCCCAAGTGTGCATTTTTGGGGCTTGGTGTAGCAGCATGTGTAGGGAGGGAGTGTGTGCGTTGTGAGTTGGCAAAGTGTAGGAGCTACCTGCCCATGCACAGGTGTGGGTCAGAGTGCCATGGGTGTGTGCCAGCATGAGGAGGCTCAGAGGGTCCCATGTACTTGCATAGCTGCATTTCAGTATGCGTTGTGCAAATGCACGTGTGTTTGTGCATGTGTCTTGGGTGTGTCTGTTTGCGCTTTGGTGTAGCAGTTTGTGTGGGGAGGGTGTGTGCGTGTTGGGAAATGCAAAGTGTAGGATTTCTGCCTTTACATCAATATTTTGCGACCAGGTCTCTGGCCTTGATGACCCAGGTGATCCCTTCCCATTCTGTATTCCAGTCCTTGGCTTCATTTGGTTCTAAAATAATAATAAAAGACCTTAAGTTGTCAACTGGCATCCGTCTATGGGCTTCAGTGGAACTACACAACTCTAAATCAGCTGCAGATCAGCTGTAGAGGACTCTACGGTTGGAAAAGCATTGTGCATAAATCAGTTCTCCGTGTCACAATTTATATGCAGCTAAACTTTACAGAGTAATATCTGCATCTTTTCAAAGTGGTGTATATTTTCATGTAATCATAGGGAAATGGTGAGCAAGAAGAAAGAACTCCAGCTGCAGGTATAAATCTTGTTTGTAATTCCAGAGTTCAATAGAATTGTTGACATTTTTGTGGGTATTAAAATCTGGGTTCATTTTATTTCAGGCAGTAGTAACCACTCAAAGTCAATGGGAGGAAATGCTTCTGACTAAAGGTGTAACAGGTATTATTATTTTTTTCTATTAATCTTACACACTGAAATGCATGCATCTTTTTTATCAGTCTTTGTTTTTATGTGTGTGACTATCCCTGGACACATCCCCTACACGTGCAATGAATGTGCATGAATAAACCCCAGAGTTTATTGCTCCTGGGTGCACCTTTTAAATGTGCACCCAGGATCACAGCATGTTGAGCTGGGTCAAAGCAGCCCTGCCCAGCTGGTAGTGGGACCAGGTGGGGGCAGTCAGCCTGCCAGCCAGGGGTTGCTCCCCTGGCTCAGCGTGCTGCAGATGGGCTGGCTGGGACATAAGGGTTCTTTAGCATGGGGCTAGTCTTCAGGCAACTCTTGCACTGGAGCACCTTCATGCCCCAGCCAACCAGGGCAACATCAACTGGCAGGGGGTGCATGTGTCCCCCCTAAGAAACTGGTTCCCCCCTGACAGTCGACACTGATGCTGTCGGTAGGGCCGGTGCCATTGGTGGCTTCTGCGGGTGCCCCTTCAGATCCAGGAGGCACCAGTCACTCATGCAGGGAAGCATCTACGTGTGCACTGCTGCGAAGTAAAAAGCTCTGCAGTAGGACAGTACTTGTAAATACTGTGGAGTTAATTACTTCGGCCTAATAGGAATACACGTGTAGATGCACGACACTTACAATGCAGCTAATTAGTCTACTGCGCAGTAAACATCTGGTGTAGACATGCCCCCTTTCTGCCAAGATATTTCTTACTATAAATATGCCTTTGACATTGCCTGTGTTTTATCTATTAAAGCAGAGAATTCCAGAAACCTTCATAAAATATTCTGGGTCTATGAATATTCTGGATAGAGATGAAGGGTTTGATATTTGTACCCTTGACTTGGTAGCAAAACAGGTATGGGCTAAATTTGTCTCTCTGTGTTAGCTGTAACATGTGAGATGATTCTAGCAAATGAATCCATGTGAGATTAGGCATTGTCTAGGTGAGGGTGATCCTGTCATTGGAAGATCTGGTCGAAGACAGCAGCTGCCTCTGATGGGATCACAATATCGGGCATGTCTACAAATACTACTGGGAGGTGGCAGAAGCTTCTTGTCACTCAGGAGTATGTATAGATGTGTCAGTAGAAAGAAGAGTTCTTCACCCACCGAGCATATTTGCTGGGGAATCTTGTAGCCCAGGCATTAGATGCCATGACCTGCCCCCAACCAACACCCATCTCTGCCACTTGTACTGACTTTTTTGGAGTTGTTACGGTCACCCAATCCAGACACATGCATATATAGAGAATTCTGTATTGTCTCTGCCTAAATATTGATTACAAAGTAGTGATGTTATTCTTTCTCGGCTCTCTGAGATTTAAGCATTCTTTTGTATTGTCCATGGAATCTAAGGAAAAAAAAACATTGACTTCATGCCTGGGAAGGGGTAGACTCAGCAAGTTAGTTCATTTTTTCTCTCACCTCAGGAGATTTGAATTAAACTGCAGGATGGGTTTTATGTACCCATTTATGCACAGGGTTACCTAACATAAGACAAAAGCAGTTATAAAGTGTATGCTCTCAAAGAGTGCATATACTATATTTGAGTGCATATACTATATTTCGCATTTTCCCTGCTCCGTTCAATTTTCTACTGATTCCTCATGCATGCTAAGAGCAATATCAGTCAAATATATTGGGAATAGTCTTTGAAAAAGTAGATTACAGTGGGCAGAGAACAGGAGAGAGATTAAGAGGTAGCAGGTAAGATTGGGAGAGAGACCTTCAGGAAGGTGATAAACAACACACAAGGGAGAGGGTAGGCTATTGAAGGAGAAAACCAGAAAGATGCTATGGGAGGAGGCAGCAGTTATGGAGTCAGAAAAGGAAAGACAATCAAGAGGGAAATTAGAGAGAGGAGAAATGTAAGCATCTGGATTCCCCACCTCAAAATAAACTTTTATAAAGCGGGATTGGACTTGATGATCTGTTCAGGTCCCTTCTGACCCTAGAAACTTTGAAACCTAGAAACTATGAAACTAAGAGTATGTCTACACTGAAGACTATAGTTTAGTACAGAGGTATCTGATCCAGAGTTAAAACAGATAATGCAGGTACCAGAAACAATCCAATCATGGCAGCCCAGATTTCTGTGTGGTCTAATTTACTTGGCAAACCAGGAGTTTTAAAGGCCCATACTGCTGTGGCTAGACTGCTTCTAGTACCTACACTAAGTAACATAAACCTGGTCAGGCATTTCTACTATGCAGTCTGTATTAAGGACCTGCTGCAACATAATCTAGATTAAAACCTATTCTATCTATTGAAATAAATGCTTCTCATAGAAAAAAAGATTTTGCTATGTAAGTTAATAACTTTTTAGGACTAGCCCTCTACTTGTACAAAATGGTTTATTTTGTATCGTTTCTGAAACAGGTATGTTTCATTCTGAATTTTTATGGTTTCAGTAATAGATGTATATCAAGCTTGGTGTGGACCTTGCAAGGCTGTGGTAAATTTATTCAGAAAACTAAAGACTGAGTATGGTGAAGACGAACTTTTGCAATTTGCGGTGGTAAGGATATAACATCTATTTAGAACTTTAATATCAAATATGTCTTTTTATCTATCTAGTTATATGATGTCTCTCACAATAATATCTTTATACCAGTAGAGTGAATGATGTTCACTATGGTGAATTTGTCCTGCTGGTCTCTTCTACTGCATCTCTCCCTTAAAGACTTTGTACAGAGTGTGTAGTGAATATGGAAGGATCCATAATCCTTTCAGAGGTATTGAGCATCAGCAATTTCCACCAAATACCATGAGAATTGAGAATATTCAGCACATCCAAACATCAGAATAATTTCATATTACTTTTTGTCATTCACCTTAAGAGGAGCAAAAAATAGAAAAATGAAAAATAAATAGATTTAAATAATTTTTAAAAGTTGTATAGCTACTTTAGATGATAATGATCTGGTCTTGAACTGGGAATTGGACTAGATGACCTCCTGATGTCCCTTCCAGTCTTATTTTTCTATTATTTGTTATGATTTTAGGCAGAGGCTGACAACATTGTGACTCTGCAACCTTTTAGAGACAAATGTGAACCTGTATTTCTCTTCTGTGTTGTAAGTATAGCATGCCCCAGTTCTCATGCTTGTACTGCCTATTTTTGAATTACTATTTCAGTAGATTGAAAATAAAAAGTTGTACAAATGTAAATAATGTCTTTACTCTGTCTTTTGAACCACCATTTTTCACAATCCAAATACACTTTTAATCAGGGAAAAGGTTATGTTTCCTGCCTTGCAAGGCCTATCAAGATTTGTACAATTGTACACAGTAGCCATTTTAATAATGAATCATACAGAAAAGAAAAGGTGCATTTTCACAGTACTTCTGTTAACAGGATAAGAAAATACTCAATTTGACTACAGTACACTATAACAGAATCTTGCTGACCTAAAATTTTGAGATTTAGTTGCTAGTAGCAAGGGGTTCAGAATTAGGGTTTTTAAATAGACTGAAACTACTCTGTACAATTACTGCCATATGTAATAAAAGTATCTTTTATATAATCAAAATCTGGTTAGTTTTACTATACTATTCTTACATGTGGTAAAGCAGTGAACAGAGGAATGAAGCAGAACAAGGAGGGTATTAAAGAAACCAGTGGGAATAGAGGACCCAGAACCCAAATGGGAAAATAAAGAAAAACAAGCAGTGGATGGGAAAACGTGGGAACAAGGATGAAAGGAAGTCAAAGCCAAAAATACCTAACTTTTTATTAGGCTTTGCTCAAGAAAATCAAGAAATGCCTTTAATTGGAACAAGGTCATATCCCAAAAGAGGAAGGAGCCAGAAGTTAAACGGAACAGTGTAAAATAGAGTGGAAAAGAAGGAGAGAGAAATGAGCAGAGGGAATAGAGAAAGTGAATTTACAACTGATTATTATTTACATGATGGTCTCTACACAGTTCTGGTGCATGGTGTGGACATTAATTTATTCACGCTTCATAGCTATATGTAAGATATTGAAAAAAAGACTTCAATGTAAATTAGATTCCAACTCAGAATATACCTGAGTGCAGTCCTGTTCCCGCTGACAATAGCTGATCGGTGGGCATTTATTTGACTTTCAACTTGCTGGGGCAGGAGGAGCTTGGAATCATGATTTCAGACTCCCTCTGCACTGGCAAGTAGGGAACAACTGAAGTCTGATTCCTGATCCCAAAACCATGTGTCCTGTGGCATGGCAGGAGGCATGGTTGTTGGGCTCAGATCCAAGCCATGCCTTTAAATGAATGTCTGTCTAAACAGTCTTAGTTTTAAAACATAGTATTATGGTAATTGTTGGTAAAAAAAAATAAAAAAAAATTGAGAAATAAATTTAAATGTGCTAAACTAAATGACTAAATCTTAACTAATAGTGATATTTTATTCTTTATTTTTTTACAGGATGGCAAAATTATAGCAATAGTGAGAGGTGCAAATGCCCCACTTCTCAGTAAGAAAGTAATAGAGCTAGTGGAAGAAGAGAGAAAAATCGTAGCAGGGGAAATAGAACGTCCTGAGGTATTCATAAAATGGCTGTTTTCTTATAAAGTTTGAATATAATTGAGTACTTGTATTGCATTTGCTGGGGCTGTTCTATACCTGGAGGGGTATTCTTTATTTGTTCTTTTATTCGCAATTTGTTTTTACTTTTATAAATACCACGGTCTTTATAAGATGGCATGTATCCACATTTTTAGAAAATTCCATTTTATTTGATTTTGACTTGTGGAAGTTTTACAGGCTGTTCTGTTCATACACATGAAAGAGGGGTTCATTAACACAGATATCATGAAAACTCCTCTTATTTATTTTTATATCCTTTAGCACTGGACATTATTTTTAATTATATTTTTAACTCTTATTGAAATATATATTGAAAGGGAAAAAGTCTTACCTCACTCCTTCCATTTGAAACAGATGAAAAGTTCTGTTCCAATCCATAAAAGTGCAAAAGGCAGATAGTAACGGACAGTAGCCCAAATAAGAAAAATTAGGCCAAATCTAAATCTTAGCACTGCCATAATATAGGATTCTACAGTAGATATGTTCTGTTAGCATATAAAGAGAAATCTGCCACTTTGACCAACATTATCAAAAATAGGAGCGTAAAGTTAGGTTCCTAAAAATTTGTTTAAGCATTTCAAGTGTGTCCTGATTTTCAAAAGTGCTAAGCCGCCTGAGGCTTAAACTTCATCTAACCTCAGTCTGTCATTTTTTTTAAATATCAAAATTGTGCAGTACTGTTGCAATACTGTGTGAGTAAGTTAGTTAAATCTTACAGGGGCCTTTGGATAATTAAGAGTAGATTTGTAAGTTTCAGCTGAATTATAGGTTCCTCAAAACCCAAACATGGAAAAAAAAATTGAACTTAGGTAATTTGGGTATTGTACATTGCATCTCAGTGGGAAATGTAAATATGCCCTGTTAGAGTTGTAGGGAGGTTATCAGGGCAGGGCAGCAGAGAAGGAAAGGAAGAGTTGCTTGGTCAAGATCATGTAACAGATCACTAGCTTAGCAAGGAATAGAACCCAAGGGTGTGTCGAGATGAGTGTGTATTCGTGGTTTGCGGAGCTGCACGTGCAGACGTTGACGCTGGGAGATCCTGGTGTCAAAAAAACCTGTGGCATAAAAAAGTGGGGCAGTGCACATAGCAGCAGCTTGTACCACCTGAAACTGGACCCTGGCTGGCTGGAGCTATGCTTTGGTTGCTGGCCCGGCTTCATGCATCTGGATCACCTCCACTGTAGCAGTGGGAAGCCCCCAGGATCCCAGGTAAGGCTACTGGAGCCAGCCCAGGAGCTGGTTCCAGCCTCCTATACCCCCCCGGGGCAACTTGCCACATGTCAGAGGACACATGCACAAGCATTCTCTGGGGACAAGTAGCAACAACACCCCAAGTCTCCGGGGTGTCAGTTTCTATTCATTTGTGCATGCTGTCTCTATACTAGTTGTATCATTTTATCATAACAACAACCTGAAAACTCTGGGTTTTTTAGGTAAAAGAACTGGTATTTTTAGAAGAGAAAAATTCAGATACATTTGCTGAAGAAAGCCAGCTTGACGGTAGGTATACTTCAGTTACTCTGTAATGGTTCATGGAAGGAAGAAAAATCAAGAAATACTTTATTTATTTGGCTGCAGGATTTTATGCTTCCTAGTGACTTCCCTCTGATTCACATGGTAGCATGACAATTTTTACAGAAGGAGCTAATTAAGAAATGTAACTGACAACAGCAACATTAGTATAGCACTAATCACATTTTAGTGCCTATTAATGTTTTATAGTAGTTGAATTAACAGCTCATGGTGATATTAATGTCATTTGTTTCTCTAATGTTTCATAACTGAAGATTCAATTTGTAGAGCCCTCTGTTTTTTGATCATTTCCATTGTCCTCTAACTCAGTCTAGCAATATGACTCAACAAGAAGGAAGTACAGAAAAATTAGGGTAAAATAGTGACCAACAATAATATAGCATGTAAAAACAATACCTCTTAACTTACAAAGGCCAGAGAATACAGATTTCCTTAGGGAAAGGTAAAATTGTCATACAGTATTCTCCCAAGAGTCATGAATGGAAGGCCAAACTCTGTTCTTGGTATATTCAAAGTATGAAGAGTGACCAAATATGTTCTAATATGTGCTGTCTACCTGAAGTGTCACAGAGAACATCCAGCTCTTCACACAGTGTGAAGCCAGAATGAGTGACTCCTCATATAGGAGCTGGTTCTGGCTAGTAGAACTAGTGACACACTGGAGAAGCTTAGAGAGAAATTTTAAACTGCAGGATTCTTGAATTCACAAGTCTGAAAAAACAAAATCACATTATGTAGGTATCTACATAATGCTGCTGAAGCAGCTGTAGGTCCACAGTGGGAGGTCATCAATATTAGCAGAGTAAACAGATCTAGAGGGAAGACAACTTAAAGGCCAATACCAGCAAAACATTATTTCCATGCTGTACTCTAGCTCTGTGTACCTGTTCTTCATTGAAACAACTGTTCTTGGCATGCAGTCTCAAAATTAATACAACTGTCTCTTTTGAGTTGCCTCTTTTAGGACAATATTGTCTTTTGCAGTTTCTTTTACGTTATTGATTCTTTCTCCAGCCTCTCCGCCTTGCATGGTAAAACTTTGTCATTCTCCAAAAAAGTAAGGATCCAAAAAAGGAAAAATAGATGCTCTTATGTCAAAGATTTTTGTCTCTAGGTCCATACTAATCTGCTTTTTTTCATGCTTTTTCAGACCCCTTTATATTACAAGTAACAGGATAGAGCCATAAGTGATTAGAACCAAAACCCCTTTATAATTTTGTTTTGAATATTGGCAATATTCAAGTCAATATTGAATACAAGCAGGTATAAGTGCTATCCCAGCAATTATTTCTTATGCATGATTTCAGGCCCTCTGGTGCTAACACATGCTCCCAGTGATGCTGACCTGCATCCCAAGAGTGCTATTTGAAAGTAGATTATGATAAACAAGAGTTACTTCTATTCTAGAATAATACAGTCCTCCTTACATAGCATAATACAGTATCATGCAGAGATACTTCAGCTAGCTCCAGATGAGGTAATCTCGGGCAATAGTAGTAATAAAGCTGTGTAAGAGAGTGTTGGCCAGGGTAATTGTTGAGGGCTGTGCAAAGCTTCAGTCACTGATTCAATTTGGTGGAGATTCGGCCCGATACGGCGGCTGAATCTTCAAATCCGAATAGAATCAGGAGACCCTTTAATCTCTCCGAATCGAATCAAAACACTCTGAATCGATTCAGAGAGATGCGATAAGTTGGACATAGACACAGCTTTAAATGTTTTTTCTACATACCTTAAAGTACCACACGGCTCACAAACGCTGAGGTGTTGGGGTGGATGGAGTAGGAGGGTGGGGAGGTCCCCAGTGCGCTCGGCAGTGGACCCAGAAGTGGAGCAGAAGCACTTCTGGGTCCATTTCTAAGTCTGCCGTGGAGAGCGTGGGGCGCCTGCCCCCCAGCTCAGCAACTGGTGCCTCCTGGGTCTGGAGTGGGGCACCCAGGGTGCCCCCTCAACCAATTGCCGAGCCAGGGAGTACGGGGGGGTGTCCCCCTTGTGCTTGGCAGTGGACCCAGAAGCCGCCCCAAGGACATGGAGGGGCCTCGCCCCGTGCTCCTGTGGGACGCTCCATCCACCCCACCACTTCAGCATTCACAAGCCACACCTGGTACCTCAAGGGATGTAGAAAAAACATTTAAAGCTGTGTCTATGGCCGAATCGCCAAGTCTCCAAATCAGCATCAAATCTTCAGATTTGGATTTGGCCGAATCAAATCAGGACAGTGATCTGAATCAACTAAGTAATTATCCTAGTAGATTTGTTCAGAGCTAGCATGGGTATGGAGCCATGTAGACCAGGGGTTTGCAGCCTTTTTATGCTGTGGACTGGGAAACTCACTGAAAGAATTTTGCTGCAAATTATCTAATTTACATATTGACTTTACATATTTAAATTTGCACATATATATTTTTATGGGGGGTTGCGAGAGCAGCTGGGTCTGCCTGGAAAGACAGTTGTGTGAGAGGCCTCGGTGGTAGGGGAGGGAGTGAAGCTGGGGCAGGTGCAAGGACTGCCCTACTGGGGCAGAGTACCAGACTGAGCTGCATGGGGGGCGGTTCCCCAAAATTCCCAGGCTCCTTGCAGTGGTTCTTCCCCCCTCAGCAGCTACAGCCTTGGCTTTCACCCCAACCGGGGCAGCTGTGTCCCCCAGGCAGTCCTGGCACTGACTCCCTCCTCCGTACCACTGTTCAAAGCAGCTCTCAGGCTGCCCTGAGCAATCTTGCAGGGACTTGCTGCTGGGCCCCTGCACAGTGTGGGAAGGTGGCGCTGCCAAGTTGCTTGCTCCGGCCCCAGCCTGCTTCGTGCCTTCCCCCGCCCCCCCCCCCCACTGCCCCCATGCCCTTCTGGGGTGTGTACAGCTACAGGAGCTGCCCACGCCTCCCAGACAAGTTGTGGCTGCATCCTGTGCTTGCCCTTGCCCCAGCAGCCCCACTCCCTCCCTCACTGAGGAGGTCTACAGGAGCGGGGCTAGTGCCACAACTCAGTAGACAACCCTTCATGGCCTGGTACCAGGCTGTGGCCCAGTGGTTGGGAACCCCTGATGTAGACATGGCCAAGTATATTGGTATATTATTGTGAGATATTTTGAAATAGCTATTCTGAGCAGTTGGGAAAAGGTATTCAATCTCAATATTTTATAATATATGTTTAAACTGATACTTCAGGACTTCATATTACAGAGAGTATAATCCCAAAACACTGATTTATTCATTAAATTGAAGAAGTTGGAGAAATCCAGTTGTATATACAGAAAGTAATTTAGCTTTTGTAGGTAGGTTGGCCAATACATTAATAAATATACATACAAAGTTTACTTTTTCCTTTAGAAGGAGCCACATACACTGTTGCAATTATAAAGCCTGATGCTGTTACTGATGGAAGAGTGGAAGAAGTTAAACAAAAGGTAAACAAAACAAAATATGATGCTTGTTTCATTTAAGTTCCAAAATAGTGTGATGGGAGACTACATGAATACTAATTGAGCAGTCTATCCTATTAACATACAAATGCTGTAAAAGTGTATGAGTGTCTACAGGTAGTTGAGTAATATTTTCTTATTTGTTAGGAATGATTGTATATCTGCCACCACCAGTCTTGGGCTGGTAGAATTAGTACAAATGGCATTATTTACCAGTAGACTTTTAATAAATGTACATATTGAATAACATTACATTTTATAAGACATTCACTTACGTTAGCAAGAGCCGTACATTGGAACCTAGTCAAGTGCTGGGTTTAATGAAGAAGATACATTTGTGATGTTTCATCTTGCTTCCAAAACTAGTCACTTTTTAGATTTATGGTAAGGATTTATAGCAAAGTAATAGTACTAATTTTTAATATGTTTTCCTCCAGTTTTACCAAACCGGATGTCTGATCTGTAATTGCAGATTATAGAAGCAGGCTTTGGTATTGCAGCAGCAGAGGAGAAGATTCTAACTGAGGAGCAAATTAGAGAGTTCTACAGTCATAAGACAGAACAGGTAAAAAGGTTACACAAATACAGGCAGCTGTATTTATGGTAATGTCTGTATGGCTTGTAAAATGTTAATGAAATATGATTACTTCCATTGGAAAAAGATTATTCATTACAGAGAGAGAAAATAAAGAGATCATCTCACCTCTCACTAGTTCTTCAAAACAACTCTTCCACCGTGCCTCTGGTTGATGGCATTCTAATTTAAATAACAGTACTGTCGTTGTTTATTATTTATATTGCCATAGTATGTAAGTTCCCCAGTCATGGACCAATACCTCATTGTGCTAGGTATTGTTCAAACACAGAACAAAATGTTAGTCTGTGCCCCAAATAGTTTACTGTTCACATATAAAAGCGGCATAAAGGGATACAAAAAATGGGGATGACAAAGAAACAGTGAAACAGCACTGTAAGAAGTAGTCTCGTTATGCTAGTAGTTTAACAAATATCTTGTGATTTATAGACATTATGGTGAACAAAAATCTGAACAAGCACTTGAAGAACAAGATGCCTTTGTGATATGTATGAGTAGCTCCTCCTGCTAAGGGTGAGGAGCAGCATAGGAGAAGTAACAAATATAATATGTTTGGAATTATAAACTGAGTGGAGTAAGGACTCTTTCATTACTTAATTAGAAATGACAGATGGGAGGGTTAGGTTACAAAGAGCCTTGGGAGAAAACTCAGGTAACTTAGGCATGATAGTACAGCGAAGGGGAACCAATAGTGGGATGCAGAGAGAGAGAGATGACGTCAAAGCAGTGGGCTAGAAAAACACTCTTCTCAGTAGCATTCTCAAATGGCATTTGTCAGGATCAGAGAAAAAATATGATTAATTGAGATATCAAATAATGAGATTCTGGTTAACATCTTTGCTGTGAGGATGGGCAGGCAAAGTCATACCTTAAAGGTGTCCTAAAGAAAAAATCTGTAAGAATTGCTTGTGACCTGGAAGTAGGAACCTTGAGAGGTCTGAGTCAAAGATGACATCCAGGTGTGTCACCCTGACAGATGAGATGACACTATTGTCCACAGAGACCTGAAAAGAAGAGAGAAAAGAAAGCAAGTAGGTGTGGGGAGGAAGGATTTAGAGCTTTGATTTAGCCCTGTACAATTGATACCTTTTTCAGACATCTACAAAGAGAAGTCAGGGACAAAGGGCAAGATTCTAGTTTGAACAGGAGAGAGCAGGTCTGGAATGGGAAGTAGATCTGCAAGTTGTGTGCATGCTGATAGCAGGTGAATTTGTGTCTGAATGAGATGACTAAGCTGAAGATAAAGAGAAGAGAACTAAAAAAAGATTAAAAGACACAGCACTTTTTATGAACTGCAGTACTAGAGGTGCATTTTCCCTGACACAGATAGCCAATACTGAAACAGAAAACTAACACCAAAATAAATTCACAAGGGTCCAAGAATTGGGAAATCAGTTATTTCTTCTTCACTGTCTTTAACATATACTTCGACTGTTATGAGCAGAGTGGATTTCCCCTAGTAAAAGAGGGTCTCTGGACTGAGCAATTCCCACCCCGCTACAGCCAATGCCAGACCTGAAAAGGGAGAAGAAACAGAGATAACCTGCCTCAGGCAAAGAAGAACCAGCAAATGAGATGGCTGTATTGACATGATAAGAATGACGTAGCAAAAACTATCTTGAAAAATGATTGGGTAAAATGGCATTTACATTCTTTTAGATAATAGAAATCTGTGTTTTAAAGTCATGGTTCTAGGCTTCATTTACTACTCTGCAATCCTGTTTAATATTGTTAGGTTATGCAAGTGAACCAAAGACAGAAGCTGAAGATAATAGAATTGCCTTGGTAGAACTAAATATAGAAACTGATCTGTAGAATCTGTGTAATCACAAAGAATAATGAGATACAAAGAACATGGCTGGACTGTCAAATGCACTATTATATTTGTAAGCCTGGTAGTTAGATAAAACAGACTTTTCTTTTCCATCAAGATTTACTTTTGAAATCACTGAGTAAACATTGAATCAATGTTCAACAGCATCATTACAGCCTCAGTAGGTATTGTATTGTACCATTCTGTTTACTTCTAATTCTTTTTATGTATATACCATGCAAACCTCTGTATTCTAAATAATTTCTTTTGAGAGAAAATTATTTGTAGAATTGTAAACCTTTACTATACTTTCAAAAAATCAAACAGATACAGGGATGTCTAGAGATAAAATAAAATAATAGAAGCTACATTGAAAACCATCACAATTCAACTAAATATTTCTTGTATATTATCCAATCAGAAGTAAATGGAAAAAATATTGTTTGATCTGGAGTGGGAGTTGTTGGCAGGGAAAATATCCAGACTTGTTAAAGCAAAGAGAAAGCCTTTGAACAAAGATTGTCAATAGGGAAGTAAATAAGTAACTTAGAATCACAAAAATGGGTCCAACTTATGGATAGACATAGAGAGGTAACTTTTCCTAAAGAACTTCCATTGGGATAAAGACCATGAAGGAAGAAAAAAGAAGAGAAAAGGAATGCTTGAGAAAGTTCTGAATAACCCAAGAACACTTTGGTACTGTAGCCTATGCACAATATTTTTGAAGTTTTCTAAATGCGGGATGAAAAGGCAATATATGTTTTCCATATGTACACTTGTCCATTTAACTGCACAAATCACATTTAGTCGCAACTGCTGTCCAAAATATTTTCTGTACTCAGTTAATGGGTTGGAAGAACACGTGGCACAAAAGTTTTGCCTTGTACCGTAATTTCCATTATGTCATGATCTTATGGTGGTGGCTATAATGGGACTAAAACAAGCTTACTCTGTTTCATGGGATTTTGTATGTAAATACCATTGTAAGATACAAGTGAGCTATTCAGTATAGTTTGATTTCTGATAGTGAAGCCAAAGTTCTATTTGTACTTCATAGCTAAGAAATTGTATTTTTTTAGCCTGATTTTGAGGATTTTGTTCAGTTCATGATGAGCGGACCATGCTATATTCTGATAGTTTCTCAAAAGCAAGCAGCTGATGATAGTGTTCCTAACTGGAAAGAGCTAAGTGAATCAGATGAGAATCCACTCGATGAGTCTGAGTCCCAAAAGCTAAGCAGGTAACTGAAAAAAATCAGATCACACTGTTGTTTCATTCTGTTATGTGATTACTAAATGATGACTCTTATAGAGAGTCACATTGTGACATTCCTTTATATGCATAGGTTTTCATCTGTATTGGATAATAAAAGTCTTCCTACATGTTACATAGGAGTCCACCACAGCTGCAGTCCCAGCACTTTTAGGGGTACAGGAATTCTCCCCTCAGCACTTTCTGAGAGAAGAGAATAACTAGGGCACCCCCTGAACTAATCTGCAGAGTAGGCTGGCTGTACTGGGGGAGCACAGATACACCTAAGAGGTGTGGTAGCCTGTACAATCCTATACATTCCAGGACACAAAGACAATTCATTTTAACTAATGTGTGTTTCACCTTTGGCCCAGTCATTGTAGTCTGCTAAACAATACAATAAAGTCTTGATAATCTGAAAACTGAAGCTCTTTAAGCATCTGAAAATCAGCTTACAAATCTAATATATGTTCTGCACAAGGAAGAATTCAGAGAATTGTGAAGTGCGTAAAGTGTCACTCAGCTAGAATGCCTTGCCAAAAATCATGGAGATTTGAATGAAGAAACAAATTTAGGCAAAGAAACTTATTGAACACAGTATTAATTTAAATATTATTTAAAAAAACACCAGTTGTTATCATTTGTCTTTTCATTTACAAATGTAGTACCCTTCCCTGGATTCATTTCTTGTACCCCAATACTATATTTGTTTTAAGAGTTACATAGTAAAGACACAGATAGCGGGATAATTATCAACTATAAACATGTGACATTTAAAATGAATTCCTTTTACAAAGAATTCTATAGTGATGTGATTTCAGAGCTTATGCTTTTACTAACCATAAAATTGTCAGTATCAATTTTTGTTCGCTGACACACATAAAGGGATCTTTAAAGGCAGACAAATGAAAGCTTTACTAAACTATAAAAAGTTGAACACTAGTTGAAAAGCTATATTTTCAACAGGTCAATTAGAGACACATTTATATAAAAAATGTTGATATAGTGATTTAGACTTATTATTTTTCTCTTAGGTTGGGAGAATTCTTGGAAACTGAAAATATGTTAAATGTATGTGATGTCCAAGACAGTATGGAAGAGGCTAGTAGGCAACTTGCCTTCTTTTTCCCAACTTTTGGTAAAAAGAAGACGGGTCAAAATGCTGAAAGAACATTGGCTTTAATTAGACCTTCTGTCTTAAAGGAATGCAAAAGTAAGTGATGATAAATACATTTTCCATTTGCAGTAATAAAGCCATTTGATTTTGACTTAAAAAAAGCCTGATATCTTTTAATCAGATGGTTTTGTATTATTTTCTAGGTTCAGTATTTACAGTGCTGCTTATAAGAAAAATATAATGTGTTCATTCCATTCTACCTTTACAGGCTTTTCTGTGAATACTATTTTATTTCTTAGACTATTTCTTCAAAAATTGCCTTGGGGATATAATTCTGATTATGCACCTTCTAGAAAATCAGTAAGAGGTTTATTGCATTTAAAATCTATTTAAGTAAGTTTTATTTTCTCCTAGAACAATTTAGCTGGTATCTCTAACCTTCAGTGATTGAGCACTCAGTGTTCCAGGTCCAAGGCAACTTTTTTGGCAAGTCTGAATAATATCTGACACACAGATTTTCAGGACTGCTGCTTGAAAATCCTTTTTGGCATTTTCATGGTATTATTCTCTTGATCTAAAATCTAGTCCTGATTATATATTGTTTAAGAATAGTTCTGCACATTTCCAGGACCTGATTCTACCACCTTTATTCATATGAACAGTGCTTATTTTGAAACTTAGTGTCATAGAACTAAATAATAGGTAAGACCTATCATCGGTTTTCCTTTTTTGGTTGTTGTAATGCTCATTAATCTTTTGGAACACTATTTCTCCGAATACAAGACAACTTTGAATTAAAATCACCTTTCAATAATTCGATTCTATACATGGACAGTTTATAAATTTATTATAAGTTTCCATGTATAGAATTTCATTATTTCAGGGCCATCTTAAATTTGTCCCTGTCCTCCTGGTTGCAGGGAAAGCAGCGGAGGGATGGGGCAGGCTGCAGGGGGGTGGGGGGCAGGCAAGCAGCCTGACCCCATCCCTTGACCCTCCCCACTTGTCTCCCCTGCAGCCTGCTCCCCCGCCACCTGTATCCCCTCCATTTCTGCCCTCACAGCTTCTGCCTAAGCCACAGCTTTTGCTCACTCGCAGTCTGTGCCCTCCCACCTGCCCCCTGCAGCCTCTGTCCTCCATGCAGCTTCTGTCTACCCTGCCCCCTGCAGCCTCTGCCTGCCCCCACTCCCCTTTGCAGCCTCTAACCAGCCCCTCCATCCCCCCACTGCACAGGGTAGCTGCAGCACCAGCTATAGTTCCACAGATCTGTAGTCAGAACCCACCTTTTCCTACTTCTTTTCTGATTATCTTATTGAAGTGAGAACCAGTGTAAGGTCAGTATAAACTGTCTTATATGTACCCAGTCTCCAAGGCCAGTTCTATAACTTTAGCAATATTATTGCCTCCAGCAAACTCATTGAAGCTGCCCAAGTAAATAATAATTTTACTTGATACAGTAATAATAAATGACAAATATAGCTTATTTATAGACATATTAGACATTTCTGGCTGAGTCGGAGTTAGCTTCTCGCCTTTGGCTAAAAAAAAGCGTGGCCTCTTGTTTCTCTGATAAGGATAACTTGGATACTGTAGCAGTAATTCTGTTTCTGGACACAGTTAGCAAGCACACTTAAAGTTACAGTGTGCCAAACCGCACTGGCAGTAAGAAAAGCAGTTTCAGGTTCCATGAAAAATAACAATAACATTAAAATGAAAAGCTGCTATAATTAAGAACTCCCATGTTTTTCATGTTATCCTTTGCAATATATAAATAAAGTTAAGGTTAATATTTCCCCACTAGGGTATAACAAATTAGGTACCAAAATCATGATCTAGAAATCCTCAGGATGGTCTCCCTTGTGTCTGCCAGCCTTTCTTCTTAAGACAGTTTGCATATGGGAAGTTTTTTAAGCAAGGCTGATTACCAAATTATCTACACATAAGCAATCTAGCTTTCCTAGATGTTATAGGTGGTGGTATTATCAGACCCTCATTTAAAGGCTGATTTAAAGAAGGCTAAATCTATACACTTCAGAGATTTCTGGCATTGCTTCTTTTTAGAAGGGTTACCTATAATAAGCATGCCTCGTGTCTTTGGGTGTTCAAGCAACAGTTATTAGGATCATAAAAATGTTGCTACAAATTATAGTTCTTGATATTCCACTGTTAAGCTAATTATTTTGAAGGGGAAAAGTGTTACCAATGTGACTGGAAAAGCCCTGTTAGATTTTTTTCCCCACATGTATGAAAATGAAAAAAAAAATCTCAAGACAGAAATACTTCCTTTTTTAAAACAGGTACTGTTCTGCAAAAGATTAAGGATGATGGCTTTACAATAGTACTGCAGAGAGAAATCATTTTAACAGAAGAACAAGCACGAGAGTTTTACAAAGAGCATGAAAACAAAGATTATTTCCCAGCACTTCTGGAACAAATGACCAGGTATTCTTTGAAAACCAACAAATTTGAACATTCACAGGTACATTAGATAAAGAGAAAGATTATGCAGATTGATTAGATCGATACCCTACATATCTAAATGAAGTATAAGGAAGCCATTGTCAGAACTCCCATTGACTTCAGAGAGGCTGTCATTTCATGTCAGTAAATCTACAGCTTACCTTACATTAAATATTCAGTATTCTTTTCCATTTAAATTACCTTCACTCACTGACGAGAAAAATGTAATGTTTCACTAGCACTTCACCTGTTCAAGTGACAATTGGATTCAGAATCTCTGATATCAAAGTCCTTTTTCCCTCACAAATTTGAATCCTTTCATCAGTCATAATTTAGGGTTTTTAAGACTGTTTATAACATTAATCTTCTTACTTCACAGTGGTCCAACTCTTGCTCTTGCATTAGTACGAGAAAATGCTGTACAACGCTGGAGAGATCTGCTTGGCCCAAAGACTCTTGAAGAAGCTAAGGAGAAGTGTCTAACCAGGTAATATTTGTAATAGCTATGCATTATTCATAATATACAAAACATGCATGTAAAATTCATCTAAATGAATAATACATAGTAAATAGTGTAACTATAGTGCCATCATTTGGGAAGTCAGATCTTTCTACAAATTGTTACAATTTTATTGGATTATAGATTATAATGTAGACAGGAACAACTAGATTTTTTAAAACCTAGTTAATAAATATTGCTGAAAGTTCAGTGTAAAATATGTTGTTTGGGGTGTTTTGAAGAAAAGAAAAGGATTGTTTGTACCATAGGAACAGACGGATGGCATTTCCTGGGTCACTGAGTCCAGTCATCTGCGTTCGCAGGCAAACATTGTTCAAACATTACTAAAAATTGCCCTTTCAAACTTCAAGCATCACAGCTAAAAGGCACAAAACTCTAAGAACACCCTACCAGCCTCAGGTAAAAGCAGAGACAGGGGCACAGCCAAATGGGGGAGAAGTAATTGGTTAACTTATACTCAGAGAATTACAGGAAAAACCACATTCTACCCTGAAGAGGAAGGCAAAACCTTTGCAGTCCTTACCAGTCTGACGTAGGGGAGAAATTCATTTCTGCCCCCAAATCTGATGTTTGGTTTGACCATGAGCAGGGAAGCAAGATGACAGACCTGATTAATTTCTATAATTTGCAGAATTAGCTGATGATTATTTTCTGTGAGAGTGAATTACTTGATATTACTCTAAGACTCTTACTCAGATGATATATGTGTTTAAAACAGTTTTATTTACTCTCTTTGTAGAATAGACTCCAGTGTCCTAATAATATTTGGGTAATTTTTGTGTCAGTACAGTGATTATTTATGAACAAATTTCTATTTTTTATAAACAAATATGCTGGCTTTACCTATTTAGGATAAGATTGATAATGTTGAATAGTTGTAGTAGTATTAATATTTGACATCTATTACACTATTACTGTTTATCATTAGGTAAAACCTTATTAGCTTTTCACCTTATAGGAGTTAGTGAACAGTTTAATGGTTTCAGTAATGATTTATAGTTGAAATTAGATAAAACTGCAGTAAACCTTTAAAGTCCAATGTCTTAGTTAAACAGGATCAAAAATATTCCACAGTGAGAAGTTGACTACTTTCTGATAACAGCAGAAAACTTAAGGTAGAACTTTCAAAAGTTCCTCCTAAATCTACTGAAGCCAAAATATTAATTTAAAATGTATTGATTCATCTCAAAGGTTTTGTGAGTACCCATTCCATCTTCATTGTCCACCTCAAAAAATAATATAATTTGGGTGATTTTCAGGGTTAGAATTAATCCAATGTACATTTTCAGACTGCTACATCATTGAATTTATTTGCTGTCTTACTTGCTAGTTTACGTGCACAGTATGCAATAGACAATGTACCTCTCAATCAGCTGCATGGCAGCTCTTCACCTGATCAAGCTCAGAAGGAATTAGAGTTCTTCTTCCCTATGGAACACACTTTGGCAGTGATAAAACCCTCTGCTCTTAAGGAACATAAAGGTAAACTTTCTAAAACATGTAGAACATGCTTGTGCTTTTCATTCCTGAAAAATATTATCAATGTATAATTTGGAATAAACTGTATCAAATGCATTCTTTTTATTTCCTGAATACTTTCACTGTGCTTAGTCCCATTCTGCAGGGCTTAGTAAATCCTGAATCAGGCTTATAAAGGATATTTTATTAGGGAAATATTCTGTGGTTCCTTCTCACTTCGTGGAGCTGGTGGTGAGCTAGGCCAGGATCAAAATGTCTTTGTGCCTCAAGTTGGGTATTGCCTTGTCTAATTTTTGAGCATCTGCCCCAGGAGGGCAATTCAGAATGATTCAGTAGGGGTTCAAGGATCCTCCTACAGTCAAATGCAAGGCTTTAAAGGTGCCTAAATTACTTTCATAGGCAATGGGGAGATTTGGCACCTCCAAATGATTATTCAGAGGTCCTGGACCTAGAGAGAGCCAATAGGAGTTTGTTTTTACTGCCCTGCTTATTAAGCACCTGGATAACAGTGTCTATTAAGCATCTCTGCTAACTTGCCATTTACATTTAGTGTCACTTCTGAGATAGCCATGTAATGGGTTTCTGAAGAGAAGCTCTTGGGGAAGCCCAACTTTTGCCCAAAAGCTTAATGGCTAGAGTACTCAGAAGAGGGTCACCTGGATTCTAGATCCCATTCATCATGATTAAATCAAGGGTGTCAAAGATACAGTCTGTAGGCCAGATTTTGCCTGTGGAGGCCCATGATTCAGCCTGCAAAGCAGGACTGGACTGACCCAGAGTGCTGCTAGCCTTATGTGCTGTGTGTAGTGCACATGCTAATTGCAACCACATGCACACAGTCTGTGCCACATTATCGTCTTGCACTGCATGCAGCATGCAGGGCTGAGGCAAGGACTTTGTGGCAAGTGTGGGGTAGTCTCAGTCATGTACTGCCTCCACCAAATTGGCCCTGTGCACTGGATCCCTATGTACTAAGTTCAACCCACAGATTGGCCCTGCACCCTTCATCCACCATGAGGGGCCAGGTGAGTTTGATACCTCTGATTTTAAACCCACCTCCCATTTCCTAGCCCTAGCTGTTCAATAAACTGTGAGGACATTGCCCACCTCTCTTGTGGAAAATAGGCCACCAGGAAATCAAACATATAAGAGTCCCGAGGACTAAAGGAGAAAAAGCAAGAGAGAGTCTGTCCATGTAGCCTAGTGGTTACAGCATTCCCTGGAAGGAGGATAATCGTACATTATCATCCCCGCTGCTAAGACTCGGTGCTTTTGCCACTGGACAGGTGTTGGTTAAAAAAACTTAAATAAAACCTGGCGATAGAAACTGAATTCTTCTCCAAGTTGTGGTCCTAGAGGAGGGCTACCATCATCACCACTGGTTTTGAACTGAATTTAGTACTTCTTGTGTTAGAGTGGGGATTTCTGCCTATTAACAGAGGCCTTTTCCAGAAACATGAGTGGAATTTAGTTGCCTGGGCTCCTAATGGGTTTTATGTCTGCTTTATTATAATAGCTGCAGTGGTTATTTGATTTTAAATTACCCCATTGTCTTTGACTCTCTCTTTTCCTTGTTTGGAATAGTCCATAAATATCTTACCAACTCAGCTGATGTGTGCAATGTCACATTCTAACTATCCAATCAGAAATAACAATATGAATTTTCATGTTCTTGATAAACGTAATTTAGACTTTTTTGTAACTTCTATGGAAATGGATTATGACAACTTTAATTAAAATAATTTATTGTTGGTTTTAGAATATATTAATCCATTCAGCATATTGCTTATGATTAAGATTTTTTCAGGTTATAATTTCTACATATACTTTAAAGAACAACTATTTCAAATAATGAAAATTTTTTTTTTCCTCCTAGATGACATAATTCAGGAAGTTACAAATGCTGGATTTATTGTATCGGAGATGAAGGAAATGTATTTTACTCATGAAATGGCAGAACAGTTTTATAAAAATCATGAAGGGAAACCTTTTTTTGATCAGTTAGTGAATTATATGTCTGAGTAAGTGTCTAATTGACAATATCATGTCACACAAATGTAGCAGTACAGTTTTTGAATTTATAAAACAAACAAAGTTTTTACTACTTTTAGGAAGTAAACTATAACAAAATGTAGGGAGGCTCTCAGAAGTCCAGACTACTTTGTCATTTTCTATGGCAAGTATAGTTTAAATGTCAATGGTTACAAGCTCACTATTTCTTACCTTTTTAGAAGAGTATTCTTTTTCTGAACTGAATTTACACCTGCAAAAATCTCTGACTGACAACCTATGAGTTCTGTTAAACTGAGTTGTAACTACTTTTTTTTTAATTTGCTCTTCAAAAAGAGAGGATCCCAACTGCTGCTATGTCTTTTTCTTTATGGACCTTAGACCAAATGATTTATCATAGCACATATTATGGTAACTAATGATGAAACTGAAGTTATGGTCTTAGGGTAGCTGGGATACAAGTTCAATAAACGGATTTAATCTAAATCACTTAAATTTGATACTGCATCCATCCAAGTTTATCTAAACCAGTTTCCACCATTTTGAAAACAATTTATATTCACTGAACTTCTGTTGTGTTACAGATTTGAATTGTATTCAGATCACTTATACTGGTGTATGTGTAATTTCTGTCCCTAAAAGGTCATGCAGGGACACACACAGAAATGTAACTATCTTGTTATGCTATGTGTATGTTGGAGTCTTTTGATAACTTCCATTCCCCAACTCACACAGCTAATTTTCACCCACCTCCAAGGTCAAACAAATGATTCCTGACGTAAAGAAGAAACTTTTCCCAGGAGTTAAATTCAGCCCACTATTCAGCACAGACATCAGTATTATAGTCTGCTTTGTAGTTCCAAAAGTCTGAATTTGCTTATGATCTTTAAATAGCTTAATTTTTTACAGAGGTCCATCAATGGTAATGATCCTATCTAAGGAAAATGCTGTGGAGGAGTGGAGGCAATTAATGGGTCCAGTTGATCCGGAAGCGGCAAAAATGTGTTCTCCTAATTCAATTCGAGCACAGTTTGCACAAGATATTTTGCGTAATGCAGTTCATGGATCGTCCAATAAGGAACATGCGTTGAAGAGCATTGAATATGTATTTGGAGAAATTAATTCGGAAAACCTAAGTCACAAATAAGATACAGTTTAACAGTTAAAATTTATACCATAAGACAGTTATTTCCAGAGATATATCTGTGTTTATGCTATATAAAAGACACTAATAAAATGATTTCTCCTTATTAAAATATTTTGTTACCAATTAGTAACATTAGAGGGCACAAATAAAATATTTATTAGAATATTAATCACAGAATCATAGAAGTAGGGTCGGAAGGGACCTTGTAGATCTTCAAGTCTGACCCCCTGCCTGGACAGGAGAAAAAACTGGGCTCAAATGATCCCAGCTAGATAGGCATGAAGCCTCCTCTTAAAGACCCCCAGGGTAGGAGCCAGCACCACTTCCCTTGGATCTTGGTTCCAGATCCTAGCTGCCCTGACTGTGAAGTAGTTCTTACAGATGTCTAATCTAAACCTACTCTCCAACAACTTGTGGTCATTATTCCTTGTTATGCCAGGGGTCACTAGGGGAAACAAGGTATCTCCCAAACCCTTCTGGTCCCCCCTAGTGAGTTTATAGATGGTCACCACGTCCCCCCTCAGCCTTCTCTTGTGAAGGCTGAACAGGTTCAGGTCCCGCAGTCTCTCATTGTAGGGTCTGCCCTGTTGTCCCTGGATCATGCAAGTGGCCCTCCTCTGGACCGTCTCAATGTTGTCCACATCCCTCCTGAAGCGGGGCGCACAGAACTGGAGACAGTACTCCAGCTGCGGCCTGACCAGTGTCGCATAGAGGGGGAGGATCACCTTGTCCCTGCTAGAGATGCAGCTGTGGATGCACGACAAGGTGCAGTTAGCCCTTCCAACCATGACCTCGCATTGTCGGCCCATGTTCATCTTGGAGTCAATAGAAACTCCAAGATCCCCTTCTGCCTCCGTGCTCATCTTATAAGATGGAGTTTCCCATCTTATAAGTGTGCTGCTGGTTACTACTGCCCAAGTGCAGCACCCTGCACTTGTCAGTATTGAAGCGCATCCTGTCTTTGCTAGCCCACCCCTGTAACCTGTCCAAGTCTTGCTGCAGTCTTTCCCTCCCTACTAGTGTGCTCACCTCACCCCAAATTTTGGTATCATCAGTGAATTTAAACGGTGCTTTTCACCCCGTCGTCCAAATCGCTGGTAAAGAAATTGAACAGCGCAGGCCCAAGGACCAAGCAATCCATCTGAGTGTGTGGGCATCAATGCCACAGTCGCCCAATTTTTTAATGAGGGTTGGGTGGGAGACGGTGTCAAAGGCCTTGCTGAAGTCCAGAAAGACTACATCCATGGCAACACCTGCATCGAAGGCTTTTGTGACCTGATCATAAAAGGCAATCAGGTTGGCCTGACATGACCTGCGCCTAATGAAACCATGCTGGTTGCCCTTGAGCATCATCTCTGAGGCTGGCCCATCGCAGATGTGCTCCATGATGATCTACTCAAAGAGTTTCCCTGGGATTGAGATAAGACTGACGGGCCTATAGTTGCCCGGGTCCTCCCTCCGCCCCTTTTTAAAGATGGGGACCACGCTGACTATCTTCCAATCAGCTGGCACCTGGCCTGAGCACCATGAGCACTCATAAAGCCGTGCCAAGGGCCCTGCAATAACCCCTGCTACGTCCCTCAACACCCTGGAGTGGAGGGCATCTGGACTCGCTGATTTGAACACGTCCAGCCCCTCCAGAAGCTCTCTAACCCAGTCCTCCCCAACCTGAGGTCTGGAGGCATTCCCCTCAAGTCCATCTTGCATCACGGTGGGGAAGTCCCGGTCCCTGCCCAAGAAAATGGAGGTGAAGAATTGGTTAAAGAGGTCTGCTTTCTCCTCTGACAACTACCAGATTGCCCAGAGGATCTTGCAGGGGTCCCACATTTCCCAGTGCTTTCTTCATCCTCCCTATATATTTGAAAAAGGACTTTTTATTATCTTTGATTTTGGACGTAAGTCCTAGCTCTATGTCCGCCTTAGCTTTCCTGACAGCCCCCACCCCCAGCTTTCCTTACAGCTCCCCGTTAATGTTGGTAACAATTGTAATGGTTATGTTTGAGAAATAATCTTCATTATAGCCCTTTAATTAATAGGCTTTCAGCTTTCTAAAATTTATACATAAGGACAGAAATTTGCAGTTTAATCTTTGTCAGAGGTATTACCTCTTTCATTGAATGCATATTTTGTATCTTTTGATAGAGTAAGTATAGTATGAACTATCATTTGAGCTTGAGAAATGACATGAATAATTTTAGTGCTGCCTGTTGCAAGTTCCCTTTTTGTGAACCTCATTTCATGTATTTATGAGTATAGGCATGAAAATATTAAGTTTAGTGGTTAATGTCTTCACTCAGTACATTTAATAGAATGGCAAGAAGCTGATTTTTGTTTCTCATTTAAATTGTCCCAGAGTTGGTCAGACTGGAATGCAGCAAGTTTACACAACCTTCTGGGGGTTTTCTAAATTCTTATAGTTGTATAAATCAGCATCAAGTTGTGGCCCTATCTGTGCGCTAGGAAATATGGCTGTAAACTGGATTGTGAATGAGTGTTGATATTTCTCTTAAAATACATGGGAAAGGAATCAAAATTTTCATTAAAAAAACCCTCCAGTTTTATGTGTTGAGCTCATGACTGTGTCCTAAGCCCTAGGAATTATATTTCTGCTCATCTACGTATATTCCTTGAGAAATAAATATAATTTAAAAATAATATATATATATTTAAAAAGCAGTCACAGATAGTTGGAGAGAATACCTGTTCTTACAAACTGAAATACAAGGGAATATTCTGTTCAACAATATGCTAAATATTCTTCCATCTCAATATGTCATGCTTCTTCTTTCACAGACTAGACTCTGTCCGTCTATTAACATTCCTCCAACATGGTAATTAAAATGCATAATACAGATTTCTCATGAATCCTATACTATACCACAAAATCTTAACACTGACCTCAGTATGCTTGTCTGTCAAGCACTATGATTATGGAGAGCAAGGAATATGAAGCTCAAAGTTCATGCAGTAGCCTTTAAAACATACTTTATTTGGGTGCCACCAAGCTAGTGGATCCAAAGCATGTTGCAGTGGAAGGCAGTGTTCAAGAAAGGAGCATGATATTGTTGGCTACAAAGGAACAACTCACAGGTTCGTAATAAATTCTAGTTTATTGGACAGGATGTGAAGTTACCAATAAAATCATAAATGCAAACTTTGATTTATGGGTGGGACTGGTCACCTTAGCGCACGCATGTGCACTCATTTAAAACCATGTAGTATAGTGTATGATTATAGTGGTGATTGTGAGAGCACTGGTGTCAGTATATTTATCTGTCTGAGGCCCTAGAGTCTGCCATTGATGGTCAGCTTCCTTCAAGGCGATGTCTTCTCCAGAAGGGGTTCACCTGCTTGTCCTTCTGTCTTGGTAGGTCAGGTGCTGGATGAGAGAGCACTGAGGGTCACGCTTCACTGCTTTTTATCCCTTTCTGACAGACTTGTGTGATACCTTAGCATGATCTTGGCTGTCCAATCTGGAGTTCATGGTCCCACATGGGTTTTGAGTAGTACATGACAGCTGTTAGTCACAGGGGTCTCTGCCTGCTGGTACCTGAAGTTTTGGGAGTCCACTCTTGACTTCTTTGCTTAATGGTTGCTATAGGAATAGTCAATAGGATGGGTGCTTAGTTCCAGGAATCAGTTCCTTGGCTTGATTAGCTTAAATGGCTTGTAGAATAGAGTTTTGTAATGGTAAGTTCCTCTGGCTAGGCTGTTGTCAATTAACAGCCAGAGGTATTTGGTTTGTGGTTCACATTCACATTAATTCAAGGGACTGCCCGATATAGCAGATTTTATCACTTTACAATTACAATTTCAATGCAGTTTTTAACAGTGGTCCAGGGTATAACTTCATTCTACAGGGAGTACATTCCTTAAGGTTTTAAAAGTATCAAATACAAAATGCCAAGGTAAAGATGAGACATATAAAAATGCACCATGAGAAATATATAAAAATGGAATGTTAGGTAGTGAAGATAAAAGGTTATTGGGGACAGTAAGTGAGATTAGTACCACTATATATTTAGTCTTTGAAGTAGATATTTTAGTTCTTTTGTTTTCTTTAATAACAGCTTAAATGGGGTAGATGTAGTTTCTAGGTTTCTCCTACAGAAAGCCACTTCAGCTTCCTGGCTTGCTCTGAGTCTTGCTACACCCATGGAATGAGTGTGCTAGGTCTCTGCCAATACTTAGAAGGAAAAAGAAATGCACAAAATGGGGGTGGAGTGGGTGCAGGCAAGAAGGGGCTTCTGTTATATCAATGTCCAGAAGCGGAATATACAAATGGGGCTTTCTGCTACAATATTGCCACCTGGAAATATATTGATTCATCATATTTCCTTCTCTTTGGCTTTAGTCTGCCCTGTTCTGGAAAGGAATCCTTTTTGGATGCTGGGGTCACAGTTTGCACATGAATACATGCACACCTATACACATGCATACTCATTCTTTGTCTATATGTGGGGGATCAAGCCTATTACATTTTGGTTTTGCTTGGTTACACTAAAATATTAAGTGGAAGCAGAATTTGCTAATATAGCACTAAACCTTTGGAAAGGATTATTTTATGACCATACAGATATGATTAATAATGTGAAATAGATGTATACATATGTGAATCTTCTTTAGCTATTGGAAAGCTGCTAACAAAATAATGACTGTTTGATATACAAGGCTTTGAATGCTGTGGTATATTTTATTGCCGCTGTCTCAGAAGTTTCAGTTAGCTCTAGCTGTTTCATAGATCTGCCTGGTTAAGTGTGATGTAATTTTATTTACTATGCTATTATTTGCTTAACCTTGATACCTTAAAAGCCATTACATCACTCATGGCCTCATAATTCAGATATACCCAATCTGTCCTGAAGAAAAATATGGCTACTTTTTTCCAATAGGAGATTTTAAAACTTTAGCTGTGGATGGATTGCACAACTTGTGGCCTATGTTCTTTAACACTTTTGAACAAGATCTTATGTGTTTAATTAAGATGCCAGTTGTTTTACCATCCCTGTGGAGGAGATTATAAGGTTCTTATTGCTGAAATGTTATAATTAGATCTATAAAGCTTATTTATGTATGTTGCCCAAATATTATGAATATAAAGCTGAACTGTGAAAACACATGCCATTTATTACAGCTATATACCTTGATTAATTACCTTCTTGAACTTGTCTTCTTTTAGCAATTGAGACCTTACTTCTAAATAAGAGATGTAATTTTGGTGACAGTTGATTACTTAAACATTGTGTAGTCCTGTATAGATTAAGATGTTGCAAAGATTTATAATAAAGAACTAGAAGTTGTACCAGAAATGGCAAATGAAAATTATGAGTAACGCATGTCAATTTTTGCTTGTAGCGTGAGACATACAGAACCACAGAGTAAATGTGCATGTGTTCATCAAACATGTACATATTTTGTTGTTTACAACTCTTACAAAATGTTAATCAAAGATTAAGAATATATCAAAATCTCTTGCAATAATATAGGCAACTGAGATTTTAAAAACCTCAAAATAGCAACTATTTTAATAGAATTGCAATAGATGATGGTAAAGAAGGAAAACTATATACAGCATGGAAAATAATGGCAGTTGTGTTAATAGAATAAAAACATTACCAAAGAGATTGTCAAGTTAAGCCTAACTGTACCAGTTGAGACCATACATAGTGTAGTAGCTTGGCCTCTTCACAACTAGTTACAATCCTTGTGAAACAGCCAGGGAATTAGTTTTTAAGATTACACTATAAATAAACTCACTTTCTTTGGAATAAAGGTATTTTCCCTTTCTGAGATGGCTTGTAAGATATTTATTGACTTTTCTTGACCATTTATAATAAAATATATCACTATCAAAACAAAAAGATGCATCTTGAAATGTGTTTCTCCCCTTATGGACCTTTTGTTTTACCAGAAGAGAAGATGTATTTTAGCTGGATTGTTGCCAAATATCAGTAAATATGTTTGCTACCTAATATGTGCTCAAGTATCTCACAAACTAAGTGTTTCAAAAAAACGTATAAAAAGCCAAATCCAGTGGGATGAAATGAAATGTTTGATAGGTCACTGTGATGTGATGAAAAGAGAGATATGAACTGTTCATAAAATATTAGGTAACTTTATAAAAAGACATATTCCAGTAAGGAGCAGGTAAAACCAGCAAGTTCTGTCGTCCTGTGCCACTTCATTGGTTTCCCTTGTCTTCTGTCCACCAATCAGGATCATCAGCTAAAAATTCAAGGACATCTATTCCATTTTTCCAGGATTAACTATGACTAAGTAGCTCCCTTTCTCCTGTACTCTGACCTCTTCCATGGTAGTGGTGGTGCCCTTTCCATGTCATTAAGCTGATATCTTCATCACAATATAACCATAGGTGGCCTAAATGATTAAGACCAGGACATATCTGGACATCTCTTGATGATTATAGGATGCATCTATACATTGCCCTATGATGATGTAGCAAATTACTGTGTCTTCGTACGGTGCACTATGGCAACATAGCAATCATATGGGTCTACACGTGATTGGCAGCTATGTCGCTGTAGTGGTTCACTCCCCCATTTTAGCATACCGCTACAGAAATGTATTGATGAAATTTAACCATGCACAGTGCACATGGAGCAGTATGGGCGGTTAATGCACCGTGCTTTAGTACTAGCAAAAGGAAGTACTAAAGCCCAGCACTGTAGCAACATCGCATTATGGCAACATGTAGATGAAAGATGGTAGCAGATGTTACATGGAGGCTTTAGGATGTATTTGGGATCTGGTCTTAGCATTCTTGTCCAAAAGAGAGATGTTCTCTTTTCCAAATTGTTTCCTTTTGTGGATTTTGCTCCCAGTATAGCCAGACAAAGGAGCTGATAAGAAAAGTCATACTAAACAAACTTCTCCCAGAACATGTCTTCATGTCTCGCAAGGATGTTCAGATTCCCATCTCCAACAGAGATCAGATTTCTCACATTTGGTCTTAAAAGCAATTAAAAGGAATTATAAATAAACATGCAGTATCAGTATGACATCTGTGATCTTTTCTATAGAAACAAGATTTTTCTCAAATCAAAACAATTTTTCCTTTGTGCCAAACTGTATTTATAGATTTGATTCCTATTCATCCATGCAAATTAATTGGATCGGAGATGGCTTTCCTGAAAATCTGTTAGAGCAGTGGTTTTCAAACTGGGGCATGTTTACCTCCAGGGGTACATGACACTTTGCCAAGAAGTATGTACCTAAATTTTAATAATGATGGTGAAACTTCCGATTGGCCGATATGTGGTGAGTAATAGCATTGTTGGGTGTTGACACTAGTGAACATGCCAAGATGTATTGGGTATAGGAAGTATGAGCAGCAGTATTGAAAAAGAATATGAGGCCAGAAAAGCTTGACAGTTAATGGAACCATTCTAAGATGTATTTGCATTTATGTTTGACTGCTAAGCACAATCATATTAAGATTACAAGTCAATTATGTGTAGTTATGGGTAAATATTTTTCAGGTTTCATATTTTTGGAATTCAGGTTACGATGTTGGTTTGAAATAATTTCACAGCAATTTGGGGTTATTTTGTATTTTGAATCTTATTTTAGTTAGTTAACTGGATGATTGAATGAAAAGAACAAAACCAAACAAAATAACAGTGAATTTAGTTAGTACAGTGACTCCAGTCATTTGGTTAATTTTGCAGACAAGTTCATAGATTGATCTGAGATCCATATGTCCCTCTCTTAGTATACTGATTACTGTACACACGTGGGTGGTAGTAAAAGACTCCCTGGGAACATTTTTCAATAAGCCTGTCCACTTTTAATTTTATAGAAATAAAACACTAGACATTCACACAGCAGTAGCTATATAGCCAGAAATTACTACCTGTACCAGTTAGTTTGGCCCACTACTTTTTGTAGCACTAACAGAGACTTCTGTCTATCATCATATAAACTAGTGGGCGCCAGTCTTCTGGGCAAACATGCCACAAATTAGCTCAACTCCTTGCCTGAGTGCCACTCCAATCCCTTTTCCTCTGCAATCTGCTGCTTTGCTTTTTGCTTCCTGCCTTGTGCTCCGTCTGATCTGATGATCTGCTTTCTGTTCCCTACCCTGTCTGCTAGTGTGCTACCTTTTCCCTCCCCAGTCTGCCACATGCCACACGCGCGCGCTGCCCATGCCACTTGTGGCACCTATGCCACAGGTTGGCCATCTATGGTATAAACTATGAGTCCAAGAAATTGGAACATTGTGCTACTCTGCCTTATTCTGTCAGTAAACTGTGTGTATATGGATTTCTTATATCAATACTCCTAGTAACAGCAAGCAGAGAATCTGTTCTACGTGTGACTGTAGCAATGAATAAACTGTGTAAACCTTGGCCAAGTAACATTTTGTCAGATTTGTGAATTTGCTGTTCCTTGAGGTCTGAATCTGTATTTAGGCAACTAAATCAACACTCATAAAATAATGCATAAAATATTACAATATTGCAATATTGCATAAAATAATTACTGAGGTCCTTAACTCTCAGAACTGAATTTTTTGAAAATTGATGTTTAAACTTTTCATACTTCAGTTTCTTGTTTAGCTAATATGGATAATATCATAATACTGCTTACCCCTTTTGTGGAGTATTGCAAGTGAGCCACAAACTTACAGTTTTAAATTATTCTAAAATAGAAACCTTTGTATTACTGCTAAATATTATTAGTTGCTTCATAAAAATTAGAGATGAAAACAAACATTATGTCATCTAGTCCAACTCCTCTTTTTGTACACAGTTGTTCCTTATGGGATATTATCTATTGCTTTTTGTAGTGCTGTCCTTCTGTCACAAACATTTTTACCAAAGATATTTCTAATTGTAAGGATTAGGAAAGTGAAATTTTAGTCAAAGTTAAAAGTGCATAAGATACACGCACGGGACTATCTATAGAAAAATACAAAAACACTAAGATCGGTGCATCAACATTTATTCCCATACAGTGGAATGCTGAATGATGGTAATGTACAGTATGAAGGAACGGTGCAAATTCTATGTAGAAACTTTTTTACACTTTTTCTTTAATATCAAAAAAGCTATTGATAAAAGTTTGATTTTAACAGATATAAAATAATATGTTCTGCTGCTATCATTTCTAAATAGCTGTTCCAGCAGTTTCATTCAACAAACAACACACTATATGCTCACAATAAAGCTTGTTAAAGTGAAGTAACAGAATGTCAAAATTTGCCATTTCAACAATGTAACATTAAGACTATTAAAAGTCCTTTTTAATTGTTAAACATATACTAATTTACTCGGTTTTTGTAGGGCTTAATTTGTGAATAGTATGAAAATTTAGAACTCCAATACACAGTAAAATATTTTAGTTTTTATAAAATATTGTAATTTTGCTTTATGTTTATTTGAGTCAACATTTTCAAATTCAGACATTGAATTTATTACTCACTTATAGTGAAATCCTGCTGTCTTGATGTCAATGAGAGTTTTGCCATAAACTTCATTGGTTCAAGATTTCAGCCATAATCTATATTTAGGCATCTACCTGTTTGACCTGATTTTTCAGAGATAATGAACACACCCAGTTCCCAATTAAATCCATTGAAGTTTTATTTTACAAGAGTCCAAGAGTCTAATGTGGATTTAGGACCAATTTTTTAGATATTCCATAGTAATGTACTCCCATATTTAAACAACTGATGGCAGGAGTCGGCTGAATTAAGATGCTTATACTTCAACATTATGGCTAGAGTTTGTCATTGCTTCATTTCTATAGGTGTGTCCACATCTATTGCAGGTGGAAACTACACACATAAAAGTCTACAAATGTTAATGTGCCTGCCAGCAAGCAAAATGAACCTATTGCATTGGCATTTTGATGCATGGCTATGAAAATAAATGGTCTAGTTGGGTATTATTTGATTGGCTTGGGCATCTTGCCTTTGTTGTATACTAAATTATACCTAGGGGGTTTTTTTTTTCTTTTTGGTTAAGAAGTCTAGTAGGTGTTGGGTACTCTTGACACCAAGAGTTCTTAAATTGTCCAACCATAAAGTGGTTTAATATTTTTCAGTATTATATTGCATGTTGTATTTATAGCCATCCTTCTGAAATGCATCTGTCTCCTTGATTCAGTCATTTAACTGATTTTTTTCCTAAGGAAATTATGCCTTCTCTTTCAAAATGCTGGTGGTAGTGTTAGAACATTTTGTATTAACAAATTAACACAACCAATTCTTTCCTTGTATATACACGCACAATTCTTATTAGTATTATTTCAGTAATTTAGACCAACATGCTAGTTTTGGCATGATAAAACATGTTATTTAGGTTAACCTTAAAGCTTGCCTGCTTGCTTGTTTGTAGAATAGTGTTTTTGTTATTATTGTTATTCTTTAAAAACAAAAACTCAGAAATATCAGGAATGTCAAGTCTGGTCTGTCTTGGGTTTTTTTGCCAGAAAAAAGTGAGTCTCTTAAGATGTGTAGTGTGAACTCTCATAACTTAAACAGGTCAGGAGTATTAAGCCTTTAACAAAAACATTTTTTCAGCCAAATCTTCATTGTGCAATAGAGTTAAATGAGTATTAACAAACAAAACTGCCCTAATTGCACTAGGTTGAGCCAAGAAGAATGCAAGCAGGAGCAGTATACACTGTAGCTCAGAGTTGTGCCAGTATAATTTATACTCTATTTACTACTACTTAAAGTCCTGCTCTGGCAAAGAATTTAACCAGTACTTAATTAAATTTGCCTAGAATTTAACCAATACAGAACATTTATCAAAGAAGATTGCCTTCCAGTTTTGCAGAGTTCTACTTAGTAGCTAATTGAGGGGCTTAAGAATAGGAACAAGCAAGCAATTTTCATTTTCTTCTGTGATCAGAGCAAGACTTAAAATCAGATCTCTGGTGGTAAAAAAAAATTCTTAAATACCAGGGCTATAGAGTAGTTGTGGGCAATGTTTAGAATTGCATGTTTTCCTTCCTATGTTTTAAAATCACTTTTCATAGAAGAGCCCATTCCAGCAAATGGCAAATGTGAATGTCATATTTGAACATTCTACTGTTCTGCTTCACTTTAATTTGTTCTTAAAAAACATTGATTTTCAACTAGATGTTTAAATATGAATTTTATAACGACAGAAGCCAGCCTGAAGTATGATAAAAATTACATTTGATTTCAACATGCTTTTGCTACACAGACACACACAATTCAAATACTAACAGTGTAAGCATATTTCTTGTGCACGCAGAAAAAATCATAATGCATATCCAGATGCTTATTGGTAAATTATGCATTCAAATACTCTGAGAAAGATAAACTTGATCAATCAGCTTTAAGACGCCTACACGTTAGTGCAAACCTATACTCTATGGCTTGCAGTGGCTTTAAATGAAAAGCAAACTTGGAAAATTAAAGTGCAGCAAAAATGTCTATGCAGAATACTGCAGTGTATTTTTAGGCTGATGAGTTCTGAGATAATACACTTGCCACTCAAGCCAGCTTGTGATCTTCATCATGCAAGAAAGTCTTTCCTCTAGGAAATGTATTGCTCATACTTTTTTAGGGGTTGGTTCTTTCTGGTCATTTCTAATTTTATTGGTCTTTTTGGGGACTCCAAGCACTGGGCTAGTGATTTTGGTGGCGAGTTTTGGTGGACCACTCCGACCGCTGCGTCCAGCATTTTGATTTTTATTCTGGGATGTTCGCAGCTTTTGTTCTTGCAGTCTCTGTTCCCACCTCTAGAGAAATAATTTCAAGACAAAATGCTGAGTTAGAGAAAAATGTCACAATATAAAGCTATGGATAAAAAATAAGTTCAACTGTTGATACTAAAGCTGCTTCAAGAACTTAGTAGTTTACTCACCACTGCTTACAATATATCACCACTGTCAAAAGTAAAGGTTCTGATCCCAGGTTCCTTGCACTTCGCAAGTTTCCACTGATTTCAGTGATGCCCTCTTAAGAGTTAAATGAAATCAGTGGGACTTCCCTAAACATAAGAATCTGGGTGTACAGACCTCTTTGGAGGACCAATTGACTTACACTAACCAATTGATTATTTGCTTTATAGAATATATGAGATAGTGGTTATGCTAAGTAAGGCCTAGCATAATTAACAATGCACTGAAACTCCCAGAATGCTTCAAGGAGGTTGAGAAGTTAGCGACTGACATTCTGATAATCACCATCTGACCCTTGAATAGGAATGCTGACTTTATGCTAAAAATTGCAAGCAAGCAGCTTTTTTGTTGACGGAAACCGCATGGCTGAACCGCAAAAATAAAAATTAACTTTGTGTTATGCAAGCAGAGTCTGGAAAATATTATAGTTAGGTCATTAGAAATTAACATAAGAAGTGTAAAGATTATAATAAAGAGAGTATCACCTGATATTATAATATAGATGAGTTCACTAGTAACCAACAGAAGTAAGAATTAGAAATGTATATGTATACATTATCATATATAAGTAATAGTAAAGTTATGTTAGATGCCTCACTGTCAGAGTGTGGACAGTTTTGTATCTTTTGTCTAAAAAAAGATAAGGGACTCCTTTTAAATGAGCTGTTCACCAGTTCTGAGACTACTGAATCAGGCAGCCGCACCTAGCCTCCGGGTTAGAAAGCCAGGGCTTGATTTGGGAACCTCGTGAACCAACAGACCTCCTTAGTTTATGACTTTGTGAAACAATAAAAGTTTTAAATTGAACATCCAGGTCTGAGCCTGTGCTTAATTCAGTCCTTACATAATTCGGCACAAACTCACACAGAATATACCCATTTGATTTCGTTTCAGGTAAACAGAGAGCAACCCAACCCTTTTAAAGAATATATTGAAACATCATCATGTAGCAAAGTTGAGTTTATGTTCTAGTTTCTCCTTTTTATTGGGTAAGGAAAGGCAGGAAATAACCAGGCTGTTTTGGATAAGTGAGGCAAATAACTATGTAAGGTGCTGAACATTTTAGCAGAAGGACGTGTGCTGCTTTTCCTAAGCTGACAAAATATCTAGCATAATTCCTAAGAAGTTCTACAGACCAACAGAAAGTCTTATATTATTCCAGGCAGCCTATGTAGAATTTGTTTAATTGGTTATGCTTACCTTGAATCTTTTATTTAGCTGATCTTTCCATTTTTCAACTAAACAGCCATCAAGAAGCATCAGCCTGCAAATTTCAATGAGCACAAACATTCTATGTTAAAAATACAAATATCTAGTTTCCTGCATATCAGTACCTAAAACATAAAATACTTAATTTTACATACTTAGTCAGTCATTGTTGCAATTGATTTACTATAGACAAGAAATATTTTCCAAATATTTTCCAGTCCAAACAAATTGAGCCTAAATTCAAATTTTATACAAGCAAACAAACAAACAGGTTTTTTTAACATACATGTTTTTCTTCTAAAGCCTTTGTAACTCAAACAGGACAGCCTGGCATATCTAATACCTAGTGGTTGGTGGCATAGCAAGTTCGCTGAGTACCTGGAGCAGGGTTGAAGGTGGGGTGTATACCAACCATGGTAGATGGGGTGGGGGAAGTAGTATGGGGGAAGGGAAGGGAAGGGAAGTCTTACCTTCCTGGGCCGCTGCTGCTACTGCTTAGCATCAGAGTGACAGCTCCCATGGTTGGCCTTCCTTAAAACAGATCTTGGTGCCCCGTTTACTCCCTCCCCTTTCCCCCCAGTACATATAAGTTAGGAGCCAGACTCTGCCTCTTCTGGCAAAGCCTTCCTGGGGCGAAGGAATGGCATTCTGTTTAACACACTTACTCCCCCCCACCCCACCATACACTGCTGGGTGCAGTGCTGTCAGGCCTTCCCCACTGCAGGCCTTCCCCACTGCTGCAAAGGCTCCCAGTGGGGGAAAGGAACACTATTCAACTTGCCCCACTCACCATCCTTCAACCCCCAGACATACTGCTTGGTGCAGTGCAGAGCTTCCTCTGCCACAACAAAGACTAACAACAGGGGATGAAGGGATTCTGGCACCCCCTCATGGTCAACACCCAGTGGCCTTGCCCTAGTTATGCTACTGTCTAGCACCTAAGAAAAAATTTTGGAGCCTCCATTTTTACTTGCAGGTGTTCTGTAGATGAAAATTACCCTGGCTTGACCATGGGTAGAGAAGAACAATGGGCTGGCTATCTAGGCCCATGCCAATCATATCCCTTGTGATACATGTTTGATACAAATATCAATCAAATACTGTATTTACTAGAATATGAGACAACCCCCAATAATTAGATTCTATATATAGAAAATGTATAAACTTATTATAATTTTTCAGGTATAGAATCTAATTATTGGAGGCTTGACTTGATTTTATCCCTCTCCCACTGCTACAGCAGAAAAAATAAATCTGGGGGGTCAGGTAGCTCACTTGCCCTCTGTCCCATCATCTTTCTCCCCGATCCTTCCCTACTCCTTACAGTCAGACCCTGCTCTCCTTGAGAATATGGAAGTGAGGACAAAATCTGAAAACACTGGGAGCATCTACACGTGCAGTTAATGTGAAGCAATAAACCCTGTGCATATTGCACTGGGGTTTATTGCTCCCATCTACACATGCACCCATATGGCAGGAGGCACTGGGGGGGTTACCCTGTCAGCCCAGGGCTGCTCCCCCTGGCTCAGTATGCTGTGGAGGGACAGGCTGGGGCATGAGAGTGCTCCAGTACATGGCTAGCTGGCACTGAAGTACCCTCATGCCCCAGCCAGCTGGGGCAGCATCTACACGTATGCTGCTATGGTGTAAAAAACTCCACAGCAGGATAGTACTTGCATTTGCAAGTACTATCCTAGTACAGAGTTAATCAGTTTACTCCAGCCTAATAGCATACATACATGTAGATGCATGACATTTAATGTGGAGCTAATTAGCCCACTCTGCAGTAAAGATCTCATATAGACATGCCCCTAGACCTGTACCTGTAGTACAGATACCCATAAACTTAGTTCATGCAAAATTCTGACGATTTTACCTTTTCTGAAACTGCTGCAAGTTTTAGCACAGGTACCCCATAAACATACTTTTAAGAAGCATATTTATACCTACATATATATATATAGTACAAACTATGCATGATATTAGTTCAAACCCAAAAGGCTCATGATTTACCATACAGTTCTTTGGACTGGGCCCCAGCAGAGTCAAGAGCATTTGAAGCCAGGGTGACCTCACAGCATGGCTCAGTATGTATATATACTCCAGATATCCCCAACAAAGGATCCATGTGTTAAATAGCGTCCCACTCATGACTGGAACTAGGTGTTTTAGGATCTCCAAAAAAATATATGCAGATGAGGTGCAGGGCAACCTGGTCCACCTCCACCACATGGAGGGGAACTGCACTAATTATATGTGACAGGCTGAGAGGCAACATAGGGATTCTGGGTGAACCGTTTGTGGCCTATTTGGAACTCTCTGATGATGTTTGCCAGACATTTAAGGCTGACAAAGATACAGGAATCACTGGAAATGGGAAAGAACACTGCAGCTCAGATGCAGGAGTGTAGAGGAAGTAAAAAATGTATTTAGTGTAGTGGCCCACCATGACTTGAAAAAGCTGGAACTGAGGAGGACTTCACTCCATGGAAATGGTATATTATTCAGATGAACTGCACTATCCTATCCTAGCAGTAGGTTTTTATCAGTATGCTTGCCCAATCTGGGCCATGTGTTTTATAGTCATGCTCAGTGTTGGCTGCAAAGAATCCGTTTCATAATTGGTTTCTATTACTGGGCTCATGCTGCTTTTGAAAGCAATTTAATGACAAACAACATGTTTAAAGAGTTTTCTTTGTATGCAAATAGAAGACAAGGGGCTTTTTCCCCTATGCTGATTGGGAAAAAACCTCATCTTGTATTCAAGTAAATATGGCATGAAGGTAAATAAATTATTCTTGCTATGTAAGACAATACAAGGCCCAATTATTTCAGCCACTGCAAGGAAAGCTAGAAACTGGATGACTCGAAATGTCAAATGTCGGAGCTGGCCTGTAGCCTGACTCAGTACTGGCTGGAACACATGGATTAAACTGGTGGGAAATACTGGTTCTGAATTTATGTGGCTCCCATGATCCATCACCTGCCACTTCAGCTGGGAAATTCTACCATGCATACTGTGCACTCTGATATACTGATTTCATTGGTATTTGTTTGTGATTAGTATGTTAGCTAGTATAGGCTAGTATCTCACACAATTTGTTAAGCTAGCTGACCCAGTGATCTGACCCAGTATTACAATCGTTGTGCTTCTTTGTTCCTAAGCACAAGTAAATTATGGAGGTATAAAGACTTGATATGATACTACTTTGTCTAATGGTTTGTTTATCTTATATAACTATTTTACAAATGTTTCAGAAATATTAAAGATATATGGTATATCTCATCCTGTAAAGTTGGCTAGCATTAGTACAATATAATAAGAAAGACAGGCCTCAAAAAGTGAAAACAATAGTAACAAAATTTTGGAAGCTTCAGAAAAGGTCTAAAATATTTTCACCTAAAATCACAACCTCACCTCCTTAAAGTATAACATGTCACAGTCTAGACATAAGTATGCTGTCACTTTGGAACACTGGGATTTCCAACTCTCCACACTTCTATGCAGCACCCCTTTCAAGCCTTACTTGTTCATGAGATATGGAACCTAATAGCTATTGACTTTCCTGGTCAATATAATACTATCTTTTTTCAGACTTCGTAGATTTCAGCTAAGACACGTGTTAGCCAGCTGAATAAAGCAACACGGTGCTATCAATAAGCACAATTTAATGTGATACTTAACTGCTAAGCAAGGATCTGTACTGTCTCATATAGGGCCCAATTCTCCAACTGCCTTGTTACCTGTGCATCAGTGCAAAATGGGTATAAAATGCTACTTGTGCTGACAGCATTTGCAGCCATGTTCAAGACAGTGGAGAATGAAGCTAATATAATACTTAAGTACGCTGTACTAGTCATGCTTACTATGAATGAAGTTGTAACATGATATATTCTTAAGGGCTTACATTTTGTCCAGAACAAATTACAAGGTAGAATCCTAGCCGCATTGAAGTCAAGCAGTGATTTGCCATTGACTTCCCTGGAGCCAGGATTTCACTCATTATGACTTCTGACATTTGAAAAAGCCACTGTAAATGAAACCATTCTGTTTACATACCAGTGAGTTCAACAGGAAACACATATAATGGTTTGTGCTTTCTTTTTTCAAATGCATTTTAGTTCAGTATATGAAATTAAAAACCTCAATGCCCTTTACAAATCATCCACAACATATTTGCTGAATTGTTTGTTTTTCCATTGTAATTGAAAAGCAGATTGCAATCTGTCTGTGATAATAAAAATTTCCTATACATATGAGATCCTAGAGGTCATGCCACAGGAAAAAGTTGGAGGTTAAAACTGGGTTCTAAACTCAGTTTTGACACATCTAATTTGTGATTCTTTTCACCCATCTGTGCCTTACAGCCCCTGTCTATAAAATTTGGCATTGCAACAAAGATTTCCTAAAAATTAACTTATCTTAAAGTATTTTCAGATCCTTAGGGAAAAGATGCTATGTAAATTTAAAATATTATTAATATGAACTTGTACAAAAATCTTTGTTAAGTTTTAATAAAGTTACTCCAATAATTAATATAATCTTTATACTAACTACATAGAGGTTAGTATACATAACCCATTAAACTTCTTTATGTAACTGTTCTATGATCCTTACATTTTGGATTTTCAATTAACAATATTGTCCCACAAAAATCCAGTGTACACAGTTTCCAAACAACCTTGACTTCAACCACAAGCACATATTTACCTGTTGCTATCTGAAATCATGGATTTGCAGGGATTATATATATTTCCACTATTTGTCCCCTTTCTTTTAAATTTGATTAAATAGATCCTTGTACAACACTATAGTTTCTTACCTGGAATGCCATTCATAACACATGATCAGGACATCTTGCTTTGGTTGAAGAGGTGGACACTGGCAGGATGAATTTGTAATAAGAGGCACTTGTGACCGAGGGATAAGTGTTGAGGACTTCAGTATGTCTTTCACTTCAACCACTGTCGTTACTTCATTGCAGCTCCTTCTTTCCACTTCCTTTACTTTAGCATGAATAACTGCAGTTTGAAAAGTATATAAGCAAGGACAAGATTTAAGGAATACTCAGGATTTCAGGAAATATAATTTAAAACTAAATAAAGCTTTTTCATATCATATAAGCTCCTGCTTAAGTTGTAAACTGAGGCAAGAACCATTTCTTCTTATGTGTGTATGCACATGGCCCAGGGCACAGGAACCTGATTCTAACTGGCTTTTCAACCTGATTCTCAAAACATAAAGTTGAGCATGTCCCTGTTGCTGGTTCGTTCCTATCCTGCAAACCATTACCCTATAGACAACCCACTATAGACAACCCCGTGGCCTCCAACGATTCTAACTCACAGAAGTAAGTTGTTTGTTCATTCCCAACATATTATTATTTATGGTTACTTTGACATATTTACATTATGACATAGAGATTTACTATGAAACCCATTGTCCTTTCAATAATAAAACCATTCAAACTTCTGAAGGTTAGCTTATGTCTAGAAATGAGATTGTCAAAACCTCAAGGTGTATGTTAAGAATTTCAGATGCCTTAAAAATGAGTATGGGTCTAAATAAAAAGTAGCGTACATAGCTAAGGGGTTTCAAAATGTACATAGTTAATACTGTTTCTTCCTTTAAATGAAAGTCATTGAAAAATTCTTGCAAAAGCATTATCCTGCCTTGATATTGGATTATATTTTAAGAGAACAGGTACACAAATTAAATAGTCACTGAAACTTGTTTCCCTAGCTGTAGAAAGGAGAAACACATGGTGACATTTGGGTTCTGTACTGCTAAGCATCTGAAGAACACTGCAAAACTTCATAGATTTTAAAAGAGGCAATTCACTCCTTCAGTGAGAGGGTTCTGATCAAACTTACATCAGGGGTTTTAAGAAGAGCCTGCAAATCCTTTTCAGAAAGTTATTTTCTCAATAAACTGCATTAGTAACTGGTAAATTCCAGAAATACAGCAAGATATTTTACGGAAGATCTTGCCATTTTATCATCTCTATTATGAATGGAAAATAGAAAGTCTGCTGCCATCAGACTGATGGGAAACGCCTGTATCAGATGACACATTTTCCAAGCCAGCTTGTGCTTTCTTCACATACACAAAATTCCTATTGAAAGTGACAGGTGTTTTTGAGTGAGTGGGGAAGGATTGGCTCTTACTGAAAGACTTCTTTTACAGGACTCAGCACTCAGGTGAGTCCAGCATGAGGAAAAATAGAAGAACAGGGAAGTCAAATGACAGAGACTGGGCAGGTCTACACATTCATTAATGTGCCATAGTTACTGCACTAAATATTAGGTTTAGTACTTGTATCAAATGAAAATAGGTAAAGACTTATTATAGGTAAAAACTTATTATATACTTCCTAAAAAAGCATTTTGTTGCTGGGAACAGTTTAAAAAAAATAAAATAAAATCAGAACAAAAGCCAATTGTGTTAACCAATTGTGATTTTTTTTGTATTTAACCAGTTGTGATTGGTTCATTGTGATTTTTTTGTTTGTTTGTTTGTTTTTAACAGCCTGGCCCAAATCATCAGAAAGATATGTTGGTTATATATATTATTCTAAACCAGATTTTCAGCAAAATAAGAATTTGATTCGATATTTCCCCTGTATTTTCTCCCTATTCCTCTTCTGATAGTAAATTACCTATTGATTTTGGAAAAGGAACTCTAAGAACCTCAAAGCTAAAATCTTGATTGTAGACATAATGAATGCAATGTGATGCTTTCAGTTTCTCTAAAGGCAGAACATGAATCTGCAAGCTTCATTCAGATAAACTCATGCTGAAGCACATTTCATGTTAAGTTGCTTAAAGTACAGTCATTTTAAGTTGCTGCTTTTTCATGCATTTTAGACAAATGCAGATAATGCAGAAGTTCAGTGTTCTACCAGTTCATAGCCTTAGCTTCACCAAAGTGCAATGATTTAATACAAATGCGTTTACCAATGGTAAATGCCCATTTCTTTTTACGAAGGGCCTCCTGACTTCACGTAAGTGTTTGTTTAAACCTTGAAGATGTAAGCAACTAACCTGATCATGTAATCTGATACAAATATATCATGTTATAATGTTTATTGTAATAAAACCTAACATCCATATTTTGTAATAAATGAATTCCAGTAACACCCCTCCCAGAAACAGCACCTGTAGATTGTTATAAATTATATTAGTACATGAGAAATCCACTGTTGATTTTACAGACTTTATTACTAAAAGGTAAAAAATATAAATAGTTTTTCTTACTAACTTGTGTTTAGAAATTATTTTTAGAGATCAAAACATGTATATTGCCTCTGTGTCATGCCATGTATAATAAAAGTCATGAGCCAGGTCCTCAGCTGGTAAAAACTGTTACAGCAACATTGACTTTAAATGATCTCTAGCAACTGACACAACTTGAGTATCTGATCATATGATTGTAATGGCTAGCATGCAAAATATAGTAAATTTTATGATGACCGAAAATAAGTCTATGACATAATTTGTAAGTAAATAACAAAGTTGCTTTTCTAGCTTTCCTTGCCTCTTCACTTTCATTCCTTTCATATAAACTCTTTTCAGCTGGTTGGAACTGCAAAATTGTATTTACATGGCCAAAAAAGATTCCAGTTTCCCTGACAAAGAAAAATAAACACTGCCATCCTCAAAGTCTCCAGCTGTTTTGTGCATCTAAATACATTAATCACCTCAGGTAAATTTGTTAATATAGTAACAGACTTTTTTTCCTCTCAATTCTTCTAAACAATCTCGTTGTCCCACTAAATTGTATTAGGAAAATCTTTTATTATAGAAACACTGCACCACCCTGGTGAGTTTTAATGACTGAAAAGCTCTAGAGATTTGCTATTTGCTATTTTAAGGAAAACAAAGTGAGATGTTTCCAAGGTAAACAATTTTTTATAGTCTCAGAGAATGGTGTGCATTTATGACTAATTTATTGGTTTGCTACAATTGATAGACCCGCTTCTTTTCGTTTTAAATTATTTGCCCTCATAACGCAATAATACCAAACACAGCAGCTGAAAAAAAAAACCTGTAAGAACATAAGAACTGCCATTTACTGGGCCAGACCATAGGTTCATCTTGCCCAGTATTCTGTGTCATAGTAGCAGAGTGGATGAGAAAAGGGAGAGTAAACTGGGTAGGACCGGGGTGTGTTTTTTCACTGATCCTTTCTCCCTGTAGCTTCCAGCATTTTAAGGTCTAGGAAATTCTGATTCGGAGCCTGTATCCATAACTCCCATGTTCAATAGCTACTAATGCCCCTTTCCTCCAAGAATTTGTCCAGTCCCATTTTGAATCTGGCTAAACTGCCAGCTTCCACAATATTTGGTGGCAATGAATTCCATGCTTTAATGAGTTCACACGCTGTGTGAAAAAGAACTTCCTTTTGTTAGTTTGAAGCATACACCTACTAGTTTCATGTTATGACCCTCTAGTTCTTGTATTGTGAGAGAGAATAAATAATAAATACCTATTTATTTTAAACTCTTATCATGCCTCACCCCCTCCCCATCTCAAACCCCCTCAAGGAAACTTTGACATGATTTCCCTGCTGCACTTACTGTAGCTGTAGTTCTTGGTCAGGTATGTTGCTAGGGTTGGCTTTATCTTTTTGCACTTGCAGCGATCTTTAAACAAACAGGAAAAAAGCATAGGGAAAATGTGAATTGACACTATGTCAAGCATAGGATTTTTTTAAGGGAGTGATGAATCAGTAGGAGACGCACCATGGTTTACATTCTTGCAGTCAAATTCTTGAGGTCTTTCTTGGACCATCACATCCTGAGTAAAATCCATCCACTTCACATCTGAAAACACAAGATAGAAACTGCACTCAAGCCATGCCAAGAACCCAGCACATGACAACAAAGAAAAGCCCCATTGTGAATAAACAGATTAAAATAATTTTTGAAAGTTGTGCAGGTACTTTAGAAAGGGATGATCTGTCCTTGAGCTGGGGACTGGACTAGATGACCACCTCCTGAGGTTCCTTCCAGTCTTATTTTTCTATGATTCTATGAAAAAGAAACCCACAGGCATCCTACTTAGCTTCTACAATAGTCATCTCCTGCAATCAGCCTGCTGGCTCCATCATCCCTGGAAGCGCTTGTCTGCGGGAGGTCCCCTGCTTGCCCTAACAGCCCTTGAAGCTGCATCAAGTGATGCCGACAGGGTTTCAGCTGGGGACTGCCAGTGGGTCCCTAGAAGCTGCATTAAGTGGCCAGTGATGCTGGCAGGAGTTCAGCTAGGGTTTCATGGACATAGGGCATACTTGGACTCACCACGCTGCCAGCTTGCCCCTAGCTCCCATCTTCCAGGCTAGTAAGAGGCACTAGGAGAGGGCAGCTCTTCTCCCTGATCTGCTTCTCGGGGCCCTACCAAGGGGAAGCCAATGGCTCTTTACCTAGCTGGATTTGTCTTGGAGTTTCAGAGATGTTTGGAAGAAGGGCCAGATCAGCATTTCTCAACCTGTGGGTTGTGACCCGAAAGTAGGTCCCATGAATATATGAAAGGGTTGTGAACAAACTTTTAAAATGGATTAACAAACATTAAAAGTGGATTTGCCTTGAAAGGAGAAAAATGTTTGGCTTTCCCTTTGCAGGCTGGCAGAGTTCCCCTCAGTGCTGTAGCAATGAAGTTTGGCACCCAGGGCAAAGCCTGAAGTGGCAGCCTACCCTCAGCCCGGGAGTGAACGCAGAGGCAGGAACTGCCCTTCCCCTGTTTCCATGTCTCCCCAAATGAGCTGCTCATGGTTGTGTCCTGTCCCAGCTGAGCAGCACCTGTTGGCGCCCTTTTGTTTTGGCTTGCCCCTAGGGTAGCCATCATAGAGGACATTTACATTTTCTGCTACTCTGTCCTCTATCAGGGCCAGCCCATCCTATACTGTGAAACCTACGGCCGCAGGGGACTCCAGAGCTAAGTGGCCTCCTGCATCCGGCCGCTCGCCATACCTCTCCCTGCCTCCCCCGCCTCTGCTGGCAGCTTCTTTGGGGCAGGGGCCCCAAAACTTTCTTGCAGGGGGCCCCGAAGAATTGTGGGCCGGCCCTGTTCTCTATAGATACGAAACCTGGTGCCTGTATGTCCTCTATTTTTATCTTGAAGGGACACTGTGAATTTTCACTTGAGAAAAGTAGAAGACATAAAGGTGCTGGGTTTTGTCTCAGTAGAGGACGGAGGACAATCGGACAACACAGGAAAAGTGCAATGTGGGAACAGGAGAGGTGTAATGTGGCTAAGCGCCCTGTGATGGCCACCCTACTCGCCCCCCTCTGCTACCGCACTGGTTCCCCAACACTGGGAGACCAGGGGCGGGAGCGAGGGGACTGGGCACGGATGTGAACAAGTGGGACCTGGTACAAAAAAGGCTGGCAAGCGGGCGAAGCTGCGCCCCAGGAGAGCGGCTCTGCCAGCGCTGGCTGTGTGAGGGGAGAGGTCCTCCTGCCGGCTGAGCCAGGGGTGCTGCCCCAGCGCCGCGCCCGCGCCCGCGCCCCCGCCTCACCCGCCGGCAGGTCCGTGACGATGGCCTCAGGGGAGATGCACACGCCGCGGTCGTACACGGGCAGGTCCTCGCAGGCCAGGCTCTCGGGCCAGCTGTGGTTGTAGCGCTTCATGAGCGGCTCGCAGCCGTCGCGGGCGCGCTGGCACACGGACTTGCAGGGCTTGATGGGGTCGTAGAGGAACTCCAGCGTGCAGATGGGCGCGTACATGGCGCAGAGGAAGAAGCGGAGCACGGGGCTGCAGCCGGTGGCCACCAGCTCCTCGTACTGCTCGCTAGCCAGGACGGCGTTCTCCTGCGTGCTGTGGTGCAGGTGGTTGGGCATCCGCGTGATGTTCCAGGGCATGGCCCGGCACATGGGGATGCGCACGGCCTCGCACGGGGCGCCCGCGCCCGCCCGCAGCCCCAGCGCCAGCACCGCCAGCGCCGCCAGCATCTGCCCGGCCGCCGCTCAGCTCCTCCTGGCTCCCGGCGGGCTCCCCGCAAGGGCGACGCGAGCTCGGGCCCCGGAGCGGTCCTCTCGCCTCCGGGCTCACGGCATCCGCGGACAGCCATGCAGAGGGTAGGGCCGGATTTATACCAGTGCCCCGGGTGACGTGGGGGCTGAGCCTGCTTCTCTGGCAGCATCATTCATTTGGGATGTGTGTGTTTCTTTTCAGACACAGTGACATCACCTCCACTCACTCGGCTTAATCCCCCGGCGACATCACTACGCTTCTCAGTGTGTTGCAGTTTGGAGCCGTGCAATAAATTCCTGCCAGAGGAAGAGAGGAGAGAATAAAAGAAAGAGAAAAGGGAAGAGGGAAAAGCAAAGAAACAAAAGCAAAAGGAAAAGAAAAGCAAAAGAAAGGAGAAAAGAAAAGAAAGGCAAAAGAAAAGGAAAAAAAGAAAAGAAAGGGAAAAGAAAAGAAAAATAAGGCGGGGGGGAAGTAAAAGAAAAGCAAGTGCTTCCCTCATCTCTCTCCCTCTTTGGTCTACAAATTCAGATGCAAGTTAAGAAGAAAGGGAGGGGAAGAATAACTGAGCAAAGAACCAAGGGCTTTTTAATCAGGGCTGAACTCCCATATTTTCAGTAAGAAACTTTTGCAGCTTTTGGAGGGAAACACCCCCCCACCCCACCCCTGTTATTTTATCTGTGGCCTGTAGGGGGTTAGGGAGCTAACTGTTTCAATAGCCCAAAATGTCCGTGCTACACACAGCACTGGAAACACAAGCTGGGAAGTAGGTTGGGTTGTACTGGCTGGGGTGACAGCAGCTGATCCGAGCTGGGGACCGAAAACTTCAGTGCAGGACTCCAAGAGTCCCCCGTCACTGCTGCTGTTTAAGAAACGAGCACAAGAAACTGTAAGGGCAGAGATTTAAAATTAAGATTTAGTGTTTTAAATCACTAAACACTAGAGGGTCACAAAGGGCTTTATAATACCCAAAGGGCTATATCACAAAAACCCTGCAGACTATCTACACGCCAATAGTTTTAGCCCTTTCAGTAGGAGAAAGCCTTTCATGCCATGTAAGTCTTCCCTTACCTCATGGTAATTCAGACCTGAACCCTGTGTTCAGTGGAGTTGTTCCAGATTTACACCTAATTAAAAAAGAGCTGAATGTGACTCTGTATGGATAGAGACCTAATTCTGCCCTTATGGGTGACTGGTGCCACCTTAGTTGGGAAGGGGGGCACGTGCCCCCTCAGCGACCAGTCAGCAACCAGGGGGAGGTACCCCCACAGCCAAACTTGCTAATGGGGAGGGGTCCCCCACAGCTGATCGCAAGGTGGCCGATTACTGCAGCCACTTCTGGGAGCACCATGGTGCTCCACTCCCTGGCTGACACTTGCAGGGGGCTCACAGGCACTCCCACCTGCCCCCCTGCCTATCCCATCCCCTAAGCGGTGAGCATGGCCATTCAGGGGGTGCACCGGCACTCTCAAGAGGTCCCGTGCACCCCCTATGCATCACCACTGTCTGCCCTCAAGTGACCCAACAGCAAGTGTCTTAATAGCAAGCTGAAGGTAGAATGTAGCTCTAGCTCAGAGTTTCCCAAACTTTTGATACCCAGGGCATCCTGGGGGTTTTTCTTGATTAAAGTTGACCATACACTTCACTTGCTGGTCTGTGGGCTAGATCCTATTTGTAGGTCCCATTCAGTGGGGCCAGCCTGGCCAGGGTCCTATCCCACCCATTTTTTGCAGTGTGCTTCTACCACTCTCATGGCACACTAGTGTAACCACTCTCACGGCACAGTCATTAGGAATCACTGTTCTCACTAGGAGTTTCCTGTCCTGACTCATGAAGTTTGAACAAGTTGGGATGAATGTTTGGAAATCAGGGAGACATGTTTTTCTGCTCACAGGCGGTAGCTGCAGCCACCCTCTGTCCTATACTTCCAGTGGCCTCCGGCTCAGACTCCCCCTCTGTTCTCTAGGACAGTGTTCCCCAACCTTTTCCAGCCCAGGGCACATGTACATGAATAAAAATTTTCTGTGGCACACCTGTTAAGGCATTCCCCATCCTCATACCTATTGTAGCTCATTGCAGCTCATTGCCACGGCAAAATTTTGCAGCATACCTATGCATTTCTGACAGCACACTTTTGTGCAGCAGCACACTGGTTGGGAAACACTGCTCTGGACATGGATCAGAAGAGGCTGCCAACTTAGGCCAAGGGGTTTCCAAGAGACATGGGGCATGAAGGAAAATTCATGTGCTTGGGGTGAGAGTGGTGGTGGTAGGCACCAGAGAGCAGATAAGAGGAAGTAACAATGAATTCCCACCAAAGCCTCATTTGAAGAAGTTTCTCCTTACTCCTAGCTGTTCACATCTACACAAGGTGCTACTATGCAGTGGTTACTACGCATTTATTTAGTACTTGTATAATCAAGTAGTAAATAAATGCACAGTAACCAGAGTTACTGCGCACTAGCACTTGTAAATGCCTTTTTTGTGCTGCTACTGCTTTGCTGCAATGTGCTACTGTGCAGTATTATTCAGTTACTGTGCAGTGAGCGTCTTGTGTAGACATGCCCACTGTGTCCAAAGGGCACACAAGTTGACATGAGTGTTAGGACAATAAAACAGCTCTGGAGCTTAGAATCATAAAAGCCCAGAGAAATAGGGCTGGAAAGGACTTCCAGAGGTCATCTAGTTCAGCATTTCTCAACCTGTGGGTCACAACTCAAAAGTGGGTCACACTATGAACAGACTTTAAAAATGGATCAACAAACTTTAAAAAGAGATTCTTCTTTAAAAAAAGAAAAAACTTGGGAACCTGTGGCTTTTCCCTTGCAGGTTGGCAGAGTTGCAGCCTGTAAGGGGCTGCTTAGGGCTTCCTATGCAACACACACACAAACCCTTCCTGCCCGACACACTGGGGACTAGGACCTGGAGCCAGGGGGGCAGCAGATCAGGACTGAGGGGCACAGCATCAGGACTGGCCTTTGATGATTACAAATGGGTCCTGCTACACAAAAGGTTGAGAACCACCGATCTAGTCTAACCCCTTCCTGAGGCAGGATCATCCCTATGCAAACCATCCCATACAAACTAATCTAAACTGTACATAAAACTATCTTCGGCCCCAACACAACACAGACCTGACACGGGTCAAGCAGGGGGACCCCAACAGCCAACATTATGCTTCTATGAAATGTTGTCAATGTATGCTCAAGAGATCCCAGGTAGAGGGCCACACCACCCTGAGCAGAGGGACGAGACCTTTTAGCCAGGAACCTCTGGCTTTGGTCCCAGCAGGAGCATTCACACAGCCCAGTCAAAGTCCCCACTGTAGCCAACACCCAATGCCTCTGAGGAAGGCTTAAAAACACTCTGAGACGTGTAGCAGAAAAGGGGTAGAGGCAACCAGTAAAGCCCACAAGCCTGAGAAATACCCATACGTGTCCAGCTAGCACCTATGTTGGGAGTGGTGGGGAAGAAGTAAACTAATGGCCGCAAGACAAGTAGGAAAACACATTGCTTTAGCCTGTTCCTGATCCATCCTCGCCACCTCAGTGCCCTGCTCCTCAGAAATGAAGAAAAAGGAAGAGTAGCAGGAAAGCAGCCCGTCCATTTCCCCACACACTCAACTACTTGGTGACTCGCTGGAAACACAACCAAAAGTATAAAATCCTGCTTTCTATATGGAGCATGGATGGAGGGGTGCCCCTTTGTTGAGTAAGAACCTGCCACCGTGCCAACAGCAGAGGGAATCCCCTCTCCCTGCTTGAAATCACAGGATCATAGTGATTCACATGGTAAACCGGAGAACAAAACAAAAATGATCCAGTGCATGGGAGACCAGAGTTATAATGGACAAAAAGCTGAAAGAACTAGGGTTATTTAGCCTGGATAAGAGAAGACTGAGAGGGGATTTGATAACAGTCTTCAAATACCAGAAGGGCAATTACAGGAAGGATGGAGATGGACTTTTCTCTGTGGCTGCAGGGGACAGGACTGCTCCAACTTTATTTTTTGTGGGGAGGGCCTAAGATAATGGACCTGTGGAAAGTTTTACTCATTTCAGGTGATAACCTTCTGCGGCGGGCCCTCAGGCCCCCAAGTACTTGGCTCCTCTGCTAGGAGCAATGGCCTCAGGGTGCAGCAGGGGAAATTTAGGTTGGAGATTAAGACGGACTTTCTCTGAGGCTGGTCAGGCACTGGAACCAAAGGCAGAAACAATGAGCCTTCATGCTTGGACACTTTCCAGAGCAGGTTAAACAGACACCTGGCTGGGACAGTTCAGTCCAGGAGGATCCCGCCTGGAGCAGGGGACAGGACTAGATGACTTTGTGAGGTCCCTTCTAGTCCTGCTGTCCTGTAATCCTGTAGGGCAGTGTTTCTCAACCCATGGGTCAAGGTCCAATAGCGGGTTGCTTGAATATAGGAAAGGGTCACAAATAAACTTTAAAAATTGATTCTCCTTTAAAGGAGAACAACATGGGAGACCCTGGCTTTTCCCTTGCAGGCTGGCACAGTTGGCTGCCCGGGGTCCCCATACCCCCCCACACACCGGGGGCCTGGGGACTGGGGGGCAGAGGGTCAGGAATGAGGGGCATTGGGTTGGGACTGGCCACTGATGTTTACAAGTGGGTCCTGGTACAAAAAAGGGTGTGAACCACAGCTACAGGCATGGGCGACTGGTGCCTCCTGAGTCGGGGGGGCAGCAGGCATCAGCAACCAGGGGGTGGCTGATCCTGGGGGGGGGGGGTGGAAATCCCCCTGCGGCCGATCCTGCTAACCTGCAAGTGACAGTGGTGCACTGCTGGCACTTGGAGGTGCAGGGGGACCTACTCCTGACACCCCCACTCCTTGGCCGGCGCTCTCAGGGGGTGCACGTGCACCCCCTACGCGTCACCACTGGCCACAGGGCACTCCTGCTCCCTGCTGAACCGGGGGAGGATGGCAAAGGCTGAGCTCAGCTGCCCTCCACTTCAAATCAAGATTAGGATGTTTTGGGTGAGCTGGAAAAACGGGCCGGAATAAATAGGATGGCATTTAATAAGGCCAAGTGCAGGCGCAGCAGCTCTCCGACAACGCGCGAGTCGGTCTGAGGAAAGGTAGCGCCTGGATCCGAGGCGCCTCGCCTGTCCTAGTAGCCGGCCTCGCAGTGCGGGCGGGCGGCGGCTGGCCCGGCTGCGGGGGAGGGCCCGGAGGGGCCAGCAGGTCCCCAGCTGCAGACGAGCCAGCTTCGGAGGAGCGCTGCCGAACAAGCGGTGGCATCACCGCCCCGCGCCGGGCTCCACCTCCCGCGCCGGGCGGGGGCTGCGCGTCGTGACTGGCAGCCGGGCACTGCGGGGCGATGCTGCTGCTGCTGCTGCTGGTGCTGGGCAGCCTGCGGGGCTGGGGCGCGGCCGGGCCGGGGGCATCGCCCGCGCCCTGCCAGGCACCGCAGCAGTGGGAAGGGCGCACCGTGGCCTACGACCACACCACGGGCCGCAACACCCGCGCCGCCGTCTCCTACGACGGCCCCGGCCAGCGCGTCCGCCTGCTGGAAGAGAGGAAGGGGCTCATCCCCTGCAAGAAGTAGGTGCCCTGCCCTGCGGGGCCGGGGGGAGGCGAGGGAGGGACCCCCCTTCTCCCTGCCCCTTTGCAGCCCCTCCCCCACTCGGCCGCACCTCCCCTCGCCTCTTCCCCGGGGCTCGGCCTTCGGCTTTCCCCTCAGCCTGGGCTTCCGCGGCAGCCCCCACCCCGGGGTGCCTGGAGCCGCCCCAAGGGCGAGGGGCCCACCTAGAGTCCAAGAGCCAGGGGCTGCCGAAGAGCGGTGCTCTCCCGTAGTCCAAAAAACCCACAAAGTTTTTTTTTCCTGATGTGGTTAGAAAAGCCTACGCAGGCCGTGCTGTCACCGTCGCCCGGCTCCTGCTCAGGCCACAGCTTTGACCCGCCTCAGGTCCAGACCGAGGAATGTGGTGGTCAGGGCCGGGCTACAGTTTTTTGAGGCCCCCTGCAAGATATAGTTTTGGGGCACCCTGATGCAAAGAAGCCCAGCATTGTGGATTCGGCCAGGGGGTTGTGACAAGTGGCCAGAGAGGCTGGCAGCAGAGGTGGGGAGTGGCAAGTGGCCAGACCTGAAGCAGGTGGAGGAGGGCAAGTGGGTAGATGCAGGGGGCCCCTTGTCTGCAGGCCCCCTGTGGCCACAGGCCACAGGTTTCATAGGATAGGACAGGCCGGCCCTGCAGGCGTCTGCTAAATTACGTCTTGGTAGGGTCATGGTGATGTGGTTCCCACAGTGGTTTAGGTGGAGGTGATGAGGTGTCACCCGCAGCCACCCTGGCCTCTCGCAAATAAATCATAGATTTGGTGAGGCGAAAATGTTTCAGCTTTTGTAGCACCCTTTAGACCACTTCCCAAACCAGTAGGCAACCTTTTATCTTCTGGTTGTTACTTAGACTCTCCCAGGTCAGTGGAAACCCTAGGACCAGTTCTGCTGTTATGGAGGTCTCTGTAAATCTGAAGTCAATCCATTTTCAAAGGAGTGGACTGCTATGGATTTACAGCAGCCTAGCCAAGAGCAGGGTATGGCCTTCTGGTTTTCACATTACTCATCTCAGTGAATGGGTGTGTTTCTAGCATGGCCTGATGAGATGATTTCTGCTGTAATGACAGAGGTCTCCCCACCCGATTCCATTTATTCCTTTGGTGCTGAGGAGAAAGAAATGAGGCTGTAGGAAGCTAATGGTGAATAATAATATTTCTAATGGGCTGGGTTGTCATTTCAGAGGCAGTTACTTGTTCGGACACGAAGCCAGGTGACAGAAAGAGAGCCCTGAGGTCGTGACTAATCTCCAGGCCCAATAGATAGAGAGAGATTTATCATTTTCACCTTGTAAAGTTTCTTGCGGCAGATTTTTTTCCACTTTTTTGTTTTGCTTTGTTATGGAATTCAAAGGTGTTCCAAATGTCATTTGGGTATTAGTTGGTTTAATATCTTTTATTAGACCAACTAATAATATTTATCATGTCTACCCAAAGAACCTTCTCTTTCAAATATCATAGTATTTTTTTCAAAATGTGTATCTCAAGTAGATCAAATTAAACTGGGAGACTAGTGTCTCAAAAGCCAACATAAGCAAGGCCTTTGAAACGGTCTCCCATGACTTTCTGATTAGTAAGCTAATGAACTAGAAGATAACACTGTTATTTCGTGGGGCATAACAGGTTGAATAACTGTGCTTAAGGAGTAGTCATCGTGCTGCAATACCTACCTGGCAGGAGGTGTTAAGTGGGATCCCTAGGGCTTTGTCTGGGGTCCAGAACTTTTCAAGATCTTCATTTATGACTTAGAGGACAGGATTACTCAATCTTATAAAAATGTGCATCTTGTAAAATGACATACATCTCCAAGCTGCATAGGACTGCAGTCACTTTAAGTCAAGATTAGGATTCAAAATGACTTTGGTAAATTGGAAAAATGGCCTGAAATAAATAAGATGAAATTTAGTAAGGACAAGTACAAAGTACTGCACTTAGGACGGGACAATTAAATGCACAAATATAAAATGAGAGGCAAGTGGCTAGGCTGCAGGGAAGGACCTAGACGTTATAATAGATCACAAACAATGAGTCAGCTTTGTAGTTTTGCTGCAAAACAAGCTGATAGCATCCCATCATGTATTAATAGGGTAAGGTGAGCACGCTAGTAGGGAGGGAAAGAATGCATCAAGACCTAGATAGGGTACAGGGGTGGGCTAACAAAAACAGGATGTGTTTCAATACTGAGAAGTGCAGGGTGCTTCACTTGGGCAGTAGTAATCAGCAGCACATTTATAAGATGAGAAACTCCCTTCTTGAGAGCACGAAGGCAGAAAGGGATCTTGGAGTCATTATTGACTCCAAGATGAACACGGGCCGACAATGCGAGGTCACGGTTGGCAGGGCTAACCAGACCTTGTCATGCATCCACAGGTGCATCTCAGGTAGGGCCAAGGAGGTGATCCTCCCCCTCTATGCAACACTGTTCAGGCCACAGCTGGAGTACTGTGTCCAGTTCTGTGCGCCCCACTTCAGGAGGGATGTGGACAACATTGAGAGGGTCCAGAGGAGGGCCACTCGCATGATCTGGGGACACAGGGCAGACCCTACAACAAAAGACTGCGGGACCTGAACCTGTTCGGCCTTCACAAGAGAAGCCTGAGGTGGAACCTGGTGACTGTCTATAAAGTCACTAGGGAGGACAAGAAGGGTTTGGGGGACACCTTGTTTCCCCTAGCGCCCCCTGGCATAACAAGGAATAACGGCCACAAGTTGTTGGAGAGTAGGTTTAGATTAGACATCGATAAGAACTACTTCACAGTTAGGGTGGCTAGGATCTGGAACCAACTTCCGAGGGAAGTGGTGCCTGGGGCTCTTTAAGAAGAGGCTTGATGCCTGCCTGGCTGGAGTCATTTGAGCCCAGTTTTCCTCCTGCCCAGGCAGGGGGTCAGATTTGAAGATCTACAAGGTCCCTTCTGTCCCTACTTCTATGATTCTATGAACAGGAGTGTTGTATGCGAGTCAGGGAAGTGAATCTTCCTGTCTAATCAGCATTAGTAAAGCCTCATTTGGAGCACTGTGTGCAGTTTGGTGAACTGCATTTCAGAAGAGACATGAATATATTGAAGGAGTTGAGAAGAACGCAACAAACATTATTTGAGGGCTATAAAATTATAACAAAGGAGGAAAGGTTGAAGAACTGGAACTGTTTAGTCTGGAGAAGGGAAGACTGAAGAGAATTTGAAAACAGTCTTCCAATACAAAAATGGCTGTTGTGCACAGTGTAGAAATAAATTATCTTTGTGTCATAGCTACAAGACAAGAATTAATGGGATTAAATTGCAAGGAGATTTAAATTGGGTATTAGAAAGGCCTTTCTGGCTCAGAGCAGTAAAGCAATGGAATAGATTACTTAGAAAGGTTGTGAAATTTCTGTCATTAGAAGTTAAGTGTAGGTTAGACAAACATTTGTTGGGGATGGCTTAGACAGGGATGTTCCTGCCTTTAGCAGAGCTGAAAGGGACTCCAGCTCTGTGATTCTATCATATGACTGCAGAAGTTCCCTGTGACTACTGCTAGTTTTGCAATTGTTATAATTCAGTGCAAATATTACCAATATCTGCTACCCGTATACACATCTCTATCTTGTATAGTGCTCTGGAATGTAAGGACCTTAAGAGAAAGAAACGTGGGGTAAATCAAGTCAGCGACTGACTTTACAGTATCACTGCCTTACGGGGCAGCACACCATCCTGGTTTGTGAAAAAGTAGGATTAGAAGAGACCTGATTGAACAAAAGAAGTCTCTTTAGTTTTTCAACTTACTAAATTCAGAGCCTCAGAGACCCTAGGAAAACAACTGCTTCTCAGAATAGGCCTCATCTGAGGAATCACAATTTTAGGGACTAAAAGAAAAATAGGTTTCAGGCACACTTACAAATGTGAGTGTACCACATCTTCTCTTATATGTTTTATTTATTATAATTTGTATTAAACTACCATCAGATAGGCACTAGGTACTGTATATTTATGAAGGGAGTTGAAGATTTTGAGGCCCAAACTTACAACCCAACTCATCCAAATTAAGTTTAAGCTTATTAATTAGTATAAGGGAAATGTTTAATCATGGGAGCATGACAGTTTAGGGATGGGTAAAATAAGTCATATTGATTAAGAAACTTTTTTTTTCATAGATTTTTTTTCCATAGACATTTGGGCTGGAAGGGACCCAGAGGATCATGGAGTCCAGCCCCCTGCCCCAGGGGCAGGAAGTCAGCAGATATCATAGGATCCCAGCAAGATAAGCATCCAAATGTGTCCTGAAGGCGTTCAAAGTGGGTTCTTGAACTGCCTCCAGCAGCAGTCTATTCCAAACCTTGGGGGCTTGGACAATGAAAAAGTTCTTTCTTATGTCCAGTCTGAATCAGTCGTTGCGGAGTTTGTGATTGTTCATGAACTTGCCGAAGTTCGTGTAACAGAGCAGTACCAGAGCTGAAAATAGAAGTAAAGTCCTGGCCCCATGAAAATCCACATCAGAATTTCAATCAGCTTTAGCAGGTTCAGGATTTTACCCCAGCAGTTCAGATTCTCACTGATTTTATCCAAGGACACCTGGTCTGTGTCCCATCCTGGCCAGGATACCTGACCACCTGATCCTTAGACCCAACAGTAAGAAGGTGTTTACATTTGTAGATTGTTCAGTTTGCTTCCATGTTTTGACAGATAGATAAATTGTTAACACAATGTGATTTATCAGCTGCTGCTTTGTTTTACTTATCGCTGATAAGCAAAAAATATTTGTATGCTTTCATTTTGCTTCTTGTTTTCCTTTATCAGCATTTTTCCTTCTAACATCATGTAGTCATTCTGTACTTTGCTGAAAAAACTTGAGTTTTTTTCTTTGTTAATGGTTGCAACATTATTTTTTCTCAACCTGTTTTTATTGACAGTTTCCCCCACATCTTATTGCTTTTATTTCAGTAAGATTTTGAACAGAAATGTTCTTAACAATGTTAAAAATGTGAAATAGGTAGTGGGGTCTGCTTCATAGAGGCCTGTAATGCAGAAGTTCCTTTTTATATGAATTGCAGGTTGATTGTCAAAATTACACCAAGTGTAAAACTGCATTAGAAAAATCTAGCCTATTCTAGTCTGATAACACAAGTAAACTATAAAAGACAAATGCCCATATTAATTTCAAAATATAATTTTATATTATTTGGAGATTCTATTTTTATTTGGAGATCAAAACATTATTTTATAGATTCTCCCAGGGTCAGAATATCTGTTCTGCAAAGATCTGCTCTTTATACATTTTGGATAAATATTTGCTTTGGACTCAGTAGTGCCTGGGCGCATAATACTGGTAAGAGGCACAGTGCAGACAGGTGCAGTTGAAGCATCTCTTTGTTAACTCTGCCCATTCATTTACTGCGGAGTCCTCTGGCCTACAGCACTCCTGCTTTTCCCATACTGAGCAGATTTCCTCATATCCAGAACTGTAAGCTGATTTTGTCTGTGTTCAGCCAGGGTCTGACTAGTGTCCATTAAGTGTATGATCCAACCACCTTTAAAATAAACAGAAAGACTTTTCTTTTCACATGTAATCATAATGTATGGATGGACCCAATGCATCTTCATTTTACTTTGGATCTACTGTGTCATGTACTAAAGGCCTTAGAAGTCAAAAGTGAAAGACATTCTGCCTTTAAGTTTTCCCAGCCACAGCAATGACTACCAAAGCAAACAAAATGCTGTGCAAGTCTCTGAGAAAGTTTTACTAAAATTTCTTGTGGTCGGCAACATGAAAATTTTGCTCATATGAAACATAGCAATGAGGCAGCAATCAGTGTTGGCGTGAGAGATGATTATGTTTTAAATAAACAAAGTGTTTTCTCAATCTTACAAATATAGGCCCTAAATTTACAGGCATTTCTTGCTGGGAGGCTTGAGTACCAATGCAGAGCCCTACTGCAGTCAACTGATTTTACTGATACTCCATAGGGGCACAAGGATCTGTACAGCTGAATGGAACAACTTGCAGAGTGGTAGCTGCAAGCTTTTCCTCTTTGCATACATTTAAAATGAATCTGATTAATCAGGTGCTACTTTCCTATCTACTTCAACCAAGATGCCACCAGTAAATTGCTTCAAGGTCTGTCAGGGTGTGATTATACCCTATCCCCTTTCTCCAGCATGTTTGAGAGCAGCTGAGAGCGACACCCTAGGAACAGTTTCCTTGATGCATTCTACATTTGGTACATAGGAAATGGGAGTAAGTGGATAGGGCATGTGTCCCTCCCTGGACATGCTGGGGACACAGTGTAGATACACACAAGTGTTCCATTAGATCAGTGAACCTTCATGCTGGGTACATCTACATGTGCAATTAATGTGCCTACATTTCTGTGCAGAAAATTCAGGCGCATTAAACTGCACCTGGGCACGTATCTGAACATGCAGTCATTGGGAGCAAATTTGTTTCTGATCAAAGCAGTTCAGTCCAGGGCTGCTCCTGCCCTGCTCTGCCCCTCCCCCCCACAGCAAGCCAGTGGTGCTCCAGGCTTCTCCAGATGCCATCCCTGGGCTGGCAAGGGGCATGGGGTCAGATCTGGGCTCCATGGGACAAGGGGAGCTGTCCTGGCTCCAGGGCAGATCGCTCCCAGCTATGCAGAGATTGGGGCCAGCCCCAATCTCTGCAGGGTAGGGGGAAGCCATCCCAGCTCCAGGGCAGCTCCCTCCCAGCTGTGTGGGGAAATCAGGGACAGTCCCAATCTCTGGGGTGGGGGAGCTGGCCTAGAGCCAGGACAGCTCCCTCTTGTCTGCCCTGTGGAGATTGGGGTTTAGCCTGGCAGCAGTTGTGGACTGCTGAATAGGCTGACTGGGAGTAAATTGCTTCTGGTCAGGGTCTACATGTGTACTTTGGTATATTAGTTAATGCGCCATTTTTCTAATACCTGTATGTATTGGTAATAGCAAGCAGTGCATTAGACTGATTTAATGCGCAGTAATTGATGTGCATGTATAGACAGTGAAGTGTAGGTGTGCAGTAAAGCATCACTTGTAACTCACCCACTGTGAACTAAGGTTCAGATTTTCAAAGGGACTAAATGGGAGCTGGATGTTTGGCTTCTTGGGAATCCCCAGTCTCAGCTATCCTATACAAGCCTATATTTATATTATTTATCAGTTACCCTTCTCTTCTCTCTCTCCTCCTTCCCTGTTGCTCTTCATGGTTTAGAGTTTCAGACTTTGGGGGCAGGGACTGTCTTTTGATTTCTGTTTAGCAGTACTTAACAAAAGGTGGCCATTGGGGTGATCAGTTTGTTTTTATAATACAAATAAAGCAGAGTACAAATAAGAATTTTCAGTCACCAGACTGTGTCATCTCATATTGTATTTCATTATTTCCCACCAGTAGTGCTGTCATATCATAACGGGTGCACTAAAAAAAACAAAACAATAATCCCCATTCCAGAGAGAGTACCATTTATTATGGTATAACCTGTTTTAAAGATAGGGATGTCTTTGAATCCTCACTTGCCAAATGTACCCATCATAGACATAATAACAACAGCACCTTGTTCTTATGCAAGTATTTTCACTCTTCTTCTCAAAATATTTTTCCAAGGAGCTAATATGAACTGCTCAAGTGAGTTATTCACACTATGCCATTCCACATGTGGGTGATCTCCTGGCCCCAATAATGTCAGCAAGAAAAAACCCCACTGACTACAAATACATGCAGGATTTCATCCAAGAATTTACCTTTGTCTCATGGTTCCCTTTGTTCTTCCAAAAGGCAAAGTGAGAAATGCATTTCCCCAGTGGGTGAGGCATGTTGAAGCAGCAGAGCAGGTAAAGTTGCTCAGTTATTGAAGGAAAATTTAGGGAGAGGCAGATGAACCAATGAGGCATTGGAGGATAGGCTTGAGCAGTGTTTTATCTTCAGGGTGTTTGTCAGCTGCCTCCCATCGTGAGTAATTAGATCATTATTGAGACCTTCTGGATTCATTTGCAGGGATGGGTGAATAGGTGCAGAACACAAGTTTTCATTCTTGTCTCCCCATACTTTTCTTCATGAGTTTTCATCTTTACTGCTGCTTACATAGGGAAGTACACCTCATCATGTCATGTTATCTTCTCATCTTCAATAAGAAATACAGGAAAATACATTAAATGCACAGACTGGTCAATAGAAAGAGAAAATGAATTTTCAATCATCCCTGTGCATATTCTGAGCCTAAACAAATTAGGAAAGGAACTGTCCTTTTTTGTACTTTTGTACACTGCCTAGCACAATAGGACCTTGATACAGTTAAGGGCTTTAGGGATCTCTCTTAATAACAATAGTAATGGAGAGTGAAAAGGTAGAACTGATGAAAAGAGGGCAATATTTGTTTAATAACAAAAGTGTACACTGCTGATTTCTCTAGCTTCAGTGGAATTTGAAAAAGATATACACAGACACAAAGTATAAATATGATTAACCTTCAACTTGACAACAAAAGCTGCCGGTGCAATCCAGGGGGGAAGATGCTATGATTAGGCAAGTGTATCCTGCACTCCTGTAGGCTGTCTGCATACCTGTGTCAGTCTTTGGTCAAGACTGATAAGAAACACCAACTGGTCAGATACAAATATAACAGCATTTGTCAGAGGAAGAGAAGATCACTTTTCAAAATAAACAGAGCATGGGCAGGCGTCTCTGACTTCTCTCAAGCTAATTTTTAATTGTTTAAAGATCTGCCATTGCACAGGGGAAAATAGTAGCATTTGACCTAAGATCAAATAATGCGTCTCTGATGTGGCCATAATTATGACTCAAGAGGTTAAAGAACTGAGTTTGCTACACTGAGTGCGTGCATCTACATGTGCTCTTTACTGTGCAGTAGACTAATATAATGCGCAGTAAAGTCACTGTCTACACATGCACCACAATTACAGCGCAGTAGATTAATTTACTTTGAAGCAGGATAGTCCTGTCCCATAGAGATACTATCTGACGGTGGAGTAAATTACTGCTCTTAAACGCACAGGTAGACGGTGACATTGGGATTAATTTACTCCAGCTCAAATTTTGTCAGATTTTATTCAGTTGCATTAACTGCATGTGTAGACATACCCAGTGACTGCAAATGTGTTTCCCATGCTTGGTTTTAGGAGTGGTTTCTGCTGCTTAACATTTAAGGAAATAAAATGTATGGGTAAAATTTTAACATTGGTGAAGTGACTCAGGACCTTTAGTCTTTCAAAATTAACAGGTACATAGACTCCCATGTCCCAGTCAATTTCAGTGGGGCTTAAAGTAAAATTTTTAAATGTTTTTAAAGGCAGTTCTCAAAAATGATGGATGTACTCAGGTTCCTAAATCCCAAATCAGGGTGCTATAAAGTCCTAAATAGCCTGGACTCTACATACACAATATGTTCCATTGTGATCTCTAACCATATGGTCAGCTGAGAGCAACCTCCCACATGTACCATCTGTGGGACAGGTTTGTCAGGTGAAATGGGAGGTCATTCCTGGCAGTTGCTGGTCAGCTCTGGAACTCCCTTGTCCTTGTGGTCCATCCGAGTCTGAATTTACACATCTTAACTCCTTGTCTTTGGAATTGCTTTTGTGGTCCATTAGATTTGAGCCTACATATCTTCCAGAAGGGTTGTAAGACCTTTTTATTTGGGTGACCTTTCAGCAGTTAGGGCTAACTTTGGGGGCACTGTCTGGGGAGTTTTTCCTATTTCCTGTTTTATTTTAATTTTTTTTGTTCTCTGTCTTTAGAATTTATCTGGTTTTATTGTAAGCTGTCCTGAGACTCTTGTGGAGATGGTGGCATATATTTCTAATATATCATAGACTGCCATGTAAAAAAGGCACTGTGTGAAAACAGTTTTCTAAGTCACTTAAGCATCTTTGATAATTTTATTAGATAGCTTTTGTCAGACAAAATGCTCTTGGAAAGAGCAGAGGGTGAACCTTCAAGGTGAACTCTGTGACCTTGATGCTGAGTGCTTAGCTGGCAAAACAGCGTCACAGAGAAAAGGTCCAGTCTCATTAAAGACCCATCCCTTCTCCTACCATGAGTGAGTATGGTTTCCAGGACTGTGCTGGAAGGTTAGCAGGGAGGATATCTTGCTTCCTTGTAAGGGGTGAGAGTTTGAAGAAATAGGTGCTGGAAGCCTGGTATTCCTGCTGGGGCAGAATTAAGATTGCACAGCTTGTCTGGAATGTGTGGTGGTTGCTGTAATGGGAAGTCGTATGCCTATAAACGTAGGCATCGAAGGTCCATTGTGTTAAATGCCTTAATTTTCACAATTTCTTGCTTGAGTGGTATGTTTCTGTATGTAGACCAACCTGAACTTGAAAACAGCATAATGTTTGTATGTGTTAATATAGTATATCCACTTGAAAGATTAACTGGGGAAAAAACACCTATATTTTACATATCTTGGAGTAATTTCACAGACTATTGAAATGCAAACATCTCTTGGTAGAGTATTGTTATTAATTCATTAATGATATTCAGATATAGGTAAAAGCTTTTAATGAAAGACTCTCAAAATGTAAAATCACACTGAGGTACACCTATTGCACATGGAATGCATGTATAGAGTATAAACCTGAATTATTTCTCCTCAGTGACTGAATCTGAAGTTTTAGATTCTCATTAAGGTAGCAGGTTCTTTGCCATTTTCTCCTATGTCAGTTTAGGCCATTTCGATTACAGTATATCATAAAGAAAATAGGGCAGGGTGGCACCTTGAAGATTAACTCATTCACGTGAGGTGATTGAGAGCAATATTTTTTTCTGGGGTCTCCCTGCTTCCAGACACGTGCCTGGGGAATCTGTCTTGGGGCAGTGTTCCTCATTTTCAAAGGCACACCCTGAATCAGGGCATAGCAATATGACTGGTGCCTGGGGAATCTCTTGCTGGGAGATTCCCAGGATGCATCTTTGCAAATGGAGAAATCTGAGTAGGCACTCCCAGAGCATCAGGGGTCCAATCCTGCATGCCCTGGAAATGGAAGGACCTGCAGGATTGGGCCCAAGAAACCCCAGGAATGCCTCCCCAGGTTGCCCATTCTCCTGCCTTAAAACAAATGGGCATCCACCACAAAAGACTGGAAGAATTTTATACAGCATCAAGAGGGTCCAGAGGAGGGCCACTCGCATGATTAGGGCAGCAAGGCAGGCCCTGCAAGAGGAGGCTACGGGACCTGAACCTGTTCAGCCTCCAAAAGAGAAGGCTGAGAGGGCATCTGGTGGCCGTCTACAAACTGGCCAAGGGGGACCAGCAGGCATTGGGAGAGTCCCTGTTCCCCTGAGCACTACCAGGAGTATCAAGGAATAACGGCCATAAGTTAACTGAGAGTAGATTCAGGCTAGATATCAGTAGGCACTACTTCACAGTCAGGGTGACTAGGATCTGGAACCAACTTCCAAGGGAAGTGGTGCTCGCTCCTACCCTGGGGGTCTTCAGAAGGAGGCTAGACAATCACCTCACCAGGGTCATTTGACCCCAGGCATTCTTTTCTGCCCATGGCAGGGGGTTGGACTTGATGATCTACTTAGGTCCCTTCCGACCCTACCAACTATGAAACTGTACCATCTATATCAAGACTACAGATTTAGAGTATTTGTTCTGGTGTGATAAGGGGCATGGACATCTATTTGCCTTGCCTTTATGCTGCTACAGAAAAATTTATGACAGCACAAAGGCAACCTCTGTTTCCAGCCTATAAGACCAATACACCTACTGAATCTTTCAGGCCCATGCTGCTCTTGATTTACCCTGCTATGCTGGTAAATGTAAACATTTGTGAATAGGGTAGCCACATGACCTACATTTCTGAGAAAGCCAAAGACTTTAGAGAGCAAGCAGATGATTTTACTTTACTATGTAAGGACTGCGTGCCTGAGAACCTAAGGAGGAAATCCTGATTTCACTGAAGTCCATGAGAGTTTTGCCATTGACACAAGGACTTTACCATAGGACTTGGTGTTATATACACATTTATAATACATGTGTAGAATGCATGTCCATTATATAAGTTTGGTTTTTGTATTTCACTTCCAGTTCAAGTCCAGCATCCATTTCAGAGCTCTGTTCCCACTGACAACATTGAAAGCCATAACTCTTCATACAATTTCATTACTGACAGCAATACCAGTGACTGCCATGGAGAGTGTTCAGTTGTTTTCACCACCAAGCCATCTACCCTTGCACAGAGTATTATTAGATTAGTGGTTCTCAATCTTTAGACTCAAGGTGCACTGTGGAACTTTCCAGCTCTTAGCTTTCGCTCACTTTTTGACTACGGAAAAATAGTAGATCAATTTTTCTATTGCAAAGAACTCAGAAAGGCTACAACAGGTCAAAAACTTTTTGAACTTTCTAGATTGCCATTTTAAATCTATGGATTTACTTGTGAATCATATTTGCACATCTAACAGTGCTAACATTACTTGGCACCCTTGGCAGGATCTCAAGACACCCGAGTGTGCCGTGGCACCCTGGTTAAAAATCAGTGTATTAGATAATGTGGGGATACAGTAAAACCATGTTAATTAGAAATGCAGGGGACCAAAAATACTGACTTTGAAATAAGTGGGTTTGAAATAAATATAATGACAATAATTTGCATATATGGAAATTACTGAGGATACATACAGACTTACTTCATCTTTGTGCAGACCTTACTAACTGATAAGAGCAAAGTAAGGAGTTATCCCAGTGGCTAATACAGCAGATTTAATGGGATGTAGCACAAAGAGTTTCTAATGTAGACCAGCAGTAATGATCCAGGGGCCCGTTTCCTTTTGCTTAGATCAATCCAAGTGTGGAACTGCCACCCCCTCTCCTGATGCCACCAAACCCCCTGCAGACCCAGCATCCCTGATCCAGCAGCCTTTAGTCCTGCCTCTGATCATGCATGCAGCTGGGGCTGCTCCTCCCACCCCTGCAGACTCCCCTGTGTCCTGGCATTTGCTACTCTGAGCCCCATCTGCTTCACGTGCACCTGCCCTCTGGCCATCATCTGCCAGCCTGGGAGTGCTTGAAGCAAGGGAGCAGACAGAGTGCCTGTGGCTCAGGACAGCAAGTGCCGGGGCACAGGGGACCCTGCAGGGTGGGAAGTTGGGGCACCAGTCCTAGATACATGCATGATTTCAGGTGGAATTAGGGGTTGGTAGGATTGGGGGTGTTTTTGTAGGATCAGAGGTGCTGGGTTGACTGGAGGTTTGGTGGGAGTAAGGTAGGGGAGGGCGATGGGACAATTCCACGCTTAAGATTGATGTAAGCAGAGGAAAAAGTGCCCCTAGATCATTGCTGCTGGTCTACAATAGGAACTCCCTGTGCTACATCCCATGTCATCTACTTAATTAGTCACTGAGATAGCTCTTCACTTTGTTCTATCAGTTAGTAAAGTCTGCCCATGGGTGAACTAAGCCTGCACATACTCATAGTAATTTGGGTATATGCAAATTACTATGAGTGTGTGTCGCGGGGCACTCCCACACCCCGCTCCTAAGGAGATGCCCCAGGAAGGGGAGAGAGGTAACAGGGCACCAGGGTGCCTGCTACTAGCAGGAGGAATAGGGCTGCTGAAGCACCCTGGAGCAACACAGATGGGGGTTGCTAGGGCAACCAGGCAGGTTATGTGGCCAGGAGGGGGCAGGGCCAGGCCCTTATAAACAGCTAGGCCCAAGCTTAGCTAGCAGTACCCTTCTGGATGCCACATGAGCAGGAGCTTTGTGGCTGAGCTGAGCGGCCAGAGTCAGGGGTTGCAGCCTTACTTTACTGACTGGCTGCAATGATGCTAGGGATGAGAACACCCTGATAAGAGGTAGGGCTGGGAGCCCGAGAGGGGCTGAGAGTTAGCTTTACGAGCAGGTAGCTCTTTGTTGGTTTTGTTACAGCCGTTTGGGCTTGGCTTGAGTTATGGTTAACCGGAGGACCGGGTGAGGCTGTAGGGGAGCGAGGAGGCCTCAGCGGGGCTCCCCAGCAGTTTGGGGGCTCCGGGTGCCCAGTAGGGGCACAGTGCCAGGGGGGCACAACGGTTTGTGCCGGAGTGGCACGGAGCATGGGGTTGGACCCCGGCCCGTAAGGACGGCACCTTGCCCAGTGGGGCAAAAGACCCAGGATAGGGTCAAGGGGGTCAGGCACGGCTACGGCCACCTGAGCCCCAAGCACGGGAGGCGCACAGCGCGGAGAGCGCGGTACAGGCCCCAGAGAGGGCGAGGCCCGGAGAGGGCGCAGCGCGGAGAGCGCGGTACAGGCCCCAGAGAGGGCGAGGCCCGGAGAGGGCGCAGAACAGAAACGACCCAGGAAAGGGTCAAGGGGGCCAGGCACGGCTACGGCCACCTGAGCCCCAAACACGGGAAATCCGCAAGCGCGGAGGACGCGGCGGAGACCCCGAGAGGGGTGAGAGGAGCTAGGGAGACCCAAGGGCGTCAGGAATAGGCCGGTGGGTGAGAGCCCGGCCCAGGGGCGCCAGGCGGGTGACGAGCCCAGGGTGCCAGAGGGAGAGCACCCGAGGGGCAGGGGACCAGACAACGTCCCCCGGGACAGCTGCGAGGCTTGGGGCGTGCTAAAGGGGAGGTTTTGGAGGCACGCATTTGCCCATAAGGCTGGGGCGAGAGTACCCCCCACTTTGGAGCGGAGGTGATACCATCAAGGTGCTGTTAGGTATAAGTAGGCAGCCTCCCATTCTGAACCTCAACAGCAAAGATGTGGCGGGTGAGTAGAGGGTGTCAGACCACCCTAATTGGCACGGCGAAGGGGCACTCGCGAGCTCACGGCCGCTCGCGGGGCCATCCGTGACAGTGTGTTTATTTCAGATCTATGTACAGTATTTCAGAGTTCGTATTGTTTGGTTCCCTGCATTTCAAATTAACAAGATTTTTCTGGTCCAAGGGATCAGAAAACATCTTCAAATTTCAAATTATCCGTATTATAGTGCGTACAAAAACCTATCCTTTCAGCTGGGGAGTGACAACAGCTTTGAGGTATCCAACACTTTGAACTATCCAGTATTGAACTAATGAAGTTTTACTGTAAATCCTGAGCTTCCATGAGGCCTGTTAACACTACAGCCCCCTCAGCCCTTTCTACAGGTCAGATGAGAGGAGGTTCAGAGGAAAGAAAGCAGAACTCCTTAAGTATAAGAGTTAAAGTTGTACAAGTACTCTTTTGAATGCTTTGCAGTCTCTGTATGCTTTAATGTAGATTTCTTGGTGGACTTGCTGCTTATTTTTTACATAGGATATATGTAACATGAGAGAGTATGCATGATGATGTGATAGGTGAGCTCTATTAGCAAGACTCTAGGGTGGAAATGTTGCATACAACCAGAAAAATATATGAATTTTCCCATTTTTTAGACACTGCAAAGTCTCCCTTCTTGTAGTTTCCCTTCATTGTCCAAGGGTGACCGTACTTTGACATAGTTTTCTTGATTACAGTATTTGCTTATTAGGAGTAAGTGTATCAGTTTCATAAACACAACAATGTACATCAGCCAAAAGTTTTATAACTCTCTCGAAGTCAATGGAGCCATCAGAAGGTACTGCAGCTGAGAATCTGCCTCTAAGGAATTCTGCAGTCTCTAATGATATGTTAAGCTAGAATTAAAATATAAGTTGTGGGTCTCCAGCCCTGTCCACTTTCCTGTAAATTGATGCTAACCTCTATGTAATTTGTGTTTTCAACCCTGTAAAATACTTTGACCTAATTGCGACTAACTTTCTGTCAAATAATCCAAAATAAGCACAGGTCTATCAGAGAATTGGAATGTTTGGATGTTTAGAGAGAGAGTGGAGGAAAGGACAGATGTGTCAGGCAGCCCAAGGAAGGCATCATGTACATAAATGTATGATATCAGATTAGAGTTTGAGATGGTCTTAGATACCATGTATTTATATTCAGACCAAGTTCCTGTCTTCTGCACAATGCAAGTAACAACAGAAATACAGAGTGGAATTCTGCAGGGACTGAGGGAAAGAGGTCTCCCACAGCTTTCGAGCTGCTGCTTGTGCAAATGGACCTCTTCCCTTTGTTGAAGAGGTTTGGTTTATAGACCTATGCTATTGCAGTGCCATTGATTGTGTCCTCTCCATCTTGGCGGCCTGCCGTGTCTGCATTCCCAGATCTCTACACTTTGCAGGCCTGTTGTGGGGGCTGCCCTGGAAGTATGTTTTGTAGCTTGCTGAGGTGAGGGGTCTTCTAGAGGTATTCCCTCACCTGCTGCTTTTCTTATTGTAGCACTATGTTTGCTCCATTCAGCACTACCAACATCCCTTACCTGGCCCACAGGATTGCCTCTTTAGCCCATGTAAAATTAGTAATTTTACATTTTTAGTATTTTTAAAGAATGACATAATTTGTATCTCAGTGCAAGTACCATTGGGGAAGGGCCTGTTCATGATTTAAGTTCAGTGAACCTGTTCACTGCAGCTGCTTTCATCCACAAGGGCAAGCTTTGTAATTCTGAGGGCAGGTTTTAAATTAAAATTTAGATTCCGTAAGACATTTTGTAACCTCTGCTTTTTTCCTCCACATATTGGCCTGGTAATGGCAGATCAAGAACAAGCCTTTCTGCTCCTTTATACTTATGCAAGAGTGTTTCATATTAACAGTTTCACAAAAGAATCCTGGGGTTCAGTATTGTACTTATTTACTACTGTAATTGGACAGCAGTGTCAGCAAAATAAATAATTCAGGACTACTGCCAAGGGATTTTCTGCATCAGCACAACTGTCTTTGTCCAGGAAAACTAATATCTGACAGATGGATATATAAAAAAAAACCCTGTATGTACTTCCTGGGTCATTGACAAGTCCCTTGCAATTGCCGGCCTCCATGAAATAAACATTTGTTCAAATGTGTCCTGAAGACAATCTAGTCAAGCCACCGTCAGGCACACCTGGCCATAAAATACCCTCATAACAAAAACATGTGCTAGAAGAGGAAAGACATAAATACAATATGCTCAGATGATTCTAGGAGGTAAATCATCTCCCATTCTATAGGGTTCTGCAAGCCCTGTCCCTCTGCTCCCTCATTCTTGCCAATCTAACCATAAGGAAAATTCCTTCTTTCCCAAATTCAATGTTTAATTTTGAGTGTGTGAGCAAGGCTCACCAGCGAGGTTCCTGAAATACCTTTAGCAGCACCAATGCACCCTAGCCAGTGTAGCTGTAGCTGGCTGATGCCCAGTGTTTCAGAGAAAAGGGGGAAAAAAACTAACCAAACAGAAGCCAAGTAATGCATTCAGTTGGGGAAAAAAGCTCTAAAGCCTGAGATTAATACAGTATAATATGGTGCAACCCAAATGTGTTTTTCATCAACATATAATTGCTGTGCTTTGAGAGCAAGTTTAAAAGTCATTGATCCAAAACATATCCTTTTACCACAATGAATTGGAGAGTCTAGGAGTCTTAATGATCACCTTAATAGACCTTAGTTATGTTTATTAATACTTATTCATGTCTAATGTTGATATACATTAGTTTTGAAAAGTAGAAGACAAATATTTGGTTACATGGCTAACTAACCTTGATTTGGTGAAAGATTGTGTTCCCCTTTATCACTTGATTTAGAAAGAATATTTTTATAATATATTCCTAAAGCCATTATGCCCCATTTAGCTTTGTTATGGCCATGTTTTTGCAAGTTCCAGGAGATACTCAGCCTCTTACTCTAGGAATATGTGGACTAGGATCTGGTTTAACACATCTACCAGTATGCAGGGCTGGGTGAGAGGAACACAAAACATACCCCCATGGCGTCAAACCTGGGTATGTGCAATATTTTGCTGCAGTCAGTGCAACTGGAAGTTTAGAAAAAGCCCTAGTAATTGCACATGTCTGACAGCAGTAGCTATGTCCAACCATATTTATTTTGCCTACAGGAACTATTTGCTTCTGAATTATCTTGGACACTGCTAATTTCTTGTCTGTCTAAAATTTGGATTTCTATTCACTGGGATAGTCAGGTACCAAAATATATGAAACTTGTAGCTCTATCCTGTTTGGGAATAGAAGATGTATTTTGTATCTAATGTCTAATGAATATATAAATGGAGCTGCAAGACCACCCACAAAATAAGGTTTATCATTGGACCTAAAGTATGTGTCAATTATAACGGAGCAGATTTTGATTTTCATCTTTTTGCCTTTAGAGAAATTTAACCCATAGGAACAGTTTTGTTCAAGTTCTCAATTGCAAACAGAAGCAACCTTAATATAGTATTTTACATTTTTATTAAAAGTAAAATATTCAATAAAACTTTGTTCTTAAAGTGTAAGGTGCTATTTTGTCCTGTTTCAAAAAGAAATGTAGCATCACACATTTACCCCAGGGTACTATATTTTCCATATGTATTAATATACTGTGACCATGTCTGCAGGAGATGCTTAACTCATTACTACTGTGCAGTAGTGTTGCTGGGCACTAACTGTGGCGCAATACTACTGTGCACTAGTAACAAGCTAGTACTAAATGACTGCACAGTAACAACTATGCAATCAGCATCTCTTGTAGGTATGGCCTGTGAAAACTTTTTATTCTCATATTGTGATACAATTCTGATATGAATCTCATAGTGAAAGAACAGGGAAGTCCAATATTACCTCAAGCATTGCAGTCCGTAGATTTTAATTATGGTTAGGGAATTTATTCCATTAGAAAAATTATTTTTATATTAAAAGGTGCTTCTTGTCAGTTGATTTATTTACCTAAGGATGGGTCAGATTCTTCCTTACTTTAACTAAAGTACATTTGTAACTTACTTCATAAAAGTTCCAGTATAGCCAAGGGGTTACTTGTATAGTAACCTATTCAAAATTTGGCACTGTATAACTCATACAGATGTTACTGAAAATCCTTTAATTTCTCTCAGAAAAGTACTTCATGCTATGGTCTTTATTGGGGATGAAGTATTTTGGCTAATGTCTCAAATCATCCACTGTGAATTAAGTGTTTTCTAATGGAAGTTTTTCAAAAAACTAAATTTTCCTTGAGGTTTCTATGATAAATTGATACATATCATCATAAAATGGCACCAATTCCCAACAGAAAAAGAACAACATGTTTCTGCTTGTGTTTCACTGCGTTCTTGTTCTAAGCCTGTGACCAATTACAAAGAGAAAACAGTATAGGATAGCTATGAAGACCACAGGTTGCAAGACTGTCCTCTCAAGTTTCAGCCATTAATCTTGTCCATCTGTTTCTCTGTCAGATCTTCTACTTTCATGTTTTAGCATAGCAAAATTTATCAGCTTTCTTCTGTCATCTCCTTGTAGGAGTTCAAGAGGTTGTTGCTCTATTTGATAATCAAACATCTTTGCAAAGAACATAGTGCACAGAATTGTGCCATCCTTCACTTCCCATTCTCTAGAACATTTTGAATGGAATTAGTCAGTGTACGGGATGTTTCCATGGGGCCTACATACCACTTTACCCCTCAAAATAAGGTTTATCTGGGATGTGGGTCTAGACCCTTTGTGTGGCTTCTGTATTGGCTTCTTTAACTCTCTCAATAACTCTCTCAAACTTGTGTTTTGAGTTGAACGGTTAAGTTTTCACCTGAGCAGAGTTAAATGTGCAGTATTGTATACAACATTGCTAGACACTATAAATGCTCACATGGAGTAGAGTCATTTGTTTAGAGATGGAAGCAAAGAATCTGGTTGCTCACTGTTTCAGTACTTCCTAATACCATTTGTGACTGTGATTTTTATTGTATGTGTTTCTTGCCAGGAAACTTGTGATTCTGTCACACATTTAGGCAATCTTACTCATTCTGTGTGGATTATGCTCATTCTCAAGGGACATTTGTTATTTGGAAAACCCATTTCCATAAAGGATCAGCTGCTGTTGCTTTAATAAGCTTATAATTTAACTTAATCCATATTTATTAAGCCACATCTTCTGTAGTAGATGCACATCCCTTTGTTTCATATGCTGTAGTTAACAGAATCATGAACTTCTGGATACGTGTTCACATGCACACACACAAACGTGCACACAAAATGAATCAATCAGTGGTGCTAACCTGCGTACCTCAGAAAAGAAAAGTCTTTTGTGTGTGCCTGATCAAGTGCTAGAAGAATCAAGAGATGGTATCTCATGCATATTTTTTGTAGCAACAAGCAGAAAATTAAGGGGAGCTAGAAGGAGAAATGGTTAGCTGGGTCTAACGTCTGTCAGTGGAGACCCCCAATGCACAAGGTAACTAGATTCATTGATTCAGTTGTTGAAAGAGTTATAGAACCATTTCAAATCTAAGCAATGAAAAGTATGTTAAAAGCAATGTTTTCTCTTACTTCACGAGATGTTTGAGCAGCCTGTATCTAGAATCAAGTGTGGACATATGTATGTTATGGATCTTGATTCCATATATAAAACCCTAATCATTTTGCAATATATATATTTTTCTGTGATACTTTTTCATGTTTTTGTTAATATATTCTCTACTGTTTATGTACAGAATTGCTTTCATTTTTGTTTATTGCATTGTATTTAAACTGGAAAACCTTACGACAGTAAGCCCAGATTACGAAGTAATACAGGTTTCTGAAGAGAAAAACTAACAACAAAGAGATTTTAAGGCACCTTTTTGGAATAAATGATGCACTAAGTGATAAAGTTATAATATTTTATACTTCCATATATCCCACTATTAGAAATGGTGTCCCCTCCTCCCATTTCAGTGAGTGTACTCTGATTGATGTTTGTTTGCATGTACTTTATTTGTGTTTTGCTCAAATGAGAAGGTTTGAAATGCGATACTGCAGAATATGTTGTAATTAGGATGCGTATATGTGATAGCAGTATGCAGGAGATACATTACATATTTATTTAATTTGTAACTGAGCTTATCTGTATATTTCTAGTTCTGCTCAGAGGTAAAATCCATCTATTCCATGCTTAATTACCCTCTCCTTTTAATTACTACCCAAGTTTAACAATCTAATCTTCACATTAATTCCCCTCAGACTTATTTACACATAATTTTGGCTTCCATTAAAAATGCAAGATCAACAGCTTTTCTTTTTTCTGCTTAGACTTGTTACTAGAAATTTTATAAAGAGAAAAATAAATAATGATGTATTATATCTATATAATATTTATTATGAAATTATCATAGTGTTTTGGCAGACTCACAGAATATAAAGAGGTAGTATGTTTAATTCTATATTAACCTGGACTCTAATGAAATAAGCATAGCTATGTTACAGGACCCAGCTGGGAAAGGTGCTCTGCCAGGACCCAGTATCTGCGGGGTGCTCCTGGGGCCCCAAGTTGTCAACTGCTGGGGCTGAGAGTCCCCTCCATTGTGTGATTTCTAGCCCTGACAGGGCATGGTGCAGTCCTGCAGCTGGGAGCCCTGTCAGCTTACAGGGCTCCCAGCCACAGTGACAACCCTGCTACATCTGCAAATTAAAGCTCAATAGAGCAACCAGCTATAAAGTTAGCACACATTTTTATGGTGTGATAGGAACTTTGCATGTGTAGCTGGTCTCAAAGTAATTACTCAACTAACCAGTTAATTGCATGATACCTGTAACATGTATAGGGGGCCTAAGAACAAAATTTGACCTAGTTTATACATACAGGCATATCAATCTTCTGTTTCTGTTTCTGTTGACAAATAAAAAGAATATGAACTGTGTTATGAACTCTGTTATTTCCAGTGAAAGGTAATCCAATAGCAACATAAGCCCCAGCCCTGTGATTTACTTCATATGGGTTCATACTGTATGTATCTTGATTCACATTGACTTCACTGTGTCTCTGCCTAGGGAAGGCCCCTCCACACAGTGTACCTATGCACAGTGAACTGGAGATGTCATTCGTTCCTAACTTATGACCCCGTAGAAAGCTCTTGGATCTAATGGGCTGCAGTCTCTACTTTGGGTACCTTTAGCAGCATAGAGGGGTGCTTGAAACTGTCTTAACCAAGTACCCAGAAATTTTCTAGTAAAAGCGAGTCTATGACAGTGGTCCCCAGACTTGAGGCACCCCTCAGAAAATGCCAGCTCTTAATTTTTACTTGTTTTTTCACTACAGAAAAACAATAGAGCTATTCTTCTGTTGCACAGAACTCAGACCACAGCAGGTCATAATTTTTAACACTATGAATTCCTATTTGAAATCTGTGGTTTTATCTTCTGAATCACGTTTGCACATCTAACAGTGCTAACATGGTGTGGCACCCTACGGCACCCTTGAAAGATTTTTGGGGTACCCTAGGGTGCCACTAGGATGTGTACAATTCTGTAGTGTAGAGAATAACCTGGCTGTATGCTTTTATCGCCTTTTCTCTCTCTCTGTCTCTTCCTGTTAGGATTGATGAGCAACAGCAGAAACTTCACACCAAATAATTCCTTTCCAGTGCTTGCTCTTGGATTCACTCTGTATTGGCCCCCGCTTTAACAAACTTGCAGTACCCTCTTGCCAGTCTTTAAATAACTTGTACTGCATCATTCTTCTTCTGTGTTAATTCAATCCAGCATGCTACAAGATCCTTCTTCAAGCATAAAGATCTCTTAGTTTCCTAGCTCAAAGAAGTCTTTTTTCCTAGTAAATTTAAACATCTGCTAAAAAAAAAGGCTCAACTTTTTTGTATGGAACATCTATTGATTGAGGTGACTATAATTCTAATATTATAAAGCCTAAGTCTGTTTGTCTGTCCATAACGCTTTATTCGCACTCTGATTGGCTGATGGAAATGCCCAATCATAGTGCTCCAGGTGTGGGGGAGCACCACCATGATTCCAAAGCCATGCTGAGGACCAGACAGAGGGCGCCACTGGCCTCATCTCCCCAACTCCAGTCCCTGCAAGAGGGGAAAACAGCGACAGCATGGGGCGTTAGGTGGCAGCGCTCCATCCCAGCCCCCTCCCTCCCCACCCCCTGTCACTCTGGACGGGCAATTGGCTAGTTAAGTATATAAAGTTGTTAGTGATTTGCCTTTAAAAAATATACATTCTTTATACATTTTAGATACAAGAACAAAAAAGAAATAGCCTGAAAGGCAGTGTATTGCTTAGATTTGTGAAAACTAACCTTTGGAGAAATATGATTTTATAGACCACATTGTCTCTGTCTCTGCAATCCATCATGTTTCAACAGAATCTGTATTACCTACCTGATGTATTACCTATCTAATGCATTACCTACCTGATGTATATTTGTATCTGTGTTATGTATTGTAAATATAGTTTTTGGAATCTTTTTTCAACTACTTTGCCTTTTGAATGCAACTGATCTGATGTGTCGGATTTAACCTGTTATCAGATTCAATGAGTGCATCTACACAAGATTGATCTACTGCACAGTAAAGTGTCACTATGCAACCATTCATATGAGCTACTACATAGTAGATTAATCTACTGCTTGGTTTTCTACTACCTGTAAATACAGGTAGTAGGTTTACCGTGCAGTTACTACTGCACAGTAGCAAACAGTTAGATACCTAATTGATAAATTGATCTTGGTCAGCCCAGGCAGCAGGGGAAAAGCAATACTCTACCCTTGGGGCTGCCTGCTGCTGGGGCTGGATCCGATTGCAGAGCTTGGCTGGGGACAATGTTCCTTTACTTCTGCAGGAGGCAGCTTCCGGCCCTGGTCCCTGATCAGAATGGGGGCTGGGAGATTGCTGCTGTGGCGGGCTCTGATCACAGAGCCCAGGCCAAGACAATGTCCCCCTGCCCCTGCTGCCAAGGCAGAGGTACATTGTCCTGGCTTGGGCTCCATGATTGGAGCCTGCCTGGCAGCAGGCAGCTGCCAGGGGCAGGGAGAAATGTCCTAGTCCCTGCTCCGATTGCAGAGCCAGGGCCAGGAGCTGCCTGTTGCAGGGGCAGCAGACATTGCCCTGGCCTGGTTTTGTGATCAGAGCAAGGGGGTGGGTAGCAGGCAGCTGCTTGGGGCTGGAGTGCAGTATGGGAGGCAGCTGCCTTGGAAGTGGGACAGCTCCCCCTGCCCCCTGGAGCCCAGGCCTCACACCAGTGCCCCCTGCCAGCCTGGAGCTAGCACCTGAGGGAGCCTAGACTTCCACTTGGCTGCCACATAAAAACAGTGCAATAGTAAATTTTCTCCCAATGGGTGAACATGTCGACATGCACTCAAGGAAAGCTTACTGTGCAGTATTTTACTGTGCAGTAAGCTTTTTGACCATTAATTGCATGTGTTGACATGCCCAATAAGATTTATTTGTGCTTACTTTACTGGGCTTTGGATCAGACCCTAAATTTAATTTTGAACAACGGGTTAAAGTTCATGATTGTCTACGCTAGGATTTTCTTGGGTGATAGCATGTATCTGGTTGCATTAGGATGGCAGGGTCTTGTGTTCACCCTGGAGGGAAAATGAGATAAATAATATACTTATTTACTTGTGCCTCTTGGATATAGAGTGTTTGCTGGAATGAGACAAGTAAATTTGTAGCATGATTTGGCAACCTGATGTTAATGGATGGAAAAGTGGTAATTTCTTGAAACCAATGGGAGTATGTGGGAATGTGGAGGAATAGGTCTAAACTGTATAATAGATAAACCTCATCTAGTTTCCTTTGCAAGGTAGAATTTGAAGAGTTACTTATCCAGTCACAGATACATGAGTATAGTTTTCAATGGCTTCTGCAAAAAGAAGAATTTACAGTGCTTGCTTACAGAGCCTCAGGTCTCCACAGATGAAGAGTAGAGGACTGTACCAGAAATGACTACTTGGAGGAAACAAGTAAGAGAATTGGTCAAGAAGTTCAGAACTAGCTAAAGATTTTGGATCCTTTTAATATTTGGGTGTCCAGCTTAAGACACATTAAAAGGACTTGAATGTAAGAAAGCATTGAATAACCTTTGAAAATTAAGCCTCTTTCAGAATCTCAGAGTTGGGCACAAAAATAATAACGTAGTCAACATTACTAGGCATTTTTGAAAATCCTGGCCATTATACTTATTAAACGTATTTGGAATTTTAAACAGCAGAAAACTAAAAGATGCAAACTTTGTAAGCTGGATCTATGATAATTATAATTTGTACTCTTTGAAAGATAAGTTATTTTAATGACAGCGTTTGATGTTGTCATGGAGAAGAAAAGTGTTTTTCTTAGGAGGAGCCAGTGAATTTGTTTTGCATATATAAGAAAAGTCTCATTTCTTGCTGATGATCAAAGCTCAAACTTTATTTTCCAGCTTATGCTTGCTACAGATAATTTTATTTTAGGAAAATACCCAAAAGTGAGACAGGCATACCTGTTTACCAGAGACTTTAGTGTTATTATTTTGTCCGATACCAAATGTTAAACTACTTATGTCAAGTTTTAATCAGCATGGGGTAGTCTAAATATATTCAATAGGTCTAGTGACCTTTTCCTGAGCAAAGGAAAACTTTCAACAGTGCCAGAGCTGTATTTTTATACCAATATTATTTACAGGTCTTGTCCTCCTTGCTGCTATTTCTTAGAACTGTCCTTGAATGAAAAATAAATGTGTCAGTCATGGTTTTTGGTCACACCTGTTTTTTAATACAATTAAAATGGATATAACTTTTTCTTAAAAATAGAAACATATTCTTAGCCAATCTGTTATTTTAGCTGATAGTTATGTCTTCAGAAACAGTTGTTTCAGGAGAACAGTCACTATATATATATCATATAGACAGGTAATGTCTGAAATAATTTTGTACCAACTACACTTACTAATTTACCTGGAGCAAACACTAGATATTTCAAAAATAGTTTTAGAAAGATCATAAAATTATTATTTGTCTATTATATGTTTAGGGTCAAAAATAGTTTCAGCAATATTAATATTCATTATTGTATTAACATTTACCCAGTAGCTAAGTGCCTGTGTGCATGATCAATTCTAATGCAGTGAATCAGTACAAGTGATATATAAAAACTGCTTATCCCTTTTGACAGATGCAGAATCAAACATAACATGAAAACAAGCAAAAGTGATCTGCAAGGCCGCTCAAGTAAATGATGGCAGTCTCACCTGGTGTTCTGAGGTTCACTAGACTACTGTTCTAGTATACTTGCCAAGAAAGCAAACACCCTAGGTGTTGCCAAGAAACCCCTGAAACTTCTTGTACAGGGTTTAATCTCAAGAAGAAACAGTACAAGCCTTCCAGTTGATCTAATTGCCACCAGGCAGGAAGAGTGAAGGACAGTCTTTTTGCAGAGAGCACTGTGTTGCGGGCTACACGAGGCTTTAAAGAGTCTCATAAACACTTTGAACTTTCTCAAAAGTGACCAGGGCAGAAACTTCAGTATTTACACTGGCCCACTTGGGATGCAGCCAGTCTCTAGCTGGAGATTCCTGTTAGGCTTCAAAACATACTCTCCTGAAGCCTCACTTCTCTGCAGTCCCCACTAAGGCTGCATACAGCCATTCATTTCTACCAGAAATTTTTTTTCTGCCAGACAAGTAGCTCAGGACCTGGACTGTGCAGACATTCTTCCAGCCCTGTGGCTGGAGGGCTTCACAGGCAAGCTCTTCAGCCACAGGGTGCTAGAGGACTGTTCCCTGAGCCACCCATTGCCCTTATGGGAGCCCATTAATTTACAACCTGCTTGCTCTCCTGCCTGGGAAGGGGGCAGGCTGTCAAGTGGCAGTTGGCAGCTGCTAAAAAGCAGCAGCTGCCTCAGACAGCTGGGAGTGTTCCTGCCCCAGGGGAATATACTCCCATCCTGCCAACCAGCTGATTGGCAGAAGGGGGCATTCTCCCATAGTGGGAACCCTCCCAGTTCTTCCCCACAGAAGAATAGCTCTATTCCTTACACTCCTCCAGGCTTTGGGCAGCAGCTGGTTGGGGCAGGGCCAGGTGTGGAGGATCCCTGTTATATTGAACTATGTTTCATCCCAGAGTGCAGGGTGAGTTGGGGAGCACTTAGGGTGAAGTTATGTTACGCTTAGACTATACTAAGAGCACTTACAATGCAAGCATTCACATGTTAAAGCTGGTTAACTTGTGCTAAGTGCCCTCTGAGCACCTCAAAGTTATGCCACTTCAGACAAGGGTTACCTGAGCCATTCTACCTAGCTTGTGTTAGGTTAACTTCAGTCTACTGCATGGAGATATGCCAAATGCTTTTTCCACATGCTACTACAATAAGAGAGATGAGAACAAAACAAAATGTACCCTCATCTGACTCTTCCAGTGCCTCTTGTCCTATCTGAACATCTCTTGCACAACATAGATGATACAGTTCTACAAGTAACAAAACTGCAAAGCAGTTGTTAAAAGGTCTCTCACAGGAAGAAATAGTTGCACGTTTCTGACGAGTTGCAAACAGTGAAAGGTAAATGGATTCAGTAGAAAAATCAGGGCAAGGAGTTTGGTGAAAGGCATGCACAATGCTTCAACAGATAATATGATAAACAACTTTTATTATTCTTCTGGTATAATTTCATTACTCTTTTTGAACAAAAATAACTTCCATCTCTTATTGGTACTTAGGTATAGTCAGATTACTTTTATCCAATGACTTTAACCCATTCAGGCATTTAGGAATATTGAGAGGATATAATTTGGGTTAACTGAAAAAGAAACGTAGAGTTTAGTATCCTCAATTTATAAGTGATACTATAATATCTCTTATGTCATAATCTGCCTCTATTAGTGTCTCGACGGGTATTTCTGTATCCTGTTCTTATAACTGCTACTGAAGTAGAATCTACAATATCCCTGCGTAGCCTATTTAAGTGCTTTACTAGCCTTACACTTAGAAAGTTTTTCCTGGTATCTAAACTAAATTTTTACTGCAATTTAAGTCAATTCTGTCTTGTTCTACCCACAATTGACCATCCAAACTGATTTCTGTGTAACCATTTTATAACTTCTTACATGCTGGAAAACTGTTATCATGGTTCCCCTTAGTCTTCTCCTTTCTAGACTAAACAAACCTAGTGATTTCAGTTCTTTTGTATAGGTCAGGTTTTCTAAATGTCATTCTTGTTGTTTTCCTATGGACTCTTGCCAACTTGTCTACATCATAATACTCCAGCTAAGGCCTCTGAGTGAAGTAGAAGAGGAATTAAACATGTCATTCTCCATCATTAACTTCCTATCCACAAACAAAACATTAGTCATACACTACTTATATTTTCCTTGGTCTTGCTCTAACTTCTAATATATTTATAGAATAGTTTTTGTTATCTTTTATGTCCCTTGCTAGGTGCATCTCAATTGTACTTTGGCTTTTTGGATGTCACCAGATGCTTGTACCATCCTGTTATACTCATCATTAGAAATATGGCTAAGTTTATAATTTATGTACGATTCATTTTTAAATTTCAAGTCATTGAAGAGCCCACACTTTAGGCAGACAGGTCTGTTGCTAGGGTTTCTATCCTACCTTGCATCAGTACAACGTGCTCTTCAATATTGCCTCTTTAAGGAGCAACCAATTCTTCTGCACATTTTCCTATTAGACTTTCTTCCCATGGGATCTTGCCAAACAGTTCTCTAAGTTTGTTAAAGTCTTCTGTTCCTACCACCCAATGTTCCCTTCTTTTCCTTAGGATCATGAATTCTACTGTTTTGTAATCACTGACACTAAAGTTGCTTTCTGACTTCAGATTCTCAAGTCATTCCTCTCCTTTAATAAGTAGTAAATTGAGAAGAACCCAGACCCTGCAGAAAAAAATTTGATTTCCACTATAATGTAAAAGACTTGCTGGAGTGTTTGCTGTGCTGTATTACTTTCTCACCAGATATTGTGATAAGTAAAGTCCCCCCATAATCACCAGATGTAGTGATTTGAATGTGCAAATAATTTAGAATTAAGGGTGCCTATACATATGCTCTGACACGTTCAATTAATTAAGTCTGCCGAAGCACTCTAATAAGAACAGTTCAGCATGCTACAGCATCTTGTATATTCAGTGTCTCACTTTTCAAATGGTAGTGGTGCTTTAACGAAATCTCATCGATTGAGCTTTAAATCACCCCCACCACTGTTTTGAAATGTGGGCCGCTGACTACACAAGATGCTGTAAGCACTTTAATTAGAGCAGCTTCCAAGAGCCACTCTAATTAAAATGTGTGTGTGTGTCCCTGACTCTGGAGTACAGGTAGAGAGAGGTACCTTAAGAGCCAATGTCATTATAGGAAATGAGCCACATACCAGTGATCCAAAGTACTACAAGCGAATTACATGGTTGAGTTATCCGTGGGACCCAGACTAAGGAGCAGGCATCTTCTGAGGTGTATCAAGAAGATAGAGCCACTTAATGTCTTCACACACATCATTAAATCCCCATGGAATGTAAGTCCTATAGTAAGCTTAACTAGACCATGGAAAGCAGAGCACCAGCCACAGGTTTTGATTTAGAATGTGCCAACAGCACCCTGCAGTGCTCTGCACTACTGCTTTCTGATGCTCACCCAGTCTCCCATGTACTTTGGTACTTGACAGCATTTCTGCCCAGGGCACAAAAATTACTGCTAATATCTCTGCTAAGGAGGAGGTGGAAGAAAGAAGAAGAGAGATCTGCATAAAGAATTCTGGATGAATCAAAGTAGGTTATTTTTATGTTAAGAGACAAACTTTCCAAAATTCAAGTTGCATTTATTTTCATTGAAGTGTATGTCCATTCTTGAGCAAAGCTTGCTTGACAATAAACTATGCTCGCATCTTTGGACAAAGATGTTGAAAAGTTAAAGTGTTGGCAACATCACAACTGTGATTAATGATCATCTGAAAATGGCATATCTTCTGAAGTTAGCCTTAGAAACACAATGCTAATATAGTTTTTAACAGATCATCTTGTCTGTGCAGAATAAGCACTTGATCCCAAGCAATCCACAAGAACATATAGCTCTAAGGTGCTCTGCCTGTGGTCCAGTTTCCCAGTGTAAATTATTATAGCTGTCCATCTCAACAGAGCAATAGTCATGTTTGTATAATGAGTATGAAGTTGCATCCCACAATCCCATTTGAAAGATGAGTGTTTACTTCAAAATAGCCTTTTGCAAACAAAGATGGTTATGTTAAATGGTTTAGGTGGACAGTATATGGGCCTTGTCCAGTACTGTCTTTCTCACTTGGGACATGGGTATTGTCATACTGAATGAGACCTGAGATCCATTCAGCCCAGTATCCTGTCTCAGACAAAACTAGAACCCCATTGTTGGCAGATGTGGGAAAACGTGTCTACTGTCCACAGGTCTCATCCTATTATTTAGAGACTGACAGAAACCCTCAAGCACAAGATTTAATATCCCATGCCAAATTTTTGTTGTCATTAATTAATGTAACGTTGGTTATTCCTGATATCCATATACATATGCAGACCCTTTTTGAACTTTGCCAAATTCAGTATGATTATTTTGTGTAACATACTTCATGAAAAAGTATTTTCTTTTATCTGGTTTGAATTTCCTGTCTTTCAGTGCCATTGAATTTCCCTTGTATTATAAAACAAAAATATACACATCTATTCCTTCTCTCTCTTCTATAAATTGTTCATTATTTTTATGTACTTTATTCTGTCCTCTCTTATTCATCTCCTTTCTAAAGCTTTTCAGTCTATATTTACGGGAGATCTTCCAAGCTCTTGATCATTCTTATCGCTCTTCTTTGAACCCTTCTAAGATTGACAAAGTCCTTTTTAAGGATTCTGTGTAAGGCTTTTGATGGCTTGGACTGCTTATTTTGGAACAACAAATAGCCTAAAAAGGAACAGCAAAGGAAACAATGCAAGTCTTTTCTTACTGAAGAACATAGTTTCCTATAGTTTTGGCCAAACTAGCTAACCTAATTTATGGAGGAGAAAAAGGAAAAGCATAAAAGGATTCCATAACTTTTGAACGAGTTTAATAATTCAAGTCCCACAAATATATAATCCTCAAGGTTGATTTGGCTTTGACTTTTCACTTCTTGATCTCTGTCTTACATTTAAGATTTTCCTTTTATATTAACTATATAATTAACTGGATTAAAGCTCTTAGTTGTCTTTACTTAAATATGTGTACTATCATCAAAGTTTTGTTTGTATCATGTTAATTAAATACCTGATATGGAGGGCTTAGTCCAGTGAAAAAGAAAACCTATGAAATCTGAGAATGATTTAAGTCAGTCTAAAAAATACTGAATTTACACAATATCTGATTTCCTGTACTGTTCTATGTATTTGTTCGATACTATATTTGTACAATATACCATAGTCCAGCATTCTTGCCAAACATATGAGATCAAATATGGTAAATTACAGCTGTTGTTGAGGTCTGATACACCAGAAGAAAAACACAAGTCTGAAATTACCGAAACTTCATGGGAAAGAGGAATGGAGTTCCCAGAAATATACTAAAAAACGAATGCTTCACAGTTATGAAATGAGTTGGCCAGAGCTTTCCAAAAGCAGATGAAATATTCTTGAGCTGTAGAGGGTGTTTATCAGCTCCTTGAATGTTTGCTCAGCAGCTTTTTCCTCCAAAGTGTTCCTATTTAAAATTAAAACAGCTGAAAAGATGAGAATTTGTTATAATAATGTAACTGGATATTTGAGTTACACTAATAAACACTTTGCTTAAGTAACTGAACTGTTAACAGAAGCAATTCTACCATGAAAATGGTGATGTACCTTATCACATGAAAACCAAACAGTTACAGATTTGGGACCATGTATGGTTTTGTTTTATTCACTAGTGTAGAAGACTTTGTTTCTCGACAATGCAATGTCTATCATGTTTAGGTCATGAAAATAATTTTAAATGTTTAAACACCAGTTGCAGCAATGTTTTTTTGAAAATGCATCCAAACCAATGTAAGGTAGATGTACTCTCTCCCTGCCAGTTCATCTCAGTGGAGACAGAAAAGATTAACTTTTGAAATTCATTTGGAACTTAACACTGGTTGTACCTGAATATCAGCCCAATACATTTTGCGTTTCACCTTCAAAATGCTTCTTAATCATTATTAATTAATACAGACCCTGACTGACATGAGCAGGATCTTTAAATCACAATGATTGCAAACGGGGAGAAAAGGTTAATCAAATAGTTTACAGTTCTGGCTACTTAAAATTCTGTCTGTCTTTATTGGCAAGGCCAATCTGGTTTTCAAGAGCCCAGTGTTGTTCAGTTACTGTCTTGGACAGGAATTTTTTTTTTGCTTTAAGTGTTATTTCTTGTCTAATAAAATCCTGATCCAAGACTAGACCTGTTAGGTATTATGCTAATACATGTAATACTAAGAAGGAGTCACATACAATTTTAAGGCTGTAAGTACTGTACTGTACATGCCCTGCCCAAAGCCACAGATAAAATGATGTAGAGCCAGATTTAGAACATAAGGAAATTCTGTTTCCTCATCTTAGCCTCAGACCACTAGTTTGCCTCTCTCTAGTGAAGGACCATGTCTGGTATGCCTGGATATATCATGCCATTCTTAGCATGCTGCTGCCAGTGGTCACACTCCTTTGAGCCACAGCAAAGGCAGTTAGACAACAAGCAATTCCTTTTTGGTTTTGATAATGCCAGGAAATCTACAGTATACAAAAGTAAACCCCAAAATAGCCTGATGTCAGTGAGATATGTGACATCTTGGCCACCAAACTGAGGACAGAATGGAGTTTCTCCAAGAGCCGAAAGCATGACTGACTTTTAGGAGGGTCTTTTGCTGGGTTGTACATAGATGCCCACCTTCATGGAGCAGACTGTGGGGCCACAAATTTAATTACTACCTTCGTAATGAGTATTAAAAAAACTATTAACATTTGTATACAATTCCACAACATATATGGAATAATGTATCCTTGCAAAAGCCAAGTCCTTAAATAAGCCCATAAGCTATGTTCATTTGCAAACAACCTGGATGTGCTTATATAGCAGGCTAAGGATTATTTCCTGGTATTGAAATCAATAAAAATCTCACTCAGTTTAATGGGAATCCTGCAATTAGGGCACAGAGGAAACAGACACTGTTGGGTTTCTTAGGATACCCTTGTGCCTTTAGGGACAAACTCTGGCATCTCTATGTTAATTTAATTGGGTCTGCTCTGGACATGAGTTATTATGCACAAATAAGGGTTACAGCATCATACTTTTAGAACAAATCCTGCTTGTCTAATATGAGTTCTTCCAGGGAAGGCAGTGGGATTCGATGAATGAGAAATATAAGCAGGATGTAGCCCAGGGTTATGAAACATTACAAAATACAGAAATGAACACTACTCTCATGCCTTTGTCTGGGGTTTGTTCATTAAAAAAAAAAAGAGCATCAAGGATAGGAATGTAGAACTGGAAGGGATCTCCTGGGCATAGGGTCCAGTCCCCTGCATTCACATAAGGTTTTTCAAACAAGGAATCCCTAAAATTACCATTTCACACCCTCTCTTTCAACCACAAGGAACAATACCTGAAACTCCAATGATACCCTACAATCTGCTATGGATAAAGCCGACAAGATGAGGCTACTGCCAGTGCCCTACCACTGCACTGACAGGGAAACAGATAATAAATGTTCAGAAGACCCTAGAAAAAAGACCGTGTCTACAGAGCCACAGTCCATGCCAGTCTGACCTAGATGTAAAATTCCTCCCTGACTAATTCTGGCAATTGGCATGGCATGGAAGAGAAGAGCAAGAGCCTCTAGCCAGGGATGTCATGATTTTCTAAGTACTGCCCAGAGCATCAGCACCCTCCAGTTAAAAGTCCCCAGCCTTATGTCCCACTGCTTCAGAGGAAAGCAAAAAATGCCACCCTAAGAAACCAGTAGCGATAATAAAAATGCTGCTTGTCTGGGCTCTTCCTGCCAATTCCCTCCTGGCCCTAGATAGTGACCAGCAAAAGTCCCAAGGCACAGGATTACCAGGCACCTTTCATACTACAAGAAAGCTACTATATACACCCGAACTTGGAGATGGCACAAAACTCCACGTGTCATCCACTCATTGTTGACTCAGAACTCTCCTATATTCTATTCCATAAACTTAATTCAATTCAATTAAATTCAAACTTACCCTTATAGCAGTCCAGGATACTAATGGAGACATTTTAAGGCTATGTCATAAGGTAACAAAGAGGAAGGGAAATAAAAAGATAGTAACTGAGGCAAGTATTGCCTTATAAATTATTTTTGAAGATGTACTGGAAAACATTTGGGGTTTTCTTTATGTAACTGTTTAGGAACTTACATTTTTGATAGAAGAATACCAAAAATAGGAACAAATTCCAAATACATTTACTTTTCAAAAAACAGCCTAATTAAAAATCAGTTCTTCCTTTATTTTTCTGCCAAGACCTATTTTCAGGAATCTGTACTTCCCCTCAAGCAGCCAATGACATCTCAAGCACCTAAAACAAATACGGGGAGTACACTTAGGACTTGGCAGGTAAGGAAAAAAGGAAATGGTTTTCAAATATTTTTGTTTTAAAATGTGCTAGATTGTCATTTTTATATCCATGCACATTTCACTATTAATTTTGGCTGGTAAACAGTTCCTTTTGTAAAAGAACAACTTAGTTCATTTTTAATGATTTATAACAAAATCCAAATCCTGCAGAAATGCAAAGTCCCTGTGGACTTTGAGTTTATTACATAGAGGAAGTACACAGAAACAATCCCCACTAAAAATAAGGATATGAGGTATACCCAAACTGTGTATAAGTTTCAAGGGCAGCATATTTACAACATTAATTATATTAACTTGCTTTAGGGATGACAAATTATTCAAAATAACTAGTACCTTAGTCTCTGAGTAGCCACTTGGTTTTCACTGCAAGTATTGTATTCCAGGTTAAGTCAGTTATATAACTCGCATCCCCATAGTATCTGAATGCATTCCAGTAAGTGATGTGTCTGATATCTAGCATATCTGAGTTCTCTCATCCTTTCCTTTGCAGGTGGAAGTGTAGTCAGTAAAATATCTTGATTTGGTAGGGGTTAGAGAAGGCTCTAATCTTGAAGATAATTTAGTGCATTTTCAATTACTAATTCACAAGGAAAATATCTACTCGCTATGTTTATTGCACATTTTAAAAATTTGTATAGTAAAATTCATCTTTCAAGAGCACCTTTCCTTATCAACTGTAACCCAAATCCTCTGCACAGGTAATCCCACTGAAGTCAGAGTGAATGTCTGTCTGCTTAAAGAAGGGGTGTTTGCACCCTGGACAAACCTGTCAGGAGATTGGGGTGGAAGGAAGAGGCAGGCAGGGAGGTGCTGCTGAAAATTGTGGAGGGGCAGAGGTTCCAAGAGTAGGAAAGTGGGGTGACATACAAGTATTTGAGTTGAGGACTCTTTAAAGAGTCCCTGGATGCTGCCACCACTGCAAAAGCCACAATTTTTGCTCCTAGAGACCCTATGGTTGCTTCTGCTGTTGGGGTCTGTACTCTGTGGGAGTGGCGGTGGGGAGCATTTCTGGCACACCTACTAAGTTGGTGACCAGGGCTGGAGCTCTGTTGGCCCACCCCAAATTACTGGCTTAGAGTTAAGCAAATCCATAAGCAGTGTCAATTTTCACCACATTAGGAGGTAGTGTAATCAATTTCCCATTGAACTAATGACATTTTGCCTACCATGCTCCAGCAGACTCCAACATTGTGCATATCAGCATCTCTGTGCTGAAAAATGGCGGTGGGGCACTTTAAAGCTCATTTGATGAGCGTTAACTCAGAGCACCTCACTACTGTTTTTCAGCATGGAAATGCTGATACATGTGGGCATATTAATTAGCTGTGCTAATTAAAGCATCCCTCCATGCCCTTCCTCCTGCCTCCCAGAGCATGTCTATAAACGCCTTATGTGTAGTATTCGGCAGACTGGGGAGAGGACAGGTAATACTGTGGGAGGGAGCAGAGCAGCAGATTGGGCAGGGGAAGGGGATCAGAGTGGCACTTGGAGAAGTTGTGGGGCTAACTTATGGTACACCTGCCAAAAAGGTTGGCCCCTACTATTCTAGTTTTTGGGTTGTTATATAAATATATGCTAAAAAAAAGAGCATATTGCAAAGTTAAGTATTCAGATGTTAGGAACAGCCAGAACTAAGGTTGACCTGTTGTTCGTGTGTGTGCGTGCATGCATGCATTGTTGTGACAGGCTTGGGGGACCTGCCCCCAGCATTTGACACCCTGTAATGGTCAGACTCACCTACCTGCACTCCCTGGCCTCCATCACCTCCTACCTCTCACCTGCTGTGACTTGATCTTAAGGTACATAACTGGGGAGGCTGCCTCCAGAGACCAGGGTAGACTCTTTCTGGGTACCTTTCCTTTTTTGTACAGCCCTCAGGACTTCTCTGCCCCCAGATTCCAAACTGGGTCTCCTCTGCCACAGACTCCACTGTATTTCTCTTTTAAAATGATCCTGTCTTAAACCAATACTGAGCCTCTCAGTCCCCCCCAATCCTTGTCTGAGCTTCCACCTTCCTGGCTTTGATGCCCTTTTCCTTTGGGTGAGTCCCCTCACCCCAGGGTCACTGCCTCAGACCCTGGGCTCCTGGCCTCAGCCCCTTCTTGCTCTGTGTAGTGGCCCCTGGGGCCCCAATCCTGGGAAGGCTGCTCTTGCTTGCTGTCCCACCCCCTAGAATCCCCAATCCTGGGAAGCCAGATCTTGCTTTGCATCACCCTGGGGTCCCTGACCCTTATAGCACTCTATATTGAGTGCTCCTTAAGCACCCCTGTGGCCTCTACACCTCCCTTATAGCCACAACTTTGGTCTTCTGGTGCTTAAACTTACACACGCACGCAAAGTTTTAACCCTCTTGTTGCAACTCATTCCAAGCCCTGTCAGGAATATAACAGTTGCCCCTGTCCTCCCAGAGCTGACTTGATCCCCCACCTCCCAGAGTACATACTCTTCCATAGCAGCCAGCTCTGCCCTTACCTCCTTCTCCTACAACCTGCAGATATAGACTGCCAGCTCCAACTCAGAGCTGGACTTATATACAGAAGGGCTGTGTGAAATTTCGACAGCTGTTTCATTTCGACACTGTTTCAACTCGTTTCAAGCTCAAAACAGCAAAATCAAAATGAAACAAAAGGCTTTGAAATAGCTTTGAAACGAAGGCACTTGCAACGTTTTGAAAGATTTCGAGTTTCAAAGCTGGGCTTGCTTGCAGGGAAACAAAAAGTAAGGAGAGGGAAGGGGAAGAGAGGGGAAGGACTGCCCTCGTATTGACACGTGTAGCTGGTCAGTGACTGTGATCCTTCCCTGAGGTCTCTTCCAAACCCAGTACTCTGGGGGAGAGACGGAAAAACAGCACAAAATGTGTTGTTTGAACCGAGCTTTCTGTGTGCTTTCACACATACAAGTGACACAAGTCTTGCTCTGAACAGTTTGAGGTGTAGTTGCCCAGAACCCCCTGCACTGATCTTCTTGAAACTTGGCAAGCTTCGTGCCCTCAGAAGGGCTACCATCCCTGCAGTTTTCACCCCCTGGCACCTTAACAAACACACATAGTCACACATGTCACGAGTTTTGCTTGTCAGCAGTTTGAGGTGCAGGTTCCCAGAAAACCCTGCACCTATCTCCTTAAAACTTGGTATGCGTTGTGGCCTCAGCAGGGGCTACCATTGCTGACATGTCCATTCAAATCAGGAAAGAAATGGAAAAGTTTTAGGCATTTTTGTGATTCCCCATTATAGCCTTTGGGGGGAAACGTTGAAACGCATCAGAACAGCGAAACATTTTTGACAAAATGGAACGGCGCTTCGAAACAGTGAAACAAAATGCTGTTCCTTTGAAACGGCAAAATGGAAGTCGAAACGAAACAGTGCTGTTTCTCACAGCCCTAATATACAGCCAAGACTTGACCTTTCTGGTCATCTGACTGCTGTCTTTGAAAATGAGCCCTGGGGTTTCTGTTCAGCCTAACAAGCTGTTTGGATTCCCCTGCTCAGCTGCCCTCTCTGGTTACCTAGTAGTTCTCGGTCTCAAGGCCTAGGTCCTTGCTGTTGTAAGCTTTCTTCTGGCTGCTTATCAAAAATGTAGCAGGCCCCAATTCAGCTATCTCCTGCTGAATGCTTTAGCCTGCTCCTTCCTTCCCTTAAAGTAACAGGAGCCCCTGGTTCCCTGTTACAACTATGGTACCATTTTTAATCACATCATCACATATTATTTTTCTCCAGAAGCCATGTCTCATGGCACAGGTAGGATAGTGTTCTAGGAAGGAACTGGGGCAGATGGTAAAAGAGGCCACTGTCTGTAAGACATCTGCATCATTTGTTATAGAAGCTGCAAGGCGCCTAGTAAATGAAGCAGGAAATTGCAGGAAGGGAAAGGACCATCTCATGGTTAAGACAGCTCAATTCCACCACGGACAATCAGATTTTGTTCCTTACAGTGCTATAGAGTTTCTGAGTGAAGTTAACCTTAAGCCAGACTTAAACTAAAATGTTCACCAGTGGCCACTAATTGTACACTCATCATTTTCTAGGTATTCTAGAATGTGAGACATTTGAAACAGAATTCTAGAATGCAGTGTTCTTATGAGTGTAAATGAAGTCACTTGGATTAATAGTATGAACACACAAACAAACCATGTGCTATAAATCAGATAAGGCTCTGGAAATTATGAGGCCTTACAGGACTACACTTAGGCACCCCAAATTAGTGGACAGCTATGGCAGTTTTGATTATGATTTTTCTTTGGCTCAGGTCATCATAAATAAAGTGAAATTAATACTACCTCTTCAGTTCATTTAGTCTATAAATGAATGCCAGAGAAATACCCATGAAGAAATTAATAATTAATAACTATTTGGTATAATGTTTGAAAGGCCTATAATAAGCGTTGGGACAACATGAATATGAAAGGGTATGTATGGGGGGGGGTGTGATACAGATATATATATATAACAACCCACTCTGCTGCCCCTATCTTCCAACTCCCACAAGTACTCTCAACCTATACCCATATTTCATTCCCCTGCATTCCAGTGTTCTCACTTCCTCCTTTTTGTCCTTGCTGCCTCAGTGCCAACAGGGAAGAATCTGTTTTCTCAGTTTCTGGTTTGGGAGTCACTCTGGCCCCAAGCAGCCAGGAGAAATTGCAGGTAAAATTCTGCTCAGCTCCTGCATGCCTCTCTTGTCTTTGGGGCTGGTGAATGCAATCTTGTCAACCCAATCTGATGAGTGAGGCTCAGTCATCTTCAGTAAAGACAGAACATAAAGGTGCAGAAAGAAGTGACAATTTTTGCCTGATCTGGCCACAAAAAGTGGTTTATAGCTATGATCAAACCCAAGTGCACACCTGCAAGCTGTTTAAAAAATGGCCGTTTGAGTGAAAATCCAAGCTCTCATTACATGGGAGTTTCAAAACATACCATCTTCTATAACTTGTGTCTGCACTGCCTCCCAGCTTGTCACTGTTTTCAGAGGGGCAAAGGGAGCGGAGGGGGTTCAGTCTGGGGTTTTTTCAGCCCCTGCTGGAGGGTGGTATGGGTGAACTGGAGCCCCCCCACCTCGGGGGGGAAGGGGGAGGAGCTCCAATACACCAATCCACCCTCCAGCACTGCTTGGAGAACCGCTAGAACAGGGGTAGGAAACGTTTTTGGCTGGAGTGCTGAAAAACCCACAAGGTCTACCTTGTAAGATGCCAGAGTGCTGCCATGCCAAAAAAACAAAACTGGGGCAAGGGATACATGACAGTACACACTGTTATTAATATAGTTAATAATCATAAACATTGCTTTGTAAAATGGCAGCTGGAAGAGAGTGGGGGCTAGGTGGGAAGCGGGGGCTGCCCCGGGGCTCCACAGATTTGGGCCGTGGTAGATGGGCAGGGGCACAACCCAGCCCAGCCCAGCCCAGCACACAGCTCCGCAGGGATGGGCCGCAGCCGCAGCCGCCCTGCCCATGAGGGGATGATGCCCGGCTGCTGGGCTCAGGAGGCTCCCAGCTCTGGGCTTGGCCTCACTGTGTGCTAAGCACAGTATAAGTGAGGCAGAGCTGCCCCTGGTGCTGGGGCCTGGTCATGGGAGCCCCCTGGCTCCTGGGAACAGCCACCACAGGTGGCGCTTGGGGCCGAGCCAGCTGGGAGCCTGCAGCACAGCGGCCCTGCGCTGGCTCTGGCCCATGGAGGGGAGCTGTGGGTGGGCAAGGCCAGGGCCTAGGGCCAGCCCACAGCACCTTCCCCCATGGCTGTTTCTCCCTGCATTGCCCAGACCTGCACCCCTCACCTGTGTCCCAGTGCTGACCCCACCCTGGTGCAACGGAGCATCCGTCTGCTCAAACCCCCGTCAGATTCACCCACTGGGAGCTTCCAGCATGGTGGCCCAGTGCAGCACCTGCCCAGGCCTCAGCCTCGCCCACCTGCAGCCCCCCTCCAGGGACCAGGCCAGGCTGGGGGGGTGCAGCCGATGGAAGGAGTGGGGCTAGCAGAAGGCAGACTGCAACCTTGCTGTGTTCTCCTAACTCTGCTGCCCGTGCCTGCCCTGGTGCTGGGACCTGTGGCTGCTCCAGAAAGCCTGGAACAGCAACTTAAAACACTTTTTTTTTAAACAATTTCCTTGCAGGCCTCCTAGCATGCCAGGGAAGATGTCTCTGTGTGCCACTAATTGGCACTCATGCTGGAGGTTACCTTTTCCTGCCCTAGAATAAGTTCCCTCTGCTCCCTTTCCCCTTCTCATTCTGATGACAGGGAGAGGCTGGGAGGAAGCAGGGGCCATTGCTAGGGGAAGCCGGCTGCAGGCTTCCAGCCAGCAGCTAGATTCCCCTCCCTCCTGGAACCAACAATGAACTTCTGTTTGGTTTGGGGGATCACTGTAACTTGGAACACTTCCTGCAAAGCATTCTCAGTTGCAGCAGGGAGCTGCACTTCTGTCTGCACCCCATGAGAATTAAGTTGTCAAAAGTCTCTCCTGAGCATGTGTAAATTGCAGTTTTTCAAAGACTGTAATTTGGCCAGAATTAGGAAAGTTTTCACAGAAAAGGGCAAAAGCCACATCCCTGACAGAGACCTCTTGTCTTTCAAATCTTAAGTTCTTCCTGCAGGTTCTCAGCCAAGTGGTTTTAAAACTGATTTTAACATTGGTCTAACAATCTGTTGTTTCCCTACACTTGTGTCCAAGAAGGGTTGAAAATCAGTGAGGCAGATACCCAACATAGAATGTTTTAGCTCGTGAAACTTGGACTAAATGATAAGCAACTGAAAACAGGGTCTGTGAGTTGTATCAGACCTATGAGCTCCGTCTGTAGAAAGATTATGAATATTAACTGTTTTCTTTTTTTAAATGTTTCAGGTTCTTTGAATACATATTCCTCTATAAAGACGCAGTGCTGTTTCAGATTGAACAAGTTACAAAGCTGTGCTCAAAAATTGCTCTGACTGAGCCATGGGATCCTTATGATATTCCTGCCAATTCAACTTACGAAGATCAATACTACATTGGAGGACCAGGAGATGAAATTATGGTACAGGAATGGTCTGATAGAAAGCCAGCCAGGAAGCGTAAGTGCTTCCTTTTGTTTCAGCATTAAAAAAGTGCATTTCTTTTACTCAGAAAAATACACAATTTTCACCCTTACACCTAGCATTGACTTTCATATTACCACAACATTCATACAAAGGAAACATAAATATCTAGCATGGCTGGTATATCATGTTACTAGTGCTGTATTTTATTAAGCAAATGTCTTGGATCTAAGGAGGATTAAATATATTCAGTTGAGTCATTTTCATCCTACCATATTTCAGTACAGTCTTTGGGATGAACCCAGAATTATTCATGAGAGAGTTCAATAATATAAGTAGAGGTACAATAAGTAGAGTGTTACAAAGTCAAACAAATTTAAATGTAGCATGCATATATACTCATCTTGAATTTTATCATAAGTTCAGTATGTTATTTTTCAGCACCATACACTCTCACCATACACTGAATTTTCATTAGCCAGGAAACTGATAGTTTCCCTCTCTTTTCAATCTTAGTACTGCACTTGGCAGTTGCATGCCTGGCTCACAAAAGGAAATAGGCAGAAGTTTCAAAAGGCACAGGGTGTTAGGTTTTGGATGCAGAAACAGTCGGTAGGACACTGGCTTCCATCTCGTCTATGGTTTAGACATGATCTGGACAGCTTATAGTCCTTAAAGCCTTTGAATTTAAAATTAAATGTTTGGTATTATGCAGTTAACACAACACTCATGGTCATGACCAGCAGATAAATGGATTCGCTTGCACTGAAGTATTTAGCTAAGGGGAATTTTTTTTTATGTCTGGAATAAAAAAATGAGAAATAAAACAAACAAAAAGATTATTACAACTGTAACTAGATTGGATCTTCCAAAGTTATACAGGAGATGCATAATCAACAATGCCAAGAAAATTGTTATTAAGATACAGTGTTTTTGGATCATTTACAGTATTTATTATCCAGATAGTATCAATTTTCTATTCTTGAAAATATTTGAATATGTTCTGACATACTTTGTATATTCAGGGTATTTGCATAAGTTTTGTATGGCAAATTTTAAAGATTGCAGTGTCTTGTTCTTACTTCTGTATCCATCCCTCAGAATTAATTTGGCTTGGAATTGGCAAACTGCAGGTATATTAAAGTTATGCTGTTTTAAGTGGATACCCAAAAGTACATGACTAGCATTTTGTTTTTCATTCAGCTTTTAAGAGTCTGATTGTACTAGCAAGAGCAGGTTTCAGGAGGAACCTACAGATCATTTTGAAATGTCTGATTCTTTTTTTTTTTTTTGGCATTTTGGGTTTTGGAGAGGGATGTTGAACCACTGATGACCTTATCAGTCTTTTTTGAGGTGGCCTATATACATTTTATGTCATCACTAGAACTATTTTCATAATGTGGTTACTGCACAGCACGTGACACAATTTATAAGGGCAGAAAATAAGTATGTTTGGCTGTTGTTTCGATAAGAGCAAGTTCATGCCGTAAAAGGGTTAGAAAAAAAAAGATCACTTACAAGGGTTTGTAAAATGAGGAGATCCCTGCCTTCAGCATATTTTATATTTTTAAACCTATGGGGGCTGGATTCTATTTTTGTAATAAGGAATTATCAAATGCATAATGCTAGGATCTGAATATATCGTAATGGATATGGGTGGCTGGCTAGTGGTTATGTTCAGGTGTCTTCCTTTCCAGCTCTTCGAAATTAATATGTAATGTATACTAAACACCGTCTTCTTGAGCAGGGAGACAAAAGGGAATCAAAGCTCTGAAATGTCTGCAGAAAGTATGACTGGCTTGTTTAAACTCAAGGTTAAGATAGAGCCTGCAAATGGATTCAGTCACAGAGAGTAACATACACATCTGACTACAAGGACTATAACTCAGCTAAAAAGCCAAGACAGAGTCATCAGGATTAAAATTCTCTTAATTCTCAATTTTAGTCATACCTGTGAGTTCAGATTTTTACAAACTATTTGATACAGACAGTAATCAATGTTTTATACAATCTTCAAAACTCCAAAAGTGTTTTGCAGGGGAGACATTTTTCAATTACTACTTTACAGAAAAGATGTCTATTCACTTTGTTTAGTTATGGCACTTTTGCCTTTCAAAAGCACCTTTCATATGAACTGTAACCCATATCCTCTGCACAAGTAGGTTCCTTTTTAGATTCCCACCTCTAATTTGGTGAGTTTTCACATGATATGAACAGACAAATTACCTTTGTTTAGAAGGCAATGGGGCTTAAAATAAAGCTAAGTTACTGTGGTTTAATGTTTACTTACTATGGGGTAAGAGTGGGCACACAGACAGTTGCCATATATCAGCGACTTCGTAGTTAGCTTCTGCCTATTTTTATCTTACTGCAATTTATTTGTTTGTCCATAAAATTATTAATATCATTAGGACTATTGACAAATGTAAAGTTAGGCATGTGAAAAAAGCACCTTGTGCAACTGGAACAGACTTAAAAACGGAGGGGTAGGGGGAGAAAAAGAGGCAGGCAAGAGATGAAAGATACTCTGAGGTGTGATCTGCAACAGTAGGTCAGTGAAACCTACTCTAGATCGCAGAATATATGAAGCTGCATCTACAGAAATACTGGCGTCAACAATGACAACAGTAGGTGAATGGACCTCCAGTGGTTAGAGGACCTGAGAGAAATAAAAGAAGTCCCTGAGTTAACTTGGAGTAAAACCATAACTTTAAAAAAAAAAACAGGAGACAGCATTTTCCACCTCAAGAGACAAATCAGTGGTGGAGATTTATCTCATGCCATGGAGCAAAGGTGGAAGTAGGATCCTTTTGAACAGGATCTTGAACCGGACAGTGCCCCAGTGGAGATGCCAGGCTGATGGGAGCTGCAGTAATGAAGGTATAGGTGAAGATTTCCATAGGGTGCAGGCAAAGTGAAGGCTCTTGTGGACAATGCTGTAAAGGCAGATGATGATAGGCAGATTTGCAAACAGAGGGGTGGTGGGAGAGGTAAAATTTAGGGATTAGGATGATGCCGATATTTACACAAAGCATGAAGCATACAGGAGGAATTAGTTAAGAGAGAGAGGAGTTGAAGTTTGTGTTTTAGAAAGTTCTTTATATTTCCAAGACAAACATGTCTGTGTTTGAGATAGTTAGCTGGAAGAAGATGAGAAGAAGGCCATGTTTGTTTGAATTAAAGATGTGGTAAGATATGGACAGCTGAATATCATCAGTATAAAAGTCATAGTTTGGAGTTAAGATGGTTGGAAAACAGGAAGGTAGAAGATATTGGGTACAGAAGAAGAGTTCTGGTTTGAGGGAGACATTTTCACCAATGGTTTGACAGACAAAAGGAGAAACATCGACAGGAAGAGTTAAAAGCTACAGTAAGTTCCCAGAGCATGGTAACAGACAAAAGCCTTTAGTCTTAGAAAAGGGGATTATGTCTGAGATTGCATTAACTACAGGCCTATGACAATGGTTTCCAAATTACAGGCAGAGTAAAGTACAGTCATACCTCGTAACCTGCTAGGCTTCAGGTCCAGGTGGGTGGCAAAATCCATAACTTTTACCCAGACTAAGTTTTCTTTTTTCATGCAGAAAACTCAACATATTGTGTTATTTATTCCTTTAGTATAAATAATTCTGTTGGACACTTGAATTTCATGGGGATTTTTTTCCATGACAAATATTTTTTTTTTAAATAAAACTGAGGGTGCCGAATGTGTTTGGAATATAGGTAAAATTTTGGGGCCAGAATCAGGGATAGCAGTCAAAAACACGTGTATGTGGAAGATATGGAAGTGTTACTTAGAAAAGCACGAGAAATCTACTTATCTGATTACTAGTATGAAAAATGGACAGTAAACTTACAGGACTTTATTAGAATAAAGGAAGTAAAATGGGGAAAATTAAAATGTTTCAAAAGACAGGACAGTCAGAGATTTGGGGAAGGGATTGTGAGTATCAGAGTCAGGTAAATAGAAGAAACAAAGAAAATACTGACATCACATGGAAACAAGGGTCAGGAAGGAAAAGGGGTCAGTGAAAATAGTATTTTGCTTAAAGCTTGTTATGAGACTGGCACAGAGACAGGAGAGATGAGCAGAGGAAGGTAAGTTAATGAGAGAGAGTAAAAATACATAAGGAGGAAATAGTGGCCAGGAAATATGCCAATATTAGACTGAAAGATGGCAATCTGAATAAAATGTCCTTATAATCGGAGATTAAATGGCTATCAGCTGAACCTAAAGCAAAACTGACCTGTGCTGTTAGAATAGTAGAAATTGGGCTGTTCAGAAGTTGCTTACAATGTGTGTTCTGTACACAGCTTTTACAAGCTGCTCCACCAATTCCATGTATGCGTATTTGAATATTTTATCATGAAAAAGCAGGAAAAACACTCATCTTCCACTTACTTCTCCATTAAGGTTGAGATTTTTACAGATTAAGGCCCTCTGCTGCTTTGGGCTGTTTTGAAAGTCCAAGCCTACAAGATGTTACGTAGTTGAGGAAAATCTATGAGCATTCACTTAAAACTTTAACAATAACAACAAAAATAACAATAACTCGTTTGTGTTTGTTCTATAAAATAGATAAACTTTGTGCTTCATTTCAGTTGAATCCTGGGTTGGAGTTTACACAATTAAGGACTGTTACCCAGTACAGGAAACCTATACCAGGAACTACAGCGTGACAACTTCCACCCGTTTTTTTGATCTACAGCTGGGTATTAGTGACCCCTCTGTGTTTACCCCACCCAGCACCTGCCAAGAAGCACAGCCAAGATGGATGAAAGATGAATGCTGATTATGGATGTTGGCTGCCACAGCAAGCAAATAGTAATGAAAGGGATGACAATTAATAATCAACTGTTGACATCTAACTTGATTTTCAAGCTGATTGTTGCTCTTTTGGGAATCATAACATTTTTGTTTGCAAGGAAACATACCATTTAATTGAGTAATATGTATAACAAAAAAGATCTCTTTATTTCAGTTGTTCCCTACGTTAGACTCTCTTCAGCGATGCACTTGCTGTTGTAGAGTTTCCACTAAAGTTATGTTTCTAGATACTGTTTATTTTAATTGTGACTAATTTTTAAAATATTTTATTATTTAATTTTCCAGGATGACAACACAAAAGTATGTTGTGCTCTTAACATGTAAAAGGAAAAGCAGAACATTGTTACTTATGAAGAGACTGGTATGCAGTGAGGTTAGCAAAAAGTATCGTGTGCTGAACTGTAAACACAAGATGGCCCTTAAGCAGAGTGTGTCAGAGAGATTAAATATGATCTCTTGGCTTCTGGGTTTCAATTTTTGAGGGTTTTCTTCCTTTTTATTCTTCAGAAAGGTAATAGTCAAGTCTTTGGTTTGTTTAATGTTTTCCTAAGAAACCAGAGTAACTGTTCATATAGCACTAATATAAAATTTGTAGAGAGTAAAAAACCAAACTTTTCTTGTATTTCCTAGTCCCAGAGAATCTAATTAGACAACTTTTTGGTTCTTTACATTGCTAATACATGCTTTGTCAAGGCATTATTGCTTTTAACCTATGCAAAGAGATTAATATATAGTGCACTCTAAATTGCTTTCATAATCCGTAACTCCTATTTTCAGAAGTCTTGCCTTTTCAAGGAGTATGAAAGGCTTTATAATTTCAGGTAGAAGTAAAAGCACCTGTTCCTGTCACCTGACTAGGCAAAATTAGATTTATATATGTACAGCGCCTCACATTTCATTCAAGTGAAAGACCTGTGTGTGTGTGACAGATTGGCGGGGGGAGGAAGAGGTTTTTGAAATGCCTTCTGCATGGTATGATTACAGTGTGCTAGTATCTAAGCATAATGACAATCTTGCTTCTGTTTGCACCTACCCCTTTGATCACTGAGAATGTTTGGGGTTAGATCAGCTTTCCAAGGCCTTATCCTCTACAGCTTTTTGCTGGTGGGAGGAAGGAGACCCTAGTTTAACTTTAAATAAATAAATAAATACATAAATAACATCCAAGAAGCCCCAAGAACTGCACTTTTATAGCCATAAAAAAAAGCAAAAGAAGATCTGCACAGGACATTTCAAATGATATCAGTTTAATGGCCCCACTCTTTATGCTTCTGCATTTGTTATAAATACATCTATATTCCACAAGTTTAAGATTTTATTTTTTAATTAATAATATATTTATAGATATATTTTTATTTCCTTGCTAGCATTGGGTTTTACCTTACTCTGCAAGTTGTCCTGCAATGTAAGGGTTAGTTGCATTTAGTGTGAGTTGGGATGTCAAGCTATGGAGCTGGAGTTAGGCGTTTAATACTTTCATATGAGGTATCCTTTCCTAGGACAATTTTCTTAAAGACAAGAATAATCTTGTGCACAGTGAGAGAGGGACTCTTGTTAATACAATGTATAATTTCTTAACCAGATGCACCATACCTAACAAATACCCAAATCATAGAGTCATAGCCTAAATCATTTTAGGAAGAGAGCAGTAGTAGGTACTTTATTAGTTTCTCAAACCTTAGTAGATTTTTATCACTTAGAGGGGTAGCCCAATAGATGTGGTCTGAAACACTGCTTAGTGTACCGAGAGAAATATTACTTGGTGTAATGCCTATTGCACATACCCGTGTGAAAAAGCTAAAATATAATGTTAATTATAAAAGTTTCCCAAATATAACATTTTCATTAGAAAAAGGATTGGTTTAGCTATGAATTTAGTATGCATTCAGTCTGTGTGATCCTTCTGTATTTTTGTGACAACCTAAATATGAACTGTTTACTGTTTTTATTAGGGCAATGATTAACCTGCATTTCTTAACATATGTTTCTTTGAAATCTGGGGAATGTAACAAACCTGGCTAGCAAACATGGAACTGTGATACTGTATCATTTAGGATGATTTTGTTGTGGTATAACAAATAGCTGTGTGATCTGCAAATATGCATTATTTTCTGTTGACTATTATGTGATCTTTAACAATGATGCTGGTGTTCCTTGAAATATGCATTTGCAGAACTCTACAACAAAAAATGCTTTTAAAAATATGCTGCAGTGATATCCAGGGTAATTTTAGATGGCAGGATGGGTACCCTTTAAAACAATGTCTTTGTATTTCCAAGTGCTTCTCTATAAAGTCAATAAAAAGAATTGTCAGAGAAAAAAACAAAGGAAAAAACTGTGGGTTATTTTCTCTGTTTTAAATTAGCCACTTACTGACCACAAGAATTTGCCTAGTTGATTAACATTTACTGTAGCAGAGGCATTTGGGCTGGACTTTCTTTGACACTACAGCCTCTTTAAATCACTGTAGAAGTGTTAGGTGCTTAAGTAATGGAGAGGAAACTTAATGTAAATGATAATCTACTGCTTTGTTCATAACAGCTTCCTTGGGTAGAAGAAAGCAATTGCAGCCCTGCATCAGACACATCATAGAATATTCACAAGTAGTGGCAGAACCTCTTGAGTTCGACAAAGCTTTTTTGTGAGATTTCCAGTACTTCCTGGTTTCAACTGGGCCAGAAATAGTGCAAACAGAGACTTTCTTGCCATTTTTTTTTGTATTTCTGCTTCAAGGCTTAGCTAAAAGCAGGATGTGTAGAAACACAACATTGTTTTATTTAGAGTTAACCAAACATTCCTGAACCTAAAAACTGAACAAAGTTTTAGTTTGAGTTTGGGGTGGAGATTTGAACATTTGGTTAGTTCTTTTTTTAAATTGTTTGCTTTGCTTTAGTATTATCCTGTGGCCAAATTCTTCCATTCTTAGTCATATTTCACACAGTGTAAGTGGTCCCAGTTACAAGAGGGCTTCAAGTAGGAGATTCATGAAGGTTGGCACTACTCAGTGGGCATGTCTACACAAAATGCTTTTCTGCACATTAGACTAATCTGTCAGTGTCAGTGTCTACACAAGCGTGGGACTTACTGAGCAGTAAATGAGGCTAATGCACTGTTTGCTAGTACCAGCAATACAGGTACTAGAATAATGGTGCATTAGCTACTGCACAGTAGCACATGTGTAGATGCTGACCAGGAGCAATTTGCTCTGGTCAGCCTAGGCAGCAGGAGCCACAAAGGGTGGGAAGGGAGTTGTCCACGGTGCTGGTGCAGAACTCAGGATCACAGCCTGGCTTGGCTGCATTGGCTTGGGGTGATGTCCTGTGGCCAAGCAGCTGCAGTGCCCCTCACTCTCCCCATCCCTCTGCTCCTGGCTCCTCCCAGGCAGCTCCCACTCCCCATCCATGCCTGGGAGGAGTCAAGAGCTGAGCAGTGCTGGGATGGGTGGGGGGAGCCATGGAGAAGTAAGCAGCACCAGGACTGGGGGGGATATGCAGGGGGGTAAGCAACACCAGGACTGGGGGGAACCATATTTCCCCCAGTCCTAGTGCTGCTCATCCCTGCCACATCTCCTCCCTAATCCCAGTGCTCCTCAGCTTCTAGCTCCCCCAAGGCACAGGTGGGGAGTGGGACCCAACTGGGGTCTGTGCTGCATGGCCTGCAGCAGGACTGAGGGGACAGGGAAGTTCTCTGTCCCTGGCCCAGTGCTGTGCTACTGGTGCTACTCAATCCCAGTTTCTGTGGGGAGCCAGGAGCTGAGCAGCACTGGGATCAGAGACAGAGAGCTTCCCTGTCCCCTCGACAAGCAAAGTGAGGGGAGTGCTCAGGGCACTGCTGCTGCTCAGCCATGGGGCATCACCCCAAGCCCCACTGAGCCAGGCTGCAATCCCAAACTGTGTGGCTGGGAGCTGTCCCCTGCTCTGGGACAGCTCCCCACCTCCCCCCACCACCACTCCCTGGAGTCCAGGCCTGATCCCCACGCCCCCTGCTAGCCTGGGGTTGGCGCTCCACCTGACTGCTGCAGGGGGGCACAGCAGGGCAGGGGGACGAATCAAAATGATAGTTACCTTGTAAAGTAGAGGAGAACATACATTCTCATACCATGAATTCTCAGTCACGGTGGTCCAGGCCCACCAAGCTATTAAGAATGCTAACTCCTATTGAGGTACCTAAATTGGACAGCTAACTCCTATTTACATTCAAATCATCCAGGAGAATTCTCCCCAGTTTTGTTTTCTTGAGAGAAAAGCTTACTTGGGTAGACCTGTACAGAAGTTCAAGCAGAGAAGCAAAGAGCCTGCAGTGCTAACATTGAGCTGACAAGGGCCCCTAGGACACACATCCCATTAAGCTCTGCAGGGTCCTTTATTTACCTGGATGCAACTGACATAAGCAAGACCACAGGTCAGTAGTGATTGCTTTGCCATCTCTGGAGATCCACTCCCATTAGGAACTCCAACACAAAATCCCCCCTCCCTCTCCCTCCAGTGAGGTTTTGACAGAGGAGATTTTGAACTTGTCTCCTCTTTTGTCACGGAGCTGTGTTTCCAGAATAAAGTCCTGCCACCTGAGATGAGGTCTGCCAGGTCAGGGAAGGGTGGCAGGGGGTTGCCACATTAGGAAGGGAGTAGGGGGATTCCTGTGCACAGAGCTTTCCACCTTTAACTCCCTACGTCATGATCCAGCCCAGCTGCAGCCAGGCAGGGACCTCCACTTCCCAGTGCCTAAGTGCTGCAGTCCAGGCTGGGCAGGCTGGACTTTTCCAAGTATGGAGGTGGGGATGGATTTGCTGGTTCTCATCTGTCCAGAGTGGACTCTGAGCCACTGAAAAAGCCAGGAGCAGATTATTGCTCCTAAGGCCTCAGAGGGCATGTTCTGCTCCCTGCTTGGCTCTGTGGGAGGAGAAGAGGGAGCAAAACTCACTGGGATTGTGGATAATAGCTCTGCAGCTTCTTTTGGACCTCTGCCTGCACAGATGTTCAGTCTTATGAGCAGTACTCTCCTGGCATTCACATCACAGGGGTTGTTCCCAAGTTATTTTTGCCCAGAGTGGCCATTTTTACGTTGGGAGAAAAGTTATGAACGTCTGTATATTTGTGGCTTGTCCTGTGTCAGGGACTTTCCCTGGAGAAACTGAATATCTGTACTTTGTCTAAGTCTCATAGAATTCAATGGGACTTAAGCACCTGAACACATTTGTGGAACTGGGCCTGAGTCCTTGAATTTAGTCTTAGAGACATAGACCAATCTCAAGTGTAGCAGCAGTGCCAATTTCATTCAAACATAGCAAAAGAAAGTTTTGAACGAGCTACCTAAACCAGTAGCTTGGGGTGACCAATAGCTTTATAAAGCATTAGCTCAAGTAGAATTGTAGGCATTCAAAACCCCCTGAAAAAAGAGACCTGTGAGGCGCCTAAGTGGCCTTTGATATGGAACCCTCAGAGATGCTTCCAAACTCACCTTTTAGTTTGTTTTATTTAGATTATAAATTGTAGGAGGCCAGGAACTGTCTCTTCCTATTGGCTTGTATGGTACAGTGGCAACTCATTTTACTGAAGCTGCTATTGGAGTACGAACAACACTAGACACAGATCAAGATCTTTCCCTCAACACACACACCGACATAAGTTATACAAGTGTTTATATAGACTTAGCTTTGCACTCATAGGCTGCATCCAGACAAGCTCCAAGCTGCAGGAGGGTTATGGCTGCTGCTTTAAGGCTATTGGGGCCAGCACAGTTGCTGGCCCCAGCCTTCTCTACCCTAGCCGGGGTAACCCACCACGCACCAGAGGGCATGCAGCACAGACATTCCCAGGGACAAGTAGTAGTAGCACAAAGGTGTACTGCTGCTTCTTGTCCCTGGGGAACCAAACGTCCACACTCATCTGGATACGGCCTTATGTGCTAGTGGAGTCCATTTGAATGTAAATCACACCCTCAGCAGTAGGCAATCAAATGTTAAACAAGCTCACCTCAGGCTTCAGGTAAGCCAGGCAAATGTGACTAAACTGGAGAAAAGAAAAAAATCTCACTGGGCTGACACTGGGTGGGTTTTTCCCAAGCTCGTCCAGTTCTAACAAACAGTTTTGCCGTTCTTGAAACAGCATCAGTTTAGTTGTCAGCCTTGCATTACAACCTTGTGTCACATTAAAAGAGAGGTTTGAGTTTCACCCTCTGCTGTAAAATTATCTCCAAGTCAGGAGCTCAGTATCATGTTCAGTCAACGATGTCTTCTCTCAGCTGCCACCCACACTCCTTTTGGCTCTGGTTTCTGTTCTTGCATTGAGCTCAGTTGGGGCATATGGCTACAGTCCTGTGCTGAAGAGTAATCTGGATAGGCACTGCTGCAAAGTGAACAGGAGAGGACATTCCCAGAGCGACAGAATGCTTCAAAGAGTTTCCTGGTTGCACAAAGGGGACAGAGATAATCCAATCTCCAGTCCCTCTCTCTCTCCCCCTCTTTCATACAGAATTGCACCTAGTCGCCTCCGTCCTCCATTTCAAGGACTCACTTCCAGGGGCAACTAAACTGGCAGCTGCCCCCTTACTTCCCCAAGATTGGGGAATACAATTCTAGATTGTCTTTATGAGGGATGCACAAGGATGGAAAGACTTTCATTTGATTCCTGCCACAACATACTGACTTTCAAGAGGGTCCAGGGCTAAACTGGTGGCCCATAGGCCACTTGTAGCCCACAAAGTGGACTCAGGTGCCACTCTCTCCATCACTCTGGTTGAAGCAGCTGCTGGGGTCTCTGGGCTCCTCCTCCCTTCTTTGTGTCTGCTGCCTTCATCTGGGGGAAAAGCAGTGAGGCATAATGCATGGTGCTGGGGTAGCCCAGGGCCGGGGAGCTCAGGGTGGTAGCCAGGGTGCTAATATAGTGCCTGGCACAGGGGGCCTTGGACAATTGTGACTTGTGCAGCATGTGGCCCCCAGATATGGTCTGTGTGGCATGCAGACCCCGGCTGCTTAGAAGTTGGACAATCCTACTTTAGCTCATGGTAGGTTGGAAATTGCAACCAATAAGAAACAAAGTTACCTACACTCCCAAATGCCTGAGTTATTGTCCCTTTGGCCTGCTGTAAATTTCTGCCTGTTGGCTGAGAGGCTTGCCCTGGCTTCTGCTGGGACTCTTTCCTTTGCATCTCCTTGTCCTTCCTGGTTTGTTTGTTTTTTAAATAGAAAATTGCTCCCACATTTTTAATGCATGTTGTTGTATACATTTTTATCTATAGTTTGTATAGCTGTGCCTGGGGGCCAGCCCAGTAACCATTTCCTTTGATTCTGGCTGGTGGCCTTTTCAAATGGTTCTTATTCATCTGTTACCATAATGTTTCAGACTCTGTATAGTCCCTGTGTGCATAGTGACAGGCATCTTGTACACTGGTTGTCTCTTCTTCTCATGATGAAGAGTGTAGTATAACTGTCTAAATGGGGCGGGGAAGCCTGTAGGCTACTTTTATTGGGAGAAAAATAAAGTTTTACAGAAAGTCCTAGATATCGTTATCAAAACTAAGCCCAATCTTTTCACAAAGAAGGCCTTTTCTTTATTCCATGTCCCTATCAGCTACAAATATTTATCTCAATAGAAGGAAACAGACTCTCAGTAAGAACTGTTTTCTTTCTATATACTTATGCAGATATCCCATTGACACTAATGACTTTGCCGCTGTCAGGCAAAACACACCTTCATTGTTCCAGGAACGTCACCAAATGATTTCTGTGGAATGTTAAAACAGGAAAGGAACTGGTGGCAGCTTAGCAGCTGGACAGGAAGGGCAACACCGAAGCATTTAATAGGTGTTACGTGTTGCCAATGGGCAGGCGAATACATCGTACTGTGCCCATTAAAGTTAATTGGATTTACGCTGGCACAGCAAAGGGCAAGGTACTCCCAGCTGTTAGAAAATAGCTGCCCACAAGGAGTGTGTGCAGGGAAACATTCTTAAACTGTTTTTTCTTTTAACTTTTAAAACTATATGGTTATGAACAGCTGTTTCAAAGGGCTTCTGAGGGTAGTGGTTAAAAGTCAAAAGACATCTAGATTTGGAGTGTTATAACTGTGATGGTCTAGGAAATATCCAAAAGGCAAGGTTTTTTTGTGATATCTTTTTTTGAACCAACTGTATAGTTGGGAGAGCTGTTAGACAAGCTTTCAAGTACCAAGTGGCCTTCCTCAGATGCTGACCACGCAGTTGGTCCAAATACAATATATCACAAAAAATCCTTGCCTCAAAAGATCTCTTCTAATACCATACCGAGACAGATAAAAGCAATGTTCTATTGTATATCACCTGTGCATTACTAAGTTAGTTAATATTATCAATATAGAAACAAAAAAATATACCCTTGTAGCTAAATGTCTTGGTCTAAGACCTCACAAATCGAGCGGGGAGGGTTGGGGGAGCAGGCAGGGGATGGGGCCTGGTAGGGGTCCCCCCATGGTCCCCTTCCCTCTCCCCCGCCCCATACTTACCAGCATGGAGTCCAGGTCCAGCTCCCTGTGGCAGAATATGTGGATTGCCTGAATCTCTGAAGCTCTAAGTCTTTTCCAAATTGATCCAGGGAACTTCTAATAGATTCGGACCTTTTAATTGGTCTCTTGATTTGATTCAGATTCAGCTGAATTGGGCCGAATCTCCTCCAGATTGAATCAGCACCTGAAGCTTCATATAGCCCTAATGGGAAGATCATAATTCAGCAAGTGGCACTCATTCTTTGTGTCAGTGCATCAGTTTGGTCTTAGGGGACACTCTGGTAATGAAGTGGATAACATTTAGATGAGATGATATAGTGACGTACTTATGGACATTAAAAACCCTATGACTCTTGGTGCATGAATCATGGAGTCACTTCAGCATCCTCTCTAAATTCTAACTGGATAACTGGTTCCTGCATACTGTACCTCATCCCAGAGTTTCAAGTGAAATAATAAAGTCTTCATTTGATGTTTCAAAGCTGCCAACTCCACAAAGCAGAAACTTTCTAGCAAAAGTTGCCATGCATCTAGGTAGTGTTTGCAAAGTCTTTAAACACAGTATTAGGCAATTAAATGAGAATTACACAAACTATGCAGATCTAGAATCAATACAAATATTTTGTTGCTAAAACCTCTGGAAGTTGCTAGATTTAGCTCAACTGGCAACATTGGTTTGTCCTCAAAGACCATTCAATATTTCCTCTTTCTTTGCAGCTGTGCCTGAATTTCTGGATTAAAAAATTCCATTCTAGATAGATGTTTTGGAATCTTTTGAAATAAAAGATGCTAACTGTGAAATATAATTTTTCTATTGCTATTATTTATTATAACACTTGTCAGTTGACTACCAGGTGCCATTAACTTATTTTGGCACTTAACAAAAATCAATATTATAAAATTAGTTTAGCTACTCAGCTTCACCCCAGTTGGCAATCTGTCCCATTGTTTTGATTCAGTTAAAGAATATTCTTAATCTCTCATGCAGCTCTTCTTTATTTATTGTGTGTTTGAAGAAGAACAACTTTGTCAATGGCTTGTGGAGAAAACTTCCATTTATATATTGAGACCAAATGCTGATCACACGTACAGACATAACTTCCCATCGGAGTAAATGGAAGTACATAGCATTTGGTTCTAATATTATGGAATGACTGATCCCAAGAGTTATGTGTGCTTGTCATCTTGCTAAGAGTGGGTTTTGTCCAAAGAGAAAGGAGTAAATCTAAGACTGATATAAATATAAATAGGCCCTTCAATTTCCAAGGATCTGTGGCAGTTTACATCAGTGGAGGATCTATGCTGGAATTTTACGCTTTGTGTAGTCAAAAGTAGGAGCAGTATATGAGCAATAAAAGTTAGTATCCCACATTCGTTGTATAGACACTCACAATTAGGGATGATCACAATTATTTTGCCTGACTTCCAACCTATTCATACATTCTGGATTGGAAATTCAAATTTGGACACAAATTTTACCATTTAGGAGCAAAATTGCTAAAGGAACAGAAAAAAAGCCCAACGATGAAAAGAAAGAAGGCGAATAATGAAGCACAGTAGATGGAATTAGAATTCATCATAAAAAAGGGAAAATTCTAAAGAACCAATAGATACCCAAAAAATCCCTTACCAATCACAAAAGACTGGATTCCTGGCTACTAACTTTGTCACAGTGGGTTTAAGTATCCTTTTACAAGGGTTCAAAAACTCATCATTCCTTCTGAAATCTCAATAAACCCAAAAAAGCACATGTTCAGATTCACAAAGTTTGCTCATCCCTAACTACAATACACTATGTCACCTTGACAGACTCCTATGCAGGCTGCTGTTAGGCCCTTAACCTTGAACTTTAGGATGACTCAAGTAGTGTCTGGGGCTTTGTGTGGGCTCTGCACCAGGATGAATTTGACCTTCAGGGATTAAATGTATGAAGTGCCAGGCACTTGCAACTCCCATTGAAGTAGAGCGGTAGAAAGCGAAATGTCAAGTCAGTGGAAATTACCAGTCATCATTTAAGACCTCGCCCTTTTTTCTCCAACAAAAGTTTTCTTAACTGAGCAGCTGAGGCTGGATATTAAATGCACTTTACTCCCTTCCATATAAATTTCCACCTTGTACTCATACTCTGCCAAAATGATATTGCCCTTAGGATTATTTTTTTTCCAAAAAATTTTACTCTTCCAGATGTGGATGAAGAGAACAGATGGGCTTTATGGGAAATATTATGAGGCATAATCAAAGAGTGTAGTCTAAAAGCTACAAAGCATAATGTGTTCCCATATACCTGATGCATTTTCTATCATACAGGCCACTGGAGCCAAAACTGCAAAATAGCCGTATGAGAAAATTAAGCCACAGGAAGCAAAGCACTATCACATTTCAAAGATTGGTGGTAATATTGTATATACTATACAGTGTTTACATGACGTCAAAACTGTTGCTCACAAATGAAATTGCCCTCCCTGGTGGTTCTTTTAGAGAGCTGAAGGAAATGTTGTAGAATATCTCAATAGCTAGTTGTGTCCCAGCCAGCCAAACACACCAAACAAGGCTGGCCAAAGACAATACTTGTTTAAAGCTTCCTTCTTTATTTCCATAGCAGCTGCTAGAAGCATGTGTCAAAACTCTTTGACAGCCACACATAAAGGAGGCACACACACATGTAATGTGTGTTTGGTCAGGTGTTTCAAATGGTGCAATGAACTTTGGTCAACCTGTTGAAAATGTATTTGCTGTAGTGCTGTATTCAAGTACTATAAAAGAACACTTACTGTAATATTGAAAAATGCTGAACTAAAATGCCTCGATAAATAATTATAGTTCACAAAAATATCTTCAGGACAAGCTGTGGAACTAAAGTCTGGCTGTTAATGGTACTTTTTAATGATCCCTTGACATGTTTTAAAAGAAAAATGAAATAGTACCTGTGCTCTAAATTTTTTTTCTATCTACATTGGCTATAAGATGTGACCTCTCTCTTTGGCTGTTGAACTCACTGCAATTACCCAGGACTTTGTCACTTCCAGGTAGGATTATTGAACTACAGTGCATGAATCTGTAACTGAAGGCAATTTAGATGCTTCAGCTAGTTCAGAATTGGCCTTGTTGTCCTCTTTGCAAACAGCAATAGTCCTGGTGATCTATAATCAGTATAACTGAAATGTAGGTTTTAGCCTACAAGGTCATCTTTCGGGTCCTCTGTACCTCACTCACTCTCTTAGCTGCTCTTTGTCCATACATCCTAGTGAGAGAATTTGATTCAAAATTAACTCCTTGGATGTGGCCTATCAAATCCAGATTTATTGACTTTATAGGTAAATTGCAAGACTTCTCTTTTCATATCTGAACATCAACTAAGAAACAGTAAAGATTAGAGATTCTCTGATTGAAGGAGAAAGGGCTGGGTGGGTTTCTGCTGTTGCTGTACCAATACTTCAAAATACTGCAAACTCTTTTTTAATTATTAAATATCCACCGAGGAAATGTTTTTACTACATAATATGAACTGAAATACATTAAGATTCATGGCACTATAGTTCCTGATAGTCATGAACAAAGCCCAACACAAGTAATTACATTATACCTACCTAAATTCCCACTATTGTTTCAACTAGGAATAATTAAAAAAAAAATCAGAGGTCTTTATTATCTGTGTTTCTATCTTTGTTCTAAACCAGTAGTGCTCAACCTATTAGCCCCTGTACAGGGTTGGTCTGCTAGTTCTCAGGTTACCAGTTCTCTAGTTTTTAGGTGTAATCAGATGACCCCATGAGATGTAACACTACAGTTAAAGTGTATGCTAAAATGCGTATGTGTAACAGGTTACCCTTCCCAGCACCATCTTCCTTAGTCCTCCGCGCCTTGCGTGGGGCACCCTTGGATCCTTCTTTGGGGTTCTTATGTCCTGCCCTATACTCTCCTGCCATGTCTTGATGGAAATTAGGATGATGTTCTTGCGAGCGGGAGGCTGCCTATTGTATTGGGTATGTCGGGGCCTTTCCCTACGTGGGACTGACCCCTGATTTTCTCTAGCTAGGCCTCCCCATCTAAACCCACTAAACAGTGTTGGACTCCAAAGCTCTAGCCTTTTCCATTGTCTTAAGGCCCGGGGCCTCTTTTCCTACTTCAATCTGGAGCCTGGTCCAGAGGCCTGGGCCCCAACCCCACAGCCGAAGAGCCACAAGCCTAAAACCAGGGGACAACCCCAAGCCTGTAGCCTCCCAGGCCACAAAAAAACCCAATACCAAAATAAAGCTGCACCACCAACACACCAGGGCTTCTTGCTGCCCCCCCCAGGCTCCCATGCTGCCCCCCGCCCCGGGCTGGGGCTCCCACGCTGCCAAGGGCTCCTATGAGGCCTCCTCCAACCCCTAGTAGCCCTCCCAAACCTCCGCTCTCTTATACAACAAGAAACAAAACACAAGCCCGTGGGCTGCAACAAATTCAAGCTGCTCAGCTATAACATTATTCCCGCCACATCGGGGTGCTCTATCCTTCCTCCAGTCTTGGAGCTGTACCTGCAGTCTGGCCTCTCCCCTCTGCTTGCCCTGGGAAAGCTCCTTCCCCCATAGCTGCTGGCAGGGAACTGCCTGGGAGCTATATAGGAGCCAAGCCCTGCCATAGCAACCTGCACGTGTGCCTCTTCATTACTACTCCACAAGTAGCAGGCACCTCGATGCCCTGCTACAATATGTTTCATCTTTTTTAAAACCAGATTTTCAAAGATTTTTAAAGATTGATTAACAACTAAATGTAGTAGGTTTTCTGCCATCTCTGAGTGAGTGTCAGCCTGCAGCTTCCCACCTGGGCCTCAGCCTGGCCAGCACAAGTGCTCCTTCCCAGCTTGTTACCCTACAGCTGACCACTCAGACTGTGCAATGCTGGCTTGAAGCTTCCATCAGGGGATAGAAACTTCCCACTCCTTGTCACCAGAGTGGCCAGTTGGGGTCTGTTGACCCTCTGTTTCCCCATAAAAGCGCTTGAGCAGGAACAAGAAAGATGTGGGCACCAGGGCTCAAGCTGACCCCAAAATGCTTTGTTGTTCCCTCCACCTTGTGCTCTAACTCTGCTCCCTGCTTGGTCTCCCAGCTTCTTAACCTAGCTTGCTCTCCAACTCTGCTTTCTGCTTGATCACATGGCTTGCTCTCTGAGTCTCCTCTCTACCTGATTTCCCAGTTTCCTGAATCAGCTTGTTCCTAGACTCTCCTCTGTCAGATTGGCTTTCTGACCTGGCTTGTGCCTGGATTCTGCTCACTCTTGACCCTGATTTACACCTTGAAGTGGTTCCAGACCTGGCCACCCACACTCAGTGTGACAGAGAAACATTCATAATCTACGCAAAATGATAGACTTTGTGGTTTTCACCAGCTGGGAGGAACATATCACATATTGCATACTAAAAGGGTTCCCTGTGGTTCAGTGGTACACTCCTTGTCTACCACACGGGTGACCTGGGTTTGATTCCCAGACACTTACACAACTACAGCCATGGAGGCACCAAACATCTGGACTCGGTCTGGTTTTTAGGTTCTGTCTCAGTGGCCTAAAGGGAAGATGGAGGGTCTGGACAGCCTCTACTCCTCCAAAAATTCCTGCCCAGGCATATGCATTGAAGGTCTGGGTCATCCTCATGCATGCACCATGATCCAGGAGGATCAATGGTTGCCAGACTGCGTACTGAAATTTTCTGTCACCTCCATGGTGATACCACTGAACCTCTATAAGAGATTTCCCATTCATTTTCATGGTTATATTAGGTAATCACAGGATAATGAGGAGTCATCAGTGCAATGCAGCTGTGAAAAAGGGAAAAGTCCTAAGACATGTCAGGACAGCCAGGGAAGTACATACTATAGTACCTGACACTACTTATGCCTTATCCGGAAAAGTATGTCCATTTCTCATTGCCTATGTGTAATAGGGTCCCCTGTAGGGTGGCTAGCTGCAAAGCTGTGAGCCTTTTGGCAAGTGAGATGGGTAAATGGAACAAGGGCAATAGATTTGGTACACACACAATGGCAGCAAGATTACAGGGCAAAGAGCTTAACTTGCTTAACTTAGCAATATAAAGGCCAAGGGTGGATATGATTGCTTTCTATAAATACACCAGGGGAGTAAGTACTGAAGAGAGAGAAGAGCTATTCAAACTAATGGACATGTTGGCATAAGAACAAATAGGATGACGAAGCTGAGAATAAGATTTAACTGGAAATTAGAGGATGCTTTATAGCAAACAGGAGTGAGGTTCTGGAATGGCCTTCCAAAAGGATGAGTGAGGGCAAGAAATCTAACTACTTTTAAAAACAGAACTTGATCAGTCTATGGAGGGTAACATAGACTGATTGTCTGTGACGGGAGAGGAACCTAAAAGTCCCTTTCAGGTGCTATAACCACATTCTTTTTCAGTGGAAACAGTTTGCCCTTAAACTAACTATATTATACACAAAATAACACAATATTTCCTCACAAAAGGGGAGTCTTACAATAAGTGCTGGCAAAGGCAATCTGAATTTGCTAGACTGCATTCAATCTCAAACATATATGCTATCTCAGTTTTTGTGGAATCTATGGTACAGGAAAAATCAATTTGCCTCCACATAGACACAGCCTGAGAAGTATATGTGTTATGAATTATTCTATAAAGCTATCTATTTTGTATAAAGTGATTATGTGAGTGAGTTTTTCATAAATGAATGATGAGACAAGATTGATACCTACCACTGTCAATAATCTAGATAAGTTATTTGCAGCTAGAAGTACCAAAAATATGCCACGGGTACATATAGGATCTAAACATCTTCCTACAAATGGAGGTTAACAAATAACTCTCAAAGTCACAAACCACTGATGGATGTTTTTCCTCATGGTTGGGGTACATTTTTTATCACACATACTCACCATGAACGCTTAATTTGGGATGCTCTATCTAAAATGGAAAAGTGATGTAATACCAGTAGAAGCAATGAGCTATTTCTTTGGTTTGGAATGATTATAGTTTGCCTTGCCATGCTCTTGGCTATAGTACAATTGTTACTGGTTTGAAAATTACCAGATCTCAAATCATAGTGTACTTGGATCCATTCACTGTTTTTAAAAAATGTTTATCATTTCATAAATAGGTTCTTAGCACTGTTCATCCCAACCTAATGGAGCAAAATGCAGCAAGTATTGCTAATTCAGGAAATGTATAAAAAGTTTCCTGTAAGGAAGAATCATGTTACACACATATATGACAGGCTGATGTAGGTTGATTGATACTGTGCTGTGTAATGGATTTCTATTATTATTAGCATTTCACTACTAGTAATCTTATCTGGAACTGTGTCAGAAAAGAAACTTAAATTTACAGAGATTAAAATTTATGTGGCAAACTGATTTAAAAGGAAGTAAAAAATGTGATCACCCCTCGATTGTAGTTTTGATTAGGACTTAAGTCTTTAAGAAATCCAAATTTGTTGCTGGTGTAACTCCCTTCAAGTTAGTGGCTTTTCAGTAGAAGAGAATTTGCCACAGGCAAAATAGGATAACTTGCAGTTAACTCTATTGAGTTAATTTTCCTACCAAATATGCAATCTTTGGGTCCTGCTTGCTCAAATGTACTGGCTTTCTCTGAGCCAACACCTCCTCCACTGCAATGAGCTGTACACATTTGTTTGCTAATCCCAGGATGGGCAATGTGTAGTTGCCCTTATTAACTGCTACCTCCACTTCCCCCCCGCCCCAGATTTGAGTATTTTCTACCCTGCTTCTGACCACTCTGTCCAAATGGTTGGCTTTGGACAGTACCTGGCCAAGGCTGCCAGCCAGCACAGCTGCAAAGGAAGAATACTGTTCCAAGGTCCATGCTGTAGGCTGGATCAGAATGAAAGCTCACAACTCTGCCTAAAACTTCACACTTGGTAGGAATAACCCCATTTCCCAGCCTGAAATTAGTAAAACAGCTCACTTCCTAGGCTTTTGTTGTGCAGAGGAAGGATTTTGGCATAGCTCCACTTCTCTAGGTCTCAAAGTGTATCTGCGGGAAGACCCTCTCCCCACTCAAGCAGGCCTGTGTATTTAAGTGTGTGTGTCCATATTCACATACACAAATACATTGAGAAACTATTTGACCTCTTAGATTTTCTTCTGGGACCTGTCAATATTGATCCTCATTCTCATGACAGTTGTCTGCCACTGCTTCTGCAAGGTAATATAAGATCATGAATAAACCCTCAGTTCCTCTCTATTAGCAAAGAAGAGTCGGTTAAAATAGTTCAGGGACAAAATCATAGAAGTGTCATAATGTTTTTCCTGCCCTTTTTGGTTGAAAAAATCTCTGAACCTTTAAGTGCTTCAGTGTTGCCAGTACCTTGATATGAGGACAACAGTTTTCTAGTAGATAGGGGAGTCACTGGTGGGTCCAGAGATGACTAAAGAGGCCAAACTGAGATTTGTGTGTTTGACTGTGGACATGGCATACCATTCCAGAAGGAGAAATGGATCTTGAAGATGTCAAGTTATAGCTCTTTCCCTTTGTTTCTCTAGCCTACTTGCCTCCGTAGTGAGGTGAGTTTGCTTGAAATGATCAATTTCATATGGTGAAATGGTCATATTTCACAGTGCTCGAGTCTCCCAGGTATCGATTTTAATATTGCATTTCTTCAGATTTGCCTTCAAGGTGTTTGTTCTTTTGCCCACTTCTAGACCAGTGACCATTGGTGAGTTGGGAGTATAGGACCTGTTTTAGGAGCCAGTTGTCAGGCATCCTTATGTCATATCATGTCCAACAGAGCTGGTATCTTATTGACGTGGCTTCAAGACTGATGGTGTTTACTTGAGCCAGAATGCTGGCATCCTTCCAACTGATATGGAGGACTTCCATCCATCCTTCCAATTGATATGGAAGATTTTCCAAAGATATCGCTGATGGTAACATTCCAAGACTTTCAGGTGTTTCTGATGTATTGCCTAGGTTTCACACCCATACATCTGGATAGGGATGGCAACAACTTGGTAGACAAGAAGTTTGGTTTTGATTTGGGTCCTGATGTCATGATCATCAAAGACATGATTTCGTAGATGTCCAAAGGCAGAATGGGCAGATTTTATTCAGTGTTGAATATCTTCTACATTTACTTTTTGGAAAAGGTGACTACCTAGGTCAGGGGAATACTCACCATTCTCCAAGAACTGTCCCCTAATTGTGATATGTGGGAGAACAGCTGGTTGGTTTGGGGTAAGTTGATGAAGTATTTTGGTTTTTGGGAAGGTGACAGTGGGCACTGATAGCAGGCACTACACAACATGCTATGTCACTGTATCAGTGAGCTACAGTGATGTAACTCATCGCTATGGCAACGTAGCATTGACAGGCACTAACTGTGACACTGCTGCTACTGCACAGTAGGGTTGAAAATGACCCATGTGCTTCCAGGACTGCGCAGTACCAGCAGGTACTGTGCAGTGAATTAGTACTTGTTTTACCAAGAACTAAACAACTGCACAGTACCAACTGTGTGGTCAGGGGCATGTGTAGATGCGCCCAGTGAGTTTGGCACTTTATCTACCTTGCTCCTATTAAAGAGCTAATATTTTGGGAGTGTTTTTTTTTTTTTATTATTATTACTTAAACCTAAGGGACCATGGAAAACTATCCTCCCTGCTCTCAAAAGCCACCCGTCTGCTTCAGAGACCCCACAGCTTCTAATTCATGTAGGGAGAGGAATGCTTACCCAGCAACTCCATTGTTTTAGAGCTGTTGCATTATCTGTCGGTTAACATAGTGCCTGTCTTTAATTTGAAGGAGGTCAGGTTCTTCTGGCATTCATTATTTTGGCTACTGCCTCTCCCATTGTTTAGGCTATTATACATGGGAGAACTGATCCCTGGAAGGAGGCTGGGTTGAAGTAAAATACATTAAATGCTGGAAAGATGTTTACAGAGCAGTATGCTCATTCTCTGGTACCTATGAGGGCCACTTAGCAGGAAGATATTCATCCTGCATTCCCTAATCCTAGAAAAAAAAGTTACAGTTTACCCTGCCTGTAACCATTGGGCATAGCTGGAGTTTCTAACAGCTGTTCTTCTGATTATCAAGCACACTGTTACTACTTGGGAATTTGCAATCCAGACATCAATGCTCTTTATTCAGTCTAAGTTATAAAGGGGCATCAGGTGCTTCATGAGAAGTATGGCTCCCTGTATTTGTATGGCATTGTTTCCCAGATTTTTAAATGTGATCTTTTCCAAGCTTCATTAAAAATTGCACACTGCCCTCTGCATGGCAACATGACATCACTGTGATCATGCTTCAGAAGATTCAAGCCCCCTCTGTTATGTATGTTATAGGCTGGGTCAAAGCACATTGAAATAGGTAGGTCTGACTCCTGCTCTTTTCCTTGGATAGTCACGAGACAGAATTAAACATACATTTCTGCCCAGAACAATAGTAAACATAAGGCTGTTTAAGAATGTATGTGGTGTGAGCAGATACACTTTGCTGACTCCGGTGCTGGGTGAGTAGAGGTGGGTGTGAGGCAGTACAGGAGCAGAAACAGGCAAACAACTCAGAAACAGCTGAGAAAAAAGCTGAACCAGCTCTGTCCTTTAGCTCAGAGGAAAGTCTTAAGTCAGGTTAGATTTTAGCTGATAAAGCCTTGGAGCTGTGAGCAAGGAAACTTGGTCCTGGTAAATTCCTCATGCATTCCAGGAAGCAGGACTTTGTACAGTTTTGCAAATGAACGGGATTGCATTAAAGATACCACGTTCCACCACCAAGTTGTCCTCCTTATTGGAATAACCTTTAAGAAACTAAATTTGGCTAGTTGCTAGGGTCAAAAAGGGTAGCATACATAAACTTTGAGAATGCCTGCAAGGGTGCCATTCATCCTTTCTCTTTTCTATCAGCTCTGATATAACTTATATTTCTAAAATAGCCTTCTGAGGCAAGCCTCTGGACCACTGTATTATCCAAGAACTTCAGATATCCAAAAAGCCAAACCTTTACACAAAATATTTATTTTGGGCCAGAGGGCAATTTAATTTACTTTCACAGCTCTCCTACATCCTACAGCAAGACAGGTCTTGGCAGACAAATCATGGAGAAATCTTTTGTAGTGCATTAATTGACTGTGAAAACTCAGTCTCATCCACTTTGTAGGAGCACATCAGATAAAAGGAACAAAGTATTCAGTGTCAGCTCAGGCCTTCACCCTTTGTTTTCCTGGCAAGGACAATATTCTAGCAGACAGTTTAAACAAGAAATTATAACTACCAATATCAGGAGGCTTCAGGGACTCGTTGATCCAAACTTAAGTGTCAAAGACTCCATGAGATCGGACGATGAAAGAAAATACGAAGTATCTATAGCTCTGCTTTAGTCAAGGGAGAAATCTGGCCTTGCCAATCAACTTATTTCACTGATCAGTACAGCTTCTGACTTCTTTTTCACAGGCTGAAGACCGCCAACAAAAAAATCTTATGTCCTAAACTTGTAGCATTCTGGAAGAGGAGAGGACCACTGATTTTCCAAAATTAGTGTTATTTGTTGTATCTCAGTGCTGTCAGAGTTCAGCAACAAGCCACACTCATATATCATCCTCCTGTACAAACTTCTTCCTGCTGATGTCTAACTTCTACTCCGAACTCTCATACCAATTCTTTACGTTCCTTTGGACAAGTCACTTAATTTTATGCTTTCCATTATATCACTGGGAAATAATAAGACTTGCTGACTAACTTTACAAACATACTGTGAAGACTCATTATTTATGTTATGACAATGTTTGATACCAGTTCAGCTGGCATCTCCACTGCCACCAATCGATTAAGTGCTAAGTATGAAGGTATCAATTGTCTTTATTATTATGTTAATTTATGTATGGCTATATTATCAAGAAGTTCACTGTATGCATAATGAACAGAATGCCACTTTTGGAAATATTGCTACTACTACATTTAACATCTTAATAAACATCTCCTGAACTTGTTCTGCAGTTTCTGTATAAAGCTTTTTGTTTCAGCCAAGTGTTTAAAGTCTAACATCTGTTCATGAAGCTCATTTCTATTTTAGAAATCTCTTTGTAATCAGTTCTGGAAAAAGTACCAGTTAGTGCAGCATTTTGTATCACTGTTAACACCCTTACAATACATTCATTACAGAAGAATTTTATTTGAACTCTTGCTGCCCTGTTGGGGATCTTCCTTAGCTAAACACTTCATGTCCCAAAAAGAAGTCTCTGCAGATGGTGTGAGCTCATTTCTGTTTCATGTTTGGTTTTGGTGTTGTTTCCACAGGATCTAAAGATGAACTGATGTTAAGAAGCAAGTAAGACTAAACCTTTGGGGAGAAAGAAGGGAGTATTTTCATTATACCTATAAATACACTTCAGACATTCAGAAGTTACAGATAGTTGCCTTGGTGCTAATAGTTAGGAAATTAACTACTACATTTAAAAATTAAACTGACCTAGAATGGGTTTATATTTCATTAGGATGACTCATTGCAACTGGGAGACATGACAGAATTTAGCCATATTCTCTCTTTGTGTGAACTGATGTACATCTATTGAATTCAGTACAGTGATTCCTAAAAGATGTGCCACAGCACACTAATATGCCGCAAGAGCAGCGGAAGTGTGCTGCAAAAATTGATACTTTCTCAATATCGGACTGGCCTGCGGGGCTTCCACAGGTCCAGAAATTTGACAGTGGGTAGCAGTGGCGATTAACACTGCCACTGCTGCCTGCAGCTGAACTTCCAGACTCTGCACAGGGGGATTGGGCCCCAGACAGTCTGGCTCCATACAGTAAGATCAAGCCCTGGTCGCCTGCGGCTAAAAGGTTGGGCACCACTGTATAAGTTGTATATAATACAGACACACACCTTTTTTGGGTTTAAAACTGAAGTGTGCCACCAATTTTAATCCAGGGGAAAAAAGTGTGTTTTAGGTATCAAAAGTTATGCCAGCTGAGTTTTTGACTCATTGCCTATTATTTGTTGTTCATAAAATACCTTTCTGGAGATAGAAGTGTAAAAAAAGCTGTGTCCACTCAGATGCTTTTCTCCAGCATAGTCTAAAGCATTTAATGCTGTCTAATTTTAATTGAACCAAAACAATTGTGCCTTACACAGCCTCTTCTCTTTTGAGACAATACCACAATCTAATAGTCCTCACTGCTCTGTGTGCGTAATACCATTCCTCCCTCCCCTGGTAGCTTTGAAATGTATAATATAGATGTTGTTACCTCAGAATTTCTAACGCTTACCGTAGTCCCTCTTGCATATGATGAAAGTCAAATGTTCTAGCATAACCGGTGGACGACAGCACTTGTAAATTTACTGTCATTTCCGTTTTCACCCTGCAAAGCACAGTGGGTGTCAGAATTCTTCACGTTTGCATAAACATACGCCATTGAAGAGCTGGAGGCGACACACTGGCATGCCTCAGAGGCAGCATGTCTATTCTTGTAATTAATGAACTCGTAGCATGAGGTTGTCAGGAACTCAGTATCCTATAAAGCTTGCATGAGTACCAATTAATGGTGGCACTTCTTACTGTTAAAGGGACCGCTCTAATGAAACCCAAAGTGTAGGCAAAAAGCAGCGTATCTGCATTACCATTACCACATTCCACAAGGTTAAGAGGAACACTGTTTAACTTTACCTTCTATTTGCATTTAAACTTTCTTTTATTGGGTCCAGCTCTTCCTTTTATTATAACTGATCAAGTAGCCACACAAAGCTGTTGCAAAGCAGAAAGCTGTTGCTGGTAGACCCTAAACATCCGAGAGAGGTAGGAGTGGTACATCTCACAATAAGACCAGTTTTTGTTAGGTTCCCCAGCAAAAAACCCCCCTCTTATTTGCTTAAATATTGCAACCATTTTAAGCAATACAGTTTCCAAAAGGGAAGGGAAAACAAAGGAAAAATATATTTAAAGAGTCTAGCCTCAGGGCTCTTGGAAATGTAAAATAATAGTAAAGGAAGAACTGAACTAGTCTTGGAAATAGAACCAAATCAAGATTAATTACTATTAGGGCAAACATGTAAGAACATAGGGAAACACCAAGCTACAATGATGCTGACTTACCAATTATTTCAATTTAAATGAATGAAAAATGATTCCATGTTTTTGGCCCAAACTGAAGAATTAAAAACGGACACATCAGCAACCAGACTAACTTACTAATCATTTACCGAGAGGTACTCTTAAACCTGCAGCATAAATCAATCTTCCCTGACAGGGTGAGTCCCTTTTCTCTTTAGAGTTCCCAGCACAGGCTCGGCATGAACTAGGGACTCTGGGCAGAAACAATATGAAGGACTCAGCACTGCAGTCAACATGCCAAGCAGCTCACTCCTTGTAAAGTTTCCTCTCACAGTGATTTGACCTTATGCAGAAGTATTTCTGTCTGTAGCTGAATGCATACAAACAACGTAACATTCTTTGGCATATGCTCATCAAACATCACTCCTGACATTCTCACATCCGTTCTGGTGTCTGTCTACTTCTGTCTGCTTTACACCCGAATCACTACATTCCTAACCCCTTGTATCCCTAAGCCTGTGGCCACTATTTATTTTTTTTAAATATGAGGCTGCCTCATAAAATTTTACTTTGATGTTTAGCATTAGGAATATCATCCTCCTAGATATTTATGACTTCAGTAACTTTGTAATATATTAGAAATCACTCTTCAGCTCTTTTGTTTTTTCTTCCACCTGTCCTTCTCCTTATATTTTGGATTAAAGAGTAAGAATAAAACTAGAATATACATGTTTTGCTAGTGATGGAGTGATATTGTAGCCATGATGGTTCAGGAAATTTCATAGAATTCATAGACATTAGGGCTGGAAGGAACCTTGGAAGATGGAGTCCAGCCCCCTGCCCAAAGGGCAGGAAGTCAGCTGGGGTCATAGGATCCTAGCAAGATAAGCATCCAAATTTCTCTTGAAGGCGTTTAATGTCAGTGCTTGAACCACCTCTGGTGGCAGGCTATTCCAGACCTTGGGGGCTTGGACAATAAAGAAATTATTTCTTATGTCCAGCCTGAAACGGTCTTGCAGGAGTTTATAACCATTCAACCTCGTCATCCCTTGGGGCGCTCTGGTGAACAATCATTCCACCAGATCCTGGTGAACACCCCAGATAAACTTACAGGTGGCCATCAAATCACTCCTGAGCCTGTGCTTTTCCAGCTACAGAGTCCTATAGCTCTCAGTCTGTCATCGTAAGGTCTGTTTTCCTGACCTTTGATCATGCACATAGCTCTTCTCTGGACTCTCTCAAGCTTCTCACATCCTTGTGAATTGCGGGGCCCAAAACTGGATGTAGCCTCAGCAAGGCCAAGTACAAGGGGAGAATGACATCCCGGGATTTGCTTGAGAAGCATCTATGGATGCAAGCCAGTGTTCTGGTCACTTTACTAGCTGCAGCATCACATTGAAGGCTCATATTTATCTTGTGGTCAATGATGACCCTCAAGTCTCTTTCTTCCATAGTGCACTGTCAAACCTATAAGGATGCTCTGCAGGTTTTTCCTCCCAAGGTGGAGAACCTTGTGTTTTTCAGCGTTAAACACCATCAGGTTCTCATCCGCCCATTTGCTGAGCCTGTCCAGGTCAGCCTGGATCACCTGCCTGTCCTCTGGCGTGGATGCTTTGCCCTAAAGTTTGGTGTCATCAGCGAACTTGACCAGTCCGCTTCTGGCTCCAATGTCCACATCATTAATGAAGATGTTGAACAACATGGGTCCAAGGACAGAGCCTTGGGGGACCCCACTGCTCACAGGGCACCATGACGATTGACTTCCGTCAATTATCACCCTCTGGGTCTGACCCCAGAGCCAATTTCCCAGCCAGCAGATCGTGGTGGACCCATGGCCACAACTGGCCAGTTTCACCAAGAGGTGATCATGGGATACCAGATTGAAGGCTTTTTTGAAGTCAAGATATATGACATCAATCTCTTCTCCCTTGTCCAGGTGATAGGTCACCTGGTTGTAGAAGGAAATGAGATTGGTCAAGCAAGACCTACCCGCAACAAACCTGTGCTGGCTATCCCTCAGGTTGTTGGTGTCAGCCAGTCCATCAAGGATGGCCTCCTTAATAAACTTTTCTAAGACTTTCCCCAGGATAGAGGTCAGGCTGATGGGCCTATACTTTGCAAGATCTACTTTCCTCTCTTTCTTGATGACAGGCACGACATTGGCCTTCTTCTGGTCTCCGGGCATTACACCAGAGTGCCAGGAATTTTCAAAGATCCGTACCAGAGGCTGGGCTATGATGCTCGCCGGCTCCTTGAATACCCTGGGGTGTAGAATGTCAGGGCCAGCTGACTTGAAGTTATCCAGCCTCTCAAGGTGTTCCTTTACAAGGTCAGCATTGATAGAGGGCAGGGAATCTCCCTTACCCAGACCTCCCTGTCCTGTAGTGGGCATGGGCATCCCATGGGACTGATGAAAGACTGACACAAAGTACCCATTTAATAGGTTGGCTTTTTCCTGGGTGTCAGTTGTCAGTTGTCCCATCTGGTTTAGCAGGGGTCCATTGTTGCCCTTGCTTTTCCTCCGGTTCTCCACATATCTGAAAAAGGACTTTTTATTGTCCTTGATACTGAAATCTAGTTGGAGTTCAGTTGCAGCCTTGGCTTTCCTGGCTTGCTCCCTGCAGGACCAAACCAGTGTAGAATAATCCTCCTTGGAGGTGAATCCCATCCTCCATCCTTTGTTGGCCTTTCTTTTTAGCCTCAGGAGGTCTGCTAGATCCCTGGAGAGCCAGGGGGGCTGCTGTGCCCTCTTGCTACCTTTCCTCCGAGATGAAATAGACTTAGCTTGTGCATTGAGGATCGCTCCCTTGAGAAGCAACCACTCTTCTTGAACTGTCCTCTCCCTGGGGTCGTGGTCCCTTAGGGCCTCACTGACAAGCCTTCTGAGCTTGTCAAAGTCAGCTTTCCTGAAGTCAAGGACTTCAGTGTTGCTGACTGACTTGCCAGCTTTATGGCGGATGGTGAAGGTGTCGCTGTCACCCAGCTTCCCGTTGATCACTAGGTCGTCGATTAGGTCATCCTCAGTAGCTAGTACCAGGTCAAGCAGCGCTTTACCTCTTGTTGGCCCGTAGACTTCTTGAGTCAGGTAGAGGTCATCCACGCACAATAGGAAGCTTTGGATTCTCTTGGATTTTGCTGAATGATCCTCCCACAAGATGTCTGGGTAATTGAAGTCACCCATGACAACCATGGTCCTGGAGCATGCGGCCTCAGCCAGTTCCCAGGTGAACTCCTGGTCAAGCTCTTGACTTTGGGCGGGAGGTCTGTAGTAGACTCTCACCATTGTGTCCCTTGTGCCATGTTCCCCACGGATTTTAACCCAGAGGGTCTCCAGTCGTCCATCCTGGTCGCCAACATCAGCTTTCAGGGACATGTAGCTTTCCTTAACAGAGAGAGCTGCACCCCCGCCCCTTTTATCTATTCGATCTCTCCTGTACAAGGTATAGAATATGCAAGAATCAAGGTTTTTGTTGGACCAACTGCATAGTTAGGATAGATTTAGACAAGATTTCAAATGGAATGAGTTCTTTAGGCCTGAGGCAAAGTGATTTAAAAATGCTATTTATATATAAAGTATGAGTGGTAACATTTACTTAAGCAAGGTAACTTAAAGTACAAAAGTTATGCACTGTCTCTGGGAAACCAAGCTGTATATATACACAAAAGGGAATTTGCCAGTAGCTCTCTGACTTTGATTTACTGCTGTCATACATATGTACAAAGTGCAGCAAGAAGATAGCAATCAAAGGGATGTAAGAGGGGCACATCTCAAAATTAAATCAGTTTTTTTAGGAACCCCAGCAAAATACTTAGTCTGAGGTATTCAATGATGCCTATACAAATGAAAGAGATGGTTGCCCTACCAGGATGCTGGGTGAACAACTAGACCCAGTAATGTTCTTAGGAATGTGATATCCAAATCTCTAATCACCAAAGTTTAGGCACACCGGTTTGAACATTTCTCTCTCTGACTATAACCATATTACTGCTTTATGTTTGATCTGATTAATGCTGTACATTTCAACAAGAGTTGCCAAGTTTTTTCCGTATTGGATAATGATACATATTTTTTCACTGATGTTATTTTTCATAAAGATAATTCATAAAGATTCCACTGGCTATACATTTTATTCGTTCTTGTTTCCATTCCCTTTTACAGTACACAAACAGATATAATAGCTGAAATTTCTTCCATATTATCTTTACCACCTGAACTCAGATCAAAGCTTTTTGGGAGGTTAGTCAAATTTTATCACTAAGGTAATAAACTGTTTTTCACTTCTGTTCTTACCAAAGCCAAAAAGGGTTTTGCCATCAGCCTCAATGGGAGTATGACCAGGGTCTTTACTTCTAATTCAGCAAAAGATAATGCAAATATTAAACCACAGAGATTAGTAAATATCTATTGCATTAAAAAGGGAAAAATATCTAAACTAATCCCCACCAGTGATCAATTTGCAGTTCTGTCTCTTGTGCATTGCAGAACTGTATTGTGTATGGCAGCCAACAATTAAACAAGTAGGGTACCTATCTGAACTTGGCAACTAAGTTTAGGTGTCAATTTAGACACCTAAACAAATTATCTATTTTCAATACCATACGAGCTGGGGGTATGCATGTTTTCTGAAAGAGCAAGTCATTTCTGGTTTAAAATGCTTAAATGTGGATTTAGCAACTTAACTTTAGAGACTCATTTTCAAAACTCACAGCCAAGAGCTTTGCAACATTAAAACTGGACACTTGCCAATAGCATGCAGCATCACTGGAATAGCTTGAAAGCTCTGAATTTGATGCCATAGATTAGTTATTTTAATGTGTCTTTAGATTTTCTTAAAGTATTTTTGCTCTTTGTTTTCCAGTGCTTCTAACTGATACACATTGGATTCCTGGTAAAAAGATAAGCTATATCTGCAAATAGAAAAGCTGAAAAAAAGTCTTAAACATGTAAAAGATGTTTTTGCCTCTAAAATATCCATGCTAAAAAAATAAAATAGCATGCCTATCCCAATTTAATATTTAGTTTATACTACAGCACTGTATATTGTATAGGATGGGTATAATTTTCATTACAAAAAGCTGTAAATCACAAAAATGCCCAAAGATCAAAGTCAATAATATTGTTAAAGATATACAAAGAAGCCAATGGACATCTTGTAATTCACATTACACACTGTGTACTGTTCTGTACACATGAAATGAAAATGTAGAATGGGAAAGGCAATTAATAAGATAGATGAAACATGAAGAAGAAAGAGACATACTGGAAGCGAATGAATAAAAGGCTGGAACTCATTCCTCAGACATTATGGACACCAGTTTAAGTTTCTCCCTTACTTAGAACTTTCTCTGTTTCCAGATATTCTTCCAAGAGTACATGTCTCCAAATGTTGCCAGATTATTTTAAACAATATGCCAGCTCTTCAATGGCAGCTATGGCTCTCCTGCACTGAAAACTGTTGTTATCCACTGGAAAGAATGGATTTCTCTGCTTATATAATATAGCCAATTCAATCCACTGCAATAAGGACATGAGCTGATGTTTAATGAAATCAGTGAAGACTCCCATTGACTTTAGTGGGATTTCAGTCAGATCCCAAATGAGAAAATCATAATGGTTGTACCTCAAAAATGTATTTTCTGTGTACCACAATAACTGTAAGACCTGCCATAAGAATTTCTCATGTTGGAGCACACTCAGTATGTGCTTATTGTATATTGACTAACAAATACAAACATGGTCATAATGTATTGCTTAATTCAAAGACCTAATTCCTTCTACATTTATTTTGGTTCTTTTTACTGTCCCATTAGTATTAATGTTCATCTGACATCCATACCTGGCAGTCCTACTCTTTGATTACCCAGCTACATTACAAAGCACTGATATTGCCTTGTGTTACTCCACTGCAGAGTATGCATGTCCACTATGGGAATGATCAGTTTATGCCAAGAAAATGGACCCAGTTCTAAATGACAGCTGTTGTGAAATAACTTGATGTATAAAGCCAACACTAAAGGATAGCCTGTACTTACTGGCTGGCATTGCACCACCCGATATCAGAAGAAAGCTAGATACCAGAAAGAAAGATCATGGCCGATGAAAGACCCTGGGTATCCACCCTATGGTCACACAAAAGTAACTAAACAGCTTAAAACACAAAAGAGTTTGTGATCAGTGTTGCTTTGTCCACAATGGTTGACAGAGCATGGCTGAGGTTATGCAAAGAAAAATTATGTGCAATCAGGTGCTCCAAAATGGACCTGGAACCCAAGGAGGACCTTCCGAGGGCTGGATCTAGATGGGGGCTGGATCTAGATTGGCCAACATGGTGATTCCTGTGCATGCAAACTGGAAGATCAAAACAAACATGATCAAATGGGCCTACTCTAATTACACTAATATATGGGAGTATGGTGAAGTGCAGGCTATGGAGCACATGTTTGTTTGCTGACTCCTTGGGACCTGTACAAAGGAGGACCTCACTATGGCAATGGAAAGAGCCATCACTTGTGCACAATTCTGGCGAAAAAACCCATCTAGTTTAGGGCAAAGACACAAAAAGAAGAAGAAGACCCTTTCATTTGTTCCTTTTGTTGCATCTTTCATTTTCTCAGCCACCTTTCCAGTCATTCTCCCCCACCTATGCCCTTTGACAATGATAATAGGCTGAAATACTGAGCTGGGTCAGGAATGCTTTTGGAAGACCACTTTGTCAAAAAAGAACAGGTGGCTGTGTTGTGAAAAACGTTAATATCCAGTGTAACAGTAATGACTGACTTAGAGCCTGAGTAATGTAAGGGTAGGAGGTGTGGCAGGCCACACTAGTCTTGTCCTGCTGATAACATGACAGAAACAGTCTTTGCCGAAAAGGTGGGTTCCTACTGCAACATGAGTTTCTTACTGGTACAGGCTACCTCAGCTAATTTGTCAGAAAATGGCAGGTTCATAAGATTAGAATTGGAGAAGACCTATTAGATTAACCTATGTTAAATTCTCAAGACAGTGCTGCATAAAGCCCTAGTTAAAGGATGAACTGTACACTTTTTAAGCATCACTAGATATTTTGCAATCCACACACTTCTTCTTTCCCCATGTGGTTTCTGCATTAAAGTGACAAACATTTATCTAAAGGGAGCTGCTAGAATTGAGTAGGCTGGCTGCACTGTGCTACCAGTCTCTGATGGCTTCAGGAGTGAACATCTTGAACTGATTTTAAAAATGGAACTGATTTAAAGCAACATATTTTCCAAACTGTTCTTTAAAATGCATGTCTATTTAAAAAAAAACTTGGCAGAGGAAAGAACTATCTACATGGCCCTGATCATCAGACAAACAGGGCAGCCAAAGACATCAGCAGCAACTGCCAACCACCTCCAGAAGGTGGGGACAGCATCAAATGCCTTTGGACCATAAACAGTAGGGGGAGCCAAAAACATCACTACTTTAGGCAGTTCTGGAGGATGCAGCAATGGAAGGAAACAAAAGGCAGGAGCAGGAGCTTCCTCAGGGTCAGGAACTGAGTTGCCAACAACCTTCACCACCAGTAGTAGAGACAATAGCCACAGCTGGATATTTATTAAGTGTCCCCAGCTACAGGATAATTATGTATCTGCCTGGATTGTCTCTTTCATTCAGCTTTGCTGCAGTGGTGTGTGTAAATGGGGCTGAGGCTGATCAAAGTAGCATTTGCAGTTCCTCCTTCTGGCTCTTAGAAGCTATGCTTAGACCTGTGAAGCAGACAGCCGAAGTTTACTCCTTCCCACCCTGCTCTTCTTGAAGCTCCCCTGGGGCTTCCTTGACACCTAATATGTTAATGTAGCAGGGAGGAGGAGGAGGCCAAATCCAGCTGCCTCAGGCTCACTGGCTTACCTCATAGGAAAAATGTTAGACAAGTGCCAAATATCATCATTCATATAGTTTAACCACCTCCAAGCGTAAAGGATTCATGACAGAGGCTCCCCAAACATTGCAAGGGTGGCTTAACGGGCCTCAAATAAGGCGCGTGAACTTGACAGCTCCACTGAAGGCCAGCTGGCCTGCAACCATTGGTCTTCTGCCAAGGGTGCTGCTGGACATCCCTGTTAATTTGGTCCTGGAAAAGAGAGGTAACATTTTTTTGAAAGGACTTGGCTTTCCCTACACCGTCTGGACTGGGACTTGGGAGAGGATGACAGAAACCTTTGCCTCCTGCTCTGAGGGTCTCAATGTACTCTTGTATTTGAGTCCCATTCTGTGGCCAGAGCAGTGGCACAGAAAGTAGACTGATAGGGACTGGGGACAGATTGGCCTGAGAGTGAGACTGATTTTAGACATATGGAGCCTTCAGTCCATGCTGTCATGAATTTGGGAAAATAATAGTAAATTAGTATTTGTTCAATCTGAGGCACTTGCTATGGAACCATTTCCTAGAGGAAGTCTCCTGATACCTCCCTCTAGACACCCACTCTTTTACTGAAGAGCTTAATTGGTTCACACTCCTTTTCCTCTGTACCTTTGAGTTTAAAAATTAAGCCCTTTCTGCAAACAAGCTGCTTTTCACGGACCGAATCACTCTTTCTGGACGCGCATGTTCTTGAACATTGACACAATAGTGCTTTAGCATGCCCTGGTTCACACATCATCTTACCATAATGTTAACTATCCTACTTAAGTGATGAAATAAAGAGGGGGTTGCTACTGATAGAAATCTCAGTCCAAATCCCACTGATGTTGTGTGCAGATTGTACATTCTTTCACCATGATTTCAGTGGTAATATAAGATCTTCCACTCCCTCTTCTTTTATGAGTTTAGTGCCTACTTGAACTGTTTTGGATAGTGAATCCAGATTCTTTTCGCTTGTTCACAGATCCAAGCATTGTTCACTGCATGAAATTTTCCACCTAATTCATAGACAAGCTTACTTGGCTTTGGCAACTTCCATGGAATTGCTGCAGAATGCTTCATAACAGCATAATGGTTTAATTTAGGGATTAATATTACACAGGGTTTATTCATCCTAATAAACCATCTAGTACTGGTTACTTTAGACTTTCATTGGTGCATTAGGTCTTCCTTGAAAATCTGTGGCAGAGAGAATACTAGCATGAGCACTGGGTATTTAAATAGGGAGCTGAATCTGATGACTAGCCTCCCAAGGTACACACCCAATGAAGTGCAATACAGGATGAATTTCGCTTCATCCCATTAAAAGCAGAGGGATCACTTGCTCTCTAGCCTATTTATTTAAAATAATTGGCAGAAAACAACCATGGTTTTTTTTTCAGTCTCCCCGCATAAGAGCTGCCTATTAGGAGACTAATAACTCCTGGTAACATAGGCATTAGTGGCAGAGAAAGTGTCTCATAAGGTGGGTAGAAGTCAGGGGATCTATCCTCTGGAAAGAACCCTGGTGATATAAAAATAAATCAGAAAAAAAGAAAAGGTTTCATGGAAAATGTCAATATTTGGGCCTAACTCTGCAAAATGCAAACATTTTCCATTTTTTGACATATTAGGTGACATCCTAAAGAAATTGAACTTTGATGTGGTTATGTCAATATTTAATTGACAAAATAGTGTTTTCCTATTGAGAGCTAAGTTTCTGGTTAATGAAAGATCTCACTAATGACATCAATACAGTTGGATTAAACAAAATTAAAAAGAAATGCCACAAAAGGTTTACCAAAAAATAGAAAAAATCCATGATGCTTACAATTTCTGGACAAAGAATTCTGTTAGGAAGAGGCCATTTTTTATGGAAAGCATCAACTAGATCTAGAGTCAGTGTATATTAGTCCAGGGGCTGGCAATCTCCAGCCTATGCATGTGGGGCTTTGGTTGCAGGGGGCTTCTGTTCCACAAGAGAGAAAAGTAACAGCAGTGGGCGCTGCCCCTTTACCTCAGTGTGGAAAAAGGGTAGCATTGGTAGTGACTTGTTTTTGATGCATTCTTTTTAATACATTTGACATAGTTTCATAGTGTGAAAATGCACTTTTCCTATGTAATTATGAGCTTAGCTGCACTTTTCATCATTTGCTTGCGGACTTAACTCCGGGTTTTTCTGGTGGTAGGGAGGGAAGAAAGGTTAACCACATAGCAGCTGAACACAAGCTTCCCATGGAAATCTTAATTATGGTAACAAATGTAAAACCTCAATATGAGCCAAGTCAAGAATCACATTTTATATTTAGAGAGTCCTTGTGCAGATTAGACCTGCCATATCAACATGTAGCATGTAGCTTTGTATATGCATACAGCTGCAGACCTAGATTTGATTGTATTCAGTCCTTGGTTACAGCTAGAGAGCCAAAAAAGAAAAATAAGCCAAGTCAACAGTTTTGGATTAAGAAAGGGGAAAAAATTTGTCATGCAAAACAAACTGTAATTAGTGCAACAACATACTGCAATGAGGGCTTAGCCCTCCCTTTCGCAGGTGTTTCTAATGAAATGTGAAAGATTAATTGATGTGTTTTGTTGCATAGTTAATTTCCTTCAGTGAAGTAGCCATTGACATCAATTATTCAGATACGTAAGAACTTTAATAGCCAAGCTTGCCAATGAACTAGATCTAAGTCCCAGGCACTTTTTTTGAAACACTCTCATTATTAAATAATCTCTGCATTGTTAGTCAGGAACACACACAAGAGAACACAGCTTTAACATGACATTTTTGAAGAGTTACAAGAGAGAGATTTTCCAGCATATCATTTTGAGTAAAGAACTAAACTAAACTAAATGGACCTCAAAGGTGATAGAATCATTGGCAGCAGAGCTTGTAAATTCTGCTCAACTAATTTTATGAGAATACCCAGTGCCCCCTTCGTGGAGTGGATACCGTGACTCTCTAGTCAATGAAAATACAGAATATTGCTCACAGAAGTGGAAGGAAAAATAATGCAGAGGAATCTAACCCCGTATTGCCCAACCTACTTTGTTGTGCCCACAGAACAACTGCCTGATTTCAGAAATAAATTTTACTATGGTGAATGTGTAGTGAATTACAAATTAGTAAGATGAGGATTCTGCTTATGCCCATGTCTCCCCAGATGTGCCCACTTTGAGTTCATCCTGGTTCCTCTTTAACCCAGCATCCTTGCAAGTAAAGAAGCTTTAGATGTATTAAAGTCAATAGTAAAGCTCTGTCAGCTTCAAAATTAGGCTGTAAGACTTAATGCAATGCACGATAAAATCAGTGAAGATCCCAAGGAAAATCTCCAGCTGACTTCAGCAGAGCTTTGCATCAGGATGTAGAAGCAGGATCTAATAAAGGACTTAGATAATAAAGAACTTAGATGTTGCAACATGCAACAAGCACCTAATTTTTAGGTTCCTAGACCCTGGAATGAAATCCAGAACCATGTGTTATGTACCTACCTAGGCTCCCTAAACAGCACATGTGGGGTAGTCAAGCACTTCAGAGCACAACAGGAGCTCTTTGAAATTAGCATGTAGCTGCCTAGAACTAATCAATAAGAAATGCTGAGCACAGGGGCAAATCTAACTTTTTTGCCTTAGGTACTTTATCTAGGGATGCATGAAGGTACCTTTGATCACTCACACACCTGAATCATTTCTTAAAGGTAAGTACCTACATCTTCTTCTGATGTAGAGCTCACCCTTTAAAACCAAAAACAACACCCAGTAGTGTTACTTCTACTCCTTCTTGCACCCTCCCTTTCCTTTTATATAGTAAACTGGTGACCATAGCATTTATCCAAGAAATGGGAGACCCAGGTTCACTTTCCTTCCCTCTGCAACGGGAATCACTCCTATATCTCTAAAATATCAGCAGGCTATGGGCTGATTCATTCCCTATCCTTCATATTAAAGATAAGCTATTGTGAAAAAAGGAATTCAAGATTCACTGGAGCAGGAAGCACAGATAAGTGCACAACTCTGTAGCATACTGATTAGGTAACTTACTTGGGAAATAGGAGTCACAGGCCTGTGCTCCTAGGCCTCTGTCATAAATATATTTACATTAGACACTAGATAAGGTAACTATTTTCTAGATTCTGATCAGGCATAACTATGAGCTAGGTACCAGCTCAGTTCTGTCAAGACTGGAACAGGTATGGGTATGCACAAAGGCACAGCTCTGGGTATAGGGTAGCCATCATAGAGAAGAGTCTGGTTTGTCCTCTGTCTTCTATTGATATGAAACCAGATGCCTTTATGTCTTCTATTTTTCTCTTGAAGAAAAAAGTAGAGGACATAAAGGCATCAGGTTTTGTATCAATAGAGGACAGAGCAGCAGAAAACCAGAATGTCCTCTACGATGGCTGGCCACCCTATCTGGGTGACTAGGGAACTTTAAAGTTGATGTTAATAAAAACCTTGAGTCACATCTACAGTGTCCCACAGGGACATCCAAGCTAGGTCTGTGTGTGCTCATCTCCCAAAAAGGAACCAGTATGGCTGCATTAGTGTAGCAAAATACCCACGTTAATTAAAGAGTTGTGGTCATCTCTTGAATGGAGGGATGCATGTTCTGAAAGCCACACTCCTGCTTCTATTTCAGAAGCTAGCATGCCAAGTGCTAACTCAAGTAGCTATGTATGCTGTTGCCTTGTGCTGAGTTGACATTTCCTTAAGGAACTGCAGCTCTAAGTTTAATACTTAAAGCAGTGATTCTCAACCAGGATGCCACAGCACCCTGGAGTACCTTGAAATCCTTTCAAGGGTGCTGTGGTCTAACACACAATGTTAGTAGTTAGATAAACTCAGAGATTTCAAATAGGAATCCATAGTGTTAAAAATATTTTGACCTTGTTAAAAAATATGTTTTGGGCTCAGTTCTTCACAACAGAATTGCTCTACTATTTTTCTGTAGCCAAAAAAAAAAAAGTGAAAACTAAGAGATGGCATTTCCTGACAGGTGCCTCAAGCCTAAGAAGGTTGCAAACCAGTGAACAAGGTTGATCTCTTGGGTCCCACGGTCCCAAGGGACCTAGGTACATTTTCAGTAGTACATCAGTTAACTTTATATGCAGCTTTCCTATATTATTCCAAGTATTATTCTATGGAAAAAAAATGTAAGGGTTTCAAGCAGTACTTTTTGTAAAAGAAATATAGAGGTACTAAAGCACGTGTGCAACAGGAAAGGGGGAAGATTTTTAAGAAAAAATATCTTTTTTTAAGATTAAAAAACCAACATCCCTTCAGTTTGTTATAAGTACCATTGTTAAAGCTACAGTGAGTGTCATCTGGTAAATACTTAATCTTAAATGATATATAAAGCCACGGCAACATAAACAACTGAGGTAGGAGTCAGCCTGTAGAACCAGTGCTTACTTTCCAATATGCAATTAAACAGAAACACAATCAAGAGAAAAACCCCACCATGAGAATAAATAAGCAATGTGGTGTTACTGAAATCCCTTGGTAGCAACCTGTTCATCTTTTTAACTAAACAGCGCCAAGCCTGATGCTGTCATTAGTCTTCCACAGCAGGATTTAATTCAATCCCTAATTTCTCACTGTATGCGGGGGAAAATGCAGTTGAGAGAGAATTTTGCAACATGTTGGCATGCAGCTTCATAATCCAAATTGAATTTGTTCTCAGGCCTTAATTTTGGGCACTTCTTTCCTTCCACGTTATTTTTTTTGTGGTGTATGGGAGGTCTGAGTATACTTTGTAGGCCTTTTTATCTATTCAATATTTAGGTATTGGATGATTGCATCCCTGGTACAGCAGAAAACTGCTACAGGATAGCCTGTCAGCATAAGGCACAGACTGGTGTAGTTTGCTTTTTTTTTCTCTCTTGCACAGTATGGACAATTATTATAGTTCCTTCATAAGAATTATTTATAGAAGTCGTTTTTATAAGAGAACATCACCAGTTTGAAGGCATGTTATTTTAGCACTATTCTCTGACGTGCTGAGTACTCCATGAACAACGTAAAGCTCTGACCCCTAGTGGGGGTGATCTGTGGATGCAATTCACATGGTCACTTGAAAGAAAAGATCCCAAGATGTTGTAAAATGGAACAGAGCTACTGCAGACAGAAGATTGGAGCTCTTAAACTGATCTGCAGAGAGCTGGCTGATTGCACAGGTTTGGTTCCTCCCTTTTAAAGCTATTTAATAGCTATAAAAAAAACCCGGCTGAAAACAGATTAAATGTGTTTCACTAATCATTTCCTCAGTGTAAGAAACTGCTGTGCTATATGATAATGAATTGGAGGTAATCAGTGAGGTGCTCTGCTAGTGACTCTCACAAAGGAACAAATTGGAGGTCTGATATGAGACCACAGGCTGCCTGAATTCATGAGCTTATACATATACAGTGACATCTGAGTGCTTAATACCTTAATATCTTTAAGAAAATGACTGCAATTGTTTGAGGCTTGACCTATAAAAATACTTGTTAGTTTACTATTGCAATTTCCCACATTTCTCTAATCCATGAAATTAGGCAGAAGGCAGGGTAGATTTGTAATTTATAGACTAACTAAATCAGAGGTGCATGAATTATGTTTAACAGCTGCAGGATTCAATTGTCTACAGCAGGAGGTGTCAATCAGGGGTATGCATACCCCTGAGGGTACCTGGGAAAGCCCCAGGGGGTACATGGCAGCAGTGCGGAAAAGTAGGGACACTTCTGGTTTTGCGGGCAGCGCTTCTGGTTCTGCCACTAGCGCTTTCAGTTTTGCCAACGGCACTTTGCAGTTTCCGCACTGCGAGCAGGGGACTCCCCTCTCTCACTCATCAATCAGCTGCCAGGGGACTACCCCCCACAGCTCATCTGGTCGGGGGACTCCCTGCTCAACCGGCCACCAGGGGTATACCAACCAAAAAAGGTTGAAAACCTCTGGTGTACAGCAGGAGTTGGCAACATGGCCCCTAGTGCATCTCAGGCCCAACATGGGTTGTTCTGGCTTGTGGCTCTGGCATGTTTCTGGTTGCTGGTCTGTAGCCATCTTAAAATAAATTTGGATGGATGAACTACCAGACTTAGCTGATTTAGGTTAAATAGGTTTATTGAACTTTTGTCCCAGATCCTCTTCAGTTTCAAGTTAACACACAATCCCCCAGCCTCCCAGGATACTTTGCACCTCCCCTGAAAGCCTCCCACCCCTTGCAGAGTGGGTAGACTAGCCTTGGCCCAAGCTGAGCAGGAAGGCGTGCTCTAGCATCCTCTGGTTTCTAGCTTGGGCCACTGCAAGCATGTGGCTGCATTTCTGGAATCAAAAGTGAATGTCTGTTCACTTGCTGATTGGTTCACTCTACACAGCTTAGATTAACCTGTGAAAATTTAATTGATTCAGCCTCAGGCTTTTTGACTCTCTGTACTTAGCCCTTCAGCTCTGTCCTGAATTAAAGCTGTCATGCACAGTTCTGACTGATACTGCAAAATAATTAAAAGTGGAGAGATCAGTTGGAAAAAATCCAGGAAAACTTTAGTTTTAGATTTAAGCTATTCCTTCAAATATTCTGAATGTGTAACCAATAATTTAAAATAGAAGAAGTATACATTAGGTCAGACTTCCACCTACCTCTGCAGTAAGTAAAGTGCCTAGGCTATAATTAGGAAGATGAGGAATTCTCAAACTTTTTTTTCACTATTTCTATCTAAAAACTTTTCAGGCTCAATTTTCCATACCATACAAATCAATATCTGAGCACAAACATTAGCCCTAAATTCTTTAAAAGCTAGTGTAATTCAGGTACCTTTATGCACACCACACAACATGAACTCACCTTTTAGCTTCCTGTGAATGGGACAAACACTTAATCCTGGATGTAAAATAAATAAGAAGATAAGAAAAGGACTTCAGTTTGTTCATTATAGTAGTCATCAGTTTATGCAACTTTGGCCTATCTGGAGACAGTTATTTTAGTTTTCTAATAATCTAGTCACACTCCTCCTAACAAATACTAAAACTCTTTTGAGCCTGTGATATCCATTAAAGCAGTATGGGGCAACAAAACCACACCGGATCACTAAAGGACATGTGGTCAGAGGAGATCACATCTCATCAATACAACAAAACAGAAGGCTATTAGGAAATAACCCAACTGCATGTGATCTGTAATGACAATACAGTCCTGTATTGTTAGCTTGCCCTTCTGCCTTTTTCTAATCCTGATTACCCTTCTGGACAGACTGCATTAAAACAAAAAGTTTCCTCCAGCCCTCAAGGCTCCTTCCTCCCTCCAAGATTACTTTTGTCTAGAGAATCAAAAGGAGGTTAGAAATTTAGGAAAGTCCCATTGAATCCACACACCTTGAGGGAAATAGTATTTATCAAACAGTTGCAGGCTTAAAACAGCTATCTACAGCAGAACAACCATTCCTAAAGCTAACTTCCTCAGTATTGCCAACTCTCATGATTTTTGGTATTGTTCTTAAAGTCTACACTTTGGGAATGTGAAAAACTTAGCTCTTATATGCGTGTGTGTGTGTGTGTGTGTGTGTGTGTATAAAAGAGCTGTTTTACATGATTTTTAGGGTTGTTCTTAAAGTCTACACTTTGGGAATGTGAAAAATATATATAAAATAAAAAGCTACATTTTTCACATTCCTAAAGCGTAGACTTTAAGAACAACCCTAAAAATCATGAGAGTTGGCAATACTGCTTCCTCTGCAAACATGCTGCAGCTCTTGGCATAGTCTTAATAGGTACCTCCTGGGAAGACACCTTAAACAGGTTTTTCAGACCATATCTAAAAGGCTAATTCATAGATATTTCCCATGGTTGTTTCTATCACATTTTTATTATAAAGACAAATATGAATCTACAGCCTGTAAGCTATTTATATTGTGTTTAAAACAAAACCAAAAAAAATCCTTGTAGTTTATGTTAATCTTTTGAACTTCTGCTGCAATAAAATATTCACCAAAAGCTTGAGCACTATAATTTTGTCTTATTTAATGGAAGCTGGTGGTCATTCTGGGTCCATATTTGAACTTAGAGATGAACCAAGACATCTTGTGGGAAGAGCACTCGGCCAAATCCAAACATTCGCAAAGCTTTCTCATGTGCGTGGATGAGCTACATCTGACTCAAGAAGTTTATGGACCAACAAGAGGCAAAGTGTTTCTCAGCCTAGTACTGGCAAAGGGGGATGATCTAGTCAGCATAGTGACTATGACCTGATCACTTTCACTATCCACCATAAAGCTGGCAAGTCAGTAAGCAGTGCAGAAGTCCTTGACTTCAGGAAAGCTGACTTTGACAAGCTCAGGAGGCTTATAGACAAGGCCATAGGGGACCATGATCCATAGGGAAGGGGAGTTCAGGATGAGTGGTTGCTCCTCAAGGGAGTGATCCTCAATGCACAAGCAATGTCTATCCCATCTCAGAGAAAGGGTAGCAAAAGGGCACAGCAGCCCTCTTGGCTCTGCAGGGAACTTGTGGACCTCCTCCGTCTAAAAAGGAAGTCCTATAAAGGATGGAAGACTGGAATCACCTCAAAGGAGGAGTATTCTGCACTGGTCTAGACCTGTAGGGTGTGAAACAGGAAAGCCAAGACTGCAACTGAACTCCAACTGGCTACATGTATCAAGCACAATAAAAAGTCCTTTTTTAGCTTTGTGGGGAGATGGAAGAAAAGCAAAGGTAACATTGGATCCTTGCTAAACCAAATGGAACAACTGATAACCAACACCCAGGATAAAGCCAACCTGTTTAATGGATATTTTGCATCAATTTTTCATCAGCCCCAAGGGATGGCCCTGCTCAGTATGGTACAAGACAGCCAGGGTCAGGGAGAATTGTTACCTTACATCAATGTAGACCATGTGAAGGAACACCTTGAGAGGCTGGATGCCTTCAAGTCAGTTGGCCCAGACAGTTTACACCTCAGGGTACTTAAGGAGCTGGCAGGCATCATAGCTCAGGCACTAGCAGAGATCTTCGAGAAATCATGGTGCTCAGATGAAGTGCCTGAAGATTGGAAGAAGGCCAATGTGGTGCCTATCTTCAAGAAAGGGAGGAAAGTAGATCCAGGGAACTACAGACCTATCAGCCTGACCTCTCTCCTGGGGAAGACCTTGGAAAAAATTATCAAAGAGACCATTCTTGACAAACTAGCTGATGTCAACATACTGAGGGATAGCCAGCGTGGTTTGTTGCAGGTAGGTTTTTCATGACCAATCTCATCTCCTTCTATAACCAGGTGACATATCACCTGGAAAAGGGAGAAGAGATTGACGTCATATACCTTGACTTTAAAAAAGCTTTCAATCTGTTGTCCCGTGATCTCATGGAAAAATTGGCCAACTGTGGCCTTGGCTACATTACAGTCCAATGGCTGGGGAATTGGCTCTGAGGTCAAACCCAGAGAGTGGTAATGGATAGAAGTAAATCACCGTGGTGCACCATGACCAGTGGGGTTCCCCAAGTCTCTGTCCTTGAGCCTATACTCTTTAACATCTTTATTAATGATGTAGACATAGGTATCAGAAGCAGACTAGCCAAGTTCGCTGATGACACCAAACTTTGGGGTAGTGTCCACACCTGAGGATAGGCTGGTGATCCAGGCCAACCTAGACCCCTGGTAAGTTTAAGTTCATATGACCCCAGCTAGATAATTATCAAGCCTCCTTTTAAAGATCTCCAAGGTAGGAGCTAGCACCACTTCCCTTGGAAGCTAGTTCCAGATCCTACTGCCCTAACTGTGAAGTAGTGCCTCCTGATGTCTAACCTGAGCCCACTCCCAATCAACTTGTGGCCATTATTCCTTGAAAGCTAAGCAAGGTAGCTGTAACAGAGGGTGCTGACAGAAATAACATTTGTCATGCAATCAGCCCCTTGAAAGCACTCTACAGCCATGCTCTGACAGAAATGCATGGCTACAGAGCACTTTAAAAGTGTCCAATTACATGACAAGTTTACCTTTTATGTAAGGGGGATTCTGATGAAGGCAGTCCAAAGCAGAGTGCCTTCATTAACTTCTGTCTGCAAGATGGGAGTGGGGAGAAGGGAGGTCAGGGAGCTTGGGCTAGGAAATCCATGACCCTCCCTGCCCCCCTGTCCCAGTTCAGGCTGGGCCAAACCCCAGCCTAAGTTCTCTTCCCTCCCTTCTTCCCCCTCTCATCCTGCAGATGGCACTGGAGATGGGAGGGGGCACAGGGCTAGGGGAAAGAGACTGCAGAAACGCAGCTTCTCCTGGATCATCTCCAAAGTGGAGCTCAATTCCCCCACCCTTCCCAACCCAACAGTGCATGTTTGTTGGTTTGGAGGCATTGCTATAACTCATGGCATTTTCTGTGAAGTGCCATGAGTTACAATGGGTAGCCTCACATCTGTCAACGCCCAGAAAGATCATGGAATACAGTGATAGACTTCAGCTCAATCTGGAGACTGGTGATATCTGATAGTAGAGATAGTAGAGAGGAAAAACTGGCACACAGGAGTGCCAGAAGCCAGTCTCCGAGCCGTGAGTAAAGATCCTACTGTAGCAGACCGTAAACAGGGCAGGCAAGGAGCCCCAAGGAAACTTTGCTGACTCATACCAAGTTAGTGGTGTCAAACTTAAATGGGATCAAGAAACAATTGCAGACATGTGGTGAATCATTCTTCCAGTTTTATTCTAGGTTAAACTCTCCCCTCCCCCAGATGTAATATTAAAGTATAGAACATTTAAAAAAAATGCTTCAAACCCACTTCAACAGAATTACATGTTTCCTTCTTTGACCCTTTGCTCGCCAGTTGCCTAGAATCTTACCGCTTCTCACTTTCTGTTCATTTGCTCTTATATTTCAGAGATTCACTTTCTAGTACCCTTGCCTTATTTCATACATTTAAAAAAATAATAGTATAAGTGACTTGCTTAATGAGTTACTAACAACAGCAAGTTTCATAGTTTTTAGGGTCGGAAGGGACCTGAGTAGATCATCGAGTCCGACCCCCTGCCATGGCAGGAAAGAGTACTGGGGGCAAACGACCCCAGGAAGGTGTACATCTAGCCTCCTCTTAAAGACCCCCAGGGTAGGAGCCAGCACCACTGGTTTGAGTTTCTGTTCAGTAAGCTTGTCCATCCCAGTTTCTTATTCTTAACATGAGATAGCAAAGTCATGGAAATACTTTCAAGAGGAGTAAATGTATAAGAAAAAGATCAGCACAATGGTTTCCTGACCCACTATTGTTCAATTAAAACTCAAATAATTAACAAGACAATTATTAAACATTAGATTTTTACATATGTTTATAGTTAACTTTCAGGACTCCATGTGAAGTCCTGCTTCTATTTCGAGAGAAGAAACTTTTGTGGATTCTTTGGATTTTAATATCTATTACAGCTCTGTAAGCTAAGGCCATGTGCTCATCTTCTGAGATGTTACATGTTTGATTCGTAGGAGGAATGTGTGACCAGAATGGGGAAAAAAATCATTGGGCCTATGGGATGACTTCAGATTATCAGTTTCCACAGCTTCAGAGGAAAAACTCTATGAAGAGTCTCACCTGAATCTCCCCTTAATTAAATAGCTAATGGAGAATCAGAACTTTATGTACCATAGCATGTTTATGAGCTCGGTGTACTGAAATAACTACAACTATGAGGGAAGTTTGTTCTTGGTTTAGTGCTTCAGAAGAAAATGCAAAAAGACAAAGGTCCCTGTAAGGTATATACCATAACTTGCTTTATGGGACTTAGAATTCCTCAAATTTATATGGAAGTCTTACCTTTCTAATGACCTTTAAACAGATATTAAACTATAACAAGCACATATAAAAGCTGTCCAATCAGTATGAAAACTCTTACCTTGATTGACAGGTCAGGCTTCCTGTTCTAATATGAGAAGCAAGAATGTTTTTGCATAATATATGCAGTGGTATTTAACTTACAAGTGGCAACTTGGAGTTTTCTTGCTTTCAGCAGAGGATTAGACAGTGTCCTCTTTACTTTACTTTCATTTATGCACATTAAACATCCAGGTATTATTAGCTAAGGACTAGTCTGGGATTGCACTCCTCTTTAGGAATATTCAAATTCCCTTTTTTTTAAAAAAAAAAAAACTTTTCTGATAAGACACAAAGCAGGGGAATGTCCATCTGACTGCAACAGAAACATTTAGAAATAAACCCATACTCCTTGTACCAAATCCTGATCCGTTATAGAGAAGGAATCAGTGGTCACAATCAGATATGAAATAAGATTGAAAGGGGGTGGAGTCTGAGCATAAGACAGTGAAATGTGTGGAGTGATGTGGTGCAGCATTGATGGTGGACATGTGTACAGTGCAGTGTGGGGTCTGCAGATCCATGGTGCAGTCGGGGGTGGGGAGGAGAGAAGTCTACACAGTGTTCAGTCTGGGAGGCCCATGGCTATGTTCCTTTTACTTGAACCACCTCCTGTCTCTTCATCTTCCTTCAGTGCTGCCTGGCCCAGGAATGTTTCTCTTGATCTTGAATCTGCCCAGCCTGAAGCTGTGTATGTCCTAGAAATGTAGGCAGGAAAGTCTTACTCATCTCTCCATGCACATCAAGCTGATGAAGTAGTTGTCCATTTTGATGCCTCTAAACAGTGTGAAAAGGCTGTATTACACATATATCTATTATGTTCTCGTTTCCTCTGCATTTTAACTTAATTATTTGCTGATGCACAAGTCCGCACCCTGTATTTTCAGAGTCATGTCTTTCATAGTGAGCTATTGTATGTAAAAACACTGATTCAGCAAACGTTAAGGTTCCCAGGCAATTTTCAAAGAGTACAATACAGTTCTTAGTAAAATAGTTAATGAACCTGGAACTGTTGTGAATGGTATCAAATATAGTACATAATTGTAGTACTGTGGGTAACTTTTAAACAAGAAACAGTAGACAGAAGATATGCCAATTTTCATACAGGCTTCTCTTCCTCTGTTGCTTTTATGCAAAAAATTAGAAAGCTTCCATATCTTAGCTCACCCAAACATGTTCCCTTTTGATTTTTGTTTAAAGATGATGAACCCCATGTTGTAATATATAGTGGGTATCATCTCGACTCTTCTAAATGCTCAAGAAAACTGGCCACATCTCATCTTTTTGATATTTCTGGGCCCTTTGAGAAAACATACTTTGCTCTGCATGTGCCTAACAGAGTACTCACTAACTAAAAATCCATGTTTCTTCCTCATGGCTTCTCTTCTCTTCTTTGGGTCAAACCAAGGGCTAGTCTATACCCCATATAGGTTCTGCCAGCAGAAGTGCATCTACACTCCTTTGTGACAACAGAACCCCTTTATTCTGCCAGCAGAGAGATGGAAAGCTTTTGCCATCATAGAGTAACCTCTGGAAAATGTCTTTCTCCAGTGCTATGGTTTTTTAATAGCTAAGGCCTCTCAGGGTTCACTCCATGTTCTGCTAGCACAGCTGTTGTAGTGAAGCTGCCCGGTTAGGGACATGCTCTGGTGGCTTTCTTGTGGAGGCCATTTTTGCTGGCAAAAGGCTGGTACTGTAGACAAGCCCAAAGTCAAACACCGCAGTCAACAGTATGTGGAATATGCCCTTTCCTGGCTACTTTATAGTCGGTAAGAATAGATGGATTAGACCAGAGGGAAGCACAATGATTACCTATAGCTGCGGAAACAACTGCAGGCAGAAATGATGGATAGCAGTGCAGCTCTGAATTCTCTGAAAAAATGTATATTTCTTTGTATGAAGTCGTTCCCAAATGAGATTCCTATACTTTTTCCAGTGCTTTTAGAAATGGTAGATTAACTTTCAGATTAACCAGAGAACAGAAAATGGTGAGCACTGGGGGGACTCCTTGCACTGTGGCTTAGATTGGAAACGAAATGCATCTGGAAGCAAGCAGAGGTCCATCCCAGATGCAGGGAGAGGAGGTGCTTTGAGAAAAAGATTGGCATAAGAAGTCTGGGCATATTTCTAACTGCTTCTGTTGTAATCAGATCCAGGGTTACGTCATTTATGAAGCCAAATAATTCTCACTAGATAGCCAGAAAAGTGGCAAGAAACTGATTTCCTTGCACTGAAATAGAGAGTTTATACCTTTTTATATACAGTTTTGAAGTGCCACAATCCTAAATGTTCATAGGAGTGCTGAGAATGGTTCTGATATTCACTTTAACCTTTAAATATGTAAATGTAAACTGCATACATGAGCTAAGATTAATGGACCAGATGTGCCTGACATGCCAGTGGTTGCTGTGGTATGATTAAAAAATGTAAAAAAAATTCTTTACAATCAAGCATAGTTAAAAGTAGTCAGTGCACTAACTAAGACTAAGACTAAGATCTGCCAGTAAGAACTGATTTAGCCAACTGTAAACGTGGACAGTGCATCTTCCGTGGGAAACAGTTTTCACAGTTGTTCTCTGGCAACATCTTGCCATGATCAATGCCTAGCACGAAAAGGAAAATTCAGTTCCCAACATCCATTTCCCACAATTCCTATTTATGCAATCAAAGAACGTTGCCATCCAGAAGCATTTCTGAACTTGCTTCAACTAACACTCAGTACTCTGTTTGGATAGTGAGCTTTCAGGAGTTCTACCTGTCCCTTTAGTTGTGATGTCCTACTCATTCACATTAAAGTCCCCATTTTTTTCTGTATTGCTAGAACATAGCCTACTTTATATATAAAAGATCTTTTAAAACTACTTAAATATACAACATTTTACCTAGAGACAGATGACTGGATGACACCTTTTTGATCACTAAGCTAGCTCTTGCTCTTACAGATGGGCACAACGTATTCCTTTCTTATACTTAACATGCTCAGTCTTAAACACTGAAACTTAAAATTATAAACCCCAATACTTAAGGGTTTGTTGTTGGTTTTTGTGGGGGCAGAGGGGGGTTAGTTTTTTTGGTTTTTTTACCCCTGTTCATATTGGAAGATTGTTCCAGAAACTCACTACTCTTACGGTTAGCGAGTTTGACATTTCCAGTCTACGTGGCCAGTTTATGGCAATTTTTTTTCGGTTTTGTTTTTTTTTTCTCACAGAACATAAGGCCTACTCACAAAGCCTGTCTGACCACTTGACTGTCTACAGCTCCAGCTTGGGCTCTGGGCCCCATGCTGCTGGTTGCTGCTCCTAGCTGTGTGTCCCTCTCCTCCATCTCTGTCCTTGCCCAGGCACTGATATTCATGGAAGTAAACCAATTGGGAAAGCCACAAGAGCTATGCTGGGCTCTCACAAATGCTCAGTATAACAGTAACTGAGCAATGTCTGAGTCAGGGAAGCAAAGACATTCACCCTAGCACTTTCCCATCAGTGTCAGCCACTTAAGTCTATCCCAGAAATTCATCGAGCTTGGTTAAAATTTCTGGGAAGGGCAGGTTTTCTCTTTATTCTTTCCAAGCCCATGGCTGTAGGAGTGGAAAATATAAGTAGAAATCACTTTTAGCAGATGGACAATACAGTTCTTACTCAGTCCTGGCTTTGTGAAAATGCTTTATTCTCCCACACATGACTCACACCTACTATGCCAGTATCATGGCTAACGTGCTCTAGCGTCTGGTTTCACGGTACAGCACCTTTCAGATTATTCTTTTAGGTTGCTATCCTAATAAAATCCTGTGATCTATTGGTGCAACTGTGAGGGTCTCTGCTAAAGACTTTTTAAGTGTTGGATACAGTGACAGGACATTATTATATTTACTAGTGGTCTGGAGTTCCTGGGAAGTTCACAATGTGGTCCCTAAAGAGAAAGGAAATAAATCCGCAAATAGTTCAGTATGAGCTTATACAGATGTTCTGTGGGCACCAAAGAGGGACTTAAAAGACTGAGCTTGGTATTCAGTGTGCTACCCCAAAGATCAAGTCACTGGCTGGAATATATCCTTATTGGCATATGTCTTCCCCAACTAATAATGCCACAAGGCTTTCAGGAATCTTACTGTATATGTTAAAGAGATACTTTTTCCAGAGATGCACTTGCAAACTGTGCAGAAGAAATGTATTGGATCTGGGTCATTCTCCCTCCTTCCCATTCTAAAAAATAATAATGTAATCTTGTTGAGCACAACTGTCCTACCTGAGTTGATCAGCAGGATTCAGGTATAGGTAATTTAATCCATGGCTAGCTAGTTGACCAGTAATCACCATATTCACATATAGCTACTCAGTTAAATAAGAATTTGAGCTGAATGTTAATGGGTAACCCAGCACCAGCATAATAAACCGAGCAAAAGGAGACGCAATTTTTTGCGATGATGTGAGGCTACTTCAAGGCAGATACCAAGCCTTAGGAAACATGCCTTAATCATGCTACAGAATCGTGAAGAACAGGTTTGATGCTCCTTTCTGTTAAAAAAAACACAACCTTCAGAGCCTCCCACTGAGATTCTGGCAAACTCTGCTTATGGACAATCATCTATTAGAAACTGATTGAATCCTTTGTGACATAATATCAGTGAATCTTCGTAATTCAGGTTTCCATATGCTTGGCACTAGATTTAAATTATTAAGAAATTGGAACTTCAAGATGCAAGTATTTAGCACTCATTGGCTTGAATGACAGCTCTATGCAAAATAGAGGACTCCTACTATTGGATATTTGTAAGCCTGAAAGCAATTTTTTCCCCCTAATGTTATTACTGTATGCTGGCAGACTACCTCATGGAATGCTTCTAGATTTGAATGATTTCAGACAAATTCTTTATATTTGTGGTGTTGCAGACAGGAACATCCAAAAAATATTCGCTACCACAGACCAGCAAGTAACCCACACATTTTCATAGCTCTCCTTTAATTCCAAATGGCTCTGGGACTCAGAAGTGCATTGTTTTAATGTGATGCGGTGACACTCATTAAGAAGAATGAGGAGACAAATCATCCTCTTGTAACATATTGTCTATCAGATTTCTGAAGCCAAGTGCTAAGCTTTGATACACATCACACACGACCTATTGCAATGCACTTCATTATAACAGTACATGTATATAAAGCTGCTCAAGTGTTCTGTGGCTAAGCAGTATCCCCAGCTACAAAAAGTTTTTGTTAATTGTCTCTTCCGACTGGAAGAGGAATTTTATGTCCTGTCAGATTCTACAGGAGATGTAAATGTCTAAGGATGAACCATTTTTTCTAAAAAAAAGTTTAAAAGTAAAGAGAGTTCCAAAATAGCGTATCCTCCAGATAATTATCAGGGCTGACTGAAGCGGACCCCATTTGATTCGGATTCAGCCGGAATCAGGGGCAGTGATTCGATTCGTTGATTCAGATCACTGTCCCTGATTTGATTCAGCTGAATCCAAATCTGAAGATTCAATACTGATTCAGAGAATCAGAGATTCAGACGTAGACACAGCTTTAGAAGTTTTTTCTACATAACTCAAGGTACCAGCACGGCTCGTGAATGCTGCAATGCTGGGGAGCATGGAGCATCCCACAGGAGTGCAGGGGGGCCCTCCATGTACTCGGCAGTGAACCCGGAAGTGGACCAGAAGTACTGGTCACGGGGGGGACCCCGGGTGCCCTCCCAGACCCAGGAGGCACCAGTTGCTGAGCTGCTGGGGGGGACTGTGCGCTCCCCAGTGGACCCGGAAGTGGACAGGATGTGCTTCTGGTCCACTTCCAGGTCTGCTGCTGAGCATGCTGGGAGCCTCCACATTTCTGTGGGACGCTCCATGCGCCCCAGCATCGCAGCACTCACAAGCCCCTGCTACCTAGAGGTATGTAGAAAAAACATTTAAAGCTGTCTCTATGTCTGAATCTCCGAATCTTTCTGAATCAATTCAGAGAGATTAAAGGATCCTTTGATTTGATTCCAATTTGGAGATTCAGTCACTGAATTGGGCCAAATCTCCGCCAGATCAAATCAGGGACTAAGGCTTTGGACAGCCCTATTAATTATCACACCATTGCATCTTTTGTATGTTTATAGCTAAAGCTCTAGAACATCCAGCTACTTTAATTGTAAGCTTCATCATCTCACCTGAAAGTGTAGCTTTTGAGTTGTGGCTGTTAGCCTCTAATGGCAATACTTATTTATGCTTCAGAGTCATATATGAGTTGAAAGGGTGCTTAAGTACTTGTTGCAAAATTCTCTTTCTTGGAGGGAACATATTTTATTTTCCTGTCTCCCTAAGATGTCTTTACCTCAATCTTAGGTCCTGCTATACTACACCAACTATTTGAATTGTTTTAGTTCCAGCTCTGCATGCTATAGCAGCTTCCTGATGCTGATGATATTTCCTGTTTGATTCCTCTGTCTTCTACTGGGTCCTAGAGCACAGTATATATGAAGCAGCTTTCTTTTCTGTCAGGATTCTGGCCTGTATAGATACAGAAAGTCATTTTCCATGTTGGAAGGCAGAACTCTAGAGTAGACAATGGTGACCAAGGGGCACCAGACTGTGGTTATTGCCTCATGACCACTCGGACAAGTAGGGCATTATCTTTTATTGGGTGTCCCTCTTAAAAAACCCAGGTCCTTGAAAGCATGTGATTAGATGAGGCTCTCTCTGCTGTTGGCCATGTACAGACATTCAGTTTCTCCTGAAAGAGTTGCTGCTAAAATCCCTATGTGAACCCTAAAGGTTCATAGACTGGAAAGCAAATAAGAGTCCTGAATTTATTCAGCTTTAAAAGCTGTAATTTTAAAAATGGGTCTACTAGGGGTGGAGGTGTTTGACTCATCATTTTAGAATATTTAAGACCAGCCATACTCTAAGCAACCTCAGGTAAGTGGCCTTCTACTAAAGGGGTAAACTGCACAGATTATACATCTGTTTATAGAATCCAACACACACACACCCCTCACTTCCAGCTGCAATGTAAGGCACCTCTTTAGCCATTAAGGTATTATGTATAGGTACTCCTCACTTAACATCGTCCCAGTTAACATTGTTTCATTATTACATGGCTGATCTATTAGAGAACATACTTGTTTAAAGTCATTCAATGTTTGGTTATAACGCTGTTTGGGCACTGTCTGGCAGACGGTAACTACTGTGATGTAATTGGATTCGCTTAAGATTGTTTTGTTTCAAGTCACATTTTTCAAGAATGTAACTACGACATTAAGAGAGGTGTAGTGGTATATACATGTGCACATACACACGTGTGTGTGTGTATGTGTGTGTGTGTGTATAATACCTTCCTAGCTAAAGAGATGCCTTGCAGCTGGAAGTGAGACATAACTTTACTCATGGCTGTTCTGGTCAGTGATTATGTACTGTATGATCCCAGTCTTTTTTTGTCCTGTCTGGGATTTTATGCTTGGTGCATTCCACAACCGGCGCTTTTTCTAGGCAGCTCAGCAGATCCTTTAATGCCCTGCAGGGTCAAAATTGAGGAGAGCTCCCTCTCCTTCTGGGTCTACTGCCTGGTTTATTTCACCTGTAAACCAGGTGGTGATCAGGTACCACTGCTTATACACTCATGTGGTGCTATCTTTTTAGGATTTTTATGGGATGCGATTTGCTCTAAGTTTCTCTAGAGCACACACACCTAGTTGTAAGTATAAAGCTGCCTCTTTATTTAGCCCTTTGAGCTCCTTAGTCTTCTTCAAACTTCATCGCCTCTAGCAGCTCATACACATAGCCCTGCAGGCAGGACCGAGCAGGTGCTAGGGGTAAAACTTAGTGTTGTTGTGCCAGTTCCCACTTTATTTCTAAGTCCAGCATCAGGCAGGGACCCCAGTGGCTTTTTCACTCTGCTTTCATTCCTCATGTGATCCATTTTCCCTGACAGCTCATCAGCAAGCCTAGGCTAACAGGTTTGCCTTATGACATTTTAGCTCTCACACAGGGCAGGAAAAGGGTTCCCCGCAGTGAACTTATGATGCAATCATTGGGCAATACTTTTGATGCACAATTTTACCTGTAATGAGGGGGGTCTGAAGTCTTGTTGACTCACTTCAGCTTGCTTTCATCATGCAAGGGTTTTTAAATTGGTCTGTTAAAAGAGTTTGCATGAAATGTTAACAGCCAAAACAAATTATATTGTGTTGGTGTCTTCTGGAATTTGTCAAATGAAACAAGCTTTAGGAACTTTCCTCTGGAGAATTACAAAATGCAGCCCTCCTTCCCTGTCTTACACTTACACATACACATACACACACACTCATTTAAGTGCTGTTTACCCTCACACCAATATTTGTGATGGTTCCTTCTTTAGTGCAAACTATAAAATGACACATTATAGCACCATTCTAGCAGAATGAGCTAACAGGTCACAGGAAAGAGGAGGTTGGGTTTTTTCTATTTCCATTCTGTGCATGAATTCCTGTTTGTAACTTAGCAGGGACCAACCAAGGTCTGGCTCTATTTCTTTCAACAGTTATACTGCCTGGAGCATTTTACTGCCTAATATTTTTAGCACAGTAATCCCAAACCCCCTACACCTATACACTTAAACCTAACTTTGCATCAGTAGTGTTGGGGAGGGGAAGGGCTTTGGCTGGAAAAGTTTTTTCTACTTTAGTACAGAAAGTAGGTGTAACTAATATATGGATGCCGGCAAGCTTTCTTGGTGATCCCCATCCAGTCTGCAGTAATAGATTCATTTGGAGGAAATCCTGCCCTTCTGGCTTTGTATTTACTTGTTTAGCCTTTTCAGGATTCAATTTGGGAGCTATCTCCACAGCTGAGAAGAATTGGCATTAGTTATTAGCCTAACTAAAGCTACTGATATTCACCACAATAAAATTATTTCAAAGAGACAGTAGACAATTGTTTTTCCCCCCTATATATTACCCAGATGTAGAAAGTTAAATCTGTCTCCCTGTTTGATATGCTACTTGCCCTTTTTTATACACGGCCATCAACTGACTGTTAAAAACATGGCAATATTTCTGTTGAGTAACCTCATGTAGGCTGTACTATGCAGCCAAGGCAATTGGAAAGTGGTGTTTTGTGACCTTTACTTGTAAGATAGAAAATCTATTTGGAACTTAGCAGAAAATGTAGTTCAAGAAAGTGCTAGCTTAACAGCACAAGATAATGTTGCTGTAGATTTGTTGTTGGCAGCTATGGAATGAAGAAAAGTTTCCATCATAAATAACTGCAAGGCTTTATATTCTAGGAGAAAGACTGTCACTTTTTCAAGTAAAACCAGATTTAATATAAGAATCAAGTCTCATCACTTATTCATAAAGCCTGATTTACAGAGACAGTTTTGTCTGCTATTACTCAGTCTGATTAGAGCCTCAATTCATTTCCATAATCCACCATCATGTTTTGCTGTGTGGCCAAAAAATAATAATAATGGGGGGTGACATTTTTTATCTGGCGGTGTTTCATTTATTAAGGACTGCTGGGGTCAAATCAGTTGTGTATTAGTAGTTAGCAGGTACCTAATACAGCCCTAGAGGGATGTTTTCCCTTAAAGATATATTTAAATATGTTAATTTTTAACTTTGATAATCATGTGAATTACAGAACATTTTTTTTATTAGGTATGTGGATGTCATATAGCTGGACAAATAGGAAAGGAACCAAATTAAATAACATGTTATAGTCAACTTTTCACTTATGTATAGAAAGCACCTCCATTGTTGCTTCCCATTTTTTTCAAGGATAGATTTCTAATGTCTCTGAGGAACTGAAGCAACGGTAACATGGCAGAGAGCAGAGGCAGCTTTGTAACACCTCAGGGGATGATTATAAAAGCAGAAGCTAATTGCCCATCATGAATCGTCATGGTGCCCTGCAACCAGTGGGGTCCCCCAAGGCTCTGTCCTTGGTCCTATATTGTTCAACATCTTCATTAATGATGTGGACATTGGAGTCAGAAGCGGACTGACCGAGTTCACCAATGACAACAAACTCTGGGGTAAAGCATTCACACCTGAAGACAGGAGGGCAATCCAGGCTGACCTTGACAGGCTCAGGAAATGGGCGACAAGAACTTGATGGTATTAAACACTGAAAAATGCAAGATTCTACACCTTGGGAGGAAAAATCTGCAGCATCCTTATAAGATCAGCAGTGCTATGCTGGCTAGCTCTGGATGAAAGGGACTTGAGTGTCATGATTGACCACAAGATGAATATAAGCCTTCAATGTGAAGCTGCAGCTAGCAAAGTGAGCAAAATGTTGTCTTGCATCCATAAATGATTCTCAAGCAAATCCCAGGACATCATTCTCCCGGTGAGGCTGCAGCTGGAGTACTACATCCAGTTTTGGGCTCCACAATTCAAAAATTTGTGGAGAAGCTTGACAGAGTACAGAGAAGAGCCATGTGCGTGATCAGAGGTCAGGAAAACAGACCTTATGATGACAGGCTGAGAGCTACGGGGCTCTTTAGCCTGGAAAAGCGTAGGCTCAGGGGTGATCTGATGGCCACCTGTAAGTTTATCTGGGGTGTTCACCAGGATCTGGGGGAATGATCAGAGTGTCCCAAGGGATGACAAGGTCGAATGGTTATAAACTCCTCCAAGACTGTTTCATGCTGGACATAAGGAAGAACTTCTTTGCTGTCCGAGCCCCCAAGATCTGGAATAGCCTGCCACCAGAGGTGATTCAAGCACCGACATTGAATGCCTTCAAGAGAAATTTGGATGCTTATCTCGCTGGGATCCTATCCCCTGGGGCAGGGGCTGGACTCGATGATCTTCCGAGGTCCCTTCCAGCCCTAATGTCTATGAAATCTATGAATGACAGAGTGTTTAAGGGAGTGTTTACATATCTCCTTCCCTCCACTCACTCTTTGGGGACAGTCACGTAAACAGCCCTCTACCACTGCCGCCTCCTGCTCCAGCCTTCAGCACATTGGCCCCCTCCCCGCCTCCCACCTCTGCCTTTTCCTGCAGAGCAGCAGGGTTTCCGTCTGCCTGAGGAAGTGGCAGTGGCAACAGCCCACCCACCTCCACCTCCTCCCACAGAGTAGCAGGGCTTCCCTCCACCTCAGGATGGCAGCTCCTCCCTCCCCCCTGCCTGCCCACATCCATCTCCACCTCCTCCCACAGAACTTCATTTCACCTGAGGAAGTGGCAGTGGCAATGGCAGTGGTGGCTTCCTCCCCCCAGCCCACCCACCTCTACCTTCTCCCATGGAGCAGTGGGGATTTCGTCCACCTGAGGAGGTAGTGGTGGTGGCGGCTCCTCCCTCCCCCTACCTGCCTGCTTCTGCCTCCCCCCACAGAGCAGCAGGGCTTCCCTGTGCCTGAGGCAGTGGCAGCAGTCACTCCCTCCCCGCCCCCACCTCCTCCTCCACCTCCATCTGCAGAGCAGCGGGGCTTCCCTTCACCTGAGGAAGTGGTGGCAGTCGCTCCTCCCTCCCCCCTGCCCACCTCTGCCTCTTCCCATAGAGCAGTAGGGCTCCTGCCTCCCTGCCTGAGGCAGTAGTGGCTCCCTCCCTGCCTGAGGAGGTGCATCCCTTGCAGCCAATCACCGCCAGCTCTCTCAATGGCACATGTGCATTTACCCAAAAGCATTACAGACAGACACACACACAGACAGGCACACAGACTAAGCCCTTTATTATATTAGAATACTTATGACTGTTGCAGCAAGAAAGTATGAGAGTGCTTATTTTTCCTATCCTTTTCCACCAAAAAATGGAATGATCATCTTGTAAGAGCAAAGTATTAAACTTTGCTGGGTTCCTGTATAGTAAGGCTCTCTTTGGTTGCCTTTCTAGCTGAAAGGTGGGCATGTGTTTACCTCCTTAGAATACATGAGGTGATAGAGCCATACTGGATCAGACATCTACCCCAGTAGCCTGTCTTAGCAATGGCACATATAGCCCTCTAGATCTGTGCAATATTTGTGAGTTGCAAAGGAAAGATGTGTCTTTTAGACTGAGTTTTGATTTGAATAATTTTTCCAGCTGACAGCTCATGGCGCAGCATGAAGTTTGGGTTGCATCTGTTATATTGTATCAGCATTACTGGACATCACGTGAGATGATAAGACTGACCCACCCTAAAATGACTAATCGAGTGGGATGTTTGAAAAGGCTTTTTCTTTTTTACAACCCTCAATTAGAGAAACCACATTTTCCAGGGGAAAAACAGGAACTTTTAAATATGTTGGGGTTTTTTCCTTTCCTTTTTTCTTTTTTCATTTTTTTAACAAAGAAGCCTCTTCTGCCCACTAAAGGACTTGGTCAGAGGGTTTAAAAAAAAAAACCTGTAGTGAATCAACATGAATCATCTCATTTTAACCAGTGTCTTTATAGTGTAACCCGGGTACACCCAAGGGTGTGCCCTATTCTCAATGGATGGGATGGGTAGGCAGGAAGGGGTGCTGTGAGAGGGATGTCAGAATTTTGAGCGGATCCCACTTTTCTATAGAGTTGGCCCAAACCCAAAGTACTTAACTATATACAATTTATTGAGTTATAATATACATAAACATAAAACCAGATATTATATACATATATTTACACAGTGAATATTAACCAATAACTAAGGTCAAACCCTAAATAACACCATTTACAACATCACAATACAACATTTCAATTACAAAATATAAGGCACAAACATGAACAATCTTAATAACATCTATTCCTTAATATAGTCCCTGATCCATGGCAAGAGATAGTCCTCCTTCCAATGGGGTCCCTTGTGGGGGCTGTCCAGGAAGACCCTTTAGGGCCTTAACTAGGTGTAGGGTTGCTCACCCAGCCCCTTTTCTGGGTTTGCTCGCCCCAAACATCTTTCCCCTGTGGGAACCAAGGGCCCGCCCAAGGCTCACGCTCCCTCAGGTGGTGGTAGTCAGGGTGCAGCTTGATGGGGTCTGCTTTCCTGGAGCACTTCTCCAGGCCTAAACCACACTGCTGGGTTCCTCCCCACCCTATGCCCCACTCTGGGCACCAAGGGCTCAGCTTCTTTCAGGTGTTGCACCATCGCCGCTGGCTTCTGGGTGCTGGGCCTCACACTGTAGCACTATTATTTCCCCCTGCTCTGGCTTTAGCACTGAGGGCTCTTTTAGCACAGGCCAGACCCTTCAGGCTCTGACCCTCCATCCTCATTCCGGGCTGCTAACCCAAGCAGCCTCCGCTGCTCCCTGGCTCCCAAGGCTCAGGCCCATGCACCACCCTGCGCACTGTGGGACCTGGCCACTTGCCAGGATGGAGCCTGAGCCACCTCACTGCAGCCCCAAGGCCTTTGCCCCATGTGCTGCCCTGCGCACCATGTGGCCTGCTGGCCCTGCTGGGGTTGCAGGCTCGAGCCACCACTTGCTGCTCCCAAAGCCTGGACTCTGTGCACTAAACTGTGTACCATGATGGGTCTCATACCACCATCCCCATGTGCCATCAACACCCCAAGCACTCTCGCACTGCTCCCAGGGCTGCTTTTCCAGTGGCAGCTTGAGGAGCCTTGGGCCTGTTTTCCAATAGGGGAGAGCTCCCCAGCTTTTCTTGGCTCCACTCTTCTTGAGTCCCTCGCTGCATCTGCCCAGTGTACTGAGCACGCTCAGCTTTTATTTACATCAGAGGCCCTGCCCCTGAATTCTGCTGGGCCTGCAAAGTGCAGTCTTCAATCAGGTCCAGGGAATCCTCACATCCCCGCCCCTCCGCCCCCCAAGCAGGGGTGCGGCAACCCCTCCCAGCTGTTACCTGATTGGTGGAAATGTTCCACCAATCCAAAGTGTCCTTCTCCAAGACAAGCTTGCCAGGCAAAAGCAGCAAACCCACCACAATAGTTTGAAAGAAATAGGTAAAACTTACTGTCTAAAATAGGCAAAGTAACGGATTTTGAGCTCATGCAGGATATTGCCCCATTTCCCCTGAATTATGTAACCATGGCAGGATCTCTGTCCTCAGATAGGCCCAGGAAATTGCAACAATGCCATATCCCAAAAATCTCTTTGCTGCCTCAGCTAACACTAAATCATTCTTTCTCAGACTATTCCATCTGACGTATCAAAAAAGATTTTTTAAACAAACTTTGCTAAAACAGAAAGGCTAATGAAATGCTAGTTTAAGCACAGGATTACTAACAAATTTGTATATCAACACTTAGGATAAAGGAATCTTTTTACAAATGATCCCACATTTTACTGCCATGCATATCCCCCAGGAGATTTGAAGGACTACCCAATTGTATTGTATGCCTGGGCTGTCCTTGGTCTTCCCTCCTCATCCTTCAACATGTCTAGGACTTCAGAGAGAAGCATTCTTCCTGTGCTACACTATTATTCCTTGAGGTTAGGGACAGAAGTTATACATAGACTGGTTTAAGTGAACAGAAACTGATTTAAACCTGTAACAGAACATAAATTCAGTGTACATAAACCAGTTTCAAAATGGCTGAAACCTGTTTGAGATAAACCTGGTTGAATGTAGTATCATACTTAACTGATTGAGGTCAAGACATTTATGGAACTTCTGTCCCGGACCCATTGGTGACATGTAGGGGGTTCATGTGGGTGCACGTGCACCTCCTGAGATCAGCTCTGCACACCCTAGAAGCACCAGCCGTGAAACTGGAAGTGCTGGCAGAAGTGCACTTCTGGTTTTGCCACTGGCTTGGCAATTGGCCGCTGGGGACCCCCACCAGTCGGCGATCTGTGGCTGGGGGACCCCTCCGCCCCTGTCAGCTATCTAGTGCTCCCCCCAGACTCAGGAGGCACTAGTTGCCCATGACCAGACCCCTTCCTGCTTTAAGTTAAACCAGACTTCCCCAGCTTCCCCTGCAGCCCTGGGCTGGGCTGTGCTCTTTGCTGCAGCAGAGCAGGGCTGGCCCTGCCCCTCTACTCCCCAGCTGGAGCAGAGGTGGGGTCATGGCCAAACACCAGCCTCCTAAGGCAAAGGGGGCAGAGAAAAGATTTATTCCCCCCTCCATCTCATGTCCCAGCAGTGCAGACCCCAGCAGAGGTGCAGCAGCCCCTGCCAGGCATTTCTCTGCTTGCTGCTCCATTGGCAGGGCATGGCCAGCCCTGGCAGCAGCATGAAGCCAATGGAGCTGGGGATTTAATTTTCCCTCCATCCCCTGTCCCAGCAACACAGACTTCAGCTGGAGTCTGCCTGGCTGGGGTGCAGCAGCCTGTATTAGGATCCCCTTCCTCACTGCTGCAGGAGTGGGGGTATGGCCAGGCACCAGCTGGTACGGTCCCCTGAGGTGAAGGGGGAAGAGAGAGGGCTTAGTCCCCTACCTCTTCTCTCCTCCTGGGACCCCATCTGCTGCAGATGGGAGTGGGGTGGGCAGAGCTGCTGCAGACTGTGAAGAATGAGGGACGAGTGTTGGTGGCATGCTAGGGGAGGCTTGGGGTGCTATGATTACCTGTCTGAGCCCTGGTGCCATTACCCACCTGTCGCAGGGCTCTTAGGTGTCCTGCGACTGAGAGTAGAAATGGCTCAGGAGAGACTCCTAGTGGCGGGAAAGGGGAAGCACAGCTGCCAGTCACCAGGACTGTGCAGGTGCTGGTTGCCCTAGCAACCAGGGAAACCTAGAGCCAGGAAGGGGCAGAGCTTAGCCCTTCTTAAGCCCAGGCAGAAGGCCAGGAGGGCAGTTCCCCTCCAGCAGCTGAAGGAGGAGGAACTTGGCCTGGGAAAGGGGAGAGCTCGGATGGTTGGGACACCCTGGTCCCTGCTGAGGGTGGATGAGCTCTCTCTCTCTCTCGCTCTTGTAAGGAGAGGTTTCTAATTGTTCGGACCAGAGGGGTCTAGTTTTATGTTGTAGCCCGGGGGCTTTGCATTTGTGTTTTTGTTCTACCGGAGGACCGTGAGAGGCTGTAGGGTTGTGAGGAGGCCTCATGGGAGCTCCCCAGTAATTCAGGGACTCCAGTGGGCACAGTGGGCAGTGCCATGGGGGCACAGCTTTGTTTGGGGGTATGTTGACCCAGCCCCAGGGGCAGGGGTCAGCATAGAGCCCTGACTAGGGGGCAGTGTGGAGCCCCAGAGTTAGAGGTATCAAAGAGCCCAGACTAGGGGGGTGCGAGGAGCCCCTGACTAAGGGGGCAGCGGAGAGCCCTGGCGTTGAGGGGTGGTGAGGGGCCCCAAGAGGGAGAAGGGGCGTCAAGGAGCCCCAAAGGCAAGCAAAGGGCTGGGGCCTAATGACATGGCCCTAGGGAGATCACACCAACACCATCTGCGAGGCTTGGGCTGCAGTGCAGGGGAGGAAAAGGAGCCGCAGATGGCGCCACCTGCCATCGGGGCGCACAAAAATGGGCAGCTTCCTGCTAATTTAAACCATTCATCAATTATGAGCAAGATCAAGACATGGCAGGCGAGAGTAGGCAGGCGATTGGCCCATTGCAGGAGATCGGAGCCGCACGCCCAGTGAGGCTCCAAAAGCGGCACTCCTGTTACACCATCCTATGAAGTCTGTGGAAGTTCTGCCCGTCCCACTCCTGCCTGCCATGTAGCCCTTCCCAACCCTGGGAAGAGGCTTGTGTTCCTGAGACAACATCACAGAAGATGCTGCCCCATCGATGTCCCTCCCACTGGCAGGGGCAGGGGTGTGGCCAGAGGCTGTCCAGCATGATCCCCTTAGGTGAAGGATCAGGGACAGGATTTATTCCCCCTCCCTCCATTGTCTGGTCACCTCACACAGGAAGCAGTCCGCCAAGGTGGTGGTCAGGGCTAGCACACCCCAGCTGTGGTCCCCCAGGGGCAGAGGGTCCAGAGGGGGCAATAAACCCTGTCTGTGCCCCTTTGCCCCACAGGGCCATTCCAGCCAGCTTGTAGCCACACCCCCATCCCTGCGGCAGTGAGGGTGGAGTGCTAGGGAGACCCTGGCTTGGGTCTGTGCCAATGGGACAGGGAAAGAGGAATTTAACTCCCTCCCTGTCCAGTTCACTTGAGGCTACTGCCAGGGCTGGCCATTCCCCCTCCTGCTCCAGTGGCAATGAAGGAGAGAAATGCCTGACAGGGGTTTCTCTGCCCTCAGACTTTTTGAATGTCTGTACTTAGTCTGAATGCTGGATTTTGCATATGCAGTGTGACACTGGTTGGATGGAGGCACTGCTACCACTCTTTAAGAAACTGAAGGTTTCCATTATCAGCAGAATGGGTATTTGGGGCATGACTACTATAGCTTTAGCCACTGGGGTTTGATGATTGGCTTCATGAATCATGATCAGAGTGGGTATTCACCATCTCCCATATGCATTATACATGAAGCTGGTGGACCTGACACACTGCATTATGCATGTTTTGCATTGTGAGGATTGGCTGAGGATATATGGAGTAGTTGCTGTGCAGAATCCTGGAGTGAAGGATTGAGTTGCAGGGGGAGGGAAGGGGAAACCACCTAGTAACAAGGTAGCTAGATGAGACTTCCCATCTGAAAGCTGGACATTCCAGGAAACTCAGCCACACTCAGAAGCACGTGTTGGGCTTTGCAGGCATCAATCAGTACTTACTAATTCTATTTTTCGGTTTTTGTTTTTAAAACCGTGTTTGAGTTTGAGTTCTGTGTAGATATACCAGAATTGGGGTGGGGGGGTGAAAGGGAGGGGATTTCACAATTATATTTTGGAATGAGCCAGGGGTTGTGAGGTTTTTGAGGTTTTTTTATACGTCTCAAAATTTGTATTGAAATAGGATCAACTTTAATTTTTTAATATATGTTTAAAATGACTTGTTTAAGGCTTCTGTCTTTGATATTCAGCCCCTGGTTTAGCATAAATGTGTTTCAGAAAACACACCTTAGTAGTAGACCTATAGTTTTTCAATACCTATTTACCCTAGAAAGCAGGCAATGTTTAAGATAAAGGCAATAATATAACAAAATACAGTTACCATATAAAGGTGCAGTGTTCTGATACAATTCGACAGTATAATTCTACACTAGGATGTCATTTCATCCACAGTAACATCCTGGTAATTGTGGTGGGCCTCCTCTTTAGCATGATAAGACATTGTTAAATTACTTCTGTCATTTGTAATAAAATATTGTGTTATATCCTGGGCATATGGCTATGATATGTTGGGACTGAATTCACTTACCTCTGTGTTTTGCCTTGAGCATATGGCAGAGTGTGGTCAAAGTGGAGTTGCACCATCAGGGACATCCTGGAAGTAGGCTTGTAAGTAGGTTTACAGGGTGCACAGACAGGCAGCTACAGTGCACTGTACTGAGTCTATAGAGACAAGAACTGGGTATATATGAGTGGCTGAATAATGGTTCAAGACTGGGAGGACAAAAATGATTGATTATTTTGGAATGGCCTAAGACCCAAAGCAGCAAGGAAATGATTTTGTGTTCTGGGTTCAGTTCCTAGGGCAGAAGGGTTGGGTTCTAGAAAGAGGAATGGTAAGATAGCTAGTGGTAAAAGGATGAGCATATACTGGACTGTAGTCAGGGGGTAGTTAGGCTAAAGCAAACTTGATGCTGGATGGGGCTCCTTTAGGAAAAATGCATGATAACTGGTGCAGGGTGGCCATAAGTATGACTGTGTCTGTGAGTGTCTATTTCACTCACACAGCTTGCTCTGTGGGAGCATTAGTAGTGTCCCAGCACACCTCTGAACTTTCATGCATACTCCTTTCTAGGCTTTGGAATTTCCTGTACTTTGGTATTGTTCAGGTTCAACAGTGTTCCTATAAATTTTAAGGCTCTGATTTATTGAGCTGTTGGGTTCATCTTCCTGTGGACACAATGTGTGTAGGAACTCTTGGGTGATGTTTCTAGCATACAGTGGTGGGCAGGCCACCCTTATTAGGGCTGTGCAAAATGGCACTGTTCCATTCTGACTACAGTTTTGAGGTCTGGACAGAACAGTGTTTTGTATCAAATATAATTTCAAGTCAAAACAGCCTCACTGTTTTGCTTTGTTGAAACAGTGAGGCTGTTGTGACGGTGTTTCAACCGTTATGTTGGACCATGGGGCTGGGGAAAGGAACTCAGCCCAACTGGGCTGAGTTCTCAACCCCAGCTGGAGATGCAAAGTCAGCCCAGCTGGGCTGACTTCCAGATTGAACCCAGGGTGGGAAGGCAGCCCAGCTGGGCTGCCTCGCCATCCCCTGTGCTAGATCGCGCCGGGGGTGGGAAGGCAGCCCAGCTGAACTGACTTCCCATCCCCAACGCTATGGTTGAAACGTTTTGACTTTTAAAACATTTTGACTAGCCTTGCTTGGTTTCAAGGCTATTTCAATGGCCTTTGTTTCATTTCAGTTTTGCTGCTTTGACCTCAAAATGAGTCAAAACAGTGTCAAAACAAAGTGACCATTGAAATTTTGCACAGCCCTAATCTTTATCTTTTTCTAGCAGGGGCACATGAATTTTGCTGTAGGTTAGGTCTTTCTAAAGGGTTTCACTAGTGCTGAACCCACCTGTAGCCACAGGAGAATCCATTTGTGTTGAAGTGGCTCTCACCAGAAGGATACCCCTCAGATGAAGAATCATGGCTGGCCTTACCTATTCTCTTAGTCCCACCTTGGGAACATAAACTTGGGGTAAGAATTCCTCATTCAGGGGTGTAGGGAATATGCATTTTATTTAGGATATGCTGGCACTGTGGAAAAAGATTGTACTAATATGTCCGTGTTGTCCTCAGTGTTGTGCTGCTGAATCTAACCTATCACATAACAACAGAGGTGGAACCAATAGCCCTGTCTTGCTTCTTATACAGGAAATGATGGATTACTTTTTCAAATTCAGGGGATCAATTGGTAAAGGAGGGAGAAGGGTCCCAAATTTTATTATTCTCGTTGGAGATATGTGAGCTAGTAAGAAGGGCTTGTGGTTTTTAGCCTGTAGTAAACTGATGGGTTTGAGCCTGCCTTCTAGGCACAGGCAACTGATACTGGGGACATGGGTGGGGGGGGCATATGCCCCCCCTGAGGTTGGCCCATGAAAGTTGGGCAGTTTTTTGCTGCAGTTTTTTTGCCATACAGGCCAGCGGCATGTGCCCTCCCCCAGACTCAGGAGGCACCAGTCACCCCTGCTTCTAGGTCCTCATAGGCTTGGAAAGAAAAGAAATTGTCACTGGTGTGACTGCACCTCACAGTAATCCCTAGAGTGTCTGGTCACAGTCCTCACTTCCTGAGCTTTCAACCCATGGTAACAAAGCAAAACAATTGGAGAAGCAAACTAAAAAAAATAATCTTTTCTGATCATATGGTTGGAGCCTGGCTGGGGAAGATAAAGGGAGAAAGAAGTTGAGGCCTATGTTCAAGAAAAAATGTACGTATCTCAGGTATTTATTAGAGGTCCACAATAATAGATAAGTCCATTAATCTAAATCCTGAATGCTCTTTGGCTTCTTAATTACAGCATCAAATAAAATAGATTAGCAGAAACTCTCACCAAAATCACCTCTTTTGGGTCAGTGCCCCAAGGGCACACATCAGAGAGAAAATGCCTCTTTGTCCTTCCTTCTACCTTGACTGTCATTTTCTAAGTACTTCAGAGAAATTAGATTTTTCATAGTGTTTTAGGGTTTGAGGAAAAAATAAGCAAAATTTCCCCCATTTTTTGATATTTTATTAAAATTGCCCATATTACAGGTATGATAGGAAAAAAAAGGATAATTAATAATAGAAAAATTTTACTATGCAAAATAATTCACAATATCATCCAGCCTAACACTGGATACCTTTATTTAGCAGTTAAGCCCACAGGTCTAGATCAACTGATTCTCATTCCTAGGAATCACAACATTCCATGGAGTGTGACTTGGTTAAGGAATCTGTTGTCAGGGACCACCAATGGATCCCATTTCTTTTTGTCTGATCTTGTCAGGTAGGTTTTTGCCAACCTCACTTCTTTAATGCTGAAGCCTGGGGATACAAGTCAGCTCAAAAACTACCTCTTTACATGCTTGTCAAAATGAGGCAACCATCCGGATATATGGTTGGCATTTTTGGACTGGCTTTTCAGTTTGTACTTCACCACAAATTTCCTATTGCTGTAAAGGCAAATACTAACTTGTAATTTTCATGGTTTTCATCCTTCGGTAATATTAACTTGCTGGTTATGGTGGCTTCCATGCGCCAGTTCATAGCCACAGACTAATGTTCACTCATAAATATGGTTCCTGCGGGGAACCATATTCTATCTTGGTAGACTAATGTTCCCTCCAGTCACTGTATGGCTAAATCCCACTCCAGTTCCAGATCTGATGACAGCTGTTATAGGCACAAGAGTTGCACCAAAGTTTAAGATAGCATAGAGCAAGCACTAAGCATGGTAGATTTTCTGCCTACCAAATATCCAGTTCACGATTCAGTGGATCGAAGACATCATTAGATTAATGCCCATGGATTACATCTGTGATTGGGCAACTATAGCTGGAAGTGGGAGACAAGAATGATAAAACAAAGAATATTTTTACTGGAATCCTGGCTGGGATAGTTCCTAACCTGTTTATCCTTCACATCCTTATTTCAGTTAGAAGGCACAGGGCAGGTTGGCACCTTAGGTTGCAAACACACATCAGCTTTGTGCCACCATAAAAAAAAAATTGATAACTAAAAGTGAACGCAATCAGATGCCCATGCCGTTTGCCACACCACAAATGTCAAAATTTGTGGCCGTGACAAAAGGTAGCATCAATTTGTGTTGCTAATTTGCCACAAATGTATATTTCTTTGAAGGCAGGAGAATGGAGGCAGCCCAGAGCTGCCCATACTCTCCATTTGCCACAGGCAGGGGTTCTCAGGGCTTCAGTGGCATAGCGCTGTGGGCCCTGAGAGTTAACTTGTATAGAAAACTCCCAGGGCATGCATGATTGGGTCCCTGAAGCCCAGGAAGTACCTGTCTGCTCTTCCTACTTGCAGGAGTGCCTCCAGGGAGTGTGATCCAGGACATACCTTTGCAAACAGGGAAACTTGGGGTTTTCTCTCTTGCAGCTGCATGCCCCAAGTGTTGAACAGCAGGATTGGGCTCCACAGGATTGGGCTCCTGAACCCCTGGAAGCAGCAGGAGCCTGATCTTGTGGGACAATACGAGATGCTGTTTCCCTCAGTGAAGTGGAGCACTTGTGCCAGGACACATCCCAGCAAAACTTATCTGGTTCACTTGATGGCATCTGTTTATGGGCTCCTATACACCTGCAGCGAGGAAGCTCTGATGCACGGTAATTAATTGAGTCTGCTGGAGCATGGTAATTACCACAGTCCAACAGACTCCAGCATCATATTTATCAGCATCCATTCCTGGAGCACACATATAAACACCCTTTGAAGCTAACTGGTAGGACTGTGCAAAATTTTGCCAAGTGTTTTGTTTCAAAGCTGTTTCAATGCATTTTGAGCTCGAAAGAGCGAAGTCAAAATGAAGCAAAAAAGCATGGAAATAGCTTCAAAGCAAAATGAGGGCACTCAAAATGTTTCAAAAGTTTCAAAATGTTTTGAGTTTAAAAGAACCCAGTAGTGAGAGGCAGAGGAGAGCCAGGACTGTACTCAGAGTGGCTCTGCAACCCCAAGTAGCTCAGCCTGGCAGGGAGCGCAGCCCTGGCTCTCCCTGCCTCCCACCACTGGGCTGTGCTCCATGGGGCTGACATAGCTGATCAGAGGGCAGTGCCAGCTCTGCTCACCTCCTGCCACCGGGCTGTGCTCCAGTCGGCTCCACCAGCCCCATGGAGCTCAGCCTGGCAACAGGAGGTGGAGCACAGCACTTGCTCTGTCCACCTCCCGCCATTGGGCTGAGCTCCATGGGGCTGGCAGAGCTGACTGGAGTGCAACCTGGTGGCAGGAGGTGGGCAGAGCCAGCACTATACACTGATCGACTCTGCCAGCCCCACAGACCGCAGCCCAACAGTGGGAAGTGGGGAGAGCCAGGGCTGCACTCCCCTCTGGGCTGAGCTACATGGGACTGCGGAGTTGCTCGGAGAGCAGCCCTGGCATAGCCCCTGCCTCCCACCACTGGGCTGCTTCAAAACCTGAAATGTTTTGAAAGTTTTGAGTGCCCTCATTTCATTTTGAAGGTGTTTCAATGCTTTTTGTTTCATTTCGATTTCGCTGTTTTGAGCTTGAAACGTGTCCAAACAGCTTCAAAAGAGAACACTTGGTGAAATTTCGCACAGCCTTACTAGTAATGTGACTATCCTCTATCATGTGGCTCTTTTTCCTTCCTTTTCTGTGTCATCTACCAAAGCCCTCAATTTAACAAGTTAGGTGCAGGAAGTGGAAACTTGGAGGAAGTTGAAATTTTACAAACTAAAACATGAAAATATAAGATATATTGGACGAAAGAAACTGATATCAGTTAGCAGCAAGTGTCACAACAGAAAAGGCTGCAAAACTGCTTCATATATTCTGGGCTAAGACATGTGCCTTAGCCTCATGACTTTGATGTAGTGTTGCAGGATGACTCGTACTAACTGGAATAAAAATACCAGGTAATAGATGATTATTGTACAAGTGATCTTTTTTTTTTCCCCACCCCTGCTTCATTCGCCTCCTGAATCCAGGAGGTGAGCTGATTGGAGACCTGTAGTGTTGAGTATATTATTTCAACTGCTGATACAATAAGTTAAAAGATTTATAACTAGCAGTGGTGAGGCAGCAACACTTACTCAATTCCTTGGTCTCATTATTTTCAATGAACAATCACTCAGCACCAAGGCCATGCATCTCCTTTTCTCTATAAATCTATCCAGACTGAGACATCAGGAACCTTATTCTCCACCTGAACTTCTTTCTTTCATTCTTTTTTTTTTTAATATTCCAGGGTGGTAACTTCAATGTCCACTGTAAGGAATCTTTAAGATTTGTAACCTGCAAGTCTTTTGTAACCCTATCCTTCCATGCATCAAATACATTCTTCACAGATATCTACCTTGGTCAGTAGGGGCTTGTATGGCTTACCTATTTTAATAGCCCCACATCATCCTACAAAGTGTATATATGATTACTGAGTAAGAGTGTGAAGTATGAGCTGGTTGGACTTGATCCTGTGCTTATTTTAGAATATAATTATAATTGTTTGAGCAGTTAGAACACTAGAAACTTTGTGGTCTGGCTTAGATTTTGCCAAGACAGGTGGAAGTTTTGTTAAAAGGAAAGACTAAAGATCCCAGAGGTTTCATTTTCTTGTACAAACACCAGGGTACAATGGAACATATGGTAGTGATGATAGTGTGGGACAGAGGACAAGCTCCGTGTGTCGTTAAAAACCCACAACCCAGACTGTGCCACATGGCATCCCAGACTTAAAGCCAAGTATTTCTTGTTAACACAAACCAGTCAAATTATTTTTAGCTTTTACAAAAATAAAAAACATTGCAACGGCCTCCCCCAAACCTGCCCATTCTGTTTGCTGAAACAATAACCACTTCTAAAATTAGACTCAAAATTCTCTAAATAAACTAACCACCCCCAATATCCAACTAACCATTAGGATGTCTGTGTCTGTGCTTAAAATCCATAAAACAAAGATTCATACTAGAGGCCCAAACCTCTTTCTCTGTTCAGCCTATTGTGTTGAGGTAGGTTTTGTGAAGTAACCCATTTGGATATCTTGTGCTGTCCTTGATTCAGTAGGGAGATCTATGAATTTCATCTCCCATATTCTGCCTTGATCATGCAAATTAAATCAGGATTTATGTTGTATTCTGAAATCTGCTTTCTTCATCCTCTAAGAAATCACTGGGTTGATTCTATTCTTTACTGTGTTTAACTTCCATCCTTGTCCAGGACATGGCTTGGTTTCCTATTAGCACTCTGTCCTTACCACAAAGTCAACTTGATCCTATTTTAAACTGTCATCCAGGAGCTAAGTAGAAAATTACAGAGCTGAATGTACCATATTATCCAGTTTGCAACAAGTCCCTTCATATAATACACACTTGTTTTTCTCAGAGGCTCCCAGATGTGGCAGCTATCCTGGCTGCCCAGTGATATTGTTACACCTCTCTCATCTATCTTTTGTGTAAATTGAGTTTTGCCTTTCTAATGGCAATCAGAGTTCAAATATTCACTCTTCATGATAATAGACTAAGGATGGCTGAATGAATTACTGAGCTGGAATAAAATAGTTGTCTGGGTCAAACATCACATTACATCTGCCCTTGGGTTCTTTTCCAATGCTGATAAAATCTACAGTAGACATTTCAAATGCCTTGTATATCAAGTCCATTAAAAACAATGAATTCCCTTTCTTTATTCCTCCTGTCTTAGCAAAATTTAAGGTAATAATTTTGTCTCTTGAACACTGTACTTGTTTATTTCAGCTAATAGTCCTGATGTTATTGCCTCTGGTACTGTACAGCTTTTGGCTTTCCAGAACAGGGCTTTAAAAACATAAAGTCTAAGAAGGTGATAAGGGACTTGCAGAAGAACTCGGAGGGTAGGCTTCCGCAAGCGCAAGTTAGCCTGTTGACTGGCTTCAGTCAAAACTAAATGAAACAAGGACAGAAAGGACTCCTGTAGGACCCTGGCCCAATTAGAAATAAAGAAGAGATAGGATTGGAAGGGACATGTTAGATCACTGAATCCAACTCCTTGCTATCATAGAGAACCAATTAGTGTTTTTGCCCCATTCCTATTAGACAGCTGTCCTAGAATCCAAAAAACTGCTAGCACAAAAGGTGAGTAGATTCTTCTCCTCAGTGCATTTTTGTGAATTTGTTGTAAGGCTAAGTTGACAATTTATTACAGAAGTAATAAGAGTCAATGGTTTTTCAGAGACCTGAGAAAAGTAGAATTGGATCACACTTAGGAAGCTAAATCCACTTATGTATGTAGCAGGTAAAATATGATCTGGCGTTTGGTAACTATATTTGTATTACAGCCTCATATTAACTCATTGACCAAGCGAGTGTGGTCATCCACTTATGGTCTCAGGCACCTCTTTTTGTTCCTCACCTTCTTTGTTCCTCCAGCTTCTTGAAACAGAACAATTCAGTACATGAACCTTCCTTCAGGGAGCTAGGCTCTTTTCAGAATTGCTTATCTGCCTAGTAATTCTCAGGCAAGTTTCTTTGGGTAGGTGTGATATCTTTTATTTGACTGAGTAGTTGGGGAAAAGTTGTTGGCAAGCTTTTGGGCGCAGTCACTCTTCTTCAGGCATAGAAGTCTCTGCTGCTCTGAGACTCCATTCTGACTACTCGGTTGGTCTAATAAAAGGTAACACGTCTACTCAAAGAAACTTGCTTGCCTATGTCTTTAGACCAACACGGCTACAACCAAAAACACAGCAACATATTGGTTCTCGTTAATTCATTAGTTAGTTAGGAATGAAGCACAATATATTATATTCCAGTCTTTTGGGGTGAATCCACCTGTTTCTTCTATCACCTCTTCAAATCCTTATCTGAACCCCCCATCTTCTTCAGCTGCATCTCAAGGCTTCAGATTTCTGTCCATGACCTCTTCCTATCACTTTAATTGGGGTCAGTGTCAGCCTGAGAGACCTTTACCATTAGAAAATGTCTTCTGGCTTCAGGCAGGAAAGAAAGTGGACACATATCTGGCAAGACAAAATAACTGTTCTATTGAACATCATGGTACTCAATATAAGAGATCCCTCTTGAAATTTCCTTTTAGTAAATCCACTTGTTTCACAAGATTTTGCTGAGCAACTGGCTTTTTTACAGCTACCCTGATTGGGTCTGCGCCATTTCCTTGTTAGCAGCTGGTGGAGCAAAGACAGAGATCATGGAGCTCAATAGCAAATCACATGATCCTCCCAGAATTTGCCTTGTGGATCAAATAAGTTGTCCTTCCAAAGGTCAAAATAGTCTTCCCTTCTTTCGGACAAGAATTACCTGGAGAATCCAAGAAAAAAATGGAGCAGCACTCTGACTAAAACAAAAATTCTCTTGTCTTTTCAATTATTATCTTGGAGAGCAATTATTCTCTTTGAAGACTCCACTGTCTTGAAAGAAGATGTACTATAGGCTTAGTAGTCTGTTGGCCTTATGTGTCAGCGGCTGAAAATCTACCATAAAGTCCTTTCCTTCCTGATTAAAAAAAAAAAAAGTGAATAAGCTCAGAAATACACTTAAAGGTATATAAGAAGTTGTCTTATTTAGCAACTAATTTATAGCTACCTCAAGTAATGAGAGCTTAAGCTACTGCTGTCCATTAAGCAAATGGAGGACACATTCTAACTGATGAATTCATTGCATAGCTTTACTTTGTTAACCAGTTAAAGTGAAACAATCTATTATTATTATTATTATTATTATTATTATTATATCTGTTGTGCTGTGTCCTAAAGTCACACAGCTTCTTAAACAGAATACTAAGCCATTATAATTGGATGCGGCTTAGATAAATGTCTAAACCAGTCTCAAAATGTTGAAATTTATTTCCAAAGTTAAAAAAATAAAAAATATTTTTAATACTGCACTCCGCAGATCTTCAGACATCATTGTTAATATGCAAAAGCTATTCTTGTAGCCTATGACATACACATGCTGTGTGTATGTATGCAGTCTGCCTTTTTGTGACCAGAAGTTTGTTGAAAATACTTCTTAGCCCCAAGTAATTATAGTGTTTCAAAACCCACTTCAACCGCCGGAAAACAAATGTATTTATTTTATGCATAATCACTGTAACAAGACTCCTGTGTCCGTACCATGACATTTTGTTCTGGTTTCCTCCCCTGCACATGCTGGGCTAAAGTAAAGTTTATGGAGAAAGAGTTAACATTTATATTTGACTGGCTAATGGACTCGATGGAAATTACAGGTGTATCATTTAATCCCCCAAATTCCTCACTTAGAACTCAAAAAAAAGTAACCCGTTGCTGTGACCAGAACATTTTTCATCTTTTCAGTCACTGACTTCATCAAATGTTGTCTTAAATTACTGAATAACATTTTCCCAAATACAACAGATTGAGGTTCTTTTGAGTATATCTGATTCCAGTGAGTACTTTGAATATGTAATATGGAAAACTGGTCTCAGTTTTGGTTCTAAAATTGCAAATGCCAGATATTATCTCCTTCCACGACTACTTGTGCCAACTTCATCCTGTCCTCCTACCAAAAGGGGCAGTTTAATGAGCAGCTGTGGTCTTTGGAGCCAGTGGACTATTCCACATTCCTCCTGACCCACTATGTACCCTTATCATCAAAAATTGTAATTAAAAAGCGTGCAGGGGTGTGTGAAGGGGGATCTAGTGGGATCTGCAGACCACTTACCATCGCCTTGTGGCCCCCAGGGGGGTCTGTAGACCATAGTTTTGAACCATTGGTCTACTGGAATAAATACAAGTTTGAGGGTTTGGTTAGAGTTCTGCCTTCTAATTCTGATTTCTACTTATTTGCTGTGGGCCTGGAATTGGAGAAGCATGAGCTAGAGCACAGTGAGCACTGCAGGTCTGTAAGCTGCCTTGACATAACTGAAGTCATTTTTTTTCAAATGAGCACAATGAGTTGCAAGTAAAATGAGTACAGAGGCAACATAAACAACAGTTGTAGGCAAAATTAAATGCAGAGAGCTGTAAAATGTAGAAAAATGAGATAGACTAGAGAAGCAAAACAAAGATCGCTCAGCAGGTGAGAAGTAAGTTTAAAAGAAACAGGCTGAGGGTGACAGATTGATGAGGAAATAATTACTGTAAAAGGTAATTTGTGAGGAACTATAGCATCACCATATGGAATATACAGCAGAGTACCATAAAAGGGTATAAAAGCCTAAGAAAAAAACTTAAATTTGGGGAGCAGTCACCAAGCAAGAAGAGACCATGCCGATCAAAACTGCAACCTCTGGTGCCGTGACAATTTCTGGATAGGTGAGACATTGTGTGTCATTCAGAAGGCCAACATTAAAATATTCTTACAGACTGTTTGGGGCTTGGCCAGGTATCAGTGGGCCCCCTGCACATTAGGTACTGTGCATTAGTGCATGTGGCTGGGAGCAATTTGTTTCTGGTCATCCCAGGCAGCAGGGGGGCCCTACTGCCTAGCTAAGCCCCATGTGGCAGGGAGTTATGCTGGCTACAAGGGCAGCTGATTCCCTACCACATGGGGATTGGGACCATCCTGATCCCTACATGGTTGGGAGAGCTGTCCCAGCAGCTGAGACTGTTGCATCCCAGCTAGGTGGGGATCAGGTTCAGACCCAATCCCTACATGGTAGGGAGGTATGTCCCTGCCTGGCAGGGAAAGCCATGTGAGGATTGGGACCCTCCTGATTGGTCCCAATCCCACATGGCTGCCAGGCATCTCCACCAGGCAGGGATGTGGGGATCAGGACCCTCCCGATCCCCATGTGGCTACCACCGCCAAGTGGGAGACCTCTCCTGGCCATGTGGGGGTTGGGTCTGGTCCCCACATGGCTGGGACACAGCAGTCCTGGCTGCCGGGGCAGCTGTCCCCCCAACATGGGGATTGGGACCAGCCTCCTGCCAGACCTGGGCTGACACCTGGGGGAGCCTGGAGCTCCCCCTGGCTGCTGCAGTCAGACAGAGCAGGGCAGGGCAGTGGGGAGGAACATCCTTGATCTCGACTGCTCTGGTTGGGAGCAAATTGCTCCCAAGCTGGTGCATGCGCAAATCCTTTTCCAGTTGATTCTAGTGTGACCTGTGCTGGAGTTTATTCAGGTGCATTTATATTGTGTACAGATGTGCCAAATGTAAGCTTTCATAGTCTGAAATTTACTTCATCAGATGCTGTGTGAGCTTCATGAAAGCTTGTGCTACGTGCACACACACACAGAGACATGCATTTTGGTTAGCTTACAAGGTGCAAATTTACCCCGCATTCTATTGCACATCAAGTACCCATTCTGAACTTATTTTGTTAGTGCAAGTAAAAAGAAACAATGCATATATTGAGTACTCTAGCAATTCATACGTGTATGCCTAATTATGAGTTGTAGCCTTTGGGTGTGTAGACAACATGATGTTTTGCATTTATAAAGCAGATATGGCTCAGTCTGTTTCTCGAGGAAAATCAGCTTCACTTCACAGCCATGCTGTAAGGATCAAGGTTTTCATTAGTTAACATATTAGAATACTTTGCTATGTGAATATGGAGGTTGTCATACCTAAAATAAAAGAGAACACCTTAATTCAGGATTTAAAGGATGACCATCTTCTCTTATGGCATCTGAAAACCAATCACACATTCTCATCAGCATGCTTTTTAGTTAAATATTATTCCCTAATGGTTCATTCATTTCATTTACTGGAATTTTGGTCAGTCGTTTCACTATGTTCCAGCTTTGTTAGTTTGATTTGGGTCATGTTCAGCAAGTTTGTTTTTTAAGCTAGAGTCAAATAGATGGGTAGCAGAACTTTATAAGGATGTTGCTGACAAAATGTTAACTAGTAGAGATTGCTGCCCTCAAAATGCACTTTGTTGTCATTGGCCAATCCAACCCCATGGCAAATCAGTCACTTTTGGGCCACAACATTTCTGTAGTGTACAAACTTTAGGGGGCACTTTTTGACAGTTGCTTGTACCCTGTTGCACTCATTTGACATATCAGCATTGGTCCTCATCTTCCAGAGCAGATTCACAAATGGTATGAGCCAGAATTGTACACTATTCCATACAGTCATTGAGTATGGCAGACCACTTGTTTTTAGTCTCCCATTAGAACAGTGAAGCAGTATGGCATATGGTAACGTGGAGTGAAAGGGGTGGAAGGAACCATTTATTTATATTCTCAAAACAGCTCTTGCACAAACCCAGTACTAAAAATATGACTTGATTCAGAACAGATATTTAAGTGCCTTGCTAACTCTTTCAGCACCCACATCTACCATGCTTTCTTTTTTAATCCTCTCTCTAAGCCTAACACTTACTGTAGAGGTTGATCACAGCAGCTTGCTATCTCTTTTCTGACCCATGTGGGTTCAAACCAATGGTTGATATAGCACTGCTTGGTCTTATTGCTGCCACAGTGGTGGGATGCCATGAGTCTAGTTAGCATGACTGGCTGCACTCCATATGTTAGTGTGGTGATGCTGTCATCTACCCTGATGATACCTTGATGTTACATACTTGCAGACATTTTAATTTTATAATGATTTTAAAACATCCTCCCCTGGGGACTTAGGCTTCACCACCGTGTTCTTCCAGCAGAACTTCAGCATTTAAATTCACTTGAATCTGAAAGCACCTCTGTAATAGCATAACCCCTGGCAAGTTGAGTAAGGCTTCGGCTGATACCTGTCAACTGGCTGAAGTTGTGTATAAATCAATAGTTCTCAACCAGGGCACTGGGGCATCCTGGGATGACATGACATCTTTTGAAAGGACCCATGAGGTGCTAGGAGATAAGCAGGTATAAGGAGATAAATGCAGTCTCGGGCTCATCTCTGCCTGGCCTTTGCTTTCCCCCAATGCCCAGCCGCTCAGCAAGGAAGTAAACACTGTAATAAATAGATTTATTTTTTAAACTGGGGTGCCACTCAATTCACAAAAGTTATGGGGGGTGCCTTGAATCAAATTAGGCATGCCTCATATCTAAAATGGTTCAAAACCACTGGTATAAACACTCCTGCGCCTCCACCTTGCTACTTTGGTTCATATAGCACTTGTTGCATGCGTAAACATGAAGTGGGGATGCATGCTTATTCATGAAAGTGGATGAGCATGCACTTTGTGTTTTGGCAGCACAGCTGTTGAATGGAGCAATGCAGACCCGCCAGAATTTCCTTGGACATGTATATCCTCTGGTGGTTTGGTGGTGGTAGCTCTGCTAACACTTGGAAGAATATCAGAAGACATAAACATGGCTAAAGGGGTAGAACCTACCGTTATTCACTATCTTGTTCTGAAAGCCTTCTACTCAGGTTCTGAAAATGTTGCTAAGTCAGGGGGGTTTTGTGGGCACAGGCCAGAACTTGTGACCTGGCTGTACCTGTGGGCTGGAAGTCTCCACCCAACAAAGTGGCAAGCTGACTACACTCATTCTGGCTAAAGATTCCCAACCTCTCTGTAGAGAGAAATTCCACAGTAGAGGGGAAACTGCAGAGGGAATAGAAAGCATGACACAGCTCTGTGCCACTGTTTCCCCATGCTGAATCGGACCTTTGTGAGCCAGATCTGGCCTGTGGGCCATAGCTTTCCAACCACTACAATAGGTGATGGCCTACATCAGGGATAGGGAATTATTTGGGCCCAGGGGCCACACAGATAGTTCTGATGAGTTGTCATGGGCTGGGAAGCACCCCCTTCCCTCCTCCCACCCCATTGCAACAGCTCACCAAAACTCCCAATGTGGGATGGGGCCTTAGTGGGGCAGAGAGTAGTGTTCGGGAGTGAGATGGTAGGAGAGGTCGGGATCAGGGGGGTACAGTCCCATGACCCTTGCCCTGTGGGGGGATGGGGGAGTTGCGTTGGGTGTTGGGGAGTGGTGTGGGGATGAGGGGGTGTGAAGGGGCATGTGTGCAGTGCGTGTGTTGCAGGGACTGCCTGGGCGCTAGGTCCCAGGAGCCAGCCGGCAGTGAAGGAGGGGGTAGGGAGTGCATGCAGCAGAGCTCACCCAGTCAATGCAGTCTGCACCTGCCCCCATGGCACTCTACATGGGACTGAGCTCTGCCCAGAGCAGCCAGCACCATGCTCCAGTCTGCATCTGCCAGCCCAGCACCAGCCAGCGTGCACAGCTTACTAGCAGGGCTAGTCCAGGTGCAGCTGCTGTTTGACTCCCCTGATGTCTAGTGGAAGCTCTTCCTCCTGCTCCTGTTGTGCCACTCTGGGCTGGGAGGAAGCTTCAGTCAGGTGGATCCGGCTCCAGCTCTGAGATGCCTTCACCTCTCTGCCCACCTGGCATGGGCAGCCAAGTGGGTGGAAGGCAGCTGGGAGCTGGAGTGGAAGCTCTGCACACACCCACCTGCTTTCCACCCGCTTGGTCACCCATGCTGGGCAGGCGGAGCGGGTGGAAGGCAGCTGGGAGCTGGAGTTGGAGCTGGAACCACCCAGCTGAAGCTTCCTCCCAGCCTAAGTGGTGCAGCAGGAGTAGGAGCTGCCGCTGGAGGTGTGGGGAGCTGATCAGTAGCCACACTGGGAGCAGCCCTGCTGGGTAAGCTGTGCGTGCTGGCTGGGGCCAGGCCAGTGGGCACAGGCTGAAGCACAGTGCTGGCTGCCCGAGGCGGGGCTGTGGCACACCCCATGCAAAGTGCTGCAGGGACAGCCATGGGCTGGATCCATCAATTTTTGGGCACCCCTGCATGGGCTTGTTCCAATCAGTTGGTGGGCCATATCTGGTACTTGAACTGTATTTTATCCACCCTTGGCCTACATAGTGCCACATGGAGAACTCCTTACACGTGATGTCACTTAAGTACCTTTATAGTTTCATAGTTTCATAGTAGCTAGAGTCGGAAGGGACCTAGGTAGATCATCTAGTCCGACCCCCTGCCTTAGCAGGAAAGAGCACCGGGGTCAGATGACCCCGGCAAGGTGCTCATCTAACTTCCTTTTAAAAATCCCCAGGCTAGGAGCCTGCACCACTTCCCCTGGAAGCTGGTTCCAGGCCCTAGCCACCCTGACTGTGAAGTAGCGCCTCCTAATATCTAATCTAAACTTACCCTCCGCCAGTTTGTGACCGTTATTCCTGGTCACTCCTGGCAGTGCACGGGGGAACAGGGACTCCCCCAATACCTGCTGATCCCCCCTGACCAGTTTGTAGCAGGCCACAAGGTCCCCCCTTAGCCTTCTCTTGTGGAGGCTAAACAGGTTCAGGTCCCGTAGCCTATCCTCATAAGGCCTGCCCTGCTGACCCCTGATCATACGAGTGGCCCTCCTCTGAACTCTTTCCATATTGTCCACGTCCCTCTTGAAGTGTGGCGCCCAGAACTGGACGCAGTACTCCAGCTGCGGCCTGACCAGTGCCGCATAGAGGGGGAGGATCACCTCCCTGGACCTGCTCGAGATGCATCTGTGGATGCATGATAGGGTACGATTGGCCTTCTTGACTGCCTCCCCACACTGCCGGCCCATGTTCATCGTGGAGTCAATGACGACTCCAAGATCCTTTTCCGCCTCCGTGCTGGCAAGAGGAGAGTTCCCCAACCTGTAAGTGTGGTGCCGGTTCTTCCTCCCCATGTGCAACACCTTGCACTTATCAGTGTTAAACCCCATCCTATTCTCATCCGCCCACCGTTGCAACCTGTCAAGGTCAGCTTGTAGCCTATTGCATCCTTCTAGTGCACCCACATCCCCCCACATCTTAGTGTCATCAGCAAACTTGAACAGGGTGCTTTCTACCCCCTCATCCAAGTCACTGATGAAGATGTTGAACAGTGCAGGCCCGAGGACCGAGCCCTGCGGAACCCCACTGCCCACATCCTTCCAGGTCGAGAAGAACCCATCCACTACCACCCTCTGGGTGCGGCCCTCCAACCAGTTGGCGACCCATTTGACCGTGTGGGCATCGACACCACAGTCTCTCAGCTTTTTGATGAGGACAGGGTGAGAGACAGTGTCGAAAGCCTTCCGGAAGTCCAAAAAGACTACATCCACAGCAACCCCTGCGTCTAATGATTTGGTGACCTGATCGTAAAAGGCCACCAGGTTGGTCTGACAAGACCTGCCACTGATGAACCCATGTTGGTTGCCCCTGAGCATGCATTCCCCCGCAAGGCCCTCCTGGATGTGTGCCAGGATAATTTTTTCAAAGAGCTTACCCGGGATTGAGGTCAGACTAACTGGCCTGTAATTTCCCGGGTCCTCTTTTTTTCCCTTTTTGAAGATAGGGACCACATTGGCCCTCTTCCAGTCCTCCGGCACCTCGCCAGAGCACCACGAATGCTCATAGAGCCGTGCCAGGGGTCCCGCAATGACCTCAGCCAGTTCCTGTAGAACCCTAGGGTGAAGATCGTCCGGACCAGCGGACTTGAACACGTCCAGCTTCTCCAGAAGTACCCTAACTAACTCCTCGCTAACCCTTGGCCCAGGCGTGTCTCTCTCGGGGCCCGAGGGGGGCCCAGCAGGGAGGTGGCTGAACTGGTCCCTACTTAGGAAGACAGAGGCAAAGAAATCGTTAAATATGTTAGCTTTGTCATCTGGTGTGATGACTAAGTTGCCCATCGTGTCCTGCAGGGGCCCCACATTACCCGGGACCCTCTTTTTACCCCCTATGTATTTGAAGAAGGACTTCTTATTGTCCTTAATCCGGGAAGCTAGTCCTATCTCCAACTCTGCCTTGGCCCTCCTGACTGCCCCCCTACATCCTCGGGCGACTATAACATAGTCCTTCTTGGCGATGACCCCATCTCTCCATTGGGTATATGCCTCCCTTTTAGCAAGGAGACATTCCCGGATGCTCTTAGTGAGCCATGGGGGTTTATGTGCCCTCCTGCTCCCTTTGACCCTTGTTGGGATTACCTCCCTTTGGGCATGGAGGATCGTCTCCTTAAGGAGCAACCACTCACCTTCGACATCTGATTCCCTTCCCCTCTGGGTCCTCAGCGCTTCCCCAACTATCCTCCTTAGCTTGTTGAAGTCAGCCCTCCTAAAGTCTAGGGCTGTTGCCTTGCTGCAGCCCTTTGCCACCTTACGCTGGATGGTGAATTCCAGCAAGCGATGATCACTGTCTCCCAGGTGGCCCATCACCCGCAGCCCCCTCACCAGGTCATCACCCGTGGCCAGCACTAGGTCCAACAAGGCGTCTCCCCTGGTGGGACTGTGCACCTCCTGGGTTAGATGGAGGTCCTGCAGTCTGGCTAAGAACCGACGTGAGCGATCAGACTTGGCTGACTGCTCCTCCCAGCAGATGTCTGGGAAGTTTAGGTCCCCCATGATGACCACATCCTTAGCCCTCACTGCCTCTGTAAGCTGACCTAAGAATTCCAGGTCGAGCTCTTCTCCCTGGTTGGGAGGTCTATAATAGACTCCCACCGTTAAGTCTCTCTCCCCTGGACTGCCTTTTACTCTAACCCAGAGCACCTCAGAGTGCCCCCCCTCTACCCCCATGCTAATTAACGAGGAAGTATATTCCTCCTTGATGTAGAGTGCTACTCCTCCACCTTTCCTTCCTATCCTGTCCTTCCTGTATAGCCTATAGCCCTTGACACTCACCGCCCAGTCATGCGATGAGTCCCACCACGTTTCTGTGATCCCTACTATGTCAGGGCTGGTGACAGCTAGGAGGAGGGCGAGTTCCTCCTGCTTCTTCCCCATACTTCGAGCATTCGTGTAGAGGCATTTGAGGCCTTCAGCGGTTGTGCCCACTGACCCCCTAGTCACAGCAATGCCCCGTCCCCTATCGCTTACCTGTTTCTCCGTTTTGACCATTGGTCTGGGCTCGCTGGCTGTTGCTGGGCCTGGTATCTCATCGTCTCCTCCGCCCTCATCTTCCCCCTCCCCCGACGAGCCTAGTTTAAAGCCCGCCGAAGGAGGTTCACCAACCTGGAAGAGAACACACGCTTACCTTTAGGGGAAAGGTGGAGCCCATCCCATCCCAGCATGTCTCTCATCACGATGTGCCGGTCATGGCTGAGGAAGCCAAAGCCCGCCTCGAAGCACCATTCCTGTAGCCTCCAGTTGGTCTCCGCAATGCACATCTCGTTGCACCTTTATCTATAGTTGACCCTCTGCCAAATTGTGAAAGCCTTGTTCAGACAAAAAATCCTTTGGAAGAACCTGACTGAAGATAAGTGGAAGAAAGAAAAGGCAAGTTTCCCAGAACTGACAACAAAGTAACTTTTGGATTCAAGTGTTCTGTTATCTGGTTTGCTCTTTTCCTTTTAACTATACAAAAAGTTGGACAGGATATCTGTGGTGTGGCTGGATTGGCAAAAGCAAGCCAAAGTCCTCTTAAGCAAAACCCTGGACCACAATTGTTCAGTATCATAAAAGTAAAAGGAGTATCCTAGTTATACCTTAACTCTTTGAGTTATGATTTGGAGATTAACAAGCAGGACTGGGAACCAGGAAGCTTTAGGTCTATTCCTTGCCATGTCATTGCCATCTCTGGCAAGATAATGAACTATCTGCTTTGGTAACCACTTATCATCCCACTTTGCAGCTAGAGAAAATGCCTCCCTCATAGCAGATACCTGAAGGTTTAGTTCATTCTTCTTTGTAAAGCAGTTGGCGATCTTCAGATGAAGGGGGCAGCCAAGGACAGACTATGAAGAGGTAACTTTTGAATCCTGAAGCTTGTAGCTTTTCTTAAAATAGAGAAGTATAATACTTGGAAAAAAAGACCCCCGTATTTCCCTTCAGCCAACTTAAATTTGGTTCCATATAATTTGTCCTGCTGTATTCCAGGACATTTAATTATACGGAATACTGCTTATTTAATACTACATCCTGAAAACAAATTTTTGGAAGGAGTGAGTAGATAGTTGATAACTTTCACGGGAGAGTCAAAAATAAATTATTTTTTTTTAAAACTAGTCTTGGCTATGTTAGTGTCCAGACATTTCACTTATTAACTTCATTCGTAATGTTCCAGATTTACCTGTTTTTCTTCAAGTCTTTAAATTATTGTCCTTTATAAATCAGGATTTTTATTTGGGCACCACACTCAAATTAGCAACACTGAGTATTCTAACAGGGGAGTAACAAATCTATTGTATTGATACTTAATCCTTTTCAAGGGTGTGCATTTTTAAACAGGTGACCTCATTCAGAGTTAGATCTTTTTAATGCCTGCTAGTAAATGAATTCATGATTGGTAAGTTGAATCAAATACAAGATGGGTTACAACACTAGCCAAAGTGATGGGTCAATATTTAAAGCATTTACAATGATCCCCCTGGTAGTTTAGATAATGTGCTAATGGATTGAATCATTGCTTTAAACTTCTGGAAAGCTTGAGCATTTGGGCCAAATGAAAATTTTTGAAAAATGCCGAACAGGCTACAAGAAATTGTTTGAATAGTGTCTGCCTAGTAAGATAAGACCTGATGTAATAGTGTCTCTTAGATGATTGATGACCTGTCTACAGGAGCCAGCTGGAAATTGCATCTTGTTAAGAGGATCACTGGCTCACAACTCAGCCACTGGATCAAAGGCACTGGCTAAAGCAAGAGGGCAGAGGCAGGTCTTCAACTGCTGTGGAAGCTTTGTTTTCTGATCCTTGCCCAGAGGAGATCTTCACTGAGTAACACTTTCTGAAGCAGGCTGTACTCCATTCTCTGGTCTGACCGGTATGAGCCTCCACTGTCCCAAATCTTCTCATTTCCATATTTTTTTTGGTGGGCTCTCAAAGAGCTGACCATACAATCAGGAATGCCTCACAGAGTTTGCCAGGTGTGGAGTCAAGAACAGGAATGATGGCTGACTTTATAAGGTACAGAAAGGGCTTCCATTTTCTTTCGATAAATGCAAGCCAGGAAAGTGTTGGACAATAATACAGGTGCTCTCTATTCACTCACCTTCTTTCAATAACAATGTGGCTAAGGAACAAGCCATTTGCTCCCATAAACACACAAGATAAAGAATGGATTTATATTTTCATAAAGTCCAGATAATATCCAAATGAGATTATCTTGTTTTCTAGACAGAGCATAGGTATCATCTCATGTTTGGCTGGACACTGCAATCTGTGGGAATCTTAGTAAACATATGTCTGAGAGGACACTAGTCTCTATATGTCCAGAAATAATCTTTCTCTGTAGCAACCCAGAATCTATTTCAAATCTGAAATCTTTCACTTTTACCAGGTGTCTTAAAATTAACTTCTTTTAGGCAAGAAGCCTGTGAGGGCCCACTGACAGCAGCCCTATGTGGAAAACAGGAGGATCAGAGTTTCCAACTGGGGGTCTACTCCTACTCCTTTACCAGTTAAAAACTTCCTGGCCTTCTGCCTGATAATAAGAGTATGATAGCTTTTTGAGTTATTTGTTCCCTAAATAATCCTTTGTTTAGCAATGCCTGAATACTTAGTATCTCATCTCCATGGGTAAAATGTTGCAGAAAGAAACCCTTTGGCTTTACATATATAGATGATCTGCTTGGTTTTAGCTTAAGTGTCCCATAATCTAGGCATCAGAATAGATTCCCATAGCTCTACTCCTTAGGAAAATTATTTGTTTTACAATTTGAGATGTGGATTTGCAAATTGTTAACTTTGGGGGAAGTAGTTGGAATAGGGGTGGATGGACTATGTCCTTTGGCGGCCTGTACCTGGGCAAGGTGGGCAGACTGCCCAGCTGTATTAGGTGCTAGTGGATTGTTTAGTATCTGTGCTTAGCCTTGGTTTGTGAATCAACTGTTTCCTCCACTGCTTGTAAACTATAGGGCTGGGCTCTCAAAGGTCACTGGATCAAAGCTATTGGCTTGGATTACAGATATTCATTGTGATCTATGCATGAGGGGGACAAAGGGAAACTAACTATTTTAACTTCCTCTCACACCTCTAAGGTGTCCAGGGCCCCCAACCCACATGCTGGCTTTCTCAGATAGGTATCCATCACCTGCAACTTGTAGTCATAGAAGGGGTAGAGCCATTCTAGTCAGCATCTTTGCTATGTCATGGATAACCTTCCTTTTCTTTTTTAACATCCTCTATTCCTCCTTTGTGGTTGTATGCCACCTTCATCCTAAAGCACAACTCCCCTTTTTCCTTGTCATACTCAGGAGTGAAGATGTGTTTCTGTTTGTTGGTGGTAAGGTCAGGAGCAAGCTCAAGCATAAATAGATTAATAGCATAGATGTTTCATTTTATTTCCTTGTAAACTGTCCATGTTGGCACAACATGGATTGTGTTCCATTGACTCTGGTGAGATGATGATACATTTTCATGTGACAGCCCAGCCATCTTGTTCCTAGAAAATTTGACAAAATCCTTTGGATGAGCCATTTTTGTATAGATAGCAATGTGACTTCTCACTGCTCCTTTATTATAGTACATATGCCAAACACTAAGCAGACTTTCCCCTGGAAATCATCTTTGATGATTTCTGAGTCTCACTTAACTCTCCCTCAGGCAGTTCTCCTTGTTAGGACCACTCCTCATTGGAGCTGGTCCTTCAGGCTATCAGCTGCTTGGTTCTGCCAAATTTAAAGTAGGAATGTACCGTATTTGTATAAACTGCCCTCTCTCAGTGGCATAGTCTGGAGTAAATCACCTGCTCCAAGTTTTTGTTTGAACTCTGCTCACCAATCAATAAACTTGGCATGCACCATCATTAGAGGATTCCTGAGCGTGTGCCAAACCATAGTCACTGGTATAAAATATGCTGTGAGACATGATCATTGTGCAGTCAGAAAACCACCTAAGGATTCAGCAAGCAGATGTCATGGGTGAAAATGCCACATGATACTTGCCATATCTGCTCTGACAAAATTTTCTCAGGTCTTAGCTCTAGTAGTTAATTATTATATAACTGGTCCTTATACATATTACTTTAACTCTAGTAACTCTCCATTATATATAAGCAACTAGAGTTAGGAAAAGCAACTGAGAAAATGGTCGGATGTGCCAAGCTTCTCATTTAAACAACTCAGTATGAGCAAAGCATGTATTGAGGGATGTCTGTTATTTGTCTACTGTTAAATGTTAATGTAGCGAGAATGTTTGTGGCATCTGTGCATTGGCTGAGGTAGCCTGGCTCTATTATTAAAGTAAAATGTTTGGCCTATTTATTCATATTTCTTCAGAGGATGGAAGTGCCGTGGATTGGATTCCATTTTACTGGAGCCTGCCCATGTGAAGATGTCAAGTGAAGGGGCTCAACTCTTTTGGGGGCATAAGATAAGTAACGAACAGAAAGACAGACAGATTTCACTTTGGTAAAACCAATGCTGGAGAGAATTTTTCCATTCCAAGACTGAGGCAGTACATAAGAACTTCCAGGTTGGAGCTCTTATTGTGGGGTACTTCAACCAACCCAAGTCCTAGCATTTTTTTTGGACTTGCTTTAGGAGGACATACATTTTCACATGAATTCATCAGAGCTCAATGGGCGTGTCCACACACGCAAGCAAATGCGCTTGCAGCAGCTCAAGTAGAAGCGGTGCAAATTGGAGCCGGGGGTTGCTGCCTCAGCGCACATGCTCGGACATGCACTTTGTTGTGGAGCAAATTGTGCCACTTGGGACAAAATAACCCTGCCTGCCTCTGCCTGAATCTGCAAAAGGCATGTGCGCATTTGTCTGGAAGCGCCGAATATATGCATATGCAACACTGAGAAAATAGTAACCCTTAAAAGGTTGCCCATTAAGTATTGCCACACTCTCCCTACATAATGATGTGCCCTGCATGCACCTCAAAATAATGGACAACAAGAACAGATGGAAAAAATTTCAGTGCCTCCAATGAAATACTAAGTAATTTCCAAAACATATGTCAAAGATAGCTTAGCAATAATTGCTCCCACAGTTGTTCTTTCTATAAAGATTTGCTATTGCATGTATAGTATTCTGTACTCCTGTATTACATTTCTACAGTTTTTGAAGTCTCATCTGGAGTTTGGGAAGTGAAGATATTGGAAACTTGGCTACTCTTCTGTAGTCAATGGCCAATGAAAATAGTGGATATGTCTTGTCAGATGTAAATGATAGGATACTATGCTGTGATGTGTGTATTTAAGAGACCAAACCCCTGTTTGTAGAGGTTTTATGTTGACATGGGAATCATGTGCCACTTCATCAGTAACTTTGCTCTCTAACCAAAGCAATTATAATAAAATACAATAGAGTAGACCCAAGCCACAAGTGAAACATTAGCACTATTCTCTCCCATCACTTGTGCATGAGATGTGAAAAGTTCAGGCTTACTGTAGCTAAGAACTACTGTCCAATATAGAGAATGCTTTTGGTAAAAACAATTATTTTTTGCCTTTCTATCACCATTATTAGGCTGATTTACATAGACCTCATTTTAGTACCAAGAAGAACAGTTTGTATAAAAGTGTTATAATTCTAGGAATATAACTGGTCTTTCTCAACAATTAATATTTGGCATTATCTTCCTTTGGTTATCCTAATCCTTGATCCTGATCTATTTGTATAACCTTACATATGTATAATTTGGTACTTGGCTGTATGCTTAGCCTCCCTAATCTTGTATTTTAGCCTCCATTATTTTATTTTATTTTATTTTATTTTATTTATACCTATGGGGTTCAAATATTTTTTTTAACTTTCTAGTGATGCATGCTGTCTTTTCCCCCTCCTTGATATGCCTTCTGCTTCACTGTACACTCCTTTGAAGTATATATACTTTTGAGTGGATCCAGGATTTTGAAGAGAAGGGTAGCACATCATTACATATAACACAACACATATTCATTCTTCTCTAGTTAATGCTAGGGGCAAGTACTATATTATTCAGCTTAGGAGCAAAGCAAAAACAAATATCGTTAGTGGAACGTACACTAATTTGCTAGGTTACGCTTGATCTGAGCCTTCAAGAGACAAATAAACTAGGCAAAAAATAGTCAAAAGATTAGTCATTAGTCCTGTAGTCATGATAGTTAAATGTACACCTTATTCAGATTCATGCAACAAAATCTAGCTTTGAGTGTCTTGACAGCACCTCCAATACTTCACTGTCAGTCATTTCTACACTTGATTAATATGATCATATCTGAGTTAAGTATTTTAGCTAGAGCTACAAATAGTCTGCAGAACTGTGAAATAGAAGAAAGACATTACTAGGAATGACTAACAGACAGGAAAATTGCAGAAGAAAAGATAATTTAAATAGTGGAACATCAAGACCATTCAAAAGGATAGAAGTTGATCAACATCTGTTGAGTGGAGAGAGATTAATCTGAGTCAGGGAGTTGACAATGAGCTGTAAAGTCAATTGACTCTCTCAGCACTGCCTGAATTCTTTAAGGGAGTCAAAGGTTAAAGTTTGGGTGAAGCAGGAATCAAAGGGTGTGCTATTGCACCACTGCACTCCCCTGGATCCGCCCCTGTACATACTTTCTTTTAGGACCGTAACATTTTGTGCTCTCCTTTCCTTAATTCCTTGTTCTTCCTTCCATTTATTCTTCCAGAGCAAAGGCTTCTAACATGATCAGCAACTACAGTTCATGCTGAAATGCTGTCTTTGGAGTTTAGCATTACCAACAAATGAAGCTCATACTTGGGGGTGGTAAAGGCACACTTTCCTGTTTCTGGATGTTTGGAAACTCAGAAAGAAAAGACTTGATCTCTTTTGCATGCAAAAGGTTGTCTTGCATGCTTCTGAGAGCCAGGGTTTCATAGATTTCATAGACATTAGGGCTGGAAGGGACCTCGGGAGATCATCGAGTCCAGCCCCCTGTCCAAAGGGCAGGAAGTCAGCTGGGGTCATAGGATCCCAGCAAGATAAGCATCCAATTTACTCCTGAAGGTGTTCAATGTAGGTGCTTGAACCACCTCCGCTGGCAGACTGTTCCAGACCTTGGAGGCTCGGACAGTAAAGAAATTCTTCCTTATATTCAGCCTGAAACGGTCTTGCAGGAGTTTGTGACCGTTTGACCTCGTCATCCCTTGGGGCGCTCTGGTGAACAAACCTTCCCCCAGATCCTGGTGGTCACTCCTGATAAACTTATAGGTGGCCATCAGATCACCCCTGAGCCTGTGCTTTTCCAGGCTAAAGACTCCCATGGCTCTCAGCCTGTCATCGTAAGATCTGTTTTCCTGACCTCTGATCATGCGCGTGGCTCTCCTCTGGACTCTCTCAAGCTTCTCCACATCCTTTTTCAATTGTGGAGCCCAAAACTGGATGCAGTACTCCAGCTGCGGCCTCACCAAGGCCGAGTACAAGGGGAGAACGACGTCCTGGGATTTGCTCGAGAAGCATCTATGGATGCAAGCCAGCGTTTTGGTCGCTTTACTAGCCGCAGCATCGCATTGGAGGCTCATGTTCATCTTGTGGTCAACGATGACCCCCAAGTCTCTTTCTTCTGTAGTGCTATCCAACGTAGCACTGCCAAGCCTATAAGGAAGCTGCAGGTTTTTCCTCCCAAAGTGGAGAACCTTGCATTTTTCGGTGTTAAACACCATGAGGTTCTCGTCTGCCCATTTGCTGAGCTTGTCCAGGTCAGCCTGGATCACCCGCCTATCTTCTGGCGTGGATGCTTTGCCCCAAAGTTTGGTGTCATCGGCGAACTTGGCCAGTCCACTCCTGACTCCAATGTCCACATCATTAATGAACATGTTGAACAGTATGGGTCCCAGGACAGAGCCTTGAGGGACCCCACTGGTCACAGGGCACCACAATGAGTGACTGCCATCGATTACAACCCTCTGGGTCTGACCACGGAGCCAGTTTCCCAGCCAGCAGATCGTGGTGGAGCCAAGGCCACAACTGGCCAGTTTGGCCAAGAGGTGATCATGGGATACCAGTTCAAAAGCTTTTTTGAATTCAAGATATATGACATCAATCTCTTCTCCCTTGTCCAGGTGATAGGTCACCTGGTCATAGAAGGAAATGAGATTGGTCAAACAAGACCTACCCGCAACAAACCCGTGCTGGCTATCCCTTAGAATGTTAGCCTGGGCCAGTCCCTCAAGGATGGCCTCCTTAATAAACTTTTCTAAGATCTTCACCAGGATAGAAGTCAGGCTAATGGGCCTGTAGTTAGCCGGATCCACTCTCCTCCCTTTCTTGAAGATTGGCACCACATTGGCCTTCTTCCAGTCTTCAGGCACTACACCAGAGCGCCAGGAGTTTTCAAAGATCCATGCCAGGGGCTGGGCTATGATGCTCGCCAGCTCCTTGAGTACCCTGGGGTGCAGATTGTCAGGGCCGGCTGACTTGAAGGTATCCAGCTTCTCAAGGTGTTCCTTCACGAGGTCAGCATTTATGGAGGGTAGGGGATCCCCATCACCCGGATCTCCCTGTCCCATAGTAGGCATGGGCGTCCCATAGGACTGATGAAAGACTGACGCAAAGTACCTATTTAATAGGTTGGCTTTTTCCTGGGCGTCAGTTGTCAGTTGCCCCATCTGGTTTAGCAGGGGTCCAACATTGCCCTTGCTTTTCCTCCAGCTCCCCACATATCTGAAAAAGGACTTTTTGTTGTCCTCGATGCTTGAAGCTAGTTGGAGTTCAGTTGCAGCCTTGGCTTTCCTGGTTTGCTCCCTGCAGGACCGGACCAGCACAGAATAATCCTCCTTGGAGGTGAATCCCGTCCTCCATCCTTTGTAGGCTTTCCTTTTTAGCCGCAGGAGGTCCGCTAGGTCCCTGGAGAGCGAGGAGGTCTGCTGTGCATTCTTGCTGCCTTTCCTCCGTGTTGGAATAGATTTAGCTTGTGCATTGAGGATCGCTTCCTTAAGAAGCAACCACTCTTCTTGAACTCCCATCTCCCTGGGGTCATGGTCCCTGAGGGCCTGACCGACAAGCCTCTTGAGCTTGTCAAAGTCGGCTTTTCTGAAGTCAAGGACTTCTGTGTTGCTGACTGACTTGCCAGCTTTACGGCAGATGGTGAAGGTGATCAGCTCGTGGTCACTGTCACCCAGCTTCCCATCGATCACTAGGTCACCAATCAGGTCATCCCCCGTAGCCAGTACCAGGTCAAGCAGTGCTTTGCCTCTCATTGGGCGTTAGACTTCTTGAGTCAGATAGAGGTCATCCACGCACGAGAGAAAGCTTTGCAACCGCTCGGATTTTGCTGAGTGATCTTCCCACGAGATGTCCGGGTAACTGAAGTCCCCCATGACAACCAAGGTCCTGGAGCAAGCGGCCTCAGTCAGTTCTCGGGCGAACTCCTGGTCAAGCTCAGGACTTTGAGTGGGAGGTCTGTAGTAGACTCCCACCGTTGTGTCCCCTGTGCCGTATTCCCCACGAATTTTTACCCAGAGGGTCTCTAGCTGTCCATGCTGGTTGCCAACATCAGCTTGCAGGGACATGTAGCTTTCCTTCACATAGAGAGCTACACCCCCGCCCCTTTTGTCAACACGATCCCTCCTCTACAGGGTATAGCCCTCTATCCCCGTGGTCCAGTCATGGGTGGAGTCCCACCAGGTCTCCGTTATCCCAATGACGTCATAATTCTTTGCACTGAGCAGGACGAGCTTGTCCTGCTTGTTACCCAGGCTCCTGGCATTAGTGTACAGGCAGGCAAGTGTGCCCTTGGGGGCTCTTGCCTTACCCACAGATTGTGCCAGGGCTGGGGCAGGGGTGGGCTCCCTTAAGTGCCTTGGTCTGCTGGCTTTGGAAGGGCCGCTCAGCGGGCCAGCAGGGGCAGTAGTCCCCCCATCCCCCAGCGGGCTTAGTTTAAAGCCCGGTGGAGCAGGTCAGCCAGCCTGGCTGAGAAGAGCCTCCTCCCCAGGGGAGAGAGGTGGAGGCCATCTCTTCCCAGCAGCAGATTAAATGGAAGTTTAAATTATTCAGATTTTAAATGGCATAATTACATCAAACTGGCTGAATTGGGTCCATAATTTGAATATTTAACATCTTGGATCTTGTGTTCTTGACCAATTTATGTATTAAATCTCTTTTTCTGAGTTTTCTGAGTGCTAATTTTTAGTGAAACTCCTCCCCTTTTCTGGTGAATTTAATTGTATTCTTGTTTGAAGTGTTACTTTCTGTATTTTTCACATTCTATAATGAATGCAAAAAATACATTAACCTCTTTGGGACTATATCCTAATGTGCCACCAGACTGACAGAATGACCTGACCAAAGCTCTTGTATGCTAATGGACTTCCTGAGTTAATGGGCTCTACTTCTATCTCTATTCAGATGCAGTTAGAGAGCATACAGTGGAGACCAGGATGTAACACAGGAGTGGGCAAAATGAGGCCCTGGGCCATTCTATCTGACTTGTGGGGCCCCTAAAAAATTTAGAAAATTAATGTTAATCTGCCCTAGGCTGCCTGTCATGTGGCCCTTGATAGCTTGCTGAAACTCAGTAAGCAGCCCTCTGACCAAAATAATTGCCTGCCCCTGATATAACAGGAAGCCGGAAGCTTTAAGGGGAAGTGCAGCAGCCAGCCTTGTAGTGTGGGCAGGCAGCTGTGCAAAAACTAGTTGCATTGCAATAAGAATCCAAGAGAAGGATCTCCAGGCAGCCAGGAAGGAAAGGCTGCAGGCGTCTGGGTTAGGTAGTAACAGAGGAAGCAAGCTTACCTTTAGCAAAAGGAGAAACCCCTGTGTGAGGCTGGAAAGACACATGACTAGATATGGTAGTGTTTTGGGGCATATAAGCCCAGTGCCTAAAGCAAACTGGGCAGTCTGGCTCTGCATGCTGTAAGAAGAGTCGCTTCTGGGAAGAGAGGTCCACAGGCACCCAAGCTACCTGAGAGATAGCTAAGGGGCAAATATGGCTTGTGGTATGGCATAGACCCAAGATGGGGTGAATCTTAGCTGGGAAGCAGTTTGCTTGTATTTATGTTGTGTTTAAGTTTGAGATTGGGGGACCAGCTTGTGGCTATGGGAGTGATATGGAAGCCGTAGCAGTGCCTGAGGGGCACCCAGCATAGGCGTCCAGAAAGGTTCAGGGACCCCAGAGAGCTGGGCAAAGACAAAAACTCTCCTAGATGATGATATACTATACAGTTATTTTTTTACATTTATCAGTTAGTTAGTTTGAATCAGTTATTTAAGGCAATTATCTGCTTATATGCTTTTTTTACCTGGCCAGGGCCAGACGTTTTTTAGTCTACCACCTAACCCACAAGGACTTGCTTTCCCATTCATTTGTGCCAGAAATGAGTGTTGTGAGACATGCAGCTACCCTATGGCACAGTACTAGCCATGGGAACTGGGACTCCTACTTAGGAACACTGTGACTCACCCAGCAATATGTCTATCATTTCCTACCCACCTTGTTCACACAGAATTTCCTAAGCTCCTACATGACCTTTTAAAATGAGGTGGGGCACCTCTAATTCACTGCAGGCATATTCATATTAAGCTTAATGCCCGGTGCTTTCCATGGACCACATGAGATGGGAAGAAAATGTCTATTTAGATGGGGAAGCTCGAAATCCAATCAATAAGTGTGTTCCTCAGTCTCCATGAGATGAAGGGGGAAATGGGTGCTGCCTTGCTTTGTACTGGATTGCTCAATGCCCTAAGTGAGTTATTGGCCAGCAGAATTTTTCACTATTGGGGTAGGTAGAAAGTAGGTGCCTATGTCCCCTCATAAATGTGGCCCTAAACTTCCTTTACACCAGTAGCTATCAACGTAAGTAGAGGAGGACAGCATGTTCCCTTTTCATGTTTCATCTCCTCTGCCAATGGTACTGACATTCCTTCAAATAAAGGAAAGACTGAGAATTAGATTTATAAAATTAAAGATAACTGGCAAGGACTGCAACTGATGATGTATTGAGCTATATCTACATGCAAAGAGTGCTAAAAAGGCAGAAGAGGGAGATGATTTCCTTCTATAACCAGTTGTTCCTGGGAAGGTTCAGTTTTACACACAATGCTGCTCTTGCTCATCTGGGTTCACTGTTACACATCTGTTGTGCCATGGCAGTTTGCACATACCTTGTTTATCCACTGAGCAGTGTAAATGGCGGGGAAAAAAAGAGAATTGAAGCATGGAGGAAGTGTGTCTTATTCACTCTGAGTTTCAGCTAGCAGCTGCCACGTTAAAACCACACACACATTTGTGATTCTGTCACTGCTCCATAGGCATTGATATGAATAGGAAGCTCTCCTCCCTTTCCCCAACTGATTGCCAGGTCCACAATATCAACAGAGCTTAAGGATGGATCCGAGATAAATCCTGATGTTCTGTTGAAAGGCTGACCACAGCCAGAGGACAAGAAGGGATATTTGTTCATACTGCAGAATGAGGGGGAATCCGGTTTAATTGTCAATAGTCCAAAAGTCAGATTTCAGGCTTGGAATCTCTGGATGAAGGGGAAGTAGGGCAAGCAGGTAACATCCCCACACCCTCTGAAAAATTGCTACAACTCCAAAAACTTTTCCCTTTTCTTAGGACCAGATACTGCTAGTAACAGAAATAATAAGTTCTAAATTTCTGCTTATGCTTTCTGCCTACATTTGGCCATTTAAGCATGACCATCTTCGTTCCAGACTCCAACTCCTTTGAACACAAATGTTTCAACCCTTTTGAAACGCAGCTACCTTCCTCAGCTAGCAGTAATTTACTCTGCAACATTATCCTAGGGTAGCCTTTCATCCTGATGGTCCTATATCCATATCCAGTGTCATTGAAGTGTTCCTGACTCATATGGAGAACTACTAGAGTAATATGGCCAAAACTAAATGTCAACATGAAGTTAATTCCACTCCATGTTACTCCACTGGCCAGTACCTGTATAGGATCTCAAAGGACTTGGTCATAACAGGGAGTGAGCGCCCAGATGTTTCAGATGGCATCTGCTGCTGGTTGAGATCAGATATTAGATTTTGGTAGAGTGGTTGCACAGTGTGGGAAAGGCTTAAACTAGAAACGTTATTGTGCAGCAGATGCTAGCTCCTAATAGAGTTATGCTGAACTAAATGAGTGCAGAGTCACTCTCATGTGTGCAGTCAGGGAATGGGAACAAAGGAAAAATACCTCCCAGTAAGGAACAACAACATATACTTGTTACAAGCACCTGGGAAACTCATTACCAGTACAGTACAGCCCTGCTGCAAACAGTAGCAAAGAAATGGGCAGCGGGATCTTTTTCATCATCTTTTGTTCCTGGAGCAGTCCAGGGGTCAGTTCCTTGCCTGCTTTCTGGGTGCAGTGAAATGTAACATTGTACAACGCAAGAAATGTTTCAAGGAAAGGTTCTGTAAGGAGCTGGTGTTCACAGCATCTGATGAAGTGAACTTGAGTTAAGAAAAGCTTGTGCTCTCTATACACATCTTAATTAGTTTTAAAAGGTTTACCCTACTTTCTGTATTAATTATTATCACAACAATAGTGATAATAATTAATAATCAATAGTGATAATAGAGACCGTTCAAAAGCCATCTCAAAACCTACAGGAACATGCAGTGTTGTGAGCTTATTGTTCTGAAGTAACCACTGTTACAGTCTCTCCTGAGTGACAGGAGAAATACTAATTATATTGCCCAACCAAGCTGTCCATCAAAAAAACCCAAAGCATCCACAAGCTCCTGAGTTTCAAAGGACTTGGTTACAAGCCCCGAGTACTGGCATTCTCTGCACATGATTGGAAGGCATTTCTCAGGATAATAAAAGATTTTTATATCAAACTTCCTTTTTGTGGTTTGAAAACATGTTTCTTTCTCCAGTTCAGTAGTGAAAGGTTGGCATAAGGAGGACGACTTGTCCCCCCTACACTTTAAGCACCTGTGCCTGATGAAGAACTTGGAAACTGAAACTCCAATATTTAACATAAGACTTATTTCAGCACTTACAGATTTATGTTTATAGAGGCAGTGACCTCAAACATTAGAAAGTTTTATAGGAACCTTAACCATTAGTGACAAGGGCTCCTCATTTCAGATATTTAACGTAAAGTTGAACTAATAATCTCTAAGTTGCTCAAACTATAAACTAATTGCTTCTTTAAAGAAAACCTTGTAAACTAAGGACAGACTTTCACAGCTGTTTAGCCTTGCCCTAGCTCTGCTCCCAGTGAAATTCTCCCTTGCTCATCCTGACTGTTAATAAAGATAAAAAACTATTGACTTAAATGAAATTACGGCACATCGTGACTCAGAAAAGGAAGTGAAAATCAGGCCTTTTGGAGCAGAACCAATATTATCCTCCTTTAATCCATATGCAGGGTAAGAAAGATAATGCATTCAATGTCCATCAGATGAGGCAATGCAGCTGAAGTAAAGTATTTTAGTTGAGATTATCAAGGGATCTAATACATGTCACAATCAAATAGCACCAATGAAAACACACTTTTATGATAACTGTGCATATCAAAGGGTTATATTAAACTGAGCTCCCTCTCCTGCCTGTGTAGAACATGAAGGAAAAATACAGACCAGAAATATATTCATTTTACTAGCAGTCACAGGGGTGCAAAGAAGAGAAGCTCTCCTTGGACTGAAGGCAACTTTTCAGCCCATTCAGCTTTTTAAGTATTACTGGATGCTTACAGACCCCCCCCCACCCCGTTGGTGCTTTATTCTAAACTTGGCATGCCCCTTGCCAAGCCTAGTGCATGCCCAGAAGAGGCATTGCATTAGTTTGACCTGGCTTGCCCCATGTCTGAATAGATTGCTTTAAGATAAAAGTGCCAAAAAGCCCTGCTGAAGCATACAGTCTATACAAGCACTGCAGAGCTGGGTTGATTTAATGTACTCCTTCTTCTGGTAAAGTGTTAGATTTTTTTATGTCTGTCAGCAGCCATTGTGTCCTTTGTAGTATTTGCCCCCTCTAGCAGGTCTCACTGTCCAGAAATTCTGAAGTCTTTCTTTTCAAACTTTTTTTTATATATGAATACATTTTAGAGAGGTTAGATTTTCCTGAGAGTAAAGGTTATTTTCAGCCTGGACCCCAAGTGACTTTTCTGGCCTCTTCTAATTATTGGGGAAATTTAACCATAATCCAAAGTATTTTGTTATAATAAGATGAAAACTATTTTCTGACATATACTTAGGTGTATTTTCATACTATTATCCTATTACTTGAGTCACCTAAAAGTCTGTATGTAATTTATTTTTTTCCAGGATGTAGGCCTTGTGTCCCTAGACAGCACAGGGAAATAGTGTGTGTAAAATATGAAATGGCCAGAAGAGGGAGTCATCTTCCTACTTCAAATAGTCACTGCTAGAAATGTTCAATAGAGCAATATTAAATACCTCTGTTTAAATCCACAGTACTATGACCTGCTGACCTTAAATTACAAAACAGAAGTAGGTTGGAAAAGATATTTGTTACTTTTTATTGGCATGACGTATTGAAATGAGGAAAGAGAGTAGATTTTAAGGAAGACAAATGAGACAATGTGAGCTGAGGAACTGTTTATCCCAAATTGCAACTGGTAGCTGCCATGTCCTAAAAGGTCATCTTTTGTGGTTATGGTTTTCTAGACCTAATATGTTCCATTTCAAAGATTTGGCCCCTTTGGTATGAGTCTACAGATATTAGGGGTGCACTGATAAAGATTTTCTTGGCTGATACCAAAGGCCGATTATTAATCAGCCGTATCGGGAGGCATGGGGGGCATCTGACCCTCAGATTTGTGCTCGAGGTGAGGGTGCACTGCCTGTCACGGGCTCAGGGCCAGAAACTTCACTGGCCTCTTCCTTGCAGGGAGGCTGGTCATTTGCTGTTCTCGGGGTTGGTGGGGGCAGGTAGCAGTGGTGCTGGAGAGGTGGCTATGCGGTGGGCTATAGCCACCCCAAAATTCCCCATAGCCGCCCCACCTAGCACTGCCACCACCCACCCACCCTCACCGCACACACAAATCCAGGGGGCACATGCTCCCCATGCTTCCCTTGGGGGTGCGCACAGCAGTGGAAAGCCACCCTCCCCTCCACCAGCATGGACAAGCAGTCCCCAGCTCCATCCCACTCTTGGTATTGCATTCACACCCTGCGTGCATGCATGTGGCATTTATTGGTGTACTTATTGACTATACCGACCAAAAAAAGCTGATTACCAATAATATTTATTTTCTTTTATCGGTGCCAGTCTGATATGCACTTCTACATTGGTGCACCTCTATCAGATATAAGAACAAAATCCAGCATCTGGCAAGAAATCATTCATAGAAGGATGAGTCTCAGGCTCCAGTTGATTAGTAGAATTGTCCTTGGTGTGCTGGCATATTAGATCAATATTCTTATGCTTATTTTGACCCAGGGATAGTGTCCATGTCTTTTTTACCTATCATGGGAGATCCTAGCTGTATGCATTTTATGTTGTTGTAATGGATTGATTTCTGGGTCCAGCTACTAGATTTTTGCTAGGGAACTGTCTGAAGAAAACTATTAATTTGGGCACAATTCATGACAGATTTAAAACTAAGGTTTTAATACAGTACTTCAAAAAAGAAAAGAAAAGTGAGAGAGCAGGACCAAGTGAGCACAAAGGATTTTAGAAAACACTGGGCACATCCAGATGAGTGCACACGTGGCTCTTGCATCGTCTCAAATCCCGCTGAGACGGGACAAGAGGCACATACGGGAACAAAAAAATGTTCCCCGCGCTGCAAACTTGCAGCACAAGGACAAAATTAGACCCCTGGATATTCAGGGGTAACAAAAAAATGCCCCGGAGAACAGCAGAGCAAGGCACGGAGCCAGCGCAGGAGTCAGTCCTCCAGAACAGATGCTCCAGTTTTGGCCAGAGCATCTCTTTGGTGCTCCTGCTGCCCCCAGCACTGTCCAAAGTGAGTTAGGGAATGGGGGAGGGGGTTTATGAGTGTGGGTGGATGCGAGGAGTGGCAGGGGGATGTCAAGGGGGCTTGGGGAGTGGCAGGGGGGATGTCCTCAGGGCTGCAGGGGGTGAGTGGCCAAAGCAGCTGTGGTAAAGCTGGTGGTGTGTAGAGGGACCTGGTCCAGACTGGTGTGGTTCGCAAGTCCAGCTTTGCACCAGAGTGGGTTGCACGGCTCTGGGAGGCTCACACAGGAGCCGTGCCTCCTGGAGCTGTGTGACCCACTCCAGTGCAAAGCCGGACTAGCAAACTGCAGAGGGCTGGGCTGGGTCCTGCTACACATCACCTCCCTGCGGGCACAGCAGGGCAGAAGTGGGACTTGGTGTGGCATGCGGGGACCGTATGCCAAGCCCAGCCAGGTCCTCCCGGCCCTGGGGCCGCTCACCATTCCTGGCTGGTCTAGTCCCACAGCACTGCTGCTGCAGAAGGTAAGTTATGGGCCCTGTGCAGGGTGGCTGTGGCCCTGCAGGGTACCTGGGACCCTGGGCAGGGGGGCTGCAGCCCTATGGGAGATTGGGGTTGTGACCCTTCAGCAGGGAGCTGGCGCCCTGTGGGCGGGGGGCATTCCATGTGCTGTGTTGGGGGGGCTGCACCTTGTGGGGGGCCAGGGGACCCACCCTTCCTAAACAGTCCTCCCACAAAGTCCCCCACACCCACAGTCCCTCCACCAACCCACATCCCTCCCCACACACACCTCGGACCTCCTTCCTGCAAACACCACATCCCCCCATCATGTGTGAAGAAAACCAAAAGCACACATCAACACATATAGGTATTTAGAATTTATTTTAGCATGATGATAGAGACACTGATAAGCTTCCAAATGCTTTACCATTGTAAATATACCAATAAAGCATTGCCCAGCTAATCGATCTGTGCATACATGCAGTTTTTTGTTTTAACTGTGGAAAAACATGGCTTTTGGGGTATTTTTAAAAATGGATTTTGGATGTTGCTGTAGCAGTCCAGCTGGCAGAAGGGATAGTGTCCTCAGGTACCAATTAGCTGGGGCCCAGAAGCTCCAGTCATTTGTATCCTTCACGTATCATGGGGTCTAAGGCCCACCTAGATAACTAATAGTCCCTACTGTGTGGGGCCAATGGGTGAAAGATACAACAGAATTCTTGGAATAAAAAAGGCAAAAAAACAGGATAGGAGTGTTGTGTGGGTCTAAGGGTCACAACATGAAAATACGTCCACCTGAGGGGGACACTGAGCAGAGGCCCCCAGGCTGCACCCACCAGTCCTCAAAAGGCATCCAAGGAGCTGGTGGACGCTGCCCTCTGGTGCTCCGCCCAGAGACATGCATGGACAAGTGAGAGGAAAGCGGCCCTGCAGTCTCCAGGCACCTTCCCAGCCAGAGCATCCTTCCTGGTCAAAAGAGGGACTTCAGCCTAGCACACTCAAGGGTCATGTGGACTAGGGTCTCCCTCTGCCCACAGAAGGGGCAAGAGAATGGGGTGTCCATGAAGCTCACCATATGCACACCCGTGGCGACAGCTCCATGGAGGAGCCTCCAGCTGAGGTCCCCAGTGACTCGTGGGATGAGGGTGGAGTACAGACTCAGTTTGCCACTGAGGTGCCCCAGCCACACCCTCACCAAGCAGATCCTGCCACTTGTCTGGGTGGGACGCGAGGGCGGCATGATGGACAGTGCAGTGCACAAGTGTGTAGAGGTGATGGCGATGGATGGTGGAAAAGCAGACAGTCTGGTGTCCTCCAGCCGGCTCAAGTGGTGGAGAGGGGAGCTCCGTGAAGCCAGGCAAGATGCCAGCCCAACGACAAATTCTAGTGGGCTGGAGGACAGGGGTGGGGGGGGCAGGGACTGCTGCCATGCAGAACCTGGTCAATGAAGGCAAGGGTATCAGGAGGTAGGGAAGATTTCACCTCCTGGACCAGATGGCAGGTTGCACGTGTCATGGGTAGACCCATGTGCTGGACCAGCACAGAGGGGCCCACCCAGTCCTGCCTTATTGTAGTCCAGGAGGTCTCCAATATAGGTGACACCAGCCAGCATCAACCTGTCACAACCAGGTGCCTCTGCAGTCAGCACCTCCAGCTGGGGGTTCCAGAGGAGTGGCTTGACAAGAAGGATGGCACCCTGGGCGACTGTTGCAGGGGACCTGGAGGTAGAGACCAGCCTCCAGGCCTGGAAGAGGTCCTGGTAGAAATCTGGCAGCCCTCACAGGTCCTGCAGGGAGAAGCCCCACAGGCTGAGGAGCTGCCAGTCATATCCGAGCCCCCAGAAGTGGTGGAGGAAAGCGTGCCTCAGGTGTCGCTTGGCTGCCAACACAGTACAGCAGTTGCTGCAGGGCCTGAAGGTGGAATGCCAAGACCTGGCTGTGCAGGCGAACCAGGCCTTGGCTGCCCTCCCACAAGGGGAGGCTCAGAACCTCTCAGCGACCCAATGCCATCCAGCCAGAAAAACTCCAGCGCCCATCTCTGTACTCCTGCCAGGACCTCAAGGGGCACAGGTAGTTTGTGTAAGCAGTGCCAGAGCATGGAAAGGACCAGCTGGTTCAGCACCAGCACTGTCCTATGCAGGGAGAGACATTGCAGGAGCCCTGCCCATGCCCAGAGCCACTCTACCACCCTTGCCTCCAGCTTGCCAGATGGCAGGGAGGGGTCTGTAGGGGATAGGTAGACCCCCAAGTACAGCAGCGAGCCCATGCCCCAGCAGATTCCGCAGAGCGCGGGTGGGAGTGAGCCTACCTGCCACCCACTGCCAAGCCAAAGCTCTTGACTTGGTTGATGGGGGCAGAGGAGGCCGCCAAGTACAATGCCCGACAGGCCTCCACACATGCCAGGTCACCTGAAACCATGAGGAATACATCGTTAGCATACACTGACAGGACCAGCTGCACTGCCGGCTCCCAGAGCATCGACCCCGCCACCCGCTTCCGCAGGAGAATGAGGAAGGGCTCCAGGGCCAAGGTGTGCAGCTGGCCTGACAGTGGCCAGCCTTGACACACCTCTCTCCTGAATGGGATGCACTCCATCAGGGTCCAGTTGTGCTTAACCAAACATTCTGCAGAGGCGTACATACCTGGAGAGCCCTCACGAAGGGGGGGCCAAAGCCAAAGACCTGTGGCGTGCCTGTGAGGTACCCGTGATCCACTCTCCCAAACACCTTCTCCTGGTCCAGGGATAGGAGGGCAAAAGTCAGGCCCTCCCAGCATGCTAGCTCCAGGAGGGCCCAAACCAGGTACAGGTTGTCAAAGATGGAATGTCCATCAGGCACTGTGCATATCTGGTCAGTATGGGTCTGAGCTGAATCCAAGGGAAGTGGGGAGCTCGCCCTGTCATGTCAGAGGGCCATGCAGACCCTCCTGCCAAAGAAGGGAGATCCCCGCAACCTAAGGAATCGGTGTCCCATGTCCCTCCTCTGCATGGACTACAAGGTGGTAGCGAAGGCCATCTCACTGCACATGCGGTCCATACTGATGAATCTAGTAGGAGCAGGCTAGGGGTGTGGGGCAGAGAGGGCACGGGAGGAAGGGAGCTGAAGGTCACTGAGGCACAGCCCCACAGGAAAAAAAGAAGAACCAAGAGGCCTATGTTTGGAGAAGATGCTGCGGGGGGGAGGGGGAACACACACACAAGGGCTGAGGAAACTCAAGCTGTCTTACTCAGCCACACAACAAACACCAGGTCAGAGGGAGTGGGCCACAGTGCAGTTGTGGTGTCAGATGGTACAGCAGAGAATCTCCCTCTCTCCTGAGAGGTGGCAGTGGCAGCGGCGGCAGCAGCAGCAATGGTAGCAACAGTAACAGCAGCAGCTGCCCAAGGCAAGAAGGGCTGTGGCCAACTTACTCCAAAAGCTCTGAGACAAAGCCAGCAGCTAATAGTAGCCAGAGGCAGGAAAGGGCTGAGCCACCTTCTCTCCAGAAGCTCCTGAGACCAAGCTTGCAGCAACGAGCCACTGCAGCAGCAGCCTGGGACAGGAAGGGGCATGGTCAACATCCTTCCAGAGACTCCTCCCCCAGAAGCTCCTGAGAGCAAGTAGCCCTGAGCTGCTTGCCAGGAAAGCTGTTTGTACTGATGGGGCTAGGACAGGGCAGTTTTTTATATGGCTGGAGACAGCACAGGTGCTGGCCCCAGGCTCTAGCTCCCCCTGGCTGGAGATCCAGGAGGAGTCAGGCAGGGTTACTTTGCCCCAAGTGGCACAATTTGCTCCACAACAAAGTGCATGTCCGAGCACATGCACTGAGGCAAAAAGCTCATTTAGGATCAAGCACATCTTTAAAACATGAGTTCTGTTTATATTGCCAATTGTTCTAACCCCAGGAAAAGAGAAAAAGAAAGACTAAGAAGGTTGTAAATGCCCTAGGCCTGCTCAAAAGTATGCTCTCTCTCGCTTTCTCTCATCCACACATGACAGTGCTTGTCTGTCTCTTATTGAGAGAATCAAACACCACCAATTTGTTCAAGTGTAGGGTCTCATTCAATCAGGGAACAGAAAAGAACTCTGACATAAATCTTTAATCATGCACAGTCAGCATCAAATTCACTCAAAATGCTCCCAGAGAGCATCAGATGAATAAACCAGAGGTTGAAATCTATTTCCACAATAAATTCCTAGACAATCATGACTAGAGAGCATTCATAATAGAAAAGGCAATCAATGTTTGTTAACCAGCTAAGCTACTCAGAATGAACTAAGGAACTTAGAAAACTTTCAGGTCAAAAGTCTGATGATAGTCTTATAAAAATAGGTTACAGAAGTTTAGAGGAATGTGCTGTGTAGGACATTTGGTACGATGCAAATGCGCTAGATAAATTTACATATCTTTGAATAGTATTGATCAAAATGTTTTTTGGCAAAATGCCCTATCATTTGAAAAATGAATTGCCAGGGCTGTTGATGTTTCCTTTTCATAAGAATGTCCTGATGTTCTTTAAAATAGATTCACTTGCATGCACACACACATGTACATACATTTGTGAACATATATAGGGAGTAGGAGATATATCAGCTAAAATGTTATTAAAATCAGTCTTTGTTCTGTTTACCCAACCCTCTTGTTTTTGGTAAATGGGAAAACTTCATTTCGTATTTCAATACCATTTCCCATGTTCAATACTTTTTATTAAAAAAAACCCCAACATTTAAAAACTGCAAACTGACCTTGAATGCTTCAAACAAAACCTAAATGTTGGTTATTAAAAACATTTGTACAGTAAGGATAATGTGGAAGTAACTCTCCTTCCTCCTGAATGTTCCTGAAGAAAGAAAATATCTTAGCAAGCTTGTTTGTTTCCTGAGCAAATGTAACTATTATTAAAGTTAAAAAAATAAAACAAAGATAAAAGCCTACATGAAGTCACAGAATATTTGGGTGTAATTAATCAGAATTAATTACTATTGTGTAGTACATTGGCAGTCAGCTAAAGTCCAACCCTGGGAGGTGCTGCATGTCTCTAATGAGGGCTTGAGCTCTCTGTGCTTATTAAAGGCACACAACATTTTGAGGGGATCAAACCCATCCTAATTATTCCACATCTGTGAGGTTGTTTACACAGGGCTGCAGCTGTACTGCTGATGAACCCTGTTGTTCTGCTGTTTCAATCTTTGCAGAGTCAGTATTATAGATGCTTCTTGTGTAACATCCGTTTGGATGAAAACCCCCTCAGAGCACTTAAAGAGCAGTTTCTGTGCAGCAGTCTGTGATTCTTTCCCCTTTTAGCAAAACAAAATATCCTGAACTGTCATCTTTAAACATGGTTTAAGTCTTGTTTCTCTCTCTTGCTCTCATTGTGTGTTACCATTTTCTTGTAAATATTTGAGTTTGAATTTGAATCATTCATATTTTAATTAGTCTCAAATATGACAAAAACAATTTCATTCGAAACATCACATAACTGCAAATTACGTTGCCTTTTTTGTCCTAAGCATGTATGTCTGTATGACTGACATCAGCATTAATTAGGGAATTTTCTGCCCTGTGGGGGGGGAAAAAAGGCTCTCTTTCAGAGAGCAGTTGATATACAACTAACACCAAAAATACTTAATGCTCAGAACAAAATATTTGCAGACTACCATGCAATCAAATATGAACCAGTTTCACTAAAAATTAAGTACAGATCTAAATCTAGCTACAAGTGTGGTAAGTATGAAATAATCTCTCCCGGTATGAGGTAGAGGTCTTGAGTAGAGCAGTTAAGAAAACTTGGCAGAAACAGAAGTTTGTTTCCTTTTCCATCAGATTCCTGACTCTAATTCTTGGAACTGAAATAACAAACATTTAATAAACTACCTGAAATTATTCTTTAAAATTATTTTGGCCCAAAATTTCCAACCATCTCCAATTGTGACCCATATACCAGGACAAGGGAAGGAATGTTGGAACCCAAAAGTCCCAGAAGGATAGGGTGATACGCGACAACATGAAAGTATTCCTCTCCTTTTCCTCCTCCTCCTCACTGAATAAATACTTGTCTGAAGATGATGTTCATTTCATTGTTGTGAGGAGCAAGTGTGTTCAGAGGATGACATTTCTATTACTGAGTTTTTTGGTCAAATTGTATGAACTTCAGTCAAGCAAAGCTCCCACTGACTTCAAAGAGGGGAGTTTTCTGACAAAGGGCTGAGAAATTTGGCTCACATCCAGTAAAATGTGCAATTACGGCTACTGAAATAAGAAGGCAGGGACTTCCTACAGCAGCGACTCTCAATCAGAGTGCTGTGACACCCTGGAGTGCTGCCAGGTCTTTTGAAAGGTGCTACGAGGTGTGAGAATATAAACAGATAAACTGGCTCAGGATTGTCCCTGCCTGGTCAGTCTCCCACCTCTAATGCCTGGCCCCTCTGCAAGGAGGTAAGCACAGTAATATATTTATCACTTTTTGAAATTGGGTGCCAGCTGGGCCCTGGCCACACCTCTCCTCAGCTCAGCTACTCTCCAGCCTGAAGGGAAGGGTGGCTCACTCTAGTTTCCCATCCCCCACCCTGGCTTCTAGCCTGAGTCATTGCAGGCATGTGGCTGCATTTCCAGAATCAAAAGTCAATGTCTCTTCATTTGCTTGGTACATGCAAAATGTATTCAAATTCCAGTAGGACCACTGAATCATGGTCCTGAATCACCCCACTGCATGAAATGTGACCTGTGTCATCTAGCAGGCAATTACTAAACCTGACTAGGATTTTCCCAGCACAGAAGCAGGAATGAAATAGTCTGTGGGGTGACAATGTGGGGCATGCTGGAAGAACAGTTGTCCTATAAGGCTGCTCAAGGGATCTTGTTTTTGGCTGTAAGATCAACAACCCATTGCCTTAGAGCAGCTATGTAAAACATACAGCCTGAAAACCACTGCCACTAACCTTCCCACCTCCTTGCCAACAAAATCAGAGTTTTGAGTCACTATTGGTTACAAGGAAAAGGGTTCAGTCTATGCAAGTTAGACTAACCTGCAAAGATTGAATCAATTTAGGCACGGGCTTTTTGAATGTCTGTGCTCACCCCTAAGAATCAAGGCTGCTTTCATCTCCAGCAGTTCATACCCTGTCAAGCTACTTCTAATATTAAAACTGCAAGGTTTTTTTCCATCGACAAAGAAGGTAGAACAAAAATACTAATCCTTTTTCTGAAGAAGCAGCACAGAACAGTACTTTATTTCCTTAGAATCCAGAACAACCCCTCTTAACACATAAAGACTAAAAAAAGTAAGTGACCCAAATCAACCCCCTTGCTCCAAGCTTAAATCAGAACTGAAACTAAAAACAAGCTCCATATCACATGCTTCCGTCAAGTCCCTTGCTAAAGGCCTCGTCACACAGGGCACTTAGTACATGTTTTATCTGAGATTGTAATAAGCCCTTGCGGGGTCTGCTCCCTACTGGGGTCTCTGGCGCGCCAGCTGGAGGAGCTCCAGGCCACAGTCCAGAGACTGCGTGCCATCAGGGACTGTGAGCAGGAGAAAGACTCCTACTGCCAGGCCCTTCTCCCCCGGGAGCCGCAGGGGAGAGCTCCGTCTCCCTCCATGACTAAGGAGGACTCTGGGACCTCCCGCTCTGCCCAGTCAGGGGCATGGACCAAGGTGGTCAAGGGCCTCAAGGCCCGCCGCACCAAGGCCCCTCCCTCGCCGGAGCTTAGCAACAGGTTCGCACCTCTTGCAGCCCCAGCAGAGCCTGCTCAGTTGCCGGCTCCCGCAGGCAAACCAGGCTCAACCACAGCTACTGCCCCCGCTCTCCCCAAGTCAAAGCGTAAGGTGTTTGTTGTGGGAGACTCCATCCTGCGGGGGACTGAGGAGGCAATATGCCGCCCCGACCCCTTAGGCCGGGAAGTCTGCTACTTTCCGGGGGCCTGCATTCGAGACATTGCGGAGAGGATCCCACAGCTCCTCCGGCCCACAGACCACTATCCCATGCTCCTTATTCACGTGGGAACCAATGACACGGCTCAGAGCACCCCCAGGCAGGTCATGAGGCGCTACAGGGATTTGGGAGCGGGGCTTAGGGGTCTGGGAGCTCAGGTGGTGTTTTCCTCAATCCTCCCAGTCTCAGGCTATGGGCTGAGGAGGGAGAGGAGGATCCACGCAGTGAACCAAAGACTGCGGGGCTGGTGTTATCGGGAAGGCTTTGGCTTCCATGACCACAGCCCACTCTTTGGCGAGAGAGGCAGCGAGCTGCTGGGAAGAGATGGCCTCCACCTCTCTCCCCTGGGGACGAGGCTCTTCTCAGCCAGGCGGGCTGACCTGCTCCACCAGGCTTTAAACTAAGCCTGCTGGGGGATGGGGGGACTACTGCCACTGCTGGCCCGCTGAACGACCCTTGCAAAGCCAGCAGACCAAGGCACTTAAGGGAGCCCACCCCTGCCCCAGCCCTGGCACAATCTGTGGGCAAGGCAAGAGCCCCCAAGGGGACACTTGCCTGCCTGTACACTAATGCCAGGAGCCTGGGCAACAAGCAGGACGAGCTCGTCCTCCTGCTCAGTGCAAAGAATTATGACGTCATTGGGATAACGGAGACCTGGTGGGACTCCACCCATGACTGGACCACGGGTATAGAGGGCTATACCCTGTAGAGGAGGGATCGTGTTGACAAAAGGGGCGGGGATGTAGCTCTCTATGTGAAGGAAAGCTACATGTCCCTGCAAGCTGATGTTGGCGACCAGCATGGACAGCTAGAGACCCTCTGGGTAAAAGTTCATGGGGAATACGGCACAGGGGACACAACAGTGGGAGTCTACTACAGACCTCCCACTCAAAGTCCTGAGCTTGACCAGGAGTTCGCCCGAGAACTGACTGAGGCCGCTTGCTCCAGGACCTTGGTTGTCATGGGGGACTTCAATTACCCGGACATCTCGTGGCAAGATCACTCAGCAAAATCCGAGCGGTCGCAAAGCTTTCTCTCGTGCGTGGATGACCTCTACCTGACCCAAGAGGTCTATGGACCAACGAGAGGCAAAGCGCTGCTTGACCTGGTACTGGCTATGGGGGACAACCTAATCGGCGACCTAGTGATTGATGGGAAGCTGGGTGACAGTGACCACGAGCTGATCACCTTCACCATCCGCCGTAAAGCTGGCAAGTCAGTCAGCAACACAGAAGTCCTTGACTTCAGAAAAGCCGACTTTGACAAGCTCAAGAGGTTTGTCGGTCAGGCCCTCAGGGACCGTGACCCCAGGGAGATGGGAGTTCAAGAAGAATGGTTGCTTCTCAAGGAACCGATCCTCAATGCACAAGCTAAATCTATTCCAACACAGAGGAAAGGCAGCAAGAATGCACAGCAGCCCTCCTGGCTCCCCAGGGACCTAGCGGACCTCCTGCAGCTAAAAAGGAAAGCCTACAAAGGATGGAGGACGGGATTCACCTCCAAGGAGGATTATTCTGCGCTGGTCCGGTCCTGCAGGGAGCAAACCAGGAAAGCCAAGGCTGCAACTGAACTCCAACTAGCTTCAAGCATCAAGGACAACAAAAAGTCCTTTTTCAGATATGTGGGGAGCTGGAGGAAAAGCAAGGGCAATGTTGGACCCCTGCTAAACCAGATGGGGCAACTGACAACTGACACCCAGGAAAAAGCCAACCTATTAAATAGGTACTTTGCGTCAGTCTTTCATCAGTCCTATGGGACGCCCATGCCTACTATGGGACAGGGAGATCCGGGTGATGGGGATCCCCTACCCTCCATAAATGCTGACCTCGTGAAGGAACACCTTGAGAAGCTGGATATCTTCAAGTCAGCCGGCCCTGACAATCTGCACCCCAGGGTACTCAAGGAGCTGGCGAGCGTCATAGCCCAGCCCCTGGCACAGATCTTTGAAAACTCCTGGTGCTCTGGTGTAGTGCCCAAAGACTGGAAGAAGGCCAGTGTGGTGCCGATCTTCAAGAAAGGGAGGAGAGTGGATCCGGCTAACTACAGGCCCATTAGCCTGACTTCTATCCTGGGGAAGATATTAGAAAAGTTTATTAAGGAGGCCATCCTTGATGGACTGGCACAGGCTAACATTCTAAGGGATAGCCAGCACAGGTTTGTTGCGGGTAGGTCTTGTTTGACCAATCTCATTTCCTTCTATGACCAGGTGACCTATCACCTGGACAAGGGAGAAGAGATTGATGTCATATATCTTGACTTCAAAAAAGCTTTTGAACTGGTATCCCATGATCACCTCTTGGCCAAACTGGCCAGTTGTGGCCTTGGCTCCACCACGATCCGCTGGCTGGGAAACTGGCTCCGTGGTCAGACCCAGAGGGTTGTAATTGATGGCAGTCACTCATCGTGGTGCCCTGTGACCAGTGGGGTCCCTCAAGGCTCTGTCCTGGGACCCATACTGTTCAACATGTTCATTAATGATGTGGACATTGGAGCCAGGAGTGGACTGGCCAAGTTCGCCGATGACACCAAACTTTGGGGCAAAGCATCCACGCCAGAAGATAGGCGGGTGATCCAGGCTGACCTGGACAAGCTCAGCAAATGGGCAGACGAGAACCTGATGGTGTTTAACACCGGAAAATGCAAGGTTCTCCACCTTGGGAGGAAAAACCTGCAGCAACCTTATAGGCTCGGCAGTGCTACGTTGGATAGCACTACAGAAGAAAGAGACTTGGGGGTCATCATTGACCACAAGATGAACATGAGCCTCCAATGCGATGCTGCGGCTAGTAAAGCGACCAAAACGCTGGCTTGCATCCATAGATGCTTCTCGAGCAAATCCCGGGACGTCATTCTCCCCTTGTACTCGGCCTTGGTGAGGCCGCAGCTGGAGTACTGCGTCCAGTTTTGGGCTCCACAATTCAAAAAGGATGTGGAGAAGCTTGAGAGAGTCCAGAGGAGAGCCACGCGCATGATCAGAGGTCAGGAAAACAGATCTTATGATGACAGGCTGAGAGCCATGGGACTCTTTAGCCTGGAAAAGCGCAGGCTCAGGGGTGATCTGATGGCCACCTATAAGTTTGTCAAGGGTGACCACCAGGATCTGGGGGAACATTTGTTCACCAGAGCGCTCCAAGGGATGACGAGGTCGAACAGTCACAAACTCCTGCAAGACCGTTTCAGGCTGGACATAAGGAAGAATTTCTTTACTGTCTGAGCCCCCAAGGTCTGGAATAGCCTGCCACCAGAGGTGGTTCAAGCACCTACATTGAACACCTTCAAGAGTAAATTGGATGCTTATCTTGCTGGGATCCTATGACCCGAGCTGACTTCCTGCCCTTTGGGCAGGGGGCTGGACTCGATGATCTCCTGAGGTCCCTTCCAGCCCTAATATCTATGAAATCTATGAAATTAGAATGTAATTCTTGCCCTCTGATGTACTTCTTGCTTAGCAGTGCCCATAATACCTTTTATAATGGATATGATGGAAGGTGCAATGGCTTGCACATTAGAAGACACAGAAGTATAAACACACCGGGCATAGGGCTGGGCAGCCTTCCAGACTTCTGGATATTTCTGAGGTTTTCAAAATATGTTTGAGTTTCCCATTCCACATCAGGATGAACCTGAGACCTTCTAAAGTTTCCTGACAAAAATCAACAGGCTATAGAGTCAATCTGTTTCTTTCTCAGTCTCTTCTCTTGGACCTGTCCCACTAAGGACTACTGCTTAGACATTAGGGTACATGCCTGGGGGATTTGTTCAAGTCCAAACAAGCCAGTCCAGTGATATGTTGAATATGGATCTTCTACAAGTCACATGAGTGCCAAAAATACCAATCTACCAACCTTGACTGCTTGGTCAGAGTAGGTTTCTTTGTTTGTCCAGCAGTTCCATTGGGGACCTGAGAAATCTTTCTGAATAAAATGTTTTTCCAACCTGTCATTTTTCTTGAACATTTTTGGTTCATAGAAAGTGTCATTTTTTGAAAGAAGATAATTTGGCCCACAAATTTCCAAGTAGCTCTAAATAGGAGGAAACTCCTCCTAGAAAAAAATGAAGATATCATGGCTGACATATGAAGTGTGAGAAAGCAGTCTTTTTCATCTGAACAAATAAATAGTTCTGCGTTTCCTTTGCATTCCAAAGCAATTGAAAAAAAAAAAGGGTTAATAGCGAAACTACCTACCCAGAACCTGCAGTTTAGAGGAACCCAGGACTAAGGGTTTTCCAAAGCTAAATTTCAGGAGCTGGGCAATGCAATGAGATCCTGGAGACAGATCAAGGCAGGGTGGTGGTATTTGACCTGAGCTGGCTTGGGCAGACCATTACCCACCACTGTTGAAGCTAAAAGCACAGATGTACACATAGTTATAGATTTTTTAAAAAAAAGTAAAAATACCCAACTCTTTCATGCTTCTTTTCTAAATCTGAAGTTGACCTTTAAGGGTGCCCCAAATATGCTAGCTCTTACCAAAGAGGCAGCAGGATTGTATTAACATTATTTCATAATAATATCATAATACTTAGGGTCGGAAGGGACCTGAACAGATCTTCAGATCCAACCCCCATAGTCTGCTATGTCTGACTTGGCCACTTCAGGCACTCCATCCACCTACTTGGACAGTCTCAGAGACAGAAAAAAAAGTGACCTGCAAAGAAATACAAGATTTAAAGCTTTTTATTCCTCTTGCTTCTCATGGTGAATAACATTTCTCTAAATCATTTAAAAGGAAGAAACAATTTTATTATGAGTGGGTGACATATTCCAAATGAAATCAAAAGTTACCAAAGCAATGACCTTTAAATTAGAAATAAATACAAAGGAAAGGTCTTCTGGTGAAGAGTGTGAATTCTGAGAAATAGTTTTGGATGTGTAGGTGGAAGGGATGAGTAAGTAACACTGCCAGTTACTTGGGGGAAGGCAAATGAGGGACCAATAGAATTAAAATTCTACCAGATTATGAGACACTGTCTTAAATATTTTTTTAAGATGTAAAGAGTTTTAACCAGCTCTGTACAGAATCACTTTCTTCTGCCATAAATTTAGAAGCTTTTGCTACATGCACTATGTTATTTTGAATTAACATTTTAAGTAAAAAGATTAGATATTAAATAAACCTCTTCTGAGGAAGTGCATCTGCTCTAGCTGGGGCCAGCAAGTTGTGGGGAATGAGGACCCCTTCCCAGTGTGGAGTTTGTAGAATTGTAGGGGAAGATGTTAAAACATCTGAGTGTTATTTGTGCCTTTGAAGTGCTCTTATATACTATTTACTGGGTGCATTTACACAAGATGTTGACTGCAGTAGCCTAATAATACTGAGCAGAGTTTGTCACAGCACTGACAGTGCTAATATGCTATTACACAGTATTATTGACCTACTGAGCAATAGCATAACTTAACGTTCCCCAGCACTACTGCTTAGTAATTCTGGTTACTGAGCATTTATTCAGTACTTGTATAATCAAGTATTATCACGGCTCGTCTATAACTGGTAGTTTACCACTATGCAGTAGCATCTTGTGTAGATGCACCCACTGTGTTCTCAAAGTACCATAGTCAAAAGCATTGTTCAGCAAAAGAGCTCTAATAGAAACCCCTTTTGGAAGAAAAATAAACTACTCTTAAGTTTAGTTACCCAAGAGCTTCTGTTTTGAGTTATACATTCAGTTTCTTTATCTAATATCTTCTAACATGCACTTAAAATACTAATTCAAAATAATGTGACGTGGCAAAAGAGCATGATGTATGTAGCCTATTTATAGTAGCTACCACATGCATCTGTGAAAATAAGATACATTCAGGACATAAGGAGCAGCAGTTTGAGGCTTGTAACAACTGTCATGTTTGTGTCACACAGTGTTCCTGATAGATGATTCCATAGGGAAGAATATTATTGAACCATTTCTTTCCCAGGATCAACCCAGCACGTCTCCAGCTGCCTGGACAAATCACTGTATACATGTGGGCTTCACAGAAAGCATGGCTCCAAAAGGCACTCAATGAGAAAAGTGTTAACGTTAATCAGTTCTTGAAAAATCCTGCATTAGGCTTGTTCAACTCAGTTTGTCACTGATCAAGATGCCAGAAGATAACCTCATTTTTTGACAAAGAAGGTACCTGATTTTGTGGCACCAAGATAAAATCCTAATATCTTCCACAAATAGCCTGTTATCTGTCTGTTGAAACATTGCATTATTATAAAACATGCTGAGCAACACTGCTCAACTTCATCATTAAAGATTAAAGAGTTATCATTGTTTGCAGTGATAACAGTGAGTCCTCTTGGAGGGAAGCATATTTGGAAGGGAGGATTTCAAGCATGTCTTCGTGACAAAATAAAGTTCGAGTCACCCCAAGAAATACACCAAGGGCACCCTTAGAAAATGATGCAATGACACTGTTGGTTGCTGAGGTACAGGATTTCTGCACGCAATGCTGTTCTTTGGCAGCCTTTATTCTGGCATTTTAGGATGCAAATGTTTGGCAATTTGAATGTCAGTTTGAATATCTGACCCCAGTGATAAATGTCCTTAAATCATAGCCAAGGTAGAGTAGTTATCAGCTAGTTTAGTGACCCTAGTAATGGGGAAAAGAGGCTGAAATATGATTACCATCAAGGGAGTACTCGAGTGAAACTGGAAATCACACGCACAACTCCTATACACTAGGCATAGAATGTCGGGTAAAAATATGGAGCCCTACCCAAAAAGAAAACTTCTTGAACCTGTAGGAAGGTGATCAAGAGACTTCTTAAAGTAAGGGTGGCTGTGAGAGAAACTAATCATTATGGCCAGGTCCAGACGTTACACTTTTACTGGTATAAGTGATTGGAAACCAGTCTATTCCCATAACAGAACAGAAGTTTGGTGCACATGGACAGGTGGAACCCAGTCTAAGATTTGCCCCTCCTCACCAAAGGGTGAATGTGTGTTCTGTTCCTATTAATCTAAACTATGCCACTTACAGAAAACTGCATAACTGAGATCAATTCTACCTTGGGATTTTGAAATGTCTGTGTCTAGACTACATGGGAGGGTAGGCTGTGTATTTAGGTTAATGATTAATTCCTGCAAAAGAGGTGTGAATTGTGAGGCTCTGAGGCTTGAAAAATTCTGGAGTGGAATTAGTTTGTTGATGGAATGGAGAAAAAAGCATTTCAATGACATTCCAGAGTGGAAGAACTGGGGTGTACAGCACAAAAAAATGTGAAACGCTAGGGTAGATAGAGAGTTAAATGCTGGGAAGATAAGCTTGCAACAGAACTGGGGTCAAACAAAGGGACAGAGGAGGAACTGCATGGGGGAAAGGGGAAATTACAATTTGGGTGGTGCAGGTACAAGAGTGGGAACTGTTCTGGCGTAAGCAGCACACTGATCCATTTAAAGTCAGTGGAACTATTCATACTTTTCAGACTGGGCATAAGCTTTCTGAAGTGCTTGATTGAATTTGGGCCAGGATGTGGGAGAAATGAACTAATTTGAGAGGTAGCAAACTAATTAGCCCCTCTGCCAAGGGAGAAAGGGACTTCCCATTCTACTTTTCTCTTTCAGCTCTTCCTCTGCTAATTCAACCTTAATTCATATGGGAGCCAATCATGGAAAAAGTTATAATCCTATTGGTTTTTGCCTTAAGGATGTTGTGCAGGCATATTTTACACTGTTGAAATCTGATTCATGTTTGTGCATTTTTAGCTTGGTGTAAGAAAGGTAACTGAGGCAGAGTACCAACATTATAATATTTTGTCAACACAGGGCCTATCAAATGCACGGCGTAACCTACCATTTTTAGAAAAATCAAAGAATTTCAGTAATTTCACTTTGGATGGCCTTTTCCTCTTTGCTAGATTAATTCTGTTCCCTCATAACAGGGAGGGAGTGACTGCCTGGGCATTTTCTGTGACAACTGCAGGACTGTAGAATTAACCTGAATTCATTGACCTTCCAAACAAGCTGCAAAGGACACCTATTTGTTAGGGTTTGGGAAAGATCTGAGGCTGTTCTTCCCACAATGATGGTTTTTTATAGATGGTTAGTTGCCTAAATTTCTGTTGGAATGAATATTTTAGTGGTCCTGTTATTGTACGAGTAAATATGTTTAGGTGCCTAAAGCCATTTGTGTATGGGTCTTTTTTATTATTTCAGTCTAAATAAATAAAGAAGTAACACATAGCCAGAAACAAGATGCTGTGAATATTCCTTGAAACATATAATTTGTGAAGTGTGCAGAAAGGATGCAGACTTTGGAAAGATAGTGTTCTATACCATTTTAATCCAGGGAACAGCTGGAATAAATAACCATTTCTAACTAGTGAAAAGCAAGTCATGTTTGCATACTTGAATGGCTTCAGCTAACAAAGGGGTATTTCTGAATTCTGTTTCTGGAATGGATTTGCTGAGTTGCCCGGGTAAATCACTTAAATTCCCTGACTCATTCTTGTCATCAGTTAAGTGGAATAATATATGCATCCGGATCCTCACAGGGCTGTTGTGAGGATGAACTATATGGGCTCTGTAAAGTGATGTAGCATGGGTAAGTAATTCAGACTTTTAAAGAACAGATAAAGAAACTATGTATTCTGTTCTCTCTGAGACAAGTCAGCTATAATGAAAGGAAACAAATAGCATTCCCTAAAACATACACCCTTCATAACCAACCACAAACAAGAATTGAATAATGGACCTGATTTACCACTGTACTGCTCCACCTGTATGTTAGTAAAACTGCATTGCTTTAAATACAGATGCATGAGGATAAAAGTAAAACAGTTCACCGGTGAATCGGGCGTGAAACGGATGCTGTGTCCTTTAAAAACAAATACTTTTTTGTACCTATGTTTTTTTAAAGATGCAGCTATTGAGAATAAAGGAAATGCAGAGGCCTACCCCTGATAGGTTTAAATGAGAGGAAGCATGTGCACTTTAATTTGCAATATTGCTGCAAAATTTGTTATTGTTGTTTTTTTAAACATTAAAATAATGAAACTAAACTTAAATTTATGGAGGGCATCAGTTTTCACAAAGCACAAGGAGCATTTCAAAGAATTTGCTTTGCCTACAGAAGCTCCTAGGGGGTGAAAATTCTCATAATCTGGTTCAGATGAACTAACAGGGGCTAGGATGGCACAGACACAAGGTGCATGGATCGCAGCCCAGAGGTCACTGTTTGGAGGCAATGGCAGAAATGTTCATGGCGCAGCACCAGCAAATTCCAACGCATCTGTGAATTCTGCTAAATACCTTGTCACAAGCACACAAAAAAAGAAGGAAGATGAACTAGCAGGTTTATCACCATTTTCTTCTACAGTCATAACTAGTAGAATAACAAGTAATTAAAGAGATAATAATTAGATACTCAATTAATTAGAAAAAAACATGGCTAGGAATTACTGAAGGGCATTGCAACTGAGTGAGTGTGAAGACTATTATGTGTTAACAGCTTACGAAATTATTACATCATAATGTCTATTTTGTCATGCTCTCCCACCATTATAATGTGTTTTTCAGGCTTATTCATGACTTGAAAATCTATTTCAATATTAATTTTTTACTACTACTGGAGTCTAAATGATTAATTCTGCATACAGGTTTCCCTTGCTTTATGCAGGTTCTGTATGTGCAAATTTGCTCTTATGCAATGACCCTTTTTATACCATAAATTCATTATACGTGAGGTAAATTCAGTCTTATACAATCAGTGTGGTGGAAGCCCACAGTCAGCTGCTTTGTGTTGTGCATTGTGGGAGTGATGCACACCAAAATATAGTCTCCTATGTGGATCTGTTCTCCTTGCTTGTTGTCTGCAACATGTGTTTCTGTAGCAGCCATCCCCATTATGATAACGCCCTGTGCTTGTGTGTTCTGTCTGCTGCTGGTGAGTACGAGCACTCTTGTAAAAGTGGTAAAAATGGGTCTGGGGTAGGGTAGTCATTCATCTGGCTTTATAGAGGACAGCCCGGTTTTCTGCTTCTCTGTCCTATTGACACAAAACTGGACACCTTTGTCAAACTGGTGGAAGTCCATGGAGGAAAATAGAGGACATAAAGGCATCCAGTTTCATATTAATAGGACAGAGGACAGAGTAACACAAAACCGGGCTGTCCTCTATAAAACTAGACAAATGGCCACCCTAGCCTGGGGGTCAGTACAGTCAAGGTCTTGGAATGTATCCCTATTTATTACATTGTAAAGTGGGTTCCCTTTATGCAAATTCAAGTTATACACCATTTTCCAGAAATGCATATACGGCATAAAGTGAGGGAAACCTGTATTTGTGAGCATGGAAATTCTTTGATATAGATAAGGATCAAATAACTTTCCAACTATATTCAGTCTTGGCTGCTAACCAATAGAAATGTCAATGATATAATATCATGTTGTTTGCAGAAGGATAGAGTCTATAATTCTGCACCAAACTGTACTCTAGTTAATCATGTTACTTGTGTACTTGTATCTCTTTTTTTCTAGCAATAACACACCACAGGGTAAGAAACTGAAAACATAGTAATTTTCCAAATTTATAAAAAGCTATGGATAATGAAGATTTTGAATATTCAGCATCTACTCATGCCTTTATTGGTAGGGCAGCTCATTAGTACATTGTAAGTTGCTCAGGCCCAGGGCTGAGTTTTCCTATGTACTTCATACAAGATTGAGCCTACTGCTTATATTCATCTCTGAAATCTGACCCTTTGTGGTACCTGTTCTGCAGCTTCAGAACCAGGGGGAATAAGTGTGCTAGATCTTGTTGTAAGTAAGTTGTGCTTCAGTATATTGTGTCAGCAAATAAATAGGGAACAAAAAACCTAGAAAATACATTTTTGTTATTTTAAAATGATGAACTATTAGGGAAAAGTCCCTTTCAAACAATTTAGTTTCCTAATTACAGAAATGTCTTCCCACCCCAGCTGTCAAAAGCCTTTCACCTATTGCATCCCCTGTTCCTTTTGCATTTAAAAGTAGTAATTGAGAGAACACACTCTCATTTCAAAACTGTACACTTAGCATTATTACAAACAAACTCTAAAATGATTACCATTGAAAATAAAAAAAGAAAAACAATTTCCAGTTTTTTCAGTTCACTTCATACATTCAGTATTACTTGGGGTAAAATTCAGGGTCTGTCGGAATCAGCGGCAAAGTGCCCTTTGACTTCAATAGGGCTAGAATTTTGCACAGTGCATATAGTCAGTGCCACTATTTGGTTGGTGGTCAGTAATACTTCCAGCTCTGTACAGATCTGACTTACACGTTCTACATTAAGCAGTGGAAGAGTATGTCGACTATTAACCAGAGCAAAGTTGACATTGAACAAGTAGCAGACAGGTAAAAGTCCTTGATTGAAAAATAAAAGGCTGGAAAAGTAGACCCAAGAGTATCTAAGGTTGCTCTTGGTCTCACCCTAACGGAAAAGGGGCTGATTTTAGTTGTAGTAGTAGTAGTAATTTGACTGGGAAACATCATCTCAATGATGCTGTAGCAGAATAATTCTTAATCTGAAATACATTGGAAAAACTACAAATAGATAATGATTACATATATACTTTGCTTTCCATAGTTGGAATAAAATTCATTATAAATTATTAAAACACTTTTATGTTGTCATACCTTATTTTTAAATATTCTTTACAGGCATAAAGCTAAATTTGTATTGCTGGAAATGATTTTGAATGGTTCTATAAGCAGAGTTACAATGAAAATTAGGTTTTCTAGGAGAACATCAGAAATGCAGAAGGAAAGGATGGTGAAATTGTTCTAACATTAAGAGGGGTCTTTTCAGAATTTACTTACCAACTATAAATGCCAACTCGCTGTTACTCAAAGAATCTTTGGGGAATATAAAGATTAATAAACGTATTAAGTCCTGGAAAACTTGCAGTGAGAAACCTGCAGCCAAGAAATCAAATTCTAGTAAACATCAAAAACAAAATATTATAAAAAGAAAATAGTCTAGGAACCATCTTTCTCTGTTGGAATACATTTTTATGTGTCAAGAGTTGTAGACAATATTTATGAGTTTGTGGGCACATCTACATGTGATGCTATATCACCACAGCAACACAGTACAGTGACGTAGTGTCCATGGGCATCTATATGTGACTAGCAGCTATGTCGCTGTAACAGTGTGCCCAGTTACTGAAACTGGGTTTTACAGCAGTAGTAGATATTTATAATAATACCATTGTTTCTAAAGCACCAGGTCAGGATTAGAACCCATGGTGCTGGATTACCCATGTCTGGTGGATAAATGTAGGGGTTAACCTGCTCTTTCATTTATACAGCAACCCTGTGTCAACTCTGTCATTGTATACTAGGATTGAGCTATCTAAAAATTGCATATTATAACACAACGCTTTTGCACTTAGGGCCTAGCAACAGGAATTTCTGTTCTAAATTGAGAGCTCATCAGTTGGAAGTGGCAGAAGAGAAGAAAGATCTAGCTGTGCTGGTTGATCACAAGATGACTGACTCACCCATATGATACAGCTGTGAAAAAGGGGCAAATATGATTCTAGGGTGTATTGAGTGAGGTATTCTTGGTAGAGATAGGAAAATATTTGTGTCATTTTACAAAGCACTGCTGAGACCTTGTCTGCAAGCCTGCAAAAATTTTGCTTATACATTTTCAAGAGAGATCAATTGAAATTTGAACAAATGAAGAAAGATGCTCCTGGATTGATCAAGGGAACAGAGGTCTCATCTTGTGAGAGAAGACCAACTTTGAATATAAGTCAACCCTCCAATAATTGATTCTGTATATGGAATCTAATTATTGGGGGGTCATCTTAAATTCAAAGGTGTCTTGGATGCAAGTATATACAGTATATCTTATTTAGTTAGTCTATGAGGTGCATATTTACCCTGCCTTCTGCTCTTTATAAATACACTAGATGCCAGAGAGGGCAAAAAACTATCTAAACTAAAACCACTTGATATTGATGAAGTTCAAATAGCATCCCACACACAATCTTAATCAGTTCTCTTGTGCCAGCAGGAGAACGATGGCACAAAAATAAATGGGTGTAAACAGATTAAGAATGCTTTAGGCAGAAAATGAGACAATTTCTAACTGAAATAGGAGCGAGGCTTTGGAAAAGCCTTCTACTAGAGTAGCTCACGGTTGTAGGTATAGCCTGTGATAGCAGCAATCTAGACTCAAACAGTGCAAGAGGTTCTTTCCAGACTGATCTTCCTGAATTCTGCCACTGTGTGACACAGGCCTTTTTGATGTGCCTACTGCAGGGATGCTTAACCTCTGGCCCTCAGATCAAATGAGGCCTGTGCAGCCTGGGAATCTGACCCACAGGGCTCCCCACAGGTAAGGAAATTTGGCAGTGGTGGAACAGCGGTAGTACTGCCATCCCTTCCTGCTGCCAAAATCCTAATTCCCATGGGGTGGGTAGTAACTGGGCCACAACGCTCCTCCACATGGCCAGATCCACTGGGTTGCACCCTCTTCTCACTGCAGGGCTGGACCATGCTCCCTCCTCTGGGGCACCTGGTTCAGGGCCAGCTCATGGCCCCTTCATTCCACCTGGCCAGTTTGGGGCTGGGACATGCCCCCCTCCTTTCATGGGGTTGGGCCATGTCTCCTTCCCCCACAGGGCTGGATAATAGCTGGGTCATCCCCCCTGCACCCCACAGTGTAGAGAGGAAAACAAAGGTTCATTGTAGCTACTTGACGTAAGTGGCAAGACTCCCAAGATCCTCTGGACAAATAAGAGTTTGAGATTGGTTCACATAGCTGATGTGCAGTTTTGCACTTAGACTTGGAGACTTAGCAGAACAACAACAGATAGTAAGAAAGCCATATCAGGAAGGCCCAGTAATAAACAAGAAACCAACCAACCGTGGGAAATAAAGGGGTCCTATATATGTGCAGGGAGGCTGCTCCGATGCGCTGTAATTAATGCACTCCAGCAGACTCCAGCATCACATGTATCAATGTCTCTGCGCTGAAAAATGGTGGTGGGGCGCTTTAAACTAAAGCTTGTTCAATTAACTTTAGCTAAAGTGCCCCACTTTAGTTTTTAGTGCAGGGATGCTAATACACGTGACTCTTCAGCTGCTCTAACTAGCGTGGCTCTCAGAGCTGTGCTAATTAAAGTGCCCCACTTCCTAGAGCATGTCTATAAATACCCAAAAAGCAAACAGGTTTGTAGTGTCTAAGTCGGTACAGAGAGTAGAGGCTGCTTAGTAAGGTAAAATAGAGTAGTAACTGCCTAGCAACAGTGACATCACACCAGGGAATAAAAGAAGACAACAAAGAAACAGTTAGTTGTCTCTCCACTTGGACTGCGTCTGAAGAATGTCACATGACCAGTGCCGACATGGTGACCTGGGAACATCACCCCAGCATGGCTGGCTGATTAAGAATTCTCATTACATCCACCCAAGATTGTTGCAGCATAGTGAGGTTCATTTGAATACATGTAACATTGCTGCTCTAGTTGTGTGTGTGTGTAGTTAATAAATCTTTCCTTGATCTTTTAATCAGACAGTGGTGCAATCTGTATAACCTGCCTGGCCCACTCCAACACTTGTAGGGCATTAATTTTCACCCCACTGATTTGGTGCCCAACATGGGACTCGAAGAGGAAAGCTGATTGACCAGATCAAGCGAAGTGGTGCATAGGAACAGTAAGTCTGAGGTAGACAGTGTCACAATCTGGTCTCGGAGATTACCTAAGGTCCATGTTTTGGGCAGTGGTACAGGTTGAATCCCACTTGGGTTAAGAAACCTCCTATCATGGGTATGATAGGAAGCCAGGAACCGGAAAAATCAACCTTCATGTTGGAGGACCTTGTGAATGAACACGGAAAGGGTGAGGTGTTTGTAGAAAAGGATGCATATGAAAAGTTAAAACAGCAGTGGACTGTGCTGGTGACAGGAGTAAAGCCTGAAGTAGGTAAGAAAACTTTTCAGGGATTTTTAATGATATGTAAGGCATTGTCCACAGAGGTGGCACAGATGCAGCAGCAGGTTGTGCAGTGTCAGGAGCAGTCATGTGTGTATCCTTGAAACTGAAAATTGGAAGTTACAGGTGCAGGAAGTTACAGGTGCAGGTCAGAATATTAACCAGGCAATGTAGCCCCAGAGAGCTCAGCCACAGCTCAAGGATTAAATGAAGGATCCAGCCTAACCTTGAGACTGGGGATGAGGAACATGAAATAGGGTTCCCCCTTGATACCGGTGTACCTCGGCAAACAGACAGTGTCATTAAAATTTGACCTGCGGTGGTGTCTGATCATCCTAGTGTGTTGAGAGAACCAGGAGGGGACACAGGGAAAACAAATAATGCTATTGGATACCAGTGCATCCTTTTAATTGCTTAGAAATGAAAAGTTAAATTTGAAAGGAAATTAACTAGGGTATTAGAGGGGCTCAATGGACTGCTAAGGCTGTGTTCATCAATTGTCTAAGGTTTTGGATATAGAGATGTGTAAAGGAGAGTCAGATAACATTTGGGAGGTGTAGGAATTTTAGGGGGTGATGTTCTCAAGGTAATAGAAGTAATAGTGGATCTGGCCAACTCAGAAGTAAAGATGTGTAATGTGGAAGATGAAGCAGAGGCAGGAGTGGTTGTGGGTGCATGCTATTGGTGTAAGGATTATCCCCTTAGTAATAAAGATTCTGGTTAAATATATGTTGTTAGGAAAAGCTGGGAATGTCCCATTAGGGATGTTCCTCCTTCCAAAAGGAATACCATGGCAAGAGAAGTAGAGGAGTTTGAGAAATGGGTGGTAGAGGCTATTGCACCCCTGTTTTGGGACAAGGGGGCATTTGAGAATAAGGGGAATGCTTTGGAGGGTATTTTGTAAGCAGTTATCCTCGTAGGTGGCCTCTGGGAACAATCCACACCCAGATAAAAGACCTAAAGCAGGTAGCCTCATAGGGTCTGTTCATGGTAGCTGAAGGCACAGACAGAAATGACACTTTTCACTCAATCTGGCCCCTGAAAGCACTCTACAGCCATGACCAAACACAAATGCATGCCTGCAGAGCGTCTTAAAAAGGACCTCGTCTTGCAAAAATCTGAACCCTCATTACATAAGGGTGTGGTTGAAGGTGCTCCCAAGTGGACTGCCTTATTAATTTCTGTCTGCACTTGCTAGGAGCAGGGCTCAGGTGATGCATCCCAGCACTGCTCCTGGATCTGTTTTCAGAATGGCAGGGGAGGATGGAAAACAAGGGAGCTTGTTCTCGGGGTTGCCCAGTTGGCGCTGCCTCCAGCAGGGACAGGTGGACAGGACCCCTTCCCAAATCCTCCCTTTCTCCCCACTCCAGACGGCTGGAGAAACCCCAACTGACCTCCCTTCCTGGTCTTCTTCTCTTCCCATCTTGAGTCAGCATGGCAGCTGGGAGAGAAGGGGAGGAGTTAGACTGTGTGTCTGCACCTCTTCCCCTTTCTCCCTGGATGGGCTCCAAATTGGAGTCTGATCTCCCACCCCCCCAACACAAAGCTAACTATTGAGTTGGGAGGATCAGTCTAACTCATAGCTCTTTCTGTGAAGCTCCATATGCTAGATATGGGAGCTGCACTTCTGTCTGCACCTTAGAGGACTGACCAAGTGTAACCTGGGCGGTACTCCAAGAGGTACCCCCCCTCCAGTTGAAGGGATCAAAGCAGGTGCACAAGCGCTGTGGGAGGTGTAGGGACTCTCCTCCCCTATAGAGCAGAGCCAGACCACCAATGGGGACTTAACCATATACTTTTTAATACTGGGAACATAATAGGCATAAATCAGAAGGTATAGTGGACACTACAACACCCAAGGGGGCAAGATTCAACAAAGGTTAGACACTTACAATCACTAACAAAATAGGGTTAACAAAATATAAAATTTGAACAGCAGAACAAACAATACGGGTTGGTGAAATACACAAAGGGCACAAAATGCAAAATGGCAAATGACAAGGAAACATAGGGTACCTGGAGGGGGCAGAAAGGGGGGAAAACACAATGGCCCCTTTCAACTGCAAAAGGATTTGCTTCTTGTTATCTCACTCACCCCAAGTCACCTCAGCTGCGACTTGAACCCAGATCTGACATGTGGTAAGCAGGAACACTGCCACTGCTAGTAGCACTGTTCCAGCCTGCTAGGGGTCTTGACCTTCCTGGAGCCCTGGCCTCACATCAAGCTGCCTGGCCTCTGATTGGAGGAGCTGGAAGCAGAGCTGGGAACCCCTCACATCACTGCTCAGATCCTTGCTGGAGCAGGGAGAGCCTCTCCTGCTGGCTGCAGCCTCTCCCAGGGGATCCTAGAGCCCAGTGGGGAGCCTCTCCTGCCAGCCACATGCCGCACTGCTGAGGGTCCCACTGCTGCCTGCAGGTCCTGCTCTTTCAGGCTCTTCTAGGCTCAGCTCCTTCCTTGTTGTCCCTCACTGGTCTCTCCCCTGAGTCAGCTCACGCTTCCCCTTTTATCCCCCTCCAGGTGACCCAAGGGGCCAATTGGGACATGGGGGGGGGCAGGAGGTGAGTCTCTGGGGCCTGATTGGTGCAGAAAGGGAATCCCAAGTTCTCCAATCATCTTTTGCCTTTTCAAAACCCCTGGGCCAGGTCACTGCCAGCTAGCCCATCACACAAGGAACTGGTTCAAGATAAGGGAAAAGTGCAGAGTTGGCAGGATAAATGCCATCAATGAAAGATAGAGAAAGGGCAGAAACAGATTCAGGACATAGAGAATTTAAAGACACAAATGGCACTTTGCAGGAAATGTCTTTGAAGAATGCTTGTAAGATTGAAATGGAGCAAGAATTACTCATTGTTCAGCTAAGTTTGGAAAGATGTTAGCTGACCATTGTGGCATTTTGAGGTCACAGATCCTGAAAAAGTTGTAAGTTTTGGTTCATTGTGCTAATGTGTTTGTGAATTGGAATATGTCTACAAGGCAAAGAGGCTACCATAATTGGAACCACTCCCAGTTTTCTTTGTAAATGCTACTGTTGGAAGAAAATGTGATTTTTTTCATTGGTAATAGAGGTGAGGGATATCTTTGCTAAAAGTAAACAAGATTGTGGTTTAATTAGTGCTTGAATTAATGCTTGTGTTAATATATTGTGACCTGGTCTCCTCCCCCACCCCCACTACCCCCAAGAACAGTGTGGATATCCTCTAAAGTAGAGCAAAACTTAGTAATAACAATGAACAAAATGTTGATATAAAAGAAGCTTACAGAAACTCAGAGTAGAGTGGTATAAAGAAAGGGTGGGGGGGGTTTTCTTAGAAGTTATTTTAAATAAAAGGAGAGGTCCTGACCAAAAAAGAAAATGGGTCTTATCAATAAATTGGCTGTTCCCACAGACATTGTGACTTTGAAGTCCTTTTTAAGACTGACAGGGTTCCCAAAAGATAGTATGTGGTTTGTTAATAGATCTAGGGTGCTGACAGCTAATTCAAACATCTGTTAGATAAAAGTGCCAAAAAGCCCCATTGAAGTGTGCGATCTATACAGACATTTGGCAAGCTGAGTCAAACTAAGGTGATGCTTCTTTTGAGCATGTGTTGCATTCAGCATGGGGGCACACCAAGCCAAAAGTAAAACACTGTTTTTTTTCATGTCGGTAAGCAGTCCTAGTTACTATAAGAAAGGAACCCCAAAAGCAAGGCTTACTGTAAGAACAGGTGAAGAAGTAATGGGCAAATGTAAGTCACATTCTACTCAGGCTGCAAAAATAGTAACAGTTAGCAGCTATGCTACAGCAACACCCCCCTCCCAAAAAAAGAGAGAAATGACTTTTCGTACTGAAATGGGTGTTTATTATTCCCGTTTCAAGACTGTTATTGAGGCACCATTATTTCTGAATGGAGCATGGGAGAGTATGAATGACAATCTAACTGAATACCCTCTGATGATTAACACGTTAAAAAGGTTCAGCCTTTACCCAGAGCATGGAAATGGTCCTTAGGACTCTAAGGCATTTGTATGCCAGGATGCATATGAAAAGTTGAAACAGCAATGGACTGTCCCAGTGACAAGAGTAAAGCTTAAAAGCTTGAAACAGATAAGAAACCTAAGAGACCTGCTTTGCAGGGATTGTTAATGGTATGTAAGGCATTGTCTGCAGAAGTAGCACAGATGCAGCAGCAGGTTGTACAGTGTCACAAGTGTCTCAGTGCCAGCAGGTTGTACAGTGTCATCATCCTGATGATGACAAGGATGAGGATTGTGGCAGGGCACTGTAGGTGCCTGCCCCTTTAAGGGCCTGGAGCTGGCAGCTGCCAGGTGCCTGATAAAGGCAGCCATTTTGGAATCGGGCTGCCCATATAAACAGGGCAGTTCAGCTGAATGCTATATGTATGGATAGATATTCTGATTAGACGAAGAATCCAGTTGAGTGGGAAATGGGGGATAAAGTACTGGATCACATGTTTTCAGAGAGAAAGCATATATTCTCCCCTGTGTGGTCAGGGCTAGTATACATAGTCAATAAAGCTACTCCCACAGTATATTGTGTCAAAATCAGGAAGAACAAAAGGAGATATACAAGTGGTTTCACAATTTGCCATTAGAAGTGTGGAAAGGTGGCAAAGATTCACAATAAGGTGCTGCTATATCTTAGCAATTATGTATTGTGATTGCAGGTGATGATAATATGGTTAATACTGCTGACACAATGTTATCTGGCACTGGTGCAAAGAAGAGGTCGCTGGAAATGGTTGAGCATCAGGAAAAAGCCTGAGCTGCAGGAGTCTGAACTGCAAGGGTGACTATACATAAAAGTAGAGGCTGCTCCGATGCACCGTAATTATGGTGTGTCAGAGCAGACTTTATGAATCTAGTCTCCTGGAGCATGGTAATAATGCGCTCCAGCCAGCCTCTGCGTCTTGTGTATCATCATCCCCGCGCTTCAAAATGGCAGTGGAGGCACTTATCTAAAGCTCGTCAAATGAGCTTTAGATAAAGTGCCCCTGCCACCATTTTGAAGTATAGGGATGCTGATACATGAGATGCTCTAGGCATTTTAATTAGAGTGGCTCTCAGAGCTGCTCTAATTAAGCACTCCCTCACCTCTGAAACACATGTCTAGATACCTCAAGAGCATGAGCTGTAGGAGCCTGTCACTGATATTGAAAGATACATGACTACAGCCATCCTTCCAGTGAGCCAGGAAAGCATCCCAGAGGGACCAAGTATCATGACCAGAGTTGAATGGAGATTGAACCCATGGTCACTGATTCACATGATGGGAGCCAACATCACCAAAGAAGGTATCCTAATGATATGTAGAGATTGAGGTAATACTATTAGTGTTAAATGTGAATTTGATTTGTCAGAAGACCAACTAGAATTAACAATGAGTAGAGCGTGAGTCCAAAAGGCAATTGTCAATTAGACAATGATACCTCTATTGCTTTGTTCTGTTTTCAGGCTTAAGCATGGATCCAAAATATAATTATAGGCATACTGAGACAAAGATATGCCAGGATCCTTCCCCTAGAATTAAGACAATTGACACTAAGCAAGGCAATGGATATGGAGAAAGAACTTGCAGATTGGTGGATACTGATTAATAATGCAGAGCAAAGCACCACAAATGCTTTAGCTCTACCAAAAGCGTCTGCTCAAATTAAGCGTATCTTTCCTATTATCACCTTCGGAATGTGTGTAAATAATACTCTTCTGGAAGTTGATTAATATTTTTGCATGTGTTTCTGAGAACCGCTTAGGAATGGTTTGTGAAGATCATGCCCTTGACCTAGGGGACATGTGTTTGAATCAAAATCTTGCCAGATGCTACCCCATGATAAAGAGAAATGACTTGCTTAACTCATCTATAGTTTGTAATATAGGTTATCATTGCATTTGTATTAACACTTTGGGTAAGGAAGTTATTGTTGTTAATTAATTCAGATTCTCAATTGAATGGCATAATGGCACTTTTTGTTTATGCAATGTATTGATATTGAAAGGATGTGACTTTGAATATAAGGTTCCAAGAATTATATTGTTGTAAATGAAGGACTTTGTGCTGTATGATCATCTACAGCCAATACACATTGGCATGGACTTTAACAGTAACTGTCTGACCACACTTCATGAAGACTTCGAGCGACTGTTGGAAGAAAATGATAATCAACAGATTATCAAGACTTTGGAAACTGGTGCTCAAACAGGGACTCATTCAAAGTGGGAGAGGTTTTTTGGATGGCCTCCTACAGCTTCCAGTATATGGAACTGTGAACTTCAACAAGTTGTAATTTTAATGGTGATTCAGTTGATTATGATTGTTTGTACAATTGATATATGGTGTGCATGGATGAGAATGTATGCCAGAATGAGTGTGATGGTTGTTCATTTGATTATTATCAGATTGACCTTAAAAAATGTGGAGGTTAAAACTTGATGAGTGTAAAACTGGACCAGTGGACAGCACTGCCTCGTGTCATCATCCTACTGATGCTGCATTTTCAGGTGCAGAGTAGAGGTGTCTGCGGCCACTTGGTACCAGAACTCAATCAGGTTAGTTTGTGATGGCAATTGTGTCAAGACCCAGTGCCATCAATGAAGGGATTGTTGGCACAAGTTTCTGGTATGTTGTGTCTGTACCCTCCCCTTGTGTTTAGTGGGTTGTTTGAGTGGAATTGTGCATGCCCTGTAAAGCAGAACTGAGAAGGTTCAAGATCTTAAACTTCTCACCGTGATGAAGTGATACTATAACTTGCGTAAGTGAGCAGGGTGGTTAGTGTCTCAGAAGTGGTGGGAATGTCTGGATGATTGACAGTTCAGGTTTTTTTTCCACTTCTGAGGTGATTGGGATTTTGATTGATGGGCATGAATGTATGAACTTTGTATCCAGATGCATGATTGACATTTGTTTTTGGAAGATGATTGGTCAGTCCTAGCAGGGATATCTTAAGCCTAGCTGACCAGAGGTCTGAGCTTTTTACTATAAGAAAGTCATTGTGTGCACAGAGAGGAGTGTCTGTTGTTGTGGTCCATTCTGAGGGACCAGTCCAGGAGTACATGCCACCATTGTGGGTCCAAAGCAAGCGGTTTATCTTGGGCATTTGGCCTTTAATCTCTCATTCATCATTGTGGGTGATCGTGGTCATCTAATAAGCTGACCAGAGGGCATCTGACCCTAGCTCCTGAGTGGGTTACTCGCCTGAATACAGCTGGAGTAATTGAAGAACATTTCTTCCTAAGGCAGAGAAGTGCTAAAGAACTGGGTAAAGTATCGTCCTCCCTTGTGTACCTGAGGGACTAACTTGGCTGCTGCTAGGTACAGGAGTCCTGGGAGCAGTAGGCCAAGAGGTCTCTTGTGTACATGTTGGGAGGAGAGTCGAGAGTGTGGTATTGTTAGTGAGTGGAGTGAATGCTGACAGTTCTCAGACCAGTGAATGAGTGGTCCTTGTTTTGTTTTTGCATGTGTGTTACTTGGTGTTTGGGTGTTAGTGGTATTCTCACTTTTTTTTGTTTGTTTGTTTCTCTTGTTATTGCTATTTGTGGTTCTGAAAGAGTTAATGAGAAAGCAAACCTTGGAGAGAGTCTGTAAGCTGTGCAATTGCTAAGCAACCACCTAGCTGCTGCTCTCTAAGGCAGGGAGCCAGTCAGCTCTCAAGTCTCCTAGCTTGTGAAGTGCCTTCGAAGTGACTTGCTGGATGAGATCTGTTAGTAGACTTTATATACAAATATATATAACAATCTGTGTTTTTTAAAAAAAAAGCTTAAACCTTTATATACTATTCTGTGTTGTTATGAATGTTTGATATTTGGTTCTTTACAATATAATTGTTGTGCTTGCCTCTTGAGTCACTTGTTTTATGCAAAAACACCTCTATAAGGCTTGCTGGGCCCTTCCACCCTTGTCATTCATTTAGGAAAATTAGCTGGCCAAACCTTTAAATTATCCAGCCACCCCTTTCCTAATCTCACAGAGACATTATTAATTGGAGCCTGCCTTAAATCAAATGTAGCTATTTTTCCATATTTGGTTTTGAACACTTAACAGATTAGCATCTTAATTGGCCTCATTTGAATATTGAGATTAGCCATGGTTAACATTGGCTATGATCAAGCTTTGCTTGATCTTTTAATTGAATAGATGTGCCATGGTGCAATCCTCCCTGGCCCACTCCAATACTTGTGGGGCATTAAGTTTTACCCCTCAGAATAAAGCCAGGCCAAGCCGCTGTGCAACTGGGTCAAGGCTGGGCCAAGCCCCTTTCCCCCAAGTGGATGGATCAGGACTGGGGTTGGGCTATTCCCCTTTGCGTGCTCACCCCAGGTGCGGGACTGCATCCATGGTCTGGATCCGGCCCATGGAGGGATGAGGCACTACCTGTCCAGTTATAGGACAAAAAAGTTGGCCTAGTGCAGGGGTGTGCAGAATGGATCAGCTCCATTTCCCTGTGTCCCTGCGGCCGGTTTCCGTGAGACCCTGGCAGGGGCTGGGCCGTAACAGCATGAGGCCAGGGTTTCCGTGGCCAGTGGGCCCGGGCTGGGATCTTGCAGTGGTGCTAGCTTGGTCCAGAGCCAGTGAAGGCCTGGGATCCGCTGCCTGCACACACCTGCCCACCCCAGCCTCATGGATCATGGACTTGGGCCTATTAGGGAAGAACTGTAAGTCTCCCTCAGTAGGCAGCTTGGGGAGACAGGTAAAATAGCACTTGGGCAGCAGCGCTGTTTTACAAAGCAAGGAAATGCCAGGAGCCTGCATGTCACACGTGGGACCTGCTTGACACACGGCTATTCAGACTCTCCCTGGCAGCACCTGCTCTCTGCCCCACGAGGCACCAGGCACTGGACAAGCCTGGACCGCTGGTCTGATCTCTCTGATGTGCCTATGCTCATGAAAGCCTGTTGAAGGCTCCCATCCGTGAGCCTTCAACAGGGACACAAACGTCCTCCGCCGAGAACTGTCAGGCTCACGGCAGGAACGACTGGGGGACTGGAGGGAGGCATTACGGAGGGAAGCCGCGTGCCTGCGCCACAACCAATCACCGCGGGTTTGGGCAGCAGTAAGGCCCCGCCCCCTTGTATTCAGTAAAGCGGCATTTGCTCATGCGCCATGCCTCAGCGCGCGAGGTGGACCTAGGGTGTCCCAAACCCGGCGGGAGGGGAAAAGCGGTTGACGTAAGGGGGTCACGTGTCCCAGGACGCGCAGCAGCACGTGCCTGGCCCCCGCCTCGGCCCCAGAGCGCGCCGCGGCGCAGGAGACCTTAGGGTCAGCACCACGCCCCAGGCCCCGCCCCCCACAGCTGGAACAGCGCCGCAGAGCAGAGGGCCGGGGGGCGGGGTTGCGCCGCGCCGTAGCCCAGCCCTCTGCCCGCCCTGGCGCAGCCTGCGGCTGTGCACGGCTTGCTGCAGACGGTGCCCGTCCCGGTCCGGAGCCACGCGTTTTGGGTAAGGTACCGCCGCACCAGGAAGCGCCCGGTGGGGGTTCTTAAGCGCTACGTCACCGCCCCTCTCCTCCCCCCCTCCGTAGGCGCCGGCATCGCCGGGCTGGAGGGTGCGTCACTCCCCGCAGGGCCAGAGCGAGGCTGAGCGCCACCAGTTGGCTGCCGCCTGCGCGTGGGGGTGCGATGCGGGAGGGGTTAAGCGCGGCTGACAGGTCCGCAGTGGGCAGGCGGGGGCGGGGGTCCGGCTGCGCATGCGCCGTGGCTCCGCCCCAGCCCTCGGAGTGGGCACGGAGTGGGGGTGGGGCTTAGCTGAGGGGGCAATCGTAGGGGAGGGGCCGGAGGGGGAGCGGGGAATAGGGCCGTGCCAACAGGGGTGGTGGGAAGGGGGGTGCAGATGGAGATCAGACCCGAGGGTTCAAATTCTGGTCCTGTTTGATGCCTGATTCCCCACCAGCCTGCTGTACCCTCCTCCCACCTCCCAGGCGTGCCCTGGGAGCCCCTCCAGGTGCCAACTGCGGGTGCTAATGCTACATGGCAAGAGAAACCCCGAGGTCTGGAACAGGAATCTGTGGTTGTGGCCTTCCTGCATTCTCTGTGGCAGGTCAGCTGCTCCCATATCTTTCAGTGTTCAGGAAAAAAAAATGTGAAAGAGGTGGCGTTTTCTGTGCTTGTCCAGGGGTGCCTCGGGTCTGAAACAGTTGAGAGCCGCTGCGTTATGTAGTGGGAAGCCCTTCCTAGCTCCAGAGGGGCTTGAAATAGACCGAATCTCTGTGGCTGGAAGCTTTTAAGGTCAGCTTAGATGAACCTATGTGTAAGATGGTTTCAGAGCACCAGTTCTTAACCAAGGTGCTAGGAAACCTGGGATGCTTTGAGATCCCTTCACAGGTGCTACAGGAGGACATGCAGTGTTACTGCTGTGAGAGAGACCTGAAGGGTGCATCTCCAGCAGCAGGAATATGCATTTCCCTGGGGACAAGTAGTAGCTGCACACCTTATGCCACTGCTCCTTTTCCGTGAGGGAACACCTGTGTCGCATGTGCTATGGCACACAGCAGGTTATGCTGGGTAGGATAGGGGAGGCTGGGGGCCAGAAACTATACTGGCCCCAGCAGCCTTACTTGGGGGCTTCCTGGGCTGCAGCTGTGGCAGGGAAGGCTGGCTGGCCACCAGACTGTGGCTCTGGCTGGCCAGGCTCTGACTTTGGGTAGTACGCGTTACTGCCACATGCGCTTCCCTGCTCTTTCTGATGTAGTATTTTTTTCAAGAAACCCCACCATGCTGCAAAGTAGCAGCACAGGAAATGCCTGCATGTGAGATGTGTGGCACCGCAGGTGGGTCTGCAGCGTCACATCCCACACGTCTGCGTTCGTTTGGATGTGCCCAAAGTTTTCAAGTAGTGATCCACAGTGTTAAAACATGCTGCCCTGTTGTGGGCTTTCTGAGCCCTTTGCAACAGAAGAATGGCTCTGGTGTTTTTCTGCAGTCAAAAAATGAGTGAATGCTAAGAGCTGGCATTCCCTAAGAGGTGCTTCAAGCCTAAGGAGGAGTGCTTGAGTCTAAAATGGTTGAGGGCCACTGCTTTAGACAGAGCTGATCCTGCCTTGAGGAAGGGTTGCCCTAGCTGGCCTTTTGTAGGGGTTTTCAGCCTAATTTTCCTATGTATGTTTCCGTTCAAAACCATGATAGTGGAGGGGCAACGGCAGTAAGGGCGTGTTATTTGCCAGCCAGTGGTCCTCTTACGTGTGGACCAATGTCTTTCTAGGGAAGAGCTGTAGGAGGAGTTGGAGTCAGAACTGAAGGAGGAGTTAGTTATCCATAACTCCATCAGGGAAAATGTAGGAAGATTGGAAAGAGCCCAGGGAGTGAGCAACAAGACTGATTAGAGGCCATAAACAAATAGGGTTTATGAGCAAAGGTTGAAAGAACTGGGATTATGTGGCCTGGAGAAGAGAAGATTGAGTGACAATATGGTAACAGTGGTCAAATATATAAAGGGTGGCTTCTAAGGGAGATGACATTTGACTGCTTTCTGTGACTGCAGGAGGCAGGATAAGACAAAATGGTCTTAAATTACAGTCAGTGAAACTTAGACTAGACATTAGGCGGAACTGTGAAGGTGGGCTGAGTATTGGAGCAGGTCATCTAGAGAGGATGTGGGATCTTTATTATTGGGAGGTTTTTTTAAGAGCAGGTTGAGGGGGATGATTTAGAACAGTGTTTCCCAATTGGTGTGCCATTAGGCATGTCCAGCTGTGCCATGGCATTTTGGGCTGGAGCCATGCCCCCCACCTGCTGCTGCTCTGGGCAGCCAGACTGGGGGGGCATCAGCCAGTGATTCAAACACCAATCCACCTGCTTCCTGTTGCTTGCTACCCCCCTGTCTTCGGCATTCAGCCGCTTGCCACCCTAGTCCCCCTGCTCTGCAGCGTTTGGCCGCTCACCCCCACCCCTGCTGCAGCGTTTGGCCACATGCTACTTTCCTCCCAGCCTCACTCAGCCAATGTGCCGTGGGGTGGGGGAGGCCATGTAAGTGTGCCACGGGGTGAAAAAAGTTGGGAAACCCTGGTTTAGAAATAGATGATCATTCCCTGGGCTCGGACTATAGGCACCTCCTGGAATCCCTTCCAACCCTACTTTTCTGTGATTCTTAGTGCAGGAATTGGTCTGGAAAGCTCTAGTGTAAGCTCTGTAGCCTGCATTTTGTGCAGCTTTCATTAGGTATACAGATCAGTCGATGTTTATTTTGTTGCTGTTTACAAAACTTAAGATTTTTCTTTTTCTCCCCCCAACAGGTTGTCAGTTTAAACAAATGACCTGACCAGTAAGCTTCATAAGACAATATACTGAGATATTTTGTTTCTTACTGGTAACATCCAAACAAATTAAGGTGGGGACTTTTGAATCTTATAATATAATTATAATATTAATTATAGCTTGATAGAGATATTATATCTATAGGGATTGATTCTCATATATTCATTCTCATATTCATTCTCCTAGATGCATGTAATAGTAAGAATTTCCTGTTTGGGTGGGCATTGACAAAGCTAAGCTGGGATACTCTTGGGAGGTTTTGTTTTTATGCTGATATTTTTGTTCCTTCTTAAGTTGTTTTATTCTCTTGTTCATTCTTCTATTTTATAAGTTTTTCTGTTCTGTTATTGTAAGCTTCTCTGAGCCTTGTTGGAAGGACAGCATATACATTGAATAAGTAAATAATATTTGCATGAATTGCTGAGAGGTGTTTTCTCATCTGTATATCAGCAAAGTTTTAACTGATTCCAAAGCAAGATGTTTATCAGCGAGGTTACTTTTTTGCAAGTTAAATACTGCACATATTTTAGCCAAACACATACAGCAAAGAGAACCTGTATGTTCGATTTCTCTGCCGGGAATGTCCAGTCAACTTCCAGTTTTGTGATAACCAGGCCTAGGTGAATGCACTGACTGATAGTGCTTAACCTCAAGAAAAAGCAAACAAGTTTGTATTGCTAAACCAGAAGCCTGTACTAATGCAGTATTTCTGCACGTAAAAAAATCATTTAAGTATTTGATTAACCATGAATTTTATTATTTAATGTATTAATTCTTTCTTTTTGTCATAAATCTTGCTAGATAATTGATTTCTTCACTGTGGTGGTGAGGATCAGGAGTGATGAAAGCTTAATCATAGTGAAAGCTCTATTGCTCTTCCTAAAACAAAATTAAGTAACTTGGTTTATTTAGATTACTAGCTTGATGTTTAAGAGGAAGGCTGTGTATTTTGTGTCCTCAGTGTCTGGTTTAAGGATGTCAGTTCTCATTCTTTGTAGCAGAAATTGGTCACCTTTCCCAGGTCAGCATGAACTTGGCCAGAAGGTGTGTGATGCAGTATGTTCAGATAATGCAAAAAATAGAATGAATGTTGAAGCAGAACCAATAGTGAGTTTGGTATTTCAGCTCCTTAATTTTCTGGTAGGTTAAAGTGTCAGTGGTTGAGTTTGTAACATCTTCCATATCATTTTGATCCAATTGGTTAGTTGTTTTTTTTTCCTCATGGAATAATAGCTTGGAAAATTGTGCCCATATTGACTTGTAAAAAATATTTAAGTGTGCTGTGGTTGTTTTCTGTAGGTTCAGATGGACATGGATTTAATTTTGGTGCTTTGGAGTTGGAATGTTATCTCCTTGACTTAGATGTACGGTGTATTGCATGCAAGCACAAAGATTCAGGATTGAAAAAAGGCTTTTACTTGCCTGGAGTATGTCATTATCCATATTTACTGTAAACTATCAGTTCTCTTTCAGTACCTAGTGTTCCCATTGCTATTGTTCTGTCAGCCCCACAATTAACTAATTCCCCTTATTTTTAGGGTTTCTGTTTTGAGCCTGCTAGGAGAAGATGTGAAAATGATGGGAGGTAGAAGCTGTGATGCTAACTAGTTCCTGTCATTTTAAGGCCTCTAATAGCAGCCCTTTGGTAATTCTTTCCTCTTCATTTTGTCTGGTGTGGTTAATGGGAGTACAGTTACAAAGTAGTTTCATAGTTTCTAGGGTCAGAAGGGACCTGAGTAGATCATCTAGTCTGACCCCCACCATGGCAGGAAAGATTACTGGGGTCAAATGACCCCAGCAAGGTGTTCATCTAACCTCCTCTTAAAGACTCCCAGGGTAGGAGCCAGCACCACTTCTCTTGGAAGTTGGTTCCAGACCCTAGCCACCCTGACTGTGAAGTAGCGCCTCCTGATATCTAGCCTAAACCTACCCTCTGCCAGCTTGTGACCGTCATTCCTGGTCACTCCTGGCAGTGCTCAGGGGAACAGGGACTTCCCCACTGCCTGCTGATTCCCCCGATCAGTTTATAACAGGCCACTAGATCCCCCCTCAGCCTTCTCTTATGGAGGCTGAACAGGTTCAGGTCCCGGAGCCTCTCTTCGTAGGGCCTGCCCTGCTGCCCCCTGATCATGCAAGTGGCCCGCCTCTGGACCCTCTTGAAGTGCGGCGCCCATAACTGGATGCAGTACTCTAGCTGTGGCCTGACCAGTGCCGCATAGATGGGGAGGATCACTTCCTTGGACCTGCTTGAGATGCATCTGGGGATGCATGACAAGGTACGATTGGCCTTCTTGACTGCATCCCCACACTGCTGGCCCAAGTTCATCTTGGAGTCAGTGATGACTCCAAGATCCTTTTCTGCCTCTACTGACAAGAGGGGAGTTCCCCAGCCTGTAGGTATGGTGCCGGTTGTTCCTCCCCAGGAACAGTGTTGAATCCCATCCTGTTCTCATCCGGCCACCCCTGTAGCCTGTCTAGGTCCGACTGGAGCCTGTTCCTCCCTTCTAGCATGCCCACATCCCCCCACATCTTGGTGTCATCAGCAGATTTGAACAGGGTGCTTTTTACCCTCTCGTCCAAGTCGCTGATGAGTCCAAGTAGAAACAGTTACAATTACAAGTACAGATATGCAGTTAACGTAAGTATAATTAAGGTACCAAATAGACAGTAGGGCTGAAAGATGCTAGGCACTTAACTGATATGCAAATAAACCCAGTTTGTTACAATGTAAACAGTAGGAAACAAACTGGGACTGGCATTTGTATAATGCAGTTAAGCAAATTATGCACTTACCTACAATGCATGCAAGTGGAGCACACTGCTCCTGTTTGACTAAATTCTCACAAAAGTGCTCTTCTGTAGTTTTCTGGAATCCAGTTTACACTGTTATCTGGTGCCATGATCTCTTATGTGATGTATTATTTTTAGGCTTAATTTTTCCTGGTTAAATTGTAATGATGGTCTCTCATGATGACTGGGACATACATTAATAGCTTCCTTGTAATGTTCTGCTCAGCTGGCTATAATTGATAATGAGTATGATTTTAAATTAGGAAACAAGAAACCTTAGGTCAAGCAGTAGATACTGCTAGTTGTTTACTTATTTATTTTGCACATGTACTTTTGATTTTCCTAAAGAAAGGTTGATTTACACTGGTTGCTATTATTCCGGTCTTGCCAATCAAAAGGTGTGTCATGCCTGTGCATATTACTTTAAAGTTTGATATAGGTTAATATATATACATGTTCAGTTTAATACTTTTCACCTTTTATAGGTTTCCCTCCCTTTTTGCCAGTTCTTTATGTGTGTATTTGCTCTTATGCGATGACCCTTTTTGTACCAAACATTTGTTATATTTGTTACTATTATGTGATTGGTGTGGTGGAAGCCTGCAGTCAGCTGCTTTGTGCAGTGCATTGTGGCAGTGACACGCACCAAAATATAGTCTCCTGTGTGGATCTGTGCTCTTCATTTGCTGTCTGTGACATGTGTTTCTGTAAGTATCAAAATTGTCTTGTAAAAGTGGTAGAAATGGGTCTGGAGGTCAGTACAGTTGAGGTCTTGGAATGTATCCCTATTTGTTACATTGTAAAGTATTTTTCTGTTTATGCAAATTCAAGCTGTGCGCCATTTTCCAGGAACGCATGTACAACATAAAGTGAAGAAAACCTGTATGTGTTACTGAATGGTGAATGATGTGGTTTTTTTTGCACTAGATCCCAATCTGTGGTACATGTATCACCAGTGATATGCAGATAATCTGTCAGTGGTACGTGTTAACACATTTATTATAATTACTTTATATGACAAAAATTTGCTGGAGGTACTTAATGTTGAACTGAAAAATTTGCTGGTGGTACTGAAGGTAGTATTGTTTTAAATCGGTGGGAGTACTCTGTCAGTTTGGGAACCACTGTACTAGATGATGATGGTGATTTTTAGTTGTCATTTCTGTCAAGCTGCATATGGATGGAAATTTGCATTCTGTTAAAATGCATAAAAACACTTCTATGTTGTCAGTTGGATACTATTTTTAAAATTTAATGTAAGGTTAACTAAACATGTTTTGCATTTAAAGTTGATTAGTTACTTAGGAGAATTATCAGTAATTACTGAATTGAAGTGATTTGTTTCTGATCACTGTACCCAGAGTGTTAGCACTTCTAGATCTCATCCTTATAAGCCCTCACACTTAGATTAGAAAAGGAAAAAACTTGCTTGCATTTTTGCTTTCCAGTTGGTCATTGAACTAAAGTAGGTGAAGGAACTGAAAAGAAGGAGGATGTTGTTTCTGCTTCTGCAGAAGAGACCATGGTTTTCAGAAGCAGATCTAGTACTTAAAATGGCTCTAGCTGATCATTGTCACCATCCAGTGATTTCACTTTGTCTAAAGCCCTGGCAGTAAATATTTACTTGAATATAGTTTTCCATATAGGATGATAACTTTAGATTTTATTAATTTAAGTTTTAAATTAGGTTTGGTTGGTTAATTTAAACATTTTCTTTAAAAAAAAAACAAACCCAAACCTTCCCTTCTTATTCTCTGGTAGCTTAAGAACCCTTTCTGCCTTGATGTATCAAATTTAGCTAGTAATAAGAATGAAAACACTGGGTTTGGAAAACACTATAAGAAATGTTCCAGCTCATTTTACAGAGGATTATTTTTATGATCAATCTTTGTTATCTTTTTTTTTTTTTTTAATTTAATTATTTGTTTATTTTTAAATCATGATGCCAAATTCTACTGGGTATTAGCTGGTGATTTGCAGAGGACAAGAATGATTTTTTTTCAGTAAGCAGTGGAAAAATAGCCTGTTTCGTTATTTGGGGATATGCTGGCAGTGTAGAACCATCTTAGAAGCATTGAAAGATCAGGCAATTTTTTTCTGCCAAAAATAAATAAGAAAAGGGCAATGGCAAGAGATTCCCAGTCTGTTTTAAATATAAAGTTAAATGGTGATTTAGTTTTCATTAGCTTTCACCCATCACCTCCATAAAACACATCCATCGTGGGATGCATATCAAAAGGATAAGGAAGTCAGAATTGTGTGGTATTAAAAAACTATGATTTAAGTGTAAGGAACGTCTGAAAGGGAGACTGTATTTATTTGGCTCATTAGGGGTGACCTGTATTTTGAGGAACACAATTTCTCTAATCAGTATATGGTAATGATAGTTGTAACTTTTCTTCTCTGTGATTAAGGCTTTCTTAATTTCTGCAGATTCAGCAAGTACATTTCAAGATCTCGCTACTTATTATCTAATATTGTAAAACATTAAAGGATTGTTTTTCCCAAAGGTGCCAACTGTGTATAAGCTGAGATCTGATGGACCATGAAGTAGATTTTGAAAGGAGCAGGAGATGGGGCCTGTGGATAACCTAGGATTTTACTTTTATTAAGAAGAGTAAATTTGTGGTATTCTTTGCCTTTCAAAGGTCTTGAACTATCCTTTTGTTTTACTTCAGTTTTATGTAATAACTAAGTCTTTCCTCCAACAGGGTGTATCTACACCTGCTAATTAGCACAGAGGAATAAACTGTAGCACATATTGCATATTGCTCTGAGTTTATTGCTCCCAGGTGCCACATTTGAATGTGTGCCTGGGACTGCAGCATATTGAGCCAGGTTGCAGCAGCTCCAGCTGTCAGGGGACCTGGGCTGCTCCGACCTGGCTCAGCATACTGTGGAAGGGCTGGCTGGAGCACAAGGGTGCTTCAGTGTGGAGCTAGCTGGCAAGCAGCCCCTGCACTGTAGCACCCTCATGCCCCAACCACCCCCTCAGCATCTACACATGAGTTGCTGCACCCTTAAAAACTCTGTCATAGGGTAGTACTTGTATTTATAAGAGCTAACCTGTGGCAGAGTTAATTAGACATTCAGTCTTTAATTGGGCAGCTCCACAGTAAATGTCTCATGTAGATGCACCTACAGAGAATAGACTTAAACTTGTGTTCGCAAGCGTTCTTGCTAATAGTTTCTTATTTACCTGAATTACAAATGGCCTTAAGTGCCTTTTGACTCCTAAGAACAGAGCACACTTAAATACAGTTTTCTAGAAAACTGTATTTAGGTTTGTTTAAATCAAGGGTATCAAGGGATGTGTAACACTGGATTGAGCCTATGAACTATCCCGTGTGCTGTGTGCAGTATGCGCCCTGTACTGCATTTAGGAAGCGGGTTTTTAAACCTAGTGCCCCAAGAATTGACATAACACTCAGTTGATAAATAGCAGAAAGGCTTGCTTTAATAACTACCAAAAAGCTACAAAACTAAATGACAGAAAAAGACTCTTTCCCAATATAAAAGGAACCGGTAGTCCTTGTATTATCTTAGCTGCAAAAGAGATCTTTACCCAATGCAGGCATGAAGAAGTTCTTGTTCAGCCTCACAGTGTGGATCTTTCGCCAATCAGCTTGGTGGCAGGATGGTTTCTTGGTCTTCCCTGGACTGCACACACCTTGCTGGCAGTTCTGTCTTGCTTTATACTGTTTAATTGTATAGCTTCCAAACATTTTTCCTTGATAGTTGGCTGATTAAAGTCTGGACAAAACAGGGAAGAAAAGGATGACCATCATATCACAACTATTAAATTGCCTAGCTCCTGTTTTGGAGTTGTTTAGGTGTAAAGACTTGTGTTTCTCTGCAGCCCCTGCAAGTAGGTTAACTACAGGTGATGGGCCTGAGTGGTTAAACAGGATGATCACAGGTGTTACTAGACCTGCTTTGGGGTATTTGTATATCAGTGGGGCAGATTTGCAGTAGCTTGTACCAGTGATGGTCTGTTTACTGAACTCCAGAGAGAGACTGAATAGTTGAGACATTTGTAACACCTTAGACGTTGGATGCCTGTTTGGATAAATGTTAGCATGTCACGTACAGGACATTTTTTCAGTATTCAATGCAACTTTTACAGGTTTTGCTTGAAATGTATATTTAGTCTTTTGTTGCATGTTCAGTTGAAATGCATATGTAGTTACCTTGCCTTCACTGGCTCAGCCTTTCCTTTGGCTTTCTTAGCTTGGAAATACACATGTGATGAGTGTGTCAGGTCTCTGCCAACAACCAATTTTATTATTTTACAGCATGGGTCTGGTATTGGGTACTGCAAGCACTCTGCTGTCTTGATGCCTAATGGGTTGCAAGCCATTAGCAGAGATTGATTTTCTTGTGGCAGTCTTGTTACTGCAATCCAGTCTTGCCCCAGCCATTATCTTGCATTACTGTACAAGAGACGCTGTCCAAGCTTTCACAGTTTTCATATGCAGCAAGCACCCTGGACCAACCCCACATATATAATGGCTCTAGCCTTGAGTACTGCATGCGGCACCCATGCTGGCCTGGCTTTGTACATTGGCTCTGGCATGTAGGTCTGGTCTGTGGATTACATCTGGACTGGCTCTGAATTCAGTGTGTAGGGCTGATCTGGTGAGGGTGCGCTATACAGCATGTGGCAGTCTGAGCCTCACCTCATGCCGTGTGTGAGGCTGGGGCCTGCGTGTGCTGCATGTGGTGGTGTTAGAGCTGGTCTACATAAGCAACACCATGGCCTTGACACCCTGGGTTTAAATCTTGGGGATTCTTGCAGGCCCTTTCCTGTGTGGATGTGCTCATGCACATGTGCAAAAGTCTTGGTTTCAAATGCTAAAACAAAGGCTTGGATATCTACAACTTTAATTTTAAAAAAAATAGAAAAAACGGAAAAATACGCTATTCAAGATGCTTTGTTTGCAGCTCTTCACCTCGTCTTGCTTCTGGACTCTTCAGCTCAGGTTGCTAGTTTGTAGTTCCTGTTCACACTCTTGGAGGAGCCAGACAATGATGTTCTGTTGGCAGAATACGTGTTGCTAACAGGCCACCTTTGGGGGCAGAGAGAGACTAACTGAAAGCTAGAGCAGCATGGTTGTTTGATCTGACTTCCACTCCCCAGACTGGTAAGTTTTGGAGACTCTGGAACATCAGCCTTCATTCAGAAAACTTAATGATCCCAAAAAGTACACTTCTCAGTAGTATCTGGCTACAAATTTCATTTGTTCTCCCCAGCAGCACCTCTGTCCAAGATCTTCAGATCAGTCTGGTGCAAGACTATAGAGCCCCATAGCAGTCCAGTCAAGTTTAAATTAGGTCAACACTCATGAGTATTAGTTGCTTAAGGCAGTAATTTTAAAAAAACGGTGTGTTTTTTATATCCAAAAGTCTGTGCATGACTCCAAGTTTACCAAAGGTGCAGACGCATATGAGCATTTTTGATGAAGCTGGCATGTTTTTAAGAGGTTTTGTTGCTAGTTTCTGCCAAATGCAATGTAAAACCCCCATAAAATAACTACTAAGAAAAGTTCTGGCGCAACAAAAACAGTTGCTCAGCATTCATTCATTTGCAAAATGAAAATAAAATAGCTCTTTTTTTACCTTGGAGAACACACAACACCAACCAGCAGAGTCTTCGTATGCCTGAAGAAGGGCATTTGTGCCCCAGAGCTTGCAAAAAACATTTTTTCCATCTATTTAGTTGGTCTAATAAAAGATACCACATCTACCCAAAGAATCTTGCCTGCCTGTCTTTTAAGTCGGAGTTTAATCAGCTCCAGCTAAAAACAGACTTTTTAGTTTTTCTTGCAAATGAGTTAATAACTTTTGGAAGTGGGCTATTGATTGGACAGCTTATTTTTTTTGAAGTTATGGTTAGGAAGTTACTAAAAAGCGTATTGGGGTGAAACCTGTTGACATACAAATTTTAACACTTTAAAATATGCATACTCATATGCATTGTTCGCACAGTATGTTGTGTACTGATCTTTTATGTTGGGTAAGAGAAGTTCTTTGAATCATCTTTTCCATCTTTAACATCATATACGTCACACTTCCTGCCAAACAAAAGAATATTCTGTATGGAACACTAGCAGAATAAAATACTCAGAATAAGGTGCCCTCTGTTCTGTGCCCTGACTTTAATAAGGACCGCATTATCACCGGACTGAGCAACACTGATTATAACATCTGAGGTTCATTCAGTTGCAACTTGCCAATGTCAGATACACCATCTCCTGTTTACAGTGCTCCTCTGCTGTCTACTTTGGATAGACTGGGCAACCCCTATATGACAGAATGAATGAACACTGCTCTGACATCAGCTGCAGAAAGATATGCAAGTCTGTGACAAAGCACTTTAATTTGGCTGGGCACTTCATCGCTGACCTTAGGGTGGTTGTTTGCAACAGCAAACTTTTAAAAACTGATTAGAACAGGAAATAGCAGAGCAAGAAATAATCCACAGATTTTAAAAGCAATCATTCTCCACAGACAGGGTGGGGAATGATTGCAGGCAGACCTGGACAGGTTAGAAAAGTGGATAGTACACAATAGGGTGCAGTACAACAAGGACAAGTGCAGACAAGGACAAGTACTGCACCTAGGGCCCAAAAATATCTAGCACACCTACTGGCTGGGAAGTGACCCTCTCAGCAGCACAGAAGCAGAAAGGGATCTGGGAGTCATCGTGGACTCCAAGATGAACATGAGTCATCAGTGTGACGAAATCATCAGCAAAGCTAACCACGCTTTTTATCATGTATCAGCAGATGCATAACAAATAGATCCAAGGAGGTGATACTTCTCCCCCATGTGGCATTGGTCAGACTACAGTTGGAGTACTGCATCCAGTTTTGGGTGCCGTACTTCAAGTAGGATGTTGATAGACTCGAGAGGGACCAGAGGAGGGCGACTTATACAGTTAGGGACTTGCAGGACAAGCCTTATGAGGAGAGACTGAGGACCCTGGATCTCTTCAGCCTCCTCAAAAGACGACTGAGAGGTGATCGTGTGGCTGCTTACAAATTCATTAAGGGGACACAGCAAGGAATTGGAGATGCTCTGTTCACCAGGGCCCCTCTTGGGGTAACAAGGAACAATGGTCACAAACCAACAAATAGCAAATTTAGGCTAGCTATCAGGAAAAACTTCACGGTAAGGTTGGCCAAAATTGGGAATGGGTTTCCAAGGGAGGTAGGGCTCTCCCCTGTCTTGGGAGTCTTTTAGAGAAGGCTAGATAGGCATCTGGCTGGGGTCACCTGACTCCAGCACTCTTTCCTGCCTAGGCAGGGGGTTGGACTCAATGATCTGTTGAGGTCCCTTCCAACACTAGCATCTCTGAATCTTCAAAACCCCTCATTAAAATGTGCTGTCTTTCTTGTGTGCAATTTTCCTTGTGTTTTTTTCTCTTAAATGAACAGTTATAAAGGATTGAAATAATATTTTCAGTGCACAGTGATGTATGTAATGTAGTATCCTGCATTGCTTCATGTATTCAATCCATTGTTTCTGCCTCTGCTTTCAGAGTCATTTTAGTAAGATCTAATGTTACCTGTGTGTGCACATGCATATTTGTTTTATTTTAAGTACGCAGAGTCTTTCTGGGCATTGGCAGTTAGAACATTTTTTTCCTAAGTAGCTACATATGTAATAAGTGTGTGGACACAAGAGGTGTATTTAGTTATTGACTACCCATATTCGTTGCTGTAAATCTCCCAGGCAGTGGGGACTGTGTGGAGGTTCTGAATCTTGTTCATATTATTAAACAGTCTACACAATGAAATGTATATTTAATACTTTTTCTTATACATTTCAAGCAATGTGTGTTGGGTAGTACTCTGGTGAACAGAGAAAATATATTAAAACTGTGACTCACAAATTTCTGGTTCACATCAATGTTTGAAGTTTTCCCTATCAGTCCTTGCTGATGCATGCAGACAAAATTATTACATGAAAAGCAAGCCAGTCTTACACTTCTAATGGTCTGTGTCTGGTTACCTTTTATTGAACCAACTCTATAGTTGGGAGAGATGTTAGACAGACTTTTGACACGCGGTCCTGTGCTTCAGGTCTTCTGGGAAGTAAGGTTGCAATTGTTGCATTTGGACATAGACTCAGTCTTGACATCTTCAGTAAGTTATGAAATTGAAAGTACAGAGCAGCAAATTAATAATAAATGTTACTATTCTTTACTTAAATGAAAGGAGCTGTGAACTGATAAGGAAGAGAAGATACAGAGGACGTTAGAGGTGTAAATATGGGAATGAAACAACCCAAGTGAAATTCAGGTTGAAACAATGCAGCCTAATTTGCATAGGAAAAATAGGATGGAATACAGATTTAGTGATGGAGAAATAACAGTAATGCTATTCAACCTTCAGGGGTGCTAATGGAATAGAAACAGTTTTAATATCTGTATAATACAGTATAACAGCAAAATAAGCTAATGTTACTGGATTATATAGTCTTGGACATGTCACGGAGAAACAAAGGTAGTACCTTTTTATGATTTGTGAGACTGAATCTTTAGCGTGCTGAAATTTGTCTTATTTTACATCACCTGTATTTCTGGCATCATGGCATCAGCTGGTAAATATATACTGTTTCAGAACAAATAATGGAATAACTCATAATATTTTTGCTTTTGTCTACTTCAGATTTTTCTATTAATAATTTTGCAGCAGTTCAGAGAAGCAGAATTTAGTTGGATCAAGATTTAGTTTGAGCTGTTGAGGATTGAGCTTGTCAGCAAAACCTGAGTTAGCTGCCCAGACAGGAAAGGGCAACCTGGCTTGCGTTGTGGGCACTAGTTGTGATAATATTACTCAAGAGACATGAGAGTGCCAGCAATAATTGTTTTTATTACTTCTGCAGAAGGGTAGACTCCCGCCTTATGGGCGGAGAGCTACTACAAGAGGGGTTTCACCTTCCATATTTATATGTTTGCTTTACATATGGTATAGTTAGTTGCGTGTGCGATAAGATTAGTCTTTTTGTTATACATAACATATTTTTCTGTTAGTTATAATTAACTCTTGCGTTGGGAATCATAAGGGCATCTTCCTCTTTCCAGTTGGGTCATGCCATCCTCGGATTAGACTTTTCTGTATTAGTACTTATATTTCCTAAAATTATATTTTAGTAGTACACATCTAGTCATTTATGCATAGGTTAAACTGCTTACTAAACAATCTGTTAAACCAACACTTAGAATACTTGAACTTATGAACTTATAAGCCTATGGTCTACTTAAACTTATGACCTTCTTAATTAAGCAGGCTAGCTATCTTTTATATTAAGCTCACAGGTGAAAAAAAGCAAGGATTATGAAATCAAGGGATTTAATACTGTGATGGATGGAATAAGGTTGGGAGAGAACATTTGTTTAGGTTGAGAAATGATTTAGCATATTCCTTTATGTAGGTCCAAATTTTCACTTTCACTTTTGGGAACTAACTGCATATTAGGTTAACTTTGCATAAATTCAGCTGCTTGTTTAAGCTGTTTTATAGATGTGGCTATATTGTCATCAGTAAGGTACTAGCTGTTTATTGCAAAATGCTATCTTATTATTGAGATGTAAATGATATTTATGGCTTTTGCGTGTAATTTCTTTCTACATTCCTCTTGTATTCAGTGACTGAATATGGAGTAGTATATGAACGTCATAAATGCACGGCTAAGTTAACATTACCCACCTGCTCTGATTTCGTATACCCAATGATTATCTTGCTAGAGAAATCAAAGCTGCAACCAATGAACCAGATCCATTGGGTCCTAGATATAGCAGATCTGGGTAAGGACAAGAAAATGCTATAAATATTGGCTCTTCTCTCATGATGTTACAGTTTTACATGCTGCAAACAGGCTGTTTTTGAAGACATTGTCTCCCAGTATTACATTAATATCAACTGGCTTCAGGAAACCCATAGTGATTCAAGGGAAGGATTGCCAGTTGTCATAGTCTCTGGTTTCAGCTTATAACTGTAATCTTCATGAGCAATGTAGCCAAATAACTTATGTAATGTCTAAGTTAACTAATATTGATAGTTTCTTTCTACTGACTCCTCTGATGATATAAGCATCAGTCAGGTTAAGGGGGCTAAAATTTGCAAGCCTTCTCATGATTTGTAGTCACCCACTACTGTGCCAGCACACCACTTGGGACTGTAGAGAATTTCTTCACAGTGGGATAAAACTTACAAACTTTGCTCCTCTCCATTGAATATAGAATCCTGGAATAATAAAAAAAAATAGAGTTAAAAGGGACCTCAGGAGGTCCACCCCCCTGCTCAAAGCAGGACCAGCTCTAACTATATTATGCCAGGGAAAGCTTTATTTAGCTAGGTCTTAAAAACCTTCAAGGATGGAGATTCTACCACCTGTCCAGGTAACCTTGTTTCAGTGTTTTACTCGTAGTGAGAAAGTTTGTCCTAATAGCTAACTTAAGCTTCCTTTGCTGCAACTTGAAATCATTGCTCCGTGTTCTGTCATCTGCCACAACTGAGAACGTTTTAGCTTCATCCTCTCTGAAACCTCCCTTCAGGTAGTTGAGGGCTAGTATCAGATTCCCACCCCCCTCAGTCTTCTCTTCTCCAGACTAAAAAAGCCCAGTTCCCTTAACGTCTCTTCAGAAATTGTGGACCACTGCCCCCTAACCATTTTCATTGGACTGGACTCTTTCCAATGTGTCTGCATGCTCTCTGTAGTGGGGAGCCTCAAACGGACACAGTACTCCAGATGTGGCAAGGGATACTCAGTGCTGAATAGAGGCAGATTACTTCCCTTGATCTGCTGGTAGCACTTCTACTAATGCAGCCCAAGATGCCATTGGCTTTCGTTGCAACAAGTGCACACGGTTGGCTCATTGAGCTTCTTGTCCACTAACCCCCTAAATCTACCAAACTCCAAGTAACCAGCAGTTTTTTACTCTGTCTGCTGGAACTATGGTTACTCTCTTGAAAATTGAGTCATCTCTGTTGGAGACCACTCTCTACCAGACAGCCCCAAGATCATTAGTTCCTGCTTCATCTAAATTTGGGTTAACATACCTACGGTGACCACAAGCCCAAGGCTATGTTTAAAAAAAAGTAGCCTAGGATAATTAAGCTAAGATCCCTGACTAGCATAAAATCTGAATCCTACACAGCATAAAATCTGAATCCTATCCTTACTTCCCAATAAAGTAAGCATGCTTAGAGTTTGCCAGAGAACAGTCTCTTCTACCTCCTACTCCGTCCTACGTGGTTGCCTAAAAAAAAAAAAAAAAATGTATGCATATATTCTTCTAGATGAAGAATATTTAAGGAGTTCTTCATGACCTGCAATGGAGAAATAATCAGCCACCTTCAAGGGAGCCTCAATGCAGTCAAGAGTATTCAGGGAAGAAGGAACCTCAAGAATAGATCTGTCAAAATCTACCGAGAAGCCATTGATGCTCATCAGCAGGGATCTGGGTTTTCCATTTGCTGCAGAAAAACACAGTTTTTCTCCTTTTAAAAGGGAGAGGGACCTGGTAGGGGGGGGTTGGCTCCCCACTGCTGTACACACTCCCAGCAAGGGGTCAGGTATCATAGCCAATGTGCTCGGGGAGCTGGGTGGTATATGTGTTTCTTCCCCCCCCCCCCCCCCCCGCCCCGGATTTGTGTGCCCACAGTGGGGCATGGGGCTGCAGCCTGGCCAAACCAGCATGGGCAGGAGCTGCCTCTGTAGCTCAGTGAGTGGGACCCAGCATAGGAGGGTGGAGTGGGACAGCAAAACTCACTGATGTCACTGGGATCACCACACTGCCAAAAGTAACTAACATATAGGGTGGGTGAGGAAGCTGTGCTGCCCTCGCTGTCTCCTGCTGCCAGCCGCTCACAGACTGAGCTGTGTTCTACCCTGCTGGCATGGCCTGGCTGCTGCCACCTCCCCTTGGGTCATCCGTGCTGCCCCCCACCTCCCCTCCCCTCTGGGGTAGAGACAGGGCCCAGTGTGCAAATGGCTAATGGCAGGAGGAGGTGAGGGCAACACAGACTCTCCCCCCACTTCTCCCCTCTCCTCATCTGTTATTCCTCACACTGCTGGCTGCATAGCTAGCACAAGGGTCCTGGCATTGGCAGCAACAACAAGTCTTGTTGCCCCTCTCTGCTGTCCTGTGCCAGGTCTTATCCACTAGGCCATGGAAGTGGCTCCTGTCCAGTGCAAGTCCAGCCAGTCTGCAGCCCTGTGCCCCACTGTGGGCACACAAATCTGGCAGGAAGTCACATGCCCCCCCCATATGACCTGATGTGTCACCTATGGTCAGGCAGCACCCCACCCCACACACCCCTGCCCTGCCCCACACACCCACCTCCCTGCCCCACACACTGCTGGGCTGGGACCTGGGTTCAGGGGCAGCAGGTTGGGAGTGAGGGTGATAAGCAGGGGTGGCAGGGGGGGCTGTGGTCTGGGAATGAGGGCACTGGAATATCAGGGCTGGTCAGCACCACAAAACAGCAGGGAGGACAGCTGCAGCTGAACCCGTATCCTGGTGAAGGGGGCAAGGGATACTCTGATTTTTCTCTAATAAAAAAACCAAAATAAAATGGCAAAATATATAAGTATTTTAATTGTATTATAATATTATAAAAGCTTTAATTTATCCGTTTGTATCCGTCTGTCCATAATGCTTTATTCACACTCCCATTTGGCTTATGGAAACAACCAGTTGGAGTACAAATAGTGTTGGGACAGGAGGTGGTGGCACGGCGGAGCACCACCATGATGGCAGGGACCTGGGACAGAGTGTTGGGGAACGAGGCCCCCTCGCCCTACTCCCTGGCGGTGGTGGCAACTGAGTGGACGGAACAGGGTGGTGGACAAGGACAACAGCACTGGCTTCGCCCCCCACCAGCCCAGCTCCCTACAATGGAGCAGTGGGGGATGGTGATGAGGCCAACTCCTTGCTCTGTGGGGGTGGGGAGTGGAGTTGGGATGCCATGGGGGAAGGGGGAGTGAGGCCACCGGCACTGCAGGGCTAATGCGGCAGTGATGGGGTGGGGAGAAGAGTGGACCTAGGCTGATACAGCAGCAGCGGTGGGGGGAGAGGAGGAGTGGGCCTGGGCCCAACACGGTGTGGGGGAGAGAAGCTGGCTCACCGTGACAGGGGGGCGTGCAGTGGGCCTGACCCGACTCGGCAACAGCAGGGGGTGAGGAGGAGTTGGCCTCCCGCCCAGGCCCAGGCCCATTTCTCCCCCGCATCAGCCCCAAGGCACTCCTCCTGCCCCTCTGCCCCCACTGCATTGTCCTGGTTCCACTGCTCTGCTCTGCTCCCCCCCACCAAACACTTCTCCCCACCCTCGGGCCAGCCCTCCCCCGCATTGGGCCTGGACCGACTCCCCTCTCCCCGTTACTGCGGCAGGTAAGGGGGAGTGGCCCTGGACGGGGGGGAGGGGCACAGGGCTCCATCCCTGTCCGCTTCCCCTGCCATCATTCTTGATGGGCAATTGGCTAGTTTTATTATAATGCTTGAGGCACTGGTAGGCTTCCAAATTGCTTTAAAATTGTTATTATATCTACAAAGCATTGTGTTTAATTGATAATTATGTATATAGTGGTGTTTCATTTTAATCATGGAAAATATGTGGATTTGGGGTTTTTTTATCAGAACATTTTGGATTTTTAAATGGAGAAAACCAGGATCCTTGCTTATCAGGAAACTTGGTGTGCTACAAAACCCACCATTCTATGGCAACAAAAGTTTATCCGAGTATTGTTGCTACGTTCTTGGTGAACGCTGCAAAGGTGACGTTTTTGAGGACTCGGTCAAAAAAGAGTAGGACCTATTCAGTAAATCTGTATCACTCAATCTACCAACCTTTCTGTGGGGAATTGAAAATAGGGAAGGGTCAGATTGGCAATGTGTCATCACTAATTCTTGTATATCCTCGAAAGATGGACATCCCGTATTGCTTTTTCTTCATATCTCATTTTTATGTAGAAGTGCCTAATAACTTTTTTTGGAATGTGGTTAAGTAGTACATAGAGCGAAGCCAGTATCACTTCTGAGCTGTAACTATTAGTTTGGCTAATTCAACACATTTAAAGCAGTGACAGAATATCTCTGGAGTGGTGATCTGGCAGGTTTTTGACCAAAGCACTCATGTAGCCAACACTATGTGCATTGAAAATGGATTCAAGAGTAGGGGAGAATAAAGTTGCCCTCCTTGAACTCGTGGTAGCCCATCTAGCTCACTAATTGCTATGCAGGATGTCAAGAGTTCTTCATACACGGATTAGCTCTTCCAAGTGTAAGACACTTTCCCAGAACTCTGGGCCACAAAACAAAAAGATTTTGGAAGACTGGATTCCATCAATACTTGGTGTTATTACCAACTGTATTTGATTTTTCACCAAGTAACTGTTAGCAGAGTTTGAGAGTTTGAAAAGCTGAACAATGATATGAGTTCCGTCAGTGACTGCTGAAAGCAATGGAAATGAAATGTGCTTCCTTCCTCTGTTGTGAGTCAACTTAACAAAAAATCAATAATTGTGCCACATTAGATTGTTCCATTTTATACAATACTGTCTTGCTAAAGTTGCTCAGATGGTCAAGTTGGAAACTGCTGGACTGCCTGGGGGAGTGACTTACCAGTTGTGATGTAGTTTAGGGCTCACTCTGCTGCTAAATTGGGGATTACTGTACTCTAGTTTATTTAAACAGTTCCTGTAGCAAATTAAACAGACAATTTAATAATAACATCATTCTCACAGGCACATTGGAACCAACAAAACTTGTATGCAGTGGCATAACTAAGTGAGATGATTAAGGGCAACTATCCTGGGTGCTGATTTGCATGGTTGGGAGCCAAAAAGGGGTGAAGCACTGCATTAATCTGTGTTTGTGTATTTCATTCTCCCTTCCTTGTTTTCTCATAACCAGAGATTGCATCTCTTGACAGGCACCTAAGTAAGTCCATTTGGAAGTGTGTTTTTGTTCAAATTTGTGAATGAGCATTATACTGCAGCATTTGACGTTTCTCATTTGGAAATCGGGGTTTAATATAAAAAAAAATCTTGTAGAGCAGTTTTTCTTATTTTCCGTACTGAAAATGGACTGTGATTTTTTTTTTGTGCATTAAAAAGATAAAAATTGCTCTTGTAATATTTTTGCTTGTTCTGAGCCCCACCAAAATAAGCCATTTCTGACAGTGATGATTGGGCAGTGCTTAGAGAGGAGGTGAATTCATCAGAGCTTTAGACATTGTTACAGTTTCCTTTTTGGTCATGGAATTTTGATTTAAAAATGCCTTGCGGACTTCCTCGGAAGCACTGTTATTCTTTGACAGTATCCTGAAGTTGGTTTTTATGACATGAAATGCTACAGGGATTTGGATGTAAGAACCTGTATGGTCCAGTTTTCATAATGTAAGTAAGACTAGATACTTTGTTTATGTGCTGTTTTTAGGCACTTCTGCTTCCTTTTTTATATTTTTAACTTAAACCTTATTGTTAATGTTGTTCTTAAACAAGATCCTTCTTTTTGCAAAATAGCATTTTTATTTTGTTTCACTTTCAGTTAGCTGAACTGCTGGTATGTTTCCTGTCTACTTTTTTTAAAATACAGAAGTTTTTCACTCTTTGAATTAAAACCATTTAGGCAGGGGTTTTTTTTTCTGATTTCTGTTTTGTTTTGTTCCATGCTTTGTCCTTCACGGTGTATAAGGCATAGAAATTAAAAAAAAAAAATGATTGGTTATAATTAGGATCCCAGTTAAGAGAAAGCTCATGTACAGCAAATAAGACTTAAAACTGGTGAAATAAGGACGAAGAAAGGGAATTGTAACTAGTAGGGAAAGAGGTAGGTAGTTGTTGCCCCAAGTATTTTCTTTCTCTTTGATTAGTCTGTTGATTGGCCTTTTAGTTTTTTGATTGATTTGCCTAACTATGATTTGTTGTGTGGATTTTACTGAATATCTGAATACAAGTCGTTAGGACAAGTTTGAAGAAAGTGTACAATTTGATTTACTGAAAACATTTGAATGACAGTTAATAAAGTGTATTACAGATCATTTGACAACCATGTTTTTGACTTGTGAAAAAACACTGCAATCCTGACTCTGCTAACTTTTCATTATCTGTTGGTTGGCTTGTAGTGTTTGAGAATCATGATCTTTAACCCCTTCAGGACATTCAGTTTTTTCCAGTTTTATTTATATTTAAAGCAGTCCTTTTTTTTTTTATTGCTGTAGGGAAATAGAGATGGCAGAATCAATATAATAAACCTACCTTTTAACATGAAATATTTCTTAACATTTTGGGGTGCTAGAAATATCAAGCTGCCATCTCAGTAATAAATTAAGCTTTTCAACTGCTCTTATCCTTTCTCTTTTAACTCTTTCAAGCATCAGGGTTTTTGTTTTGCAAATTAGGAAATGGTAGTCATATAAACTTAAAGAGTGGAAATGTATACAAAGATGTTACTGGTAATATTTTTATTTATGTCCTCTCCTCTCCTTTTCTGTAGGCTGCTTTATGCATGTTTTATAGAATTTAAAAGCTATACCTTGTGCAAGAGTGGTGCGACTCCCTGTTAAATCACTAAATCACATATCTGCTAAATCAGAGGTGCTCAATCTCCTTTCCTGGCCTCTAGCGCCTTACTATCTGGCCTGCAGGGTTCCCCACAGGTCCGTGGGGAGCCTCATGGGATGTGGCTCTGAACAGCTAAATCTGGCATGTAGGGTGACGTGGAAGGTGGTGTGGTCTGACTGGACATGTGGGCCTGATCCTGGGGCTCGGGGTCTGATTTGGGTTGCGGATTGACCCAGCATCACTCACTTGGCAAAAAGGTCTGCATGAGGTGGACTGGGATAGGAGTGAAGAGAAAAACATGCCTCCTAACCTCTACCTTTACTAAGCATGCTTCTGATGATGAACAGAAATAACAGATGAAGCGATATGGTTTGTCCTGAGTGCCCAGGTGTTGTGGAGAATGTGAGGTATTGGGGTGAAGTGCAAAGGAAGTGGTACTTAAATTTGACTGAATTGAATGCAAAAGGATGTTTTGTGTTTTATGCTAGAAATAGTGTGGTGACAAATGTATGGGACCTCCTGGTAGATGGGTAGGAAATGTGCATTGACATGTGAAATTTATTTTTCACAATTGTAATGTGAATCTTTGTAGTTTCCAATTTCTGTAACTGCTGTATATGAATGAGGGCCCGGTTATTTTTAAAAAATGTTTAAATGTAGCAATTCATGAGCTAGATGTTTAAAATCATAACTCAAAATTAAATAAACAAATGACAGGAAATTTCATTGTTTCTCCATAACAGGGCAGTCCAACTTCTGAGCAGCCAGGGACTGGACCAGCAGGGTGCTGTGGGCCTGCCAGTCTGCAAGCTTGCACATGCAGATGTGCAAACTGCCTCTCACATACATGTGCCTCCTATCCCCTTGGGTCTCACTTTCAGTTCCTTAGCCATGTGCTATGTCTGGGCAGGAGCATATGGCAGGTGCCTAAGGAAGGAGGGAGAGCCCTGAACTTCTGGCTGCTCTTGCAGAAGAAGTGGCAGTGATAACTGAGTGGGAGCCCAGGGGGAGGGTGGGGGGGGGGGTTGGTTGGTTACATGTTAACCCTTCATGGGCTGCCAGCTGGACACAGCCCTGCTTTAGAAAATACTTTAAAATGTTGATAAAGAAGCCTGGTGTAGATTTTCTTTACTTGTATTAAGTCTTTGAGCCTGACTGCTTAGCTTGAAGAGCTTATAAACTCTCTAATAATTTGAGCATGAATTGGATGAGGAAGGGTAAGAAGCAAATATTATTGTACTTAAAGAGTTGTACTTAATTGGGAAGATAGTGATGTATGAATTCTGACCCCTGAAAGTTACATGAATAGGTGGGTAAGTAGAGGAGGTAGTGAATAAACATTGATTTTTAAATTCCTATAAACATTAATAGGACGGAGAATGTATTGGACTTGTCTCATTTTTTCTGGAGATGAAACTGACTGAATTAAGCTCTCTTTCCTCTCCTGATTCTCCATTTTGTCTGTTTTTTAAACTCCTTCTATCCTAGACCTCAGCACATGTTTTAGAAATCTTCTTAAATGCAGTGAGAGTCTAGGTGTCTTATGAGCTTTTAGATATTGTTAATATCTGCCCTTCTTTCTCCCCATCCTTATATTTAAAAGTTGGTATAATAACATGTTGTAATTCCCAGTTTTGCTTTGCTTTTGTGTAGCTGGTGAGAAATTCTCATGGGGATCGTGGATTATTCCCTCCCCATCTCCCACTTTTTTCCTTGACCTGTTAATTTTTTTTTATTTTTTACTTTGTTGGGATTGATGTTGCAGTTGTCTTAGACCTGAGGTGTGCAAAGATTTAGCTCTATGAAAGTAAAACTTACTTGGTCTGGACAGTAAAACAAAAAAAACAAAAAAAAACCTAAGGTTTTGTTAAAGAGTATATACTTAGTATTGGGCAAGGATGCTACAAGTTTTTATTTTAAAGTTAGGTAAAAAAAAAAAAATCTTGATGCCCACCTTGCTGGGGTCATCTGACCCCAGCAGTCTTTGCTGCCCAAGGTTGGGCTTGACCTGATGATCTTGTATGGTCCCTTCTAGCCCCTAACATCTATGAATCTGTGAATGTTCAGTTGCAAAAGTTGTTTGGGTATAAATATAATGCTTTTGTATAAATGTAATGGGACAAAATTAAAATAATTTTACAACTCATCTGATACCTGTATGACTTTCTGCACTTGTGGGAGCTTTACTGGAAAGAGGCTGTTGAGCCGTAGCAAGTGAGAATGGGAAGTACTGTCACTTGAGCTCACTCAGTACTCAAACGTAACAGCTAACAGCCTTACATTTGGGCCACTGTCGGCATCTGCACTTTATCCCTGAGTTCTGTGTATTGTATTTTCACAAAGATGCTGTGGGTGTGTCTGGACAAGCACATGTGTGTTTTAGGCATGGGTTTGTTTGGTTTTTTTACACTGAGATCTCCTGGTAACAAAAAACCTTTGCCATGGTGTAAATTAAGACTGCAAACAGACTGCAGCCTGCACGCGCCACACATGCAACAACATGGTGAACGTCTGCATGTGCGGTGCGTGCAGGTGGCAGTCTGTTGTGCCACATACTACACATGCATGCTTGTCTGGATGTACCCCTTGATAGCAACACGAGCTGGCATAAACTACAGGTCTTGTTTATCTTATTAATATATTCACTTTGTGGAATAGATTACTTATTAGTGTGCTATTCAGTAGTTTTGTGACTTTTCAGCCAATTCTTATACCAGTCCCAACTGAGGCAGGCTTCTATCAATGTAATTCCTGATGAGCGGACCCAGATACTTTGCCACCTTTAAAACGCTGAATAAGGGGACCTCTTCTCTTCTAGGACTTGTCACACTGATATAAATTAAACTTTAATTTTGCTGCAATTTAGCTAAGCTTGTGTGCATGTCTATGCTTGTTTCGCTAGTTTAGTTCAATATCACACCTTAATTTGAACCAATGAAACTTCCTGTGTAGACCAGATTGCCAGGTGAGGCCGTCTTTTGTTTCCTAGTATCCTGAGCTCTTTGTCTTACCAGTAAAAAAAAAGTATTACACAGTATTTGCTGAAAATCAAATAATTATTTCTGCAACACAACAATGAAAATGATGAAAGGCCCAGCAAGGAAAATCTACTCTTCATTATTGGAGTGCTTTCTGAATTTTAAGTACTGTACAGATGTAAGTTAAGTAATCTATGGAGTGTTCTTGAAACAGCAGGTGGTAAGTCCAGTTTTGCAATCAGGGATGCCAAGACGGTGCAGTGACTTGCCCAGTGGCTTTGAGTTGGGAACCTACAGACTCATGTTCCTTGAGATACAGCTGAGGCTAGTTATTTATTGATCTTCTGTTTTATAGTGAAATTTTAGGAGAACAGGGAGAAGAGGGAATGTCTGTGCAATACCTTAGATGCACTTTTCAACATCCATCTGCCAAAGACACTCAACTGTTGGATTATAAAAAATAATTCAAATTGGACTAGATGAAGTTTGCATAGTAGCATTGAGTTTGCTGTGACCTAACATTTTGTGACTTTTTTTTTTTCTTTTTAAAGAATCTTCCTATATGGATCGGCCTTCTAGTGATGGTGAAGCTGGAAGAAGGCTACTCTAACCAAACCCAGGATGAATAGACTGCCAGGTGATGCAGAAAATGCCCATAGTAGCAGTCTGGGCTCTTGTCCTTCTTTGCGGGATGTGCATACTATCAACCCAACGCAGCTGATGGCAAGGATCGAGTCGTACGAAGGCAGAGAGAAGAAAGGCATATCTGATGTCAGAAGGACTTTCTGTTTGTTTGTTACATTTGACCTCTTGTTCGTAACCTTACTGTGGATAATAGAGTTAAACGTGAGTCTGGCTTTCAAACTTTTCAAGATTACTCAGTAGATAAAATTTAGAGTCAGAACTGATATTGGGCTCAATCCCAATCTACCTCGATGTGTGCCTAAACCATAAACATCATCTTGTCTTAGTTTTTTGTGAAAATTGCTATCCATTTAGTTTAGCAGTGACTACTGTCCTTGATTGCAAGAGTGAACGTTTTGTTCATACTGTTAGCTCATTTCTAACAACACTTCAGTTTTGTTACCACGTAGCTAAGAAAACTCAATACTTACTTTGTTTCTCTAATGGGAATAGCATCTTGTGAAGGTTGTCTTCCTGTCAGTTTTGCTTTTCAGGTAGTATTTTTTTTCCCCTTGTTCCAAGTTTTATTCTGTAAACTTAAGAATGCTTTTGAATAGATATATTAATATGCAGTCTGGTGGGTTGGATTAAGCAACAGCTTGTAGTTATAAGATTGCCATATGTTTCTAACATTTTGGGGGTCTGGCTTTTTGTAATTTGGAAAAAGATCTTTCAGAAATGTCTATGAGAAAGCATAAACAAAAGTAATGTGATGATGTAATTGAAGTTCTGGCTAATCTGGGATTTGTAGGTATCCACAGACATGGATGTTAAATTACAGTCTGAAAATATATTAAAATTAAGATTCATTAAAAAAAATGACAATGTTTTCAGGACTGCTTTTTAAAGATATGGAGTTGATCTTAGATGTGAAGTCTCAAGTATTGACCATGCATTGACATTTGTATATCAGCATGCTTTGGTAAAAGTGATTTGCTGTGTTAGCAGTCAGGCAGAAAGTAGGGCAGGGTGACACTTTAAAAGCTATTTGTTTTGCAGACCTAGCAGGTAGGTAAAAGGAGAGGGCAGAAGGATTTTTGACAGTTTATTTTTGAGGTTAGTGGAATATTTCGAAGGTAGAGTTAGGAGAAAGAAGCAGAGATGCCAGAGTATATTGTGTCGGTGCATAGTTAGTCCTTGACGTGGAAATGATTGTATATGCTTTAGGAGGGTTTGTTCTTGATTATATTATCAGGGACTGTTTAAAATGTCCATTGTTCTTAGTTCTGGCCTTCACCTTCTGCTGCTGCTTGTTCTCTGTATACTTTTTCCACCTTAATTCTGATTCTGTGCCTGTGTCCCGTGTTCATATCAATCTGCCACCATCTTTGTGATTCAAACTGTACCACTTAAGGGTTAAGGAGTTACAACAGAAATGCCTTTTCATTGAACTTCACTTTGGCTTTGTGACAACATTACTGTGGCTGCTGAATAGTTCAGGTAAGAATCCAAACTGGTCAGTTTCCAGTCATCAAGTATTCAGGATTCAGCAGCCGTGTCATTTTGGTCTTATGAAAAACTCTTATTCCCCCAAAGGCCATCACAGGGTCCATTTAGATGATCAGAAATTGGTGTTTTTCACTATGGAGAATGTGAAATCTAGTCCAGTGTTGAATTTTTAAAGCCATGTTGCCTATTTCTATTTTTGATGGCATGAAACTGAAGTAATCGTGCAAGTTATACAGGTATATCTCAATGTGACAGCTAATTCAGATTTGTAACAACAAATAATGGCCATTTGTAAGCTTGTGTTGGATTCTTGAATGCATGCAGCACATTTTTGCAGGTCTATCCAAACTTTGCAGTTTTGATGCATGTTCTTTTCTTTAAATGGACTAACTCTCATATTAATTCTAATAAGGATTGTGTGACTGATATTGCGTAAATACAGTTTTTTTTTTCTCTTGCCCATCAGACTGAAGCTAAAGGTTCTAAATATATATACTGGAATCAGATCACGTTTGAATCTTCATTTGTTACTTTGGTTTCCAATGAAGTTTTATAAGGGTGTATGCTAAAATCACATGGTTTAATTCCTATCAAGTTGTTCTTCCCTTTGCAAATATAAACAACTAAAGTATTTGATACAACAGTAGCCATGATAAACTGACTGTGGCTGTCTAAACATCTTATCCTGTTCAGTGATTCAACTTGTTTCAGAAGAATCTTTTTTTACACGCATTACAGCTTGGGTATACAAATCACTTGTAGAGGTTTGTAAGAGTACATCTCTAAAGAGAAGTGACACTTTCTTAGGCTGAGTTTGGAGAAAGAAATCATTAACTAAAAAGGCTTATACTGGATTTTGGATGGAAATATTATCAGACCAAGGCGAGGAAGCCACTCAGTTAATGGAACTAAAATACTGTTCTAATTGGAGAAAGATAAATAGTGCAGGCTTTTAGACTTTCTTCAGGAATGTGTTTTTGTTTGGTTGTTTTTTTTATTTAATACTATTCCAGTGCTCATGTTGGAAATGCAACAACTGCATGGTTAATCCTACCATGGTTTTTAAAGGAAAAAAAATCCATCAGTAATACAATCTGAAGCGTCTCTCTTCGTAGCTATGGTGCCATTCAGGGTATAGTGTGAAATAATTAGAATATAGAAACCTAGATTCTGGATTTCAGTCTTGTAAAATGGTGGATAAACATAATTTTAAAATTTTGTGCTTGGTAATTATATAGCAGTACAGAAGATGTGGAACAAGCTGCTAACGAAGGGGGCTTGCATGGTTTCATTGCTTCTAGTACCATGTAAATGCTTTTACAAATTCCACAAAAATATCTTTTGAATTTTTTTTGTGCCATCAGTGAGCAGGTATGTTAAATAACTGATATTTTATGTTCAATTGGCAAAAGCAACCCATTCAGAAACGCTCATTTTATTTATCACACTTGTTCCCATAGTTTCTTAAGGCATTATGTTGGCTTTTTTTACACAGTTGAAAGTCAAAATCGAAAAATAATCCTGGAAACAGGGTACGGAAAACAAGACTCCTACTCCTAGTGAATGCCTTAGCTGCTTAGCTACAATACAGTACAGAAACACTTACCCAGTGTATCCCAGATAATTTTCTGCGGGGTAATACCGCTTCATTAGGAGTGGATAGTGCCCCTACCCAGAATAGCTTATTAGTCTGATGGTTAAGGCACTCTCCTGGGAATTGTAACATGTGGGTTTCTCCTTGAGCAGAAAAGAGAATGTCAGCTTGATGTTCCATATCCCAGGTGAGTGCTCTAACCAGTCGTTCTTTTCATAAAGAGGCAGACAACCGCAGCCATCATCTCCTCTATCTTTTAGAAGAAAAAATTGAGTACTGCTCATGTTATGGGTCCTGAATGCATGGGGATATTTGTTTTGAAGCCTTGAGTAAAGATCACTGAGGTCCCAGGAGAGGTAGAATTTCAGACTCATCCCTGCCCCCTTATTGTTTCCTGTTGACCTAGCTCTTGGTTGTTACATACTGATGTTAGGCTGCTTCCTGCTCAGCCAGTTGGCTGTTTTCAATCTATTCTGAGGAGTCTGATCCTGTCAGTAACTTTATGCAAGCGTTTGAATTTCAGTAATTTTCCAATTTAAAGTTATAAACGATGTATTTTTTTTCCTTTCTAGGTAAATGGGGGCATTGAGACTACTTTAGAGAAGGAAGTCCTGCAATATGACTACTATTCTTCATATTTTGATATATTTGTAAGTGTTTTGTTGTTTCACAGTTTATTGAAAAATAACAAAAGTGTGGATATTCCCCTCCCCTGCCCCCAAGACATTTTAGCATTTGTTATACCCTAATCTGGGTACTGTGTAAGCGTTAGATTCTCTTATAATTTAAGCCAGAGGAACATGTGCTCCAGTAATTTCAGTTAGGTTTTATATTCTTATATTGGTACATGCCAGTGAAATAGATGGTTGATAGTGAGGGGTAGGTGGCGTGCAGAATAATGTATATCTGCAGAGGTAAAGTTTGCTGTAAATTTACCCATTTCAGCATAAATGGGTCTCTCTAAACTTTCCTAAAAAATTAGATTCATGATGCATTAAAATATGGATTACTTAAAGTATAATGATCCTGCTTCCACCTACATACTTGCATACAGGCCCATTGAACAGAGTGGAAGGTAAAGCAGCAGTTCCGATACTTAACATGTTATCTTATGTACCACATGCATCTTTTCCCAGCAAAATTGCTATTCTAAAATTGGCGTACATGTATTAAGTGGGGAAACTTATTTTTCTCTGATTTTTTTTCATGAGATTGTAGCTTTGTGGCCAGGTTAGAGGGGGACAATGGAGATGACATTCTTCATTGCAAGAATTTTGCAGATCTCAGTATGTGAATGTGTTGTTTTGTGGTTTGGGGCCTGTGTTCTTTGCAGGATGTGCTCGTCCTTTTCCCTGGCCCCTAATCCTTTTATGGAGCTTTTATGTCTTGCTAGCCTGGAGAGAGAAATTGCTGATGCAGCAATCCTTTGATACAGATTGAATTGCCTGATGTGGAACTGGTATAGAAATTTGCCACCTTTTCCACACTGTAGCTGGTTTCTATGCCTTCAGGGAGGGGTGACAAGTTTTTTGCCAGAAAGCCACATTGTTCTATCATACTTCTTTCAACAACTCATTGCAATATCTTTAGTTCCAGAAAACTAAAAGACCTCTTTGTTCAGCTTAAATTAGTCTAGCTTATAGTTGAACTTAACTATTTGCTTATTTCCCATTTTGTGCATTTTTCTTTTGTGAACTCATTTTAACAGAAGATGCCAGACCTAGCATAGTTGTTCTGGGGAATGAGTACAGAAATGAATGCAATGACTCTCTTAATTTAGAATTCTAACCATTCCTTTGCCCCTGGCTCATTCTTTGGCTATGGGCAAGTCCTGTAAACTCTCTGCCTCAAATTTTTAGTTATGAACTGTGCATAACTATCTACCTTCAAGGAGTGCTGGAAGAATTACTTACCATTCTTCAAATGGGTACAATGCTCTTTCTGACAGCAAGAATATATTGAATCATATTTGCACATATACTCATAAAGGGGTGATCAATGACAGTGCAGTATATGCATACTTATAAGACATGAATATTTCAGCAAACTTCTTACGTTCTTTGTAAGTGCAGAAATATTTGTATAAACATGTTTCTTCCTTCCTTTGCCATCTGTACTGTTAGCAGTTTTAAATTGTACTTACTCAAAATCTAACATTACTGGGTAAGTTAACTACATACGGCTACCATTGTGGTCCCCAACTTGCAGAGACATATGTAAGCGTAAGTCTACCTGTATAGTGCTCTGATTTAATTTATATGAGCGATGTTTCATATACTTACATAAGCATTTAAGCATATGAATAGATCCATTCAATGCTGTGTTTTGCCATTTGCAAAGCCATACTGTTCAATATTTTTCCTAAAAATTAACTTACCAGGTTGTAGTCTATTCAGTATATTTAGACAGCTGAATCTTGTGTGTTTTCTACATGTTCTGAATTAACCAACCAATATTTTTTCCTTTCTCTATAGCTACTGGCGGTCTTTCGGTTTAAGGTGTTAATACTTGCATATGCAATGTGCAGACTGCGCCATTGGTGGGCAATAGCTGTGAGTAGTAGACAAGCATAACTGAGTTTTAACCAGACGTGGGTCAAATATAGACAAATTCTAGATGCCTCCAAATGTTTGTTTGTTACGAATCAGCTGGATGCTCTGCTATAATTAAGTCAATACACAATGGTCACTTGCCAAACAAAGGTGTCTGAGTCTGGAAGATTTTTCAGGTACACAGACAAGTGTTATGGGGGCAGTAGGGTATTGTTCTTGTTGGGAGCACACTAGTAGGAGTACAGTGATGGTTTCAGAAGAACCATTTATGCTTTTTGCAGAATTGTAACTCCAAATTCCTTCTTGATATGCAAATGAAAGGAGTAGGTTGACTTTTTCCCCCCTTACATTGCTATCACCAGTTGCTGTTGTGCCAGCCCTGTCACTTCATAGCCCCTTATTACACCAGATTTGTTTCCTGTAAAACAAGCTTTTGAAAACCCTGCTCCCCAACTTGGCAGTTGAAAATAGGAAGTATGAAGGAGGAAAGAAAACAGTTTATCAAGACAAAAGTTAGTACTTATACCTGCAAATTACAAATGACAGTAATAAACTCCAGAAATCACCTATTGTTTTCGCTACTGCCTTACTCAGATTTTAGATATCTGCAGCTGTACCCATCTTGCTTTATGCTTGACAGTCATAAGACAGTGATTTTTTTTTCCCCAGTGGTTTGGAGCAGTAATCTCTACTGTAACTATTTCTGTAGCTGGATAGGAGGGGGGAAGTTTAACACTGTTTAATTGCTCTGACTCATTCTTCCACCCACATGGTGGATTACAGTTGATACTGCAGGCTATAATATAATAATGCGCATACTGCTGGCCCACTGTGCTGCGTATCCAAGAAATGATTTTTCCCTTGCATTGTGCTAGGATTAGAGTGAAGCAAATGTGGCTGTTCTACATAAAATGTTTTCAAACCATGAATGTGCAGTGTTTTACAGTAAGCTGACTCTGAGCCCTACACAGTACCTTGGCTCAGTAAGGGTGTATTGCCAGCTTACCCCATAAACCCAATAGCAAATGTAGCTACGTTTGAGAGACTGGTTGTTTTCCCTGCCTGCCGACCCCCTGTCCTAAAATGAGTGCATCTCAAAATCCTCTTGCTGCTTCTAATTATGTGTAGTGTTAGAATATGTCAAGCAAATGAAATATAGCTAACTTTATTTATGGGGCTATGTGGTACCAAGGTTTCGTTCCTCATTGGGGACCAAAAAAATCATTTGGGAGCTTTTCCAAAACAAATATTAATTGTATCTTATATCCCACTTGTGTGTTTCAGAAAACCACAGGTTTAGACAATTTAGTATCACTTGGTCATTTGCAGGAAAGAAATACTTGGTCATCTGCAGGCAAAACATCTCTTGCAATATGCCCAGCTCAAATGAATGCTGTTAACACATCACTTTCATGATCGCTAATTTTTTACAAAAATGTTTTCTCTTCCAATTTCAACTATCAGCCCTCTCACCTTCTAAAATAAAGCTTTTAATTTTAAACATAGTACATAGTATCTCGTTAAAATGCGTTTTGGAAAGTCAATGAAAGGATTGCATTTTTGTTCTGAAGTGTGTGTGTGTGTAAAAATTGCATGACAAATAGGGAATTATATCTGAACATATAAACGATCACTGTATGTGCGGTTTCTAAACTTTGTTCTCTGCTCTGTGAAAGCAATCAAGTACTCTCAGGTTTGAAGGTATCCAAATTCAGGGGAATTGTCCTCACTAGACGATCAAATTTGAGTTAATACCATTAGTAAGGCTGGGATGAAGAGAAAAACTATGTTTTTCCTAAGTGTTGGGCAAATTTTAATGAGATTTGGATTCTGTACCTCTGTTGATCGATCAGTCAATAATTATAACATGTCATAGCTGAAAAAGTAAATCTCCAGTTGATATTTCAGTTTTAATGTTCTCTCTTTTTTTCTTTCAGTTTACAACAGCAGTGACCAGTGCCTTTTTACTAGCAAAAGTAATTCTCTCAAAGGTATATATTCAGATCTAAATTGATGAGACATTCTTTTTTTTTTTATAATGGGATTCTGTAAAATTGTGTTTGTTTTTTCCCAAGCTGTTCTCTCAAGGTGCTTTTGGCTATGTGCTGCCCATCATATCCTTCATACTTGCCTGGATAGAAACGTGGTTCCTGGATTTTAAAGTATTGCCACAAGAAGCAGAAGAAGAAAACAGTAAGTTTAATTTCTAATACAGGTTTCTCTTGCTTTATGCTGTACATGTGTTTCTGGAAAACAGCGCATAATTTGAATTCGCATAAAGGGAACCCACTTTATAATGTAACAAATAGGGATATTCCAAGACCTCAACTGTACTGACCCCCAGACCCATTTCTACCACTTTTACAAGACGGTTTTGATATTCTACAACAGCCAACAGTACACACAAGCACAGGATGGTGGTGAATGTTACCAGAATGGGGATGGCAACTACAGAAATGCGTGTCTCAGATAATGAGTGAAGAGTACAGATCCACACAGACTATATTTTGGTGTGCATCACTCGCACAGTGCACCACATAAAGCAGCTGACTGCGGGCTTCTACCACACCAGTCATATAAGAATGAATTTAACTTGCGTATAAGACACTTTTGGTATAAAAAGGGTCATTGCATAAGAGCAAATTTGCACCTACAGAACCCGCATAAAACGAGGGAAACCTGTAGTTACTACTGTTGCCTTCATTTTCTCTTGTACCTTCACTGGCAGAAGAGTTGTACTGATTGTTTTGATGAAGCAAAACACTAATTGATTGCATAAGATAGGGTGGGGAGTGAGTAGATGTTTTTGCTAGGGAACTTTTGTGGTTTTAATTTTTATGGGGTTGAGGCAGGTTATATTGAGTCTTCCATGTTTGCATCAGAAGATAGTTTGGTCTAAAACATTTAATATCTTAAGGGAACGTTTGCTTGCTAGATCAATAAATCCTAATAATGGCATCAATGGAACCTGGGTACTGCTTACCAAATGACGTCACTCTGGAACACCAAATCTGACACTTTTTTTTCCCCCCCCGCTACCTTTTTGTATGTAGAAATCTTATCCAAAACGTTATTATTAAATTAGTGGATCTGATTTTGGTTTTGGTTTTGCTTTTTTAAGAAGAAATTTTAACACAATTTTTCATAACTTTCCATTTATTCTATATGAGGAAGGGACAAGACATTTGTTATAAAAAGAAAGTTTTGTATATGAGTTGCTTATTTTTGAAGCTGCAAAAAGTATCAGCAAGGAAACAATCCACTGAACTCAAAACCAGAAACTTTTACATTAGCAGCCCAATTCTTTTTAGTACATTTTTACGTTGAATATTCATAGGTCAGGAAAAAACTTGACCTGAAAACCATGTAGGTTTCACATATCAGGTGGTTAAAAATTATTGTAAAAACAAAAGATTTTATTTTCAGTATTGGTGGGTTGAAACATCTAGTTAATGCCTAGATTTCTAAAGAAATGCAAAAATCTAGAACTCTTGGTTCCAAAATACCACCTTTTTTATTAGACCAACTGGGAAATTGCAAAAAAACCCCCAAACCCAAAAATCTTTTTCTGCCAGCTTTCAGGCTCATGTGCCCTTCATCAGGCGAAGGGGAAGTTCAAGATGGGAAAAAGTCCTATGTAGGAAATAAACTTCATTTTTGCACAGAGGAAGCAGAAGCTGGCAAACTGTCCCCTAGGTCCATGAGATTTTTTTGTGAGCTTGCGTTTTGTTGTGTAGCTCAAACAGGATTTCTTTCTCAGTGGTGTCAGATGACAGGCAGGGAGGTGTAGAAATGTTTCGTGTTGTTAAGTAATGAAGTTTATATAGGTTTCTAAAGGACTCGCTTGCTTCAAAGTCCAATGGGCTGTTATTTGAGCTACTGGTATTTTTCAGAGAAAAGACTGCCTGCTGTCATGTAGCGCACAGTTTTGCAGTTACTTGAGACAGTTCAACAGGCTCTCTTATTGGATGCGTAATGGCATCCAATTAAGGATGCTCCCTCAGTCTTTATTCCAATATTTATAGTTACAATAACTCATTGTTGATATTATCTAGCTATAATAGCAGCTGTTTGTGACTGTGTAGATTAAATCTCCATAATTCCAGATCTAGTAATGTGATTTCTTTTTATATATAATGTGTTGCATGGAGAAATAGTTTTTTAACTTAAAGCAAAGCTTTTCTCATTTTTTTTTCCTTAGGAACATGTACATACATGTGTATGCACCAGTGAACTAACCACTTAGATAAAATTGGTTTGATCCAATTCAGAGACATGTCTTCCCTCCTCCCCTCCACCCCATTGGAGAAAAATCCTGAAACATTTAATGCAAGCTGCGTCCTTGTAAGGCTTTCAGATCAGTCATATGTCTGAGTACAGGCAGAGCCCATGTACTAGGTCCTTCCAGATGCAGAGTTGCTTACTTTTGGAGGTTTACACACTGAAGGAGCTTTAAACATTCCTTGCCTCATTTGTAATTCCTCTCCATCTTTGTTTTTATTTTCCTGTAGATTTCCCTTGTGAAAATTTATTACAGTTGCAATTTATCCTCTTACCACTAATGTTTGGTGTCTTCTGATTGTCGCCTTCTAGAGCGCTGAGTAGCAAGGCAAAATTGCTGTCTGGAAATGGGTGGCTGAGATGGAAAATTAGGTGATTCAACAACTCTGATTACACAGTTTCCCATTATTACAGTCTGTGTTAGTCACTTCCATATGTTGTATAGTTTCAGTGACGGCAAAATTTAAAAAAAAAAAAAAGAGAGAAATCCCGGACAGTTTCTTTGGGACGGGATAAAGTATGGACATGAGAATCTAAGTATCAAATACAACCATACGGAGCATCCCTGCTTTGCTACAGTAATGGATTTAAAGTCCTATTATCTTTTCGAGAGCTTGTGATTTGAGGCTTGTGTAAGTGTATGTGAAACAAGTAGCAGTGTTGCTTCAGTAACAAGCCCATTGGTACTTCCTACACTAAGACTTAAATTTGTTCCCCAAACTAGGCATTGCTTAGGAGAGTTATGGTATCACCAAATGGAGTGAACATTTTATACCATAGAAAAAGAAAAGTGCTCAAATAATATATATGACTGGAGAGTTCTGGTTTTTAGCTTGATGTCTTTCATTGTGGTATTAGTTATCATGAAGTGTTTTGTAGAGGGTTAACTGTTATAGTAGCCCAGTTTACAGAGATTGGCATAGAAATATCTTGGTAATGTCAATCTGAATTTAAGACACTAAGAGGTAATAGTGATGTTCATTTTTTATTGAGGCTTTTTTTTTTTTTTTTTTTTTTTTAGGGCTGTTGTTGGCCCAAGATGCCTCTGAGCGAGCAGCTCTTCTTCAGCCTGGACTTCTGCCTGATGGGCAATTTTATTCACCACCTGAATCTGTAGCAGGTAATTATGCTCTGAATTTTTATGCTGGTAGTACTGTCTACTGGTATTAATTTCCTTTGGCTTGTTCTTAACACGGATGGTATTTAACCCTGTATGTCAAGAAAGATTTTTTTTTTTGCTTTTGCTGCAGAGAACATAGTCTTTATCTGTCTTTTGATGTGTTTCACTCATTTGTAACTCAGACTTCTTTCTTAATCCTACTTATGTAATACCTAAAAAGATATCTGCAAGTGAAAACCTGTACGGTAGTGTAACACTGCAGAAATCTGAGACTTATCCATTGCCCCCCAAAATCACCTTTTAAATATATTTTTCACCATATGAAAATACATTTTAAAATACTTCTCAAGTCAGTTGGACATTAATTATGGGATTCCCTCATCTTGTGAAGAGACGGAAATAAAATCTTTTATATAGATATGATTCTTAAATATGTTTAGTTACACAAGCTTAGCATTCAGATAGGAAACTCAACAGAACCGTATAAAATAATTAGTGGTAGAGCTGAGGCCCTTGGTTCTTGTATCCATAGTGTCATGGAACCTCATAAGGCATCATTTCTATTGATGAAACAAAGGACAGCAAGTTTAACATAAATCATAACTTGAGACTGTGGCCTTTCTTGCTTTTCAGTTGCTAGAAAACTTAGTGCTGTTCAAAGTTTTGCAGATGCATATAAGGAATTGAGTTCTGTTGAGGCTAATGTCAATTTTATCTTCAGTAAACCATGGTCAGGTCAAGGTAGGAAGACACAAACCAGAAACAAATAGCTATACAGTCATATCAAAAGATGAGTTTGCTTGCCCCAGACAGCTTCATTTGGAGTACTGAGACACAGATGTTGAACCCTACATGTCAGATTAGTCACTTTAGGAGAAGAGAACTACTCTTAATACAGCTGAGATTTTCATATTTTAAAAAGGGATATAGAGGATGGCAGGTAAAGTGCTGACATAATATGCAGAATACTAGAGATAAGGTCATGTCTTGTTAGTTTGTCTTTTAAAGACTCACGTTGGCAATATTTTTTTTATAGACTAATTCAGCTCCTGACTTTACAGTTAGTTTAGGGACCCTTCATAGCTTTGTCCTTAGGGGTGTTCACTTACAGAAGAAAAAAACCCAGAATTATCTCACTTAGCTTCTTGAGAGGAGCTCGTCAACCGGGGATTTGGATCACTTTTAACTGTTAACAAGTGCAAATAGCTAGTTAAGACTTGCTAGCAACGTCTCAGCCCTGCTCTTTGCTACCTACTGGTCCTTTCTGTGGCAGTCCTCTTCTTCCATGCTTGTCCCTTGGGATCTCTTGTGGTTCTCTGGGTATATTCCAGACTATTAAATTAGACAGGGTATCTGAATGTAGAGAAACAATAATGGGGGAAGGTCTCGTATCTGGTTGTAGTACAGTGGGTGTATTCCTGAAGTAAGGAAAGCTGCATCTGTTCTTTGAATGAAAGGGTCCAAGGGTTCTCTTGGCATGGTAAGGAGTCTACAACTCTAGAGGTATTTTGACAGTCAGTCCACATTTATGACACCTTAAAATCTGCCATTAGAAATGGTAGAAGTGGGGACATTTTGACCTATCTTAATTCTGGCTATGGATCCCTGGAGATAATAGTATATAGTCCAGGTTAGATTGGATTCCTCACTGAAAAGAAGATTTTGTTTCATCTTTCTAAACAGTCTTCAAAAGACATCTCCAGTTGAACAGCTCCACCTAGCTGTTAATATGTGTTCCTTTTAGCTTCCAAGTTCTTAGATACTACAGCTCCTGAGAGAGGTCTGTATGTAGAGAATCAGCTAGGCAACACAAACCAAATAACCTTTTGTGCAGTGAAAATACCTGTAGTAAAAAACAGCAATCTTAATGCCAAAATTGCAATCCCTTTATAAAGCGACAACTTAAAAACAGGGTCAAATCTGTTTTCATTGTTACTCAGTATTGGTGATTACTTAGTTTTTTTTTCTTCCATGTGGCTGTTAGCAACAGTGCTGTTTATGTATCATATGGAGATGAGCTTATACTATCACTGAGGAACGAGAGTGCAGAGATAATTAAGAAGACATGCTGTTACACTACAAATGTAATAAATAGAATAAGTAAAGCAAAGGCGTCTGCTAAAATGTCATAGCAGAATAAAAATGTGTCTGCCTATACTGCCGTCAAGTGGTGATAAGAGGCATCATAACAGTTCAAAACATGAACAAACCAGTTTTCTGCTACCGTACCTTTGCAACTTCCTTGGCTTTGAAATAAACTTGTAATATTTCCCATGGGTAGCTGTAAACTATAAATAACAGTATGGTCACTGGAAGACGTATTGATTGAAAATGTACTTTCTGAGCAATTTAAACTGGAAAATATTTTAAGTGTGATCTTTTGTCTAATCTTGCTTTCAGCAGATTTTGAAGAATATTAGCAGAAGTCATTTGCTAGATATAACCTAATCTTTGGCAAAAAACACAAGTAGAATAGAAACTACGTTAGGGATATAACGTCAAATTCTGTGTTGTGAAGAAAGAAAACTGAATCAGAGACCAGGATTCAAATGTGTTCCATGATGAATGATGATGATAATCCATCCTGTAGTGATGCCATGAATTTAAGATAGATGTGTATCCAGAAATAATAGAGGCAGCACCAGTGTTAACATTAGGTGATTTACCGTATTTCTGATCATTTGCATTTAAGACTACAAAGAGAGAAGGGAGATTGTAGATATAGAAAAGAAAACATTTTAATTAAAATCCTTAGATACATATTGTAAATTCATAGAGAAGCCATACAGTATAGTTTAGAAATGCCATTCAAGGGTCATGCAAAACATCGTTTTTATATTTAGCTACAGCACTCTAGGGAGGTTTTGAATAAATACCTCTCTAGAGGTATGTGAGGTGGGGGGTCTTTTCCTATTGGTTTGCTCTGTGCATTTTTTACAGCTTTGTGTATAGTCACTTCACCCTCTCCGTGTGCAGTCAATTTCTCGCATGCCAAAATGAACTTAAACATCCAGAGGCGATCAGAAAAACATTTATAAATGCATTTAAAAAATAGGAAATATTATTTAGAAGGTGCTTTATTGGAAGATGGAATTTGATTTAAACTAGTGTATTTATAAAAAAGAAAAAGAAAAAAAATGCCCAGTTTGAGTAGAACGGGCCAGCTTCATTTACGGTATTTCGATCTCCAGTAAGTGGCTAAAGATTGCTGCATAACCATTACGGTTGTAGCAGGTGCAAAACCAGCCTGATAACAGTTAGATTTTTTTTTTTACAGTTATTTTATAATTTAAACCTCAACATTCAGGAGGCAGTTAAGCTACACCACGCAACAAGAAAATCTCATGGTTTTTTGGTAGTTTGGTAAGAAACAAAATCCTCCAGACCCTGTGGGTTTTACTTTTTACTACAGATTTCATGTGAAAATATGTAGCACTACTCTTGTCCCAGGTCTGCAGCTTGGCTTTAAACTGGTTGGCACAAAACCAAAGTAAGATTCCCAGGCACTTCTCATCATAAACAGCTTTTTCGTTGCTGCGATCAAGTGAGGTTCTCACAGGAAAAAATAAAACTAAGATGCATGCTCCCATGGGCTGGATCGGAGGCTGAGAGAAATTTCTTTCTAGCTACGGGCATTGCCAGATGTGTAGGGATGAAGGAGAGGCAAAGAAATCCTCATTTAGATGAGTGATTCCTATGCTGATCCTTACCTGACTTAGATGGTACCTTCACTTCACTAATAGATTTACCTCTCCTGATACTATGGCATTGGCTGAGCTACTCAAATCCCTAGATCAGTAGATCTCAACCTTTTTTGTACCAGGACCCATTTATAAATGTTGATGGCCAGTCCTGACCCAGTGTCTCCCACTCCTGACCTGCTGCCCCCAGTGTGGGGGGCAGAGAGGGGTGTGAGGCCTGGGGAGCTCCAAGCAGCCCCTTGCAGGCTGGAACTGCCAGCCTGCAAGGAAAAGCCACTATTTCCCATGTTTTTGTTCTTTAAAGGAGAATCCATTTTTAAAGTTTGTTGATCCATTTATAAAGTTATTCATGATCCTTTCATATATCTTGCGGCCCACTTTAGGGTTGTGACCTGTGGGTTGAGAAACTCTGCCCCAGACTGGACTTCTTTTTACTAATTGGCATGGGAGACATCCCATGGGAGCTGAGGGGCATCACTACCTCAGCTTCAGGTGCTATGTCCAGCTGAATCATTTCACTTGTACATGCCAGAATATTAGGGCAGGGACATGCAAGCAATGCTGACGGCTCACAGTTCTAGTATGTCATCTGCTGTATTGCAGCTGCCTGTCTGTTTGCTCATATAACCATAAAAGAAAGCCAGCTCACAGTAAGTTACACTGCTGGGTAAGAGCATGTACATCAGGAGTTGCTACAGAGCAGCTGATGCATTGTGAGTCTTTACCTTACAATTACTCAGTTGTGTGCCATGTCTTGACAGTAAAGGCAAAAAGATGAGATCCAGAAATGGAGGCAGAAGATCACTAATGAAAAGTTTATGTGGGGGATGTTGAAACGAGACTAATTGTGAGGAAGACCTCCAGTTAATTAGCTTCTAGAATTGATCTCATTCTCTCATTTTAAACTTCTTGAAGTGAAATGTAAAAGGTCTGATGTGCATACTAGACTGCAGAGTCTAGATGTCCAAGAAAGCAAATGTTAGAGATTTTAAATTGCCTTGTGTCTTCTGCTTCCAGCAGTGGGCACCAACATTCATGTTGTTAACTATTTTTTTTTTTTTCAAATTAACTTGAAGGTGATTAAAGAAGTATCCTGCAAAAAACTCATGAGCATTAATTTGAGGTGACAAAAAAAAATCTCCTTAATCATGCATAAATTTAGAACTGTTGCTAATCTCAGTTTGGAATGGATTTAGAATAAATTCTTAGCCCCTGGAAAATTCTTCTTTAGAGACATACCGAGCAGTTATGTGGTGCTGGCAAAAGAAGCTTCTGCCAAGTGAATTTGTGCTATTGAGGCAAGGAGCTAGATTCTTCATGAATGCTTCTTCTGATAATGTCTGGTAGATTGAGATGCTGTAATTATCGATGTGTATGATGCAGTCAGTTGAGTATGTGACTGTGTTCTGAATTCCAGTCTTGCTGTCGATAGTGACTCCTCCTTTGGCCTTGGTTAAATCATTTAACTTTTGTATAAAAATTGTCAAATTCCCAACAGTGGACACAACTGTGTTCTGATCATACTACATTTTTGCTTGGTCTGATAGTATAAAACAGGGGTACGTGTACCCCTGGTTGACACCCCTGGTCTAAAACACTATTAGTGTTCAACATGACATGGTGAGGATGGGAGGTAGTGATTATTAATCAGCTAATGTTTTATGAACTATTAAAAATGTAAAGGTTAATAACAAGCTACATATTCTAAAGTAAAATGGGAAAAAATGCCTATGCAGTTTGAATAGCATCTTTATTTTAAGGTCCTGGATACTACTTTCACAAAATAAATAATTTCCCTTTTTTTTCCTTCCTATTCAGGATCTGATGAAGAATCTGAAGAAAAACAGGATAGTGAAAAACCAGTTGTATAGCAAATATGAGAGAGCAGGCAAGTGCTGCTTTAGGGAAAATGCATCCTGCATGTAACATTCTTTTTTCATTTTAATTTCATTCCCTTTGCACACTGGGAATTGGCCATTATGTGAATAGTTAATATGGCAGTTCCCAAACTAGGGGTTGTATATCCAGCAGAAAGTCAGTTGTTTGTGCTAGCACTGAGGTTGTCAGCCTGATGAAAGTTGGCCTTATGACCAGAAACAGCTTGAAAATTCCACTGGGTTAACAATTTTGAAACTGTCCTGTTTTTATTTGTTGCGCTCTCTGCTAGCAAATGCTGTTCAGCAATTTTTTTAGGCTATTCAGGGTCTCAATTATGACCTTCCTATTAGCTCCGACTAGGCCTGTCTTCTGCCTTGGAGCCAGTTACTCATGAGGTCAAGGCATATTAGTTAACTGGATTGTGGTCTAAGAACTAACTGTTTATAGAGCAGTGTAAAGGGAAGTGAGTTAGCTCTGTGTGCAAACCTGTTGAACCCCTGGTATTCCTTCTGCTGCTCACCAGGAAGGTTGGAAATGGGCACAGAGTTAAAAGATCTCTTTTGGGGGGGAAAAAAGGGAGAGAGCCCTATGATGGGAGGGGTAAGATAGAAGATGAGACATTAGTTGGGTTTAGAATCTCAAAAGAAGAGTCAAAAGGTTGGGGTTTTTTAATAGAAGAATAGAGAGGCAAAATACTGTTTGGAGAGGGTTTGATTTTTGCAGTTTGTAATCTGTGTTTGTCATCCTGTCTTTAAAATTCAGTGTAAGTTATTTCATTTGTATATCAAGGGTCCTTTTTTGTTAATTGCCTGTTAGAGAAACAGAGTTATTTCTCTGGTTTTTAGACATGTCCTGCCCTGTGCACTGTTTGTACCAAAAATGACTACATTATTTCAAACTGGTGAGGAATGCATCTTAGAAGTTTGAGATTCTTTTCATAGCTTATTTCTGCTTATGTTACTAATAATAGTTGTTGCTCTTTTCTTTTGAGTCTGTTCCTTCTCTGATGCCATCTTGGATCAAATTATCCATTTGTTCATCTTGATTTGTTTAATCTGTTACAGAGTGAAAATCTAAATGAGAAGTTGCCAGGAATGTGATTATGTTGAAACTGTAATGACTGTGTCTGTAATTAACTTACTGATGGAACTGCTAACAAAAGAACTTATTAATTAGAAAGTAATGGGAGTGATTCCCATGTACTGTTACCTCACAAACCTGTGTCTTGTTCACACATGTATATTAGGCTGCCTCACGGCTGATATGAAAAAACTACTCGTCCATAATGTATTCAAATGATTATTGAAGTTGATCTTCTAATGACTAGATAGTTAATGGAAAGTGTTGTGCTTGTGTACCTAATCAGTAGATCTGTAATATATTGAAGTAAAACTTCTATATGATGAAAATATATTTAATGATTGAATTCACTAGATGAAATTATTTTACTTTGTTAAAAGTTTTGTCACTAATTTTACATTTTGCTTTTTTAACTCCATTCATTTTTCTTTTTTTAAATGGATATATGCACTGTTTCTAAAATAAAGCAAAACATTGATAAGACAATGTCCTGTTCTAATATGTTTGCCCCCTTATTGGATGAAGGCTGTCTCTTCCCACTTGTTTGGCAACAAATAGTTAACGCTGACTTTTGTTCTTGCATAGATTTGATAGGAAAGATGTAAAAGTCGGTTTAATTTTTCCCACTGTGATACAGTCTAGTGTTAGGTTAATATAATTCTTTGTGTAGCAGCCTGCGCTACAGGAGAATCCCGTTTGTTTACATAGAAGGTGTTTGAAGTATTTATTCTGATAAACTTTTTGGTTCAGGTTTGTTTTCATTGCAGAGGATAGACATGACTCAGTTTTGGTAAGGGGGGCGTTGCATAAGTTAGGTTTATTCACAAATTATGGGGTTTACATGGGCAGGAGGGAATGAAAAATAAAGTAACATGTTGGAAAGATTTGTGAACCCAAGCCCTGCTTTCTGGTGGTCACATTTATAAACCAGTCATTAAATACAGTTAACATTCACAAGTAATATTTTCAGTCTAGTACAAAGAACAGAAAACACCTTATATTTTCAGTCATTTCTTCTTAATCTTTTCTATGCTGTTTATTCTCAACATTTTGTATAAATCACTGTTAATGTTGCCCTGCATCATTTTCCAGTGTAAATTTAACACCATTGATGAAAATGTTGGCATTAATACCAAAACACTATGGATCACATTCTTTTTAAGTCCATCTGTTGCAGTTGTTCATCAGATATTACAGTAAGCCGAGATTTCAAAAAAAAAAGTTGAGGGACTGGTACTATTCTTCACTGTAAATGTGGCAGTTTTTATTCTCTTCTTCAGTGTCTTAGCTAGAGAAATCAAGAAGACTAAAGCCATTGCTGTGATTTTTTTTTTTTTCAGGTGATCAGCTTGGGACTTAATGTGGAACACCTACCCTTAAGAGCTCTCTAATGGGTTACCCCAAAATTGAATTAACCCTTCAATACTCGCTTTATATCTTGCCCTATTTGTTAATTTTAACAAGTGCACAACATCCAGCCTCCTATGGCTGTAGATGGCACTGCTTTACTCTGAAGTGGCTTACGAGGTGGTAGAACTAGTTTCAATAGACTCATGTCACTAGCTAGAAAGAAAAATTGAAGTGAAAAAGAGCATCTTTTCCCCCAATTCTCAACCGTCAGAATATTTTATTTTTTCAGAATATTTTTCATCCAGAGTTTGCACAAGGCATTTCTTTGGGTGGTGGAGTTCTTGGGATTGTTACTCATAATATGTACTTTGAAATAATGTTTTGACAATAAAATTTGAATTTATTATGGCTTTCTAGTTTGTTTATAATACAGTAATACCTAAAAATGGATCAATTGCACCTGGTGCTGTACAAATACAGAGCAAAAAGACATTGTGGGTCCCAAAGAGTTTCTTTTCTATGTGAGCAACTCCACTGTGTTTTAATGGCAAACATGAATCCTAATGCTGTTTCTCAAGAATTGTATCAGAAATACCACAGGCTTCCCTTCGGACAATCTGACCTCATTTTTCATAGTATTACAATCAATATTTTCTGTTCTATAATGAGTATGCAGTGGGTGAAATATGTACATGATCATTTCTGAATAACTGTTTGCCTTTTACTTCAATGTAGCTAATAGTTTTTCTGTTGTTAGACCTGAGGTCATAACAGGTTGGGCACATCATATTTTCTATAGCACTGCATGTATCTGTTTGGATGTAAAATGTTCATTTGAGGATATTTGCCTTCACAATTAAGTAATCTAAAGTCTGAAAGGGTATAAACCTTATATAATAACACTATGATGTTGAAGCAGGAGTATGCCTGCCTGTAGGCTTCAGACAGTCCCTCTATCCTTGCTGTAAAGATTTATTCTCTTTACTAATGTACCTCAGCACACTGTAAATTAAGGTACTGTTTGTAGAATATAAAGTACTACTGTACTGTGTACATGTTATTCAGGCAGTTTTATTTGGTTGGTATTTCCATTAGCTATCATTTTTAACTATATTGTGGTGGAATATGCAGCAGGCTGCGGTTTAACTGTCCTTGTTTTTATCACAAACCCTGACCACAACCTGCCTTTTCTGAACTAGCAGTAACTGGTTCAGTGTATAAAAATTTCCACTAAGTAACCACACCATTCAACAACAAAATAACACAAACATCTACAGGCTACCCATGTTTAGCATGTTTAAGTACAGGTCACCCTGGGGCTCATGAGCTCTTGCAACTGTGAAATTTTCTACCACAAACTTGATAAACCTCAGTTCTTGCTATGTAGCAACTGGTGCAGAACAGGATATAGGCAGCTCTTTTTTATGCTAAAGTTGAAAAGTTAAGCCATATTTGCTCTAGACTATATGAAAAATACCCAGAGGGTCACAATTTCACACTTAAATCTCAAATGTTGCAATCTAATGTTATATAAAACCTTTTCCACTCTTTTTGCTTAAGTGTTTGGGATAATTTACAAGCAACAATATAGAATCGTTAAATTGGCAAAATAGCTCAAATGCTTCCATACAATATTGAACATACATTTTTCTCTCTAAAATGCAGGGAAGACTTTTGCCCAAATTCTTAATGGTGTGGAGTTACGAGTTTATAAGCCCTAACCTGGCCTAATGAAAGCTTTGTAATAATGGATTGTTCGGTTCTTACAGGGGTTAGACTACAGCAGCAGCAGTGGAGATTCTGTTGTGACTTTTCCCCCCAAGTGTCAAGGTTATTAAAGCCCATTATAACTGAATGCAGTATCGTTATTTCAGAGATTTACTCACAAGTATTTTATTTTCATTTACTGGAAAACCAAGCTAACCAACTTTTGATTCAGGTGGTAGAGAGGTAAGGGGGATGCTCTTCTTGACTTGCTGCTCACAAACAGGGAGGGATTGGTTGAGGCTGTGAAAGTCAAAAGTAACCTGAGTGACAGTGACCATGAAATGATAAGAGTTCAAAATCCAAGGGGTGAGGAGGGAAGGAGAGCACCAGAATAAGGACACTGGACTTCAAAAAAGGAGACTTTAGCAAACTGTGGGGACCTGATGGACAGGGTTCCTTGGAGGGCAAGTCTTAGGGGAAAAGGAGTCCAGGAGAGCTGGCTGTACTTCAAGGAGGCCCTCTTAATGGCACAGGAACAAGCTATCTCAATGATACAGAAGAATGGAAAGTGCAACAGGAAGCTAGCCTTGCTAGACAGTGATCTCTTCAAGGAGTTGAATCTCAAAAAGGAATCCTATGAAAAGTGGAAACTTGGTCATAGTACCAGGGAAGAGTATAAAACTATTGCACAGGCATGCAGGGAGGAAATTGGGAAGGCCAAAGCACTTTTGAGATATAGCAGGTAAGGGACATAAAATACCAGAAAAAGGATTCTGCAAGTACAGTATGTCAAGAGCAAAAGGAGGACCAGAGATTGCAGGGGTTCCTTACAGAATGCAGAAGGCAATCTAGTCACAGGTGGTGCTGAGAAGGCTTTATTTAAATTTTTTTTTTTTTTACTTCAGCTTTCACAAATAGGGACAGCTACCACTTCCTAAGTGTGGTTGGAAGCAGAGGTAGGGAAGGAGATGAGCAGCCTAGATTATGGCAGACCAGGTTAGGGATTACTTACAAAAGCTGGATGCTTTTGAATTGGCAGAGCCAGACAGGATGAACCCAAGGGTACTGAAGGAATTGGCTGAGATTAATTGCAGACTTGGCTTTTTGAGAACTTTTGGAGGTCGAGTGAGGTCCCAGAAGACTGGAAGAGGGCAAATTATGAAAAAAAAAAAAAAAAAAAAAGGGAAGAATGAGGATCCAGAGAACTACAGACCAGTCAGCCTGAAAATGATACCCAGAAATATCATGGAGTGAGTGCTCAGAGAATCTGTGGTGAAACACTTGGAGAAGAACATGGTGATCAGGAAGAGCCACATGGATTCACCAGGAGCAAGTTATGCCTGACCAATCTGATGTCCTATGATAAAATGACACAGTCTGTGGATGAGGGGAGAGCAGTGGTTATGGTATATGCTGATTTTAGCAATGCTGTTTGTTGACACTGTCTCCTACAACATCCTCATTAACAAGCAAGGAACTGCAGACCAGACTAAAGTACTGTTAGGTGGATACATAAGTGTTTGGATCATTGTGCTCAACACCTAGTCCTCAGTGGTTCAATGTCTAGCTAGAAGGAGGTATCAAGTGGTGTTTCCCAGGGATCTGTCCTCAGTCTGGTATTGTTCAACATCATTCATTAATGATTTGATGGGATGGAGTGCACACTTGGCAAATTTGTGGATGACACCAAATTGGATGGAATTGCAGACACTCTGAAAGATAGAGCTAGGGACCAGATTGCAGAGAAGTAGTCTGCAATCAATGAGATGCAGTTATTGTGACAAGTGCAAGACTTTGCACTTGTCCTTGCTGAATCTCAAGTACAAATACAGACTGGTGAATAAATGGCTTGGATCCAGTACAGCAGAGAAGGATATAGGGGTTACAGCGGACTACAAATGAATATAAGCCAACAGTGTGCTCTTGTTGCCCAAAAAACAAACTGCATACTTGTATTAACAGGCATGTTACTTGCAAATCAAGGGAAGTGATTCTTCCTCTGTTCAGCACTGATGACGCCTCTTTTGGAGTACTGTGTCCAGTTTTGAGCCCCATGCTTCAGGAAGGACATGGAGAGTTTGGAGACCAGTGCAGGACAACGATAATCATTAGGGCTTTTAGGCAAGACTTATGAGGGAATGCTGAAAGAGGAAAGGCTTATTCAGAAGAGAAGACTGAATGGGGAAAGTGGGGGATTTGACAACAGTCTTCAAATATCTGAAGGTTGATTATAGAGAGAATAGAGATGGGCTTTTTTCTGTGACTGAAGGGCAGGACTAGGTGCAATGGTCTCAAGCAGCATCAGGGAAAATTTAGGCTGGAGATTAGGAGGAACTTGGAGTATGAGAGTGGTCATGCATTGAAACAAGCTACCTTGGTAAGTTGTGGAACTTCCGTGCTTGGAAACTTCTGAGAGAAAATAGAAGGACACTTGGCTGGGATGGGTTTAGTCAGGGATGATCTTGCCTTGAGCAGTGGACTGGACTAGATGATCTTCCAGCCCTTTTTCTATGATCCGATGAACCAGTTTAAGTGTGTGTGTGTGTGTGTGTGTGTGTGTGTGTGTGTATTTCTATAGCTAAGATTCTGCCTTCTGAATTACAGTTAAGCTCTCAACTCCTATTCATCTTGAAAAGCAAGTAGAAGTGATTCTGAATTGCTCTCGGTTTCAGAAGGCCTGTTCCTGGAGCTAAATACTTTGTATGAACAAGATGTTGGAACCTAGCCAAAGCCTTTTAAAACAGTCCTGTACTAGCGATACTATTTTTTTCCAGTTTAACTACTCAGTAAGAAACACTTTCAGTAAACCTGTTTTGTAACTTAATCAGCAAGAAAAACAATCTTCTATGGTAATGTGCAAAGAAGAAAATTCTTAGCTTCAAAGCTTTTGGACTTCTTGAAGAACTTACGAAGATGTAGACCATGTCTTAGCAGTCTTCACACAGGGTGTGGCGATACTAAGAGTTCAGTCTCTGAAATTCTGAAAAATAATTACCAACTGTATCTGTCTCAAGTGTACGCCAAACAGATTTTTTTTCTTATCTTACAAGTGCTTTAGGCTCAACTTGCCTGTACCCATACACATAACATGCCCGAAGTTAGATCTGTGCCCTTTTTTACCTTAAAACAACAGATTGATAGTTCTGATTTTAGGTGGAACATTAAGCACATGAAAGATTTATAAAGCTGAGAGATGGAGAAGAGTTTAAGGTGCCAGAGAACTCTGCTGCTGATTGTGGATTAAACCAAAACATTTTAATAGAATCATAGAAAATTAGGGTTGGAAGATCATCCAGTCCAACTGCCTACACAAAGCAAGACCATCCCCAGCTAGATCATCCCAGCCAAATCATCCCAGCCAAGGATTTATCTAGCTGTGTCTTAGGATGGAGGTTCTACAACCTCTATGGCTTATCTGTTCAAGTGCTTTACTACCCTTCTAACAAGAGTTTTTCCTAATATCAAACATAAACTTTACTTGCTGTGACTTGAGGCCATTGCTTCTTGTTCTGTTCACTACTGAGAATGGTATAGATTGTGGAGTGGTCAATTATTTTGGGTGGAGGGCTGCTTACTGAGTTTTGGAAACCATCGAGGGCAGCATGGGTAGCTCCACCCCTTTACAGGTACCCCACCTCCTGGTCGCCATCTTAGGACTGGAAGTCCTGCCTCTTAACCCCTGACCTTTGCCACCAGAAGTTCCTCCCCTTGCTCCCATGAATGACTCCTTTCAATAGGGGGTTTTGCCATCTCTGAACCAGAAAAATACTAGATTATATTCTAAAAATCAGACATGTACTACAACATTCATTAATTTCATTTAAAGAAATATTTTTCTCCTGATTTACATGTGTTTGTGTAGTGTACATAGAGGTGATAGTATAATAGCTTAAAATGAAGTCTCTTGTGTATTGTGGGAGGGTGTGGGTAGGAAGGTGGGTATAGGTTTGCAGGTATTGAGGAGGATAGGTGTGGGTGTGTGGCCTGTGGGTAGGTATGGGTTTTGTGGGGGGCTGTGAGTGTGTAGAGGGGGTGGCTGGGGATGATTGTGGCTTGTGAAGGGGGAGGGTTTGAGCTCCCCTGCCAGTGCTCCTGCAAACCCAGGCTCTGGGCTCCTGTTGGTCCTGGCCCTGGGCCCCGTGCTTCTACTCACTGCCTCTTCTACCCTATCTGCCGCTGCTGCCCTTCTCCTGCTGTGTCCCAACTGCTCCTGCAGCCCTGGCACTGTAGCTGGGAACCACATCATGCCAAACAGCCAGCATGGGGGAAGCAGAGAAATGGCTGTGGCAGGCAGGAGGAAGGGGCAGCAAATGGCAGGGCCCACACTGGTGCATTAGGGTCAGCTCATGCAGGGCCCAGAGTGAGGCAGTAGGAGCGCTGGGCAGGAACTGCTTGGGGCTCTATGGAGCCAGGCTGGTTCCCTCTGCCCCCTGCTTCAACAGCACAGCCTGGCTCTATAGAGCCCCAGGCAGCCCTGCCCTGTGCTCCTGCCACCCCGCTCTGGGTCCCGCTGACACTGTCCCTGGTGCTCCCACCTGGCTGTCACTGTGCTCTGCCTGCCTGCTTGCTTCCCCTTCCTCCCATCTGCTGCAGCCAGTTCCCCAATCCCCCACACTGCTCACCTGCTAGCAGTTCCCAGCTGTAGTGCCAGGACTGGCCCCATGGACCAGATAGAATGGCCTGGTGAGCTGGATTTGGCCTGCAGGATGGATTTTTCCCACCCCTGATACTCTTTGTAACCACCCTTCATGAATTTGAAGGCTGCTATTAAATCCCCTCTGTCTTTCATTCTGTAAACTACTAAATAAGCCCAGTTCCCTCAGCCTGTCCTCAGAAGTCATGTCCCCCAGCCCCCTCATCATTTGAGTTGCCCTCCATTAGATTCTCTCCTGTTTGCCTACATCCTTTCTGTAATGGGGATCCCAAAATTGGACACAATACTCCAGACGTGACCTCACCAGTGTGGAATAGAGGGAAATAATCACTTCCCTTGATCTGCTGGCAACACTTTTACTGATGCAGCCCAGTATGCCATTAGCCATTTTGGCAACAAGGGCACACTGTTGGCTCATCTTCAACTTATTGTCTGCTGTAACCCCCCAAGCACTTTTCTGCAGAGCTGCTGCTTAGCCAGTTGGTCCCCAGCCTGTACCAGTGCATAGGATTGTTCCATCCTGCAAATTTACGGCACGGGGGCAAAATTAGACCTCTGGATATTCAGGGGTCAAAAATTACCCTGGGGGAAAAAAGCTGGGCAGGTAACTAGAGGCTCGGTCCTCCACAGAGATGCTGTGGTAGCCAGTCAGAGTGTCTCTATGGCTGGCCCTTGCCTCAGTGCTTAAGCACGCTGCCTACATATGCAGGGGAAGCAGTGGTGCAGGCTGCAGGAACCTGGACCTGGCTTCATGCCAGGTAAGTAGAGGGTTGGGGATCTGGAGGGAGGGGATGAGGACCATGGGGGGGCTGCCCAGCCCCCACTTCTTCCCCCTGTCCCTGCTCACTCTCCTGCCTGGTCTCAACCCCGCCCCCACACACACTTACTAGCAGTAGCAGCAGCAGTTGGGTCCACTAGGGGCTTCATGGCAGAGCCTCCCTGCACAGGGGGCAGTGGGGCTTGGCCCCAATTGTATGGCACCTCTGCTGCTGGTATGCTGCGGGCAGTTCAGGAGGCTGGAGCCCGGCAGGGGAGCGATGGGGGGGATAGGAGCCAGAAGGGAACTGTTCAGTTCAGAACTGGAATTGACCAGGGGAACCCCTGAATCGTCTCCAGCCTCCTAATCACTTCCCCTCCCCTCCCCCTCATCTCCTGCCTCCTGCTCATTCTTCTGCTTGTCTCCAGCCTCCGGAGGACTGGAGACAGCAAGAGAACAAGTGCGGGGGCTGGAGATGAACCCCTGGAGATGAGCTGGAAATGTTTCTCTGCTCGTCTCCAGCCTCCTGCTCGTTCCCCTGCTCGGGAGGCTGGAAATAAGCAGGGGAAGAAGCAGGGGGCTGGAGACATGTAGAAGAACAAGCAGGAGATTGGAGACAAGTCCTTGGTGACAAGCTTGAGACTTCCCCTGCTGTCTCCAGCCTCCTGCTGGTCTCAGGCCTCCCAAGGCTGGAGACAAACAGGGGAACAAGCAGGGCGATGGAGACCAGCAAGGGGGTTGGGGATGGGGCTGTAGCCCCTGGCAGGTCGGGGGGAAGCAGGGCAATCCATGTGCTGTGGGGGGGGCTCACCTTGTTGGAGCCAGGGGATCCACCCCTCCTAAGCAGCACCCCACACCCACAGTCTTCTCACACCTACCCAGACACCTGCATCCCCCCAGCTCCCTCCACACCCACCCACACACCAACCCACATCCCCCCACCCCTGTTCCTGCAAACCCCGCATCTCCCCATCACATACCCACCACGTGGTAAGGAAACCAAAAGCAAACAAAACAGATACTTAGGATTTATTATGATGCTAGAGTCACTGGCAGGCTTCCCAATAGCTTTAACGTTGTAAATATAGCAATAAAACATTCCCTATCTGATCAATCCCTCTCTTTTGTTCTAATTGTGGAAGAACATGGATTTTGGGGTATTTTAAAAAGTGAATTTGGTATGTTGCTTCAGCAGTGTAGCTGACCTAAGGAGCTAGTGTCCGCAGATACCAAGTGGCAGGGCCTCAAAAGCTCCTATCTATTTGTAACATTCAAATAAATACCTCAAGAAGCTCCTGAGGGCAGGTAGCCCTGAGCTGCTGGCCAGGGCAGGTTTTTATACTTGGGCCCCAGGCTCTATCTCCCCCCCGGCTGCAGATCCAGGAGGAGCCAGGCAAGGTTATTTTGCCCCAAGTAGAACTATTTTCTCCACAACAAAGTGCATGTCCCAGCATGTGTGATGAGGCAAAAAGCCCTGGCTCAAATTTGCACCGCTTCTATTTCAGTTGCTGCAAGCACACACACTTGCATGTGTGGACGTGCTCCATGAGATTTCTTTTGGTCCAGTCCTCCAGTTTGTCAAGGTTTTTATGAATCCTAGTCATATACACCAATGTTATTCCCCCCAGCTTGGTGTCATCTGCAAACTTGCGAAGAGTGCATTCCATCCTATCTTCCCATCTTTGAAAAGCTTTTAGGCATCTGTTGGAAGGTATAGACAGAACTAGATGGGGTTGTATTTTCATTCATTACAATTTATATGTTAAAAGAAGTTTGCAATGTATATAAAATACAAATGTTTGGCTTCATCATTCTGTTAAACTTAAATGGGTTTTGTGTCTATCTAAGGCAAAGTCCTAAAGGACTTTAAGAAAAAAACCTCAATTTACATTTCTTTAAAAAAAGCAAAGTAAACAATATATTATAATTCTCCATTTTATTTAAATATCTCAACTTTTCATAGTTCTGATACAATAATTACACATTTCTTTTATGAAGGAAATAAATGGAATTGAAGAAAAAGAAATTTTCCCATGAAACTAAAAATGAAACAGTAAATTAGTTTTAAGTTTTAGCACTGCCACCAAACGCATTCACAAATGCAGGTTGTTTCATTGAGCTCACTGGATATAGCAGAACTTTCAGTGTTCGTGACATTACTTGCATGCCTAAGTGTTGAAAGGTCTCGAGCTGATTTTTTTCCACTTTTTTTCCACATTTAAAGCGATGTATATTATAGTTATAGTTATGTGAGCAGCTTTATTAAGCAAAATTAAGATACAAATACTGACTTTGCAAGCTGGAAGGAATAGTTTAATGTTTTCTGGGTGGATCCTTGGTTGGGCTTCTCATTCTGTATATGAAGAAGAGTACGACGACATAGTACATGCTGCTTTTCAGAAGAAGAACTATGTATATTAAAGATGCAGTCCTGTGCGTGAAATTCTCTGCAACATCAAAAACAAAATATAAATATAATGCCTATACAATATTTGATGGCTGTAATTTATGCATGTGAATCAAACTTCATATAATTGAGTTAAGGCTGTGATGGTATTAAACTCCCCCACCCCAGTGAATATGCAACACTAAGCTGGGTAGTGTTTGATCTGAACTAAAGAGATGGCATTAGGTTTTGGAAGCTTTTTATGAAATAACTGAGAGCAGCTTCCTACATCTTAAAGTATTGCATGTAGACTAGTTTCAGTGATTAGGTTTTATATATATTGAATACACAACATGGTGCTTAATTCTTGCACATACTGTATTAAAAATCGAGAACCGGACACTTTTAAGTTACCTTTGCCACTTGCTTGACTGGCAGTACAGTTGTCTGCTTGAGTCGTAGCTGTTGCTGAAAGAATCAAAGTTATAACATGTAAAGGAAGAATTACCTGTTCAAATGCTTGTTCTGTCTAAGGCCTTTGCTGCATGTTATATATATTGTGCAATTAACTGGTTAATCATTCAATACATTTATACTAGCCACAAGTGCAAAGTAATTATCACACAATTGACTGATTAATTGTGCAATAAATTTAGACCAGCCACATATCCAAAGTAGTTATCACACCCTAAAAATGACTATCCAGCTATAAAAAGCAACCAGCTGCAAAGTTACTGCTTGAAAATGTGTAACAACCCCCTAGCTGGTTTCTGTCCACTTTTAATTTCGACATGCAACACTCCCCTAAAGTTAACAACACTTTTTTCCTTAATAGGAATTCAGAGATGGAATAAAAAAGTAAAACAGTGACCACAATATAAACAGGTAAAATTGCACTTTCCCCTTTCTGCCCCCACCTCTCCCCACCCCACCGTATTTCCTCTCCAGTGTATATATTTATCCTAGAAAGTATTCACATGCAGAGGTAAATGTAGAAAATACACATGCAAATGGGTACATGTAAGCCTTATGTGTTCTTTTAGGCCCTATTGTATCAAATCCACCAGTGTAGTCCTCTGTGCCCATGTCTTAGGCCTTTGTAAGTCACATAAGTGACTACTAGCAATCTGCTAGAGAAACTGCTTCTGGATGTGCCAAACTGCTCTGTTGTGTAAAGTGCTTTAGGGACAATTTTCCAATTGGTAAAACTTGGCATAACTCCATTATCTTTTAGGAACAATAATATATTACACACATACAAAATTATTGTAAAGAAAAATTGAAATCTTTAAACTATATAGACAGTTTTAGCAATGTAGGATATACCTGTTAGTTGTTGAGCACGGACGGATTGTTTCACAGATCCTTCGCGTTCATACTGGCAAATATATTCCTTGTTGCTGTCCTTATTTACAGTCAGCCAGCTGCTGACTGAGTATGAGTCTGCATCCTCCCGAGGTGGCCAAACTTCTCCCTGTACTACATTATCTGATATTTTCTTTCCCTCTTTATCTTCCCAATACATCCGAATAACATTCGGGAAAAAATTATGAACGAGGCAAACATATGTTTCCTTTGAGCCATCCACGTGATGCAGCATCTCGTCTTGTGCTGTAAGTGTTACTTGTTTATCTGGTTTTGGAGGGAGAGAGAAGTTGTTTGTAAATTATGCATATTCAAAATAGGTTGCTGTGCTTTTGAAAATAATACATATAGAATTCACTGAGAAGCAACATCTCGCATCTAGTTTCCCCAAATTACTTTAAAACACATAGCCCTCAATACTTAGCATCAGCAGAATAGGTTTATCCTATCTTTCATTTTATCTGTCAAAAATACATTTTAATTATATGGAGTTTATAAATGTTATAATCATTTATTCAGCACTGCCGATAGGAATAAATTGTTCATGTATGACTAACTAAGGATTTGGATATATGAATTGTAATGATTCATATGTTTGAGTTGAAAGTAATTTCTTGTGGAAGTCAAGAAATAGTACGTCTTAACTTGGTTTTGAAACTCATAGTATATTAAACACTTTTTGATGGTTTAGTTGTCATTTCTGCTTCATTTCAAAGCAGATGCATGATTGCCTAAAACAGCTGAACATGGAGAAGATGGAAAAGAACAGACACTTTTCATTGGCTTGGTCACACCTGCAAACTTGTGAAAAGGGTTTGCTCAGACTTTCTTAAAATGCATGTCTTTGATTTATAGAACAAGCAGACAGTTTGGTAGTCTTGAGAGTGTTCAGATTACATGTTGATACTATCTACTGCACAAAACCAAAACAAAACACTAATTAACAGTTGAGGGTGCTTAATTGTATTTTCTAACAAGGTAATAAACGGTGAGAAAATCAGTTAAGATAGCATTAACATCCCAGACTATCTTCAATTCTTATGCCTTTGCCAGGGAAAATTCAATAACTTAAAGGAACATTTTGGAAGGCATAAATGTACCCTTGAGATTTTTTTAAATGTAACTAATACTTAAATAAAAATGATTTTTGATAGCAAGATCTGAAAGGTTTCTTTCCAGAATTCTCTAGGATGGTCCGGGACAAATTTATCTCCTGAAAAACTGTGTTTGTTCTTTATTGACAAACAGGTTTGCAACTTTAAGAAGAAAGTTAGAAAAGCTGTCTTTAAGTCTTCTCTATTCTAGTTGACACACACTGCAGAAAACTTGATGAATATAGGGAATAACCTGCATTCTAATACACATCAGTTCCAACTATTTCAGTAGGAATTGTTTTTGCAAGCTGTTTGCAGCAGTTTCAGAAAATATATCAGTGTGTCTTATTAATGGTAAATATTGAGGAATTATCAAGAGTTTGATTAATTGAGGAATTAGCATTTCATAACATTGAATTCCCTCTGCCAGACAGACAAACAAAATAATTTAAGATATACCACTGGCACATGAAATTTAATGTTATGTAATGCTTAACACTTCTGAAAAACAAGGCAAATAAATACTTAATGGCCTCTAGGTATTTAGACTAGGGACAACCATTTTGACAAGCCTAGTTATGAAACACTGTTAATAATGGGCCACTAAACTGTCACATCCTAGTTGTTTTATGGACAAATGATGGACCTGAGTGTGTGATACAAACTAATGGAATTTCAAATAATCCTGCCCCAAAATTGTCACTTAGGAAAATAACACAGATCAGAAAATGGCAAAAAGCATCAGTGTTACTGTGGGCATTTCAAAATTTCTGCTTAATTATATAAGGAAAAGTTAGAGGCTGCTTTAAAAAATGGTCTGTACTTGAAGCAGGTTGGCTGGCATTCTGAAAGGTGGCTGAGAGATTTAGGTGTCCACCTACCTCTGAGATTTAAATTTCTCTGGCTCCCTTTAAAAATGTTAGACTTTGTGTTTGGTCAATTACAATGATCTAGATTAATAGAAGGTATGGCATTAAATCCTGCAGAGACTTACACCTGCATGTAAAGTCATTCACTATGAAAAGCCCAGTTAGTGTCAACGTTGTTTTTAAAGCTTCTTTTACTAAAATGCTTTCCCCTTATTCTATACAGGTTATTTTAGAGTTTCCTGAAGCAGTTTTGGACTGAATCAAACTTTAAACCTTGTACTTAAGATCCTTGTTTGTTTGATTTTTGTTTAAGAGGCAAATGAAGACAGCCATCATATCAGATTTCTAACCCAGAATTCAGGGATTTCCAGTAGAGGCGGATTGATTTTGTTTGGTTGTGTTGCTGTATCTGGCGTTATTTGAAAATTAAACTATGGTTTTGCTGCCCTACTTAACTTATTCCATTTGGTGCTCAGTCTTATATTTCAAGTGTGCCAAATTTCAGATGTGCTGTTTTTAAATGCCAAAATTAATTTGAGTGGCTGATGCAATCAATTAAGTTCTACACTACCTCACACATTATTTTCAGATAATTCTGCCATAGAATTGTCACTTTGGAAACAAATACAAAAAACATCACTTTCTTTTGGGCATTTCAGAATTCCTGCCGAATTACAGACCTGAGTAAAAAACCAAACCAAACCAAACCCATGGAGATTTTGAACTGGAAGAGATACACGTACTGTCATTTCATAATTAGTTTTATGTAAGCATATGAACTGGTTATGGTGAACCATGCCAAAAAGAAAAAGGTGTGCATCCAAAGGGTCAGCTCTTTGCTACAGTGTTGGCAACTAAAAAAAAAAAATACTCAAGAGTATACTTAACATACTCATTATGACAAATAGAGAACATATTTCAGTGTACCTAATATATCTGTCCCTTGTTTGTTCCCTGTGATAAAACCCAAAGAATATGAGGTTCACAACTCAGCAAAATGCTAGTCTACTGTCCCCTGAACAGCAGCATTCTGACAGTATGCATGTACAACAAAGCAGAGGTTGCTTTTATTAAATATCGGATTTTCATTTGAAACTAAATGCTTATTTCCTTTGTATTTTCTGTTTGTACCTAATCTTAATTGCAAGCAAAAGTTAGTGTTCATTTAAAAAATGTATCTATACTTCATCAAACAAAATGGCTGGCATTCTAGCCTTTGTTTGGTCAACTATATAGAAATAAATTAAGACTATACAGCACTCACCTTGCAGAAATGTGCACTGTGGAAAGCCTAACTAGTGTCAACATTTAAAAGCTTCTTTTACTAAAGTGGTAAAAACTAAACCTCTTTTACTGTATTCACGTTATTTTTATACAGGTTATTCTACAGTTCCCTGAAACAGTTTTGGACTGAATCAAACTATAAACCTTGTACTTAGGGTTGTGTTAAGCACATTTTTTTGGATGATTTTTTGTTTAGAAACAAATTAAGCTGACCATCACACAAGACTTTCTAACAACAACAAAAAAAGAATCTGTAAGTTTTCTCAATTACTTTGTCCTCACTTCACGGATTGTTAAAAAAGTGGATTGATTTATTTGTTGTTGTGTTTCTTGTTCTTTGAGATTACAAGCATAGTTATTCAACACTACATACTTGTTTTGGTGCTATTTTACATTTCAAATGTGCTGAAAACCCCCCAGGAAAACAGACCTTGTCCATACAGTAGGTTTCAAAATTATATACTCCCTCAAGTTGTATGGATGGTTCGCAAAAATTTTTACACTGCCTAGTGACACTGCTCTTTGCAAAACCTCATGATTTTTTGGGCATTTCTTAGACATTACGGCTCTGAGCTTTCGAGGGTAAAGTCACTGTCAAATGTCTTGTTTTACAGCATGCATGAGTCTAAATTGGGGATACTTGTAGGCACATACCTCTAAGTATATCTAAAATAAATTCTGAATTTTGCATGCATACACACAGTAATTGTTTACAAAAACAGATGTGCCAACGTACGTGTAGAACGTTTTAATCTAATCCAGAATTAACCAAAGTCAATGGGACTCTTTCCACTGACTTTGAGTTTGACGCATTATAGAGAACAGACCTTTAATTTTGAAGCTATTTTTGCTGTTGAACCACCTGTTGTTTTGGTCCCACTTAACTTTTCAAACTGCCTTGTTGCTCAGCTGAAGTGGAAATTTCTAATAAATGCTTTAAATGATAAATTAATTTTTATATACACCTCTGAGGAAATTTGAACCCTATGCTTCTGCTTTCATTTCTAAGTAGTCTATTTCCAATTTTCAAAAGTTAGAATTGCTCAGTTAGGTTGTACGTAATGCTCTACAACTTGTATCTTTGGGTTTACAATGTGCTTTCTACTTGTAGTAAGCTATCATACTGATTTACCGTTTGAGAACAAAATTCACTCTGCATTTAAAATTTAAAAAGGTAAACGCTAGTTTTTAAAACTGAAAATTGGATTGAGCACATAGTGCAAATGGCAAAAAGTAAAGTATTCCTGCTACATCCGTACTGCAGGCAATAGGCATTCAAGTTACCTAGCATCTAACATTACTGAATCCCCTAAAATAAAGTATTATTGCTACTTTTGCCATTGGCCAACAACTTAAGATATTATCATTGTTAATAAACTAGTACACTTCTAATATGGCTTTATCTCTCTCCGTCTCTTAACTTACTAGATAAATGATCAACCGTCACATAATAGATTTTACCACTATGAAACTTTTAAATTATTTATTGTGAGAACTTACTGGATACAACTAATTTTGTGCCTGAACTGAAGAGTTTCCAAGCTCCCACAGCGCTGCACATCATTACAGAAAAATGGAGGAGACTTTTGTACTAAAGAAGGATCAGATCTTAACCAACATGGGGTGAGCAGGCAGAAAGGAGAGTCAGTTCATCCAACCAAATTACATGTAGAAAATGTCAATGTATTTTTTAGTCTTAGTTGACGCAAATATATTGAACCCCTTTATTCGATGCTATTACTATTCATTTTGGAGCTTTTCAATTCTCTTTTAGACAAATCTTTCACTTATCCAACCAAGGAAGAATCTGTTGCTTAGGGCATAATGTTAGATGCCTATATTTTCTGGTTTTGGCCTGATTGAATTGAGAAAGAAGGACATTTCATTTAAATTCAGCTTGGATGTGTTGTCTAGTATGATTGTCTATATACTGACTACATGTTTAAAATGTCAGTATAAACCAAAAATATAATTTCTACAATGCTAAGTATATTATATAACATCAAGTGATCTATTTCGTGTTTTCATTGCTTCTTCCTAACCCCTTAAAATGTCTGTATGGATGGGTTTAAGTGTTTTTTCTAAATGCAGTAGCCATGCATATATATGAATGTGATAGTTCTCAATGGTACCAATGTAAGGAATTTCATTGAGAACTATAATGTCCATTTCACTGCTTTGCAATTTAGAATTTTCTTTGACAAAAATTTTTTGTGATGTGAGGAAACTGCCTCTGCTATGCCATTGAATAGAATGGATGAAGAGCTCTTGAGAGAGCTGTACTGATGGCACTAGGCAGCCTCCACTCCCATTGGAAGTCAGTTTTAAATCTGCACCTTCAGGATTGGGATCACAGCTACATTATGAGCTTAATTATACCCTTGTTGCAGTAATTGGGCGTCTTGATATTAACTTGCACGGATGTTGGATAACACTTGGAATTCCCATCCACCTGTACTCTAGTGCTGGTAGTGGTGATTTTGGAGTGAATGCGCAAATGCCCATGAACATGAACATATGTAGTATTTACTCATTTATTTGTACATGCTCCACCAGAACTTCCAGCTGCCCACTGCCACAAGAGAAAGATGGAAAGGAAACAGGTAAAATCCTGTCTCCACTGAAATCAGTGGCAAAACTCTGCTTGAGTTCAGCGGGCTAGGATTTGGGCCATAATTTCTTATGTCCCCCAAGTATTCATTATATCCTTGTAATCATCTTGTGATATATGATCACAAGATATATGATAAATACTGATCTAGTTGTACTAAACCTGAATTAACAGGTTGTGCACAGGACTTCTGCATAATCACTGGAAATATTCAATCTTCTTTCTACAAACTGACTGACCATGTCCTCCCCTCACTCTAGTCCCTTGCCTCCAATTCCCCACTACCCTTTGGTGCCCTGGGATTAATTAGCACAGTGTCTGTGGCTTTCCCAGCCTTCTACCCCCCATAAAGAGGACAGACCTCTGAATGGTCTTCTGCTCTGAGGTGAGAGCCATTGGGTTTGACCCAAGATGAATAGAAGAAACTTTTTGAGAACAGTCAGAAGTCTGATATATCACCTGTTTTACCATGAATTCCCTATGTAAGTGTCATATATACATACTAAACAGATTCATTATGCTGCTTTTCCATTCCCCAAGCTCCCATCTGCAAACTTTATGTAATCACAAATCAGATACTTACTTGTTACAACAAGCTTTGTGCCGGAGCCAAAGATTTTATTATAAGTACTCTCACTGTGTCTGAATGCTTTGCAAAAACATGTATAAAGTTTGGAACCAGTTTCCAAAGATGATATAAAAAGAGTGAAATGGTAAAATAATTGTTTGATAAATCCTTGGTATTGCTGTTAAAGCTGTCAGCCAGGATTCAAGGTAGTAACAATTGTAATGAATTTTCTTTTCTTTTTTTTAATGGGTATACCTGTCCAGCTTGCTAATATACTTCGTTAGCAATTTCATGTTACATTCTGCCATTAATTTGCATTTCTTTTCTTTTGTGGCCAATAGGCATTGGATTTGGTGCTTAAATGCTTCTCAAGAAACAATGTATTTTGTTTTTCTGCAGTAATGTAGAAAATCAGTATTTAGAGTCAAATTTGAAAAAGCAGAAAAGCAGTTTTCAACAACGTTAGACAACAGAAGACTTAAAATATCAATTGCCAATTGTGGGTACATTATACTTGTAATTAATGATTTGTACTGATCAATGTATTCTTAATGCTATTTATTTTATGGAATTCAGGTAACTTTGCCTCTGCAGTATAACGTGAGGTGTACCTTTAAAAAGCCAGCCAGATATATTTGCCTTTATTTGCGCTATGAAAAAACTGACATTAGGTTTTGGAGAGTAGTTTGGGGGTTTTTCTTATTGTTTGAAAACAGTAGCAAAGTGCTCTTCAGCATTATTAGATAGACTGCATTGTAGATTATAGTCTTCTTTTCTTTTCCCCAGAACAGACACAGTAGTGGCAAAGCTTCCTCATGCTATCCCACCAAACCACTACATTTCTGTCCTGAATTAAAAACTCCCTAGATACTGAAAGATAATTTAGTCCTTGGCTAATCCCCTGAGAAGTTTTTCCAAAAAGTTGCCTTCAGAAGTCTCTGGTTTTAAGTTGGGCTGATTTAATCAACCGCCTTTAATTTGATTTAATAATGATGACTAGTACCACAAAAGAGAAAGTTACACGAAAAGACCTTTTTTATCAAATTGCTGACACCAATACATTTGATTCTACTTCCTATTTTTTTACTTTGCTGTTTCACAAATCAAGAACTCTAAAGAAGCCCTGACTCAGCTCTCACTTACTTTGCTGCAAGTCTGGAGCAATTATTTTATAATCAGTGGAGTAAAGCCAGTTTTTTGAAAAAAGGAGTGATTGCTTGAGAATATAATCAGATTAATTTACTACCTATGACCTGAAAAGCAGTGTATGTTTGTTCTATATACCTGTGCATGACCCTGTCCCCACAAAAATATACAGTTATATAGAAATCCTGGCTGCATTGATGACAATGTGAATTCTGCTACTGATCTCAATAGAACCTTAATTTCCCTTTGTTCCAACTATTAAGAGAAAACTAAATCTGTCATGAAATTCAAGCCTGAAATAATAATGATTTCAAATCATTAAAACGTTATCAGTTTGCACTATTAACTTTGTTTTTCATCGGAGGAGCAAATTTCATCACAAAGAGAGCGCTTAGTTTCTCATAAAATAATGCTATATATATGCTGCATTTTTAGCCTTACGTTTGATAACACAATTTTCCTAAGATAACAATAAGCATTTTTATCTTCAGGTGACAATAGTTAACAGGCAACTTACCTGATATAATAAGCCTTGTACCAGAGCCAAATACTTTGATTAAGAAGCCACTATATGAATCACTATGAATGAGCCCTTTACAAATATTTATACAAATTTATTCTATTTAGGTGGATGAATAACAGAGACAGCTTTTTAAAGAAAAACAGGTTTACTATTTACCATTCTTTCCTACCTTCAAATAAATTATCAAATAAGGAACATGCTCATAAGATAAAGAAACTTGTGGGGGGAGATTTTCACTGATACAAATGGTATCTAAGGACTGAACATTCAATCACATTTTAAATGCTGCACTGCCTTTTAAAATCTCCCTCTAAACAACATGAGTTTCATTTTACATATTTGGTCTTGAATATCCATAAAAGAGGAACAAGGTATTTTTCCAATTAGGGCCCACAGGCTATGGTTAACAAATATTTTTTTGTATACTGCCTTAATTCCATCATGAAAAAACACTTGCTAATCAAAGTATACTTTCATATAGATAAGAGTAAAATATAGCCCTTACAGTGAGAATAATCTTAGGAATAATTTGGGGTCATTTCTTCCACTTGATGTAGCCAGATAATTTTTTTTTAAGGAATAGTTGTCCTAACAAGGACAATTTAGCAGTATCCAGATGGTAGTATATGCTTCATTTAAGGCAGAGAAGTCTCATTCAATCCCCTAATATCCAAAACCAGCAAGAATAACAATAAATACTTTGCTGAGTTGAGATGGCTTTTAAACACATGCTTAAAAGCCTTCTTTGATTGGGACATTCATTAGGAAGGAAAAGACAATTTTGTTATGCTTTTATTATTAGAAATATATCCTGTACAGCTAAGCAGCCACAACAGGTTCAGCACCCTCAGTTTTCACTGGGGTTACTAAAAGTACAACCTCACTTCATCCTATGCCTGGGAACTAAATGGATGGTATATAACACTTCATAAATTGAATATTTCATACTTACCAGTAACAACAAGCTTGGTGCCACTTCCAAATATTTTTGTATCGTCCACAGTGTGGTAAGGCTTAACAATATCTCCAGGCACTTGACCTCATTCTTGCTAGTTAGAGGTAACTACTTAATTTTGAATTGGAGACTGCTGCAGGTGAAACCCAAGGTTTAGAGTAATCATTGAGACTTTTTTTATTTACTTCACTGGCATCAGGATTTTGAGATCTAAATACAATTTGATTTTTGCCATAGATGGCAGACATCACTTGTTAAATACATTGTGCTCTGAGAAAAGAAATCCTTTGTAGTGCCAGTTTATATAGATGGTCCAAGGCTTTTAAATAGATTTTCTATTACCAATGTCCAATACTAATATTTCAGATGAGTTATTATTAAAAACACCACTATGCTACTGCTTTACTATTCTTAAAAGGTAATTGAATGCTTATTTCCTTACAAAATCAAATTCAGGGTATGGATTTATATTCTTTACAAAGGGAGCTTTAAGAGTGGCTTTAAAACAGTTTTTTTAATAAATATTTTTTACCTACCAATAATTAGCAGGGCTAAACAGGTTGAGAAATAAAGTAATGGTTGCCAGTACTTGATTCTGACATTTCTGGATTTGTATCAGACAGCAAAAAAACCTTTAAGAAAAAATTGAGAGACTTACTTGAAACCACCAGCTGGGTGCCTGTGCCAAAATGCTTTACTCCTGATGCACATTGCTTTAAACCTCTACAAAAATTAATGATTCTTCAAGGCATGAATTTCAACCAGCTAAGAATCTGAAGTCCACATTTTAAAAAAGGTGCAATCTAAACAAGACATACTAGAAACTACATAGTGCATTGAAGTGAGTTTATGCATTTTTAAAAATGTTTCTGTATTTTTTTTTTCTCTGCCAGTGCTTTCTGCACTTTGACCTCCATGTCTTCATGGCAAAGTGGTTGCCACAGAACGTTCTGCTAGGCTGACCAGAAATTCACCATAAATTCTGTCAACTACAACTCGTGACATCTTGGGAATTCACAGTCTCACTGCTTCATTTGATATTTTAATATGCTTATAATATATTATCTAGGTAATAGTGTGTGTTTCTTAGACAGCACTATATAAACACTATTATATGTACCTAACCTTGAAATCAGATCCTATACAGTACTGCATTTATCATTTATATATTATAAATACTATTACATACACAAGGGGGGAAAGGGCACTAGGGATGTTTCACTTCCTGGCAAACATCCTTCCCAATTTTAAAATGATACAATCCTGTTACAGCCCTGTCCATACAAGCTTTTCAGTTTTGCATCTGCTTTCGCACCTGAAGCTTATTCTCTAAACTTTCAAATGTTTTCCTTCCTTCAATATCATTTCACCAAGAATGAACTGGGGCCAGTATTTTCAATGTCTTCATTACCCATCTCCTCAGTTGAATCAATGTTCCAGAGATATTATTTTGTGCCCATCATGTCCTTTGGATTCATATATTTCCCTCAGTCTATCCCCTGATATCAATGGGAATGGCATACACTGATCATTGATCATATGCATCTGTTCAAATTCATTTTCCTCTATTGATTTATGTACTTTTTTTAGTAATTGCCCTTGCTACCATTTTCCAGAAAAAAACTAATTGGGAATCAGAATACTTACGAGAAATCACCAGTTTAGTTCCTGTGCCAAAGTATTTTATCAGTGTTGCAGCAGCACGGTGTTTTTTCTTTGTACAAGAACTTCCTCTACAGCAGCTGGTCATCCATGGCTTAAAAAACTGAGCTTTCCAACCAATCACTGGAAAAATACTTCAAAAGATATACTCTTGGTTTTTGAGTGTTTAAAAAACTGAATGAATGTCTGGGTTTTGTGCCTTCATTTTAGTGAACCTCTATTCAATGTTATTCTGTTTTTAGATCCTTGCAACTTTTCCATTAAATAACCATCAACGTATTTTCCAAACATGAGAACCAGTTGGAGCTCCTGTTTTATTTTAATGGAGTAAGGAAATTGATTGGTCAGACACTTTCAATTTTTTTCTTTGTGTGATCCACAGATCAAAAGAGAATTTGTTTTATGGACCACAGGCCCTCTCAGTCACAATACCATGGGTACCCTTTCCTATAGTCTTTACTCAGAGAAATTCTCTGAGGCAGCTGTAGCAACTGCTTATATGTAAAATAATGATAAGAGAGTTATTTTTTTAATTACCCAATAGCTGATAGGGAAGCTAACCAGTTTAAACTCTGGTACCTTTGAAAAGAAGGTAACTAAGATGTTGCCTTGTGAATAATGCTTAGGCTTTAGACCCTCACTTGCCTTGAGTGGATGAAACCTACTCTGGATGTGGTTATATTTAGTTTGTTCCTGGAGAAAATTACTCCTACATAGCAGAGGAAACATTAGAACATAGCCTGTAGCTGTCCCTCAATATGTAAGACCTTTAAAACTAGTCATATACTAGTGGCAATGTTTGTTTCTTTGTTTCAGTTTACCTGCACAGCAAGAAATGCTTTTAATAAACTGGTTTTGTAACCTAATTAGCAGGAAAATATATCCTGTGGGTAATGTGCAAAATAACACAACCTTGATAGCTTTTACAGCTTTTTGATGTCTTGAAGACACTACAAAGATGTGGATCTTGTCCCGTTAGCTTATCAGGGTATGGAAATACATACCACAGGGTATGGAAATACTAAGAGCTCGGTCTCTCAGACTAAGAAATATAATTGCCAATTGTATGCTTGTGTCTAGTATGCTGCTAATATTCAATAGAATTTTTGTATAAGTTACTGCAAGTGCTTTGGACTTAGCTCACTTGTACTTGTGCACAAGTTGCCCCACACTGGAGCTGGATTTGTTTTTTCCAACAGATCAGTATTCACCAGAAAATCAGAACTATTAGTCACAAGAATGACTTGCAGAGCTTAGAGATGGAAAAGAGTCTAAGGTCTAATGTCAGCAAATTCTACTGCTTTGAGGAATAGGTGGCATTGATTTAAGAGAGAAATTCACCGTTTGGAACCTTTTAGACATATACTGAAAGTATTTAGTCACAAACAGGTAGGGCTGTATTTTCATGAATAAAAATGTGCATGTTAGATGGTTAGCCACATTAGCCTGAAACCAGGCAAAAGGTATGGCAAGGTGTTACTTTATTAACTAACTGGTTCAGAGAGGCATGTGTTTTTGTAGGCAACAGCCTACTTTGTCAAATGCTATGAAGGGACTGGCATAAAGCTAGGGTTTTAAATAGTAAGGAAAGGGATGGGGCAGGGGGTGGAAGGGAGGAGGAGGGGAAGAAGAATAAAGCTTGAAATTATTTCTTTTAAGAGCTTTGTCTCTAAAATTCTCTAGTATAGTTTGGGGCAAATTTACCTCCTGATCAATTGCAATTGTATATACTCTTTATTGGTGAGCACCAAACTGGTTAGCACCTTTAAGAAGAGAGTTAGAAAAGTAATCTTTAAGGCTAGGAACAGACATTACACACAAAGTGGTTGAAGTGATCAGAAACTGGTTTAAACCTGTAACAGAACATAAATTCAGTGCACATAAACTAATTTCAAAATGGCTGAAACTGGTTTGAGATGAACCTGTTTGAATCTAATATCAGACTTACCTGATTTGCGTCAAACTGGTTTATGCAATATCTGTCCCAGACCCCTGTCTCATCCATATGAAGTTATAATGGGATACATATTGCTCCCAGTCTACTCTTGACTTATAAAATGAATTATCAAGCTTCATATAATAGATTTTGCCCCTACGAAAATGCTGAAATAATTGTTCTAAAAACTTACCAGATATAACAAGTTTTGTGCCTGTACCGAAGACTTTTCCAGTGTCCACAGTGTTGCATATTACTATAAAAACCACACCAGATATTTCTACTAAAAAGGCTTGGATCTTAACCCACCTAGTATGAACAGACACAAGGGAGACCTAGTACACCCAACCAAATGCATGAAGAAAATCCCAATTTATTTTTCAACCTTTGTTATCATGAATATATGCAACACCAGTAATCTATTTCTTCTCAAAACAGTCCATGCTAATCAATTGAATAAGGCCAATTTTAAACAAGGATTTCTCAACTGAGAATAAAAGCAGGTACATTAACTACATTTGACCTCAAAAGCAGTTTTTGCTTGTTCTGCACACGTGTGGATAACATTATTCTAACTGAAATATAAAGTTATACAACATAGGTGCAGTCCTGGCCCCCTTGATCTCAATGGGAGTTCTACATTGACCTCAACAGAGCCTAGATTTCATTTCATGCACACTGAAAAGATGAAAGCTCCTATATAAGATCCATAAGATCTGCAGTCAAATTCAGACCAGACATAATTCCTAATGAATTCATGTTATGTTCACTTGCACTGTTCTCTCTGTTTTTTTCTGGGGGAGCAATTTTAGCCTGTATTTGATATTTATCTTAATTGTTTTATTGTATCCTATACTTTCAATATACAAGGAAATCTTATAAACAGTGTCGTGTTGACTGACAATGTGGGTCCAATTCTGTGTTCTTTACTCAGTCAAAGTTCTTGAAAAATTAACAAGAGTTTTTCTACAAAATAAGAAAAAGACTTATGAAAAATTTTTTTTGTAAATTACATAGATTAGCAGTACAGTATATAAACTTTATATATATACTTTATCTCAGAGATTAGTGACTTAAAGCAACATGATGATCTGATATATTGAGAATTAATTATATTGATATTTTGTTTTTAACAGGCAGCATTACAAAATGTTACCTTGTCTTGAAATCAGTAATGAACTAAGATATCTTGCCTATGAAATGAATACATTTTAGAGTACTTGACTGTGACATTTCTAGTCTTTTTTATTTTATAAATGTGCCTAGAGTGATTTTTAAAGAGGAACAACCTGATGTGACCTGTATTTGTGCACTCTTTTACACCAGCATGTGGTGGGGTGAAAGCATTTTCCTTCAACTTTGTATTAGTATAAATGGCCACATCTGGTTTCAGATTCAAAATTGTACAGCTAGCCCTCAGTGCCCATTGAAGTCAACAAGAAATGATTTTGCCCAGCCCCACAGAAAAGATTGTGATTTAAATTTTTAAAAATACTGTGGATCAAAACATTATTCTATGATCACAAAAATCTTTTTTATCTGTGGAAGACAGTAATTAGCAGGCAACTTACCTGATACAACAAGTCTTGTACCGGAGCCAAATACTTTGAAAGAATAGCCATCCCTAGATCTGTCACAGTGGGTAAATCCTTTACAAATATCTATACAGCCTAATCTTTTTTATGGTGATAACTAGTAGGGATCACTTTTAAAAGAAAAAAAATTACTATTTACATTTCTTTCCCACCTTCAAAAATATTAAGTAAAGAGAATACTTGTAAGGTGAAAAACCAGTGGGGGGAGATTTTCAAGAATATAAATGATACCTAATAATTGAATTTCAATCATAGTTTAAATGTCACAATGCCTTGTTAAATCTCTCCCTAATCTGGACCCAGCACGATTAATATTATAAATATTTAATTTTAAATATTCATAGAAAGGAATACGTTTCTTTTTAAATTGGGGTCCCAAGGCTGTGGTTAAAAAATTAGTCTGTTCTGCTTTAATTCCATAATGAATAACCACTCACCTAAAGAATCTAAAGAAGATTGTTATAAAGATTAAGAGTAAAATATAGCTGCTACAATGGGATTGATTTTGGAAATAATTTTAGGTTATTTCTTCCATTTATATAAACAGATAAGTTCCAGGTAGAAAATATGTTTTCCTTACAAATATCTTCAGGAATTAGTTACCCTAACAGGAATAAGTTATCAGCTAAGTAACCATCTTATTTTCCCCTGTTGCTGTATGGAATCTGTAAGATCTTACTCAGTTTAGTTCTGATCTGACCTTACATTTAAGCACATGCTTAAGTATTTTGCTTAATATAAGTAGCTTTTAAACACATACTTAAAGGCCTTCCTGAACCAAGGTTTTTATTAGTATAGTATCCCACTATAAGTGTAATCCTAGAGTTTTAACAGAATCACTGGGAGTTTTGTCACTGACATCACAATTTTGCTGTGGATAATTTATACGGATGGTTAACTACAGTGAGTTTGAGAAAAAAAAAGACTGTGTTATATTTGTTTTATAAACATGGTCTAAAGCTTTTAGCCTTTGGAATTTTTTAACTAATTTCCAGTATTATTGGTTCAGAATAGATTTGTTTACTAACACTGCCTCTACCTTTCTTAAAAGGTAAAATGAATGAGCAACTCATTACAGAATCTCAACCTAATATTTAGAAATAGATCTTTAAAGGTACCTTAAAATTTTTTGAATACTTCTCACAGGGCTAAACTGGCTTGTGAATAAAATAAGGGCCCACAGTGCTTGAATCTGACATTTTTATCAGACAGCAAGAGCAGGCTTTAAGGAGAAACATCTTTTGAGACTTACTTGAAACCATCAATTTGGTGCCTTTGCCAAAGTGCTTTACTTCTGATGCACATTATTGTAATGTCTACAAAAACTAATGAATCTTCAAGGTATGAATTTCAACTAACCAACATCTGAGATCAATATTTTAAAAAAACACAATCTAGACAAGAGTCACTAGAAACGCCATTGCATATTCAACTGAATTCAAGCACTTTTTACATTTTAATGTAGTTCTTTCTGCTAAAATGCTTTCAACTCCTTGACTTACATGACTTCACGGCAATACAAGTGTGTAGAATGTTTCAAAAGAATGACCAGCAATTCACCCAAAGTTCAATCAAGTCCTTTCATTAACTTCAACTTGTGACAACGTAAAAATTCACAGTGTCACTTTATTTTATTTGCTTATGAGATATTATTTTGATAGTAGTGCATATTTTCTAAAGAATATAATATGAACATCATTATATGTAATCAACCTTGAAATTACAGCCTATATTATTGTTTCTAACATTTTTATATACTGTAAACATACTTATATACGCAAGAGGGAAATGGTCCTTTCAGTATAACACGAACTATGGGACATTTCACTTCCTAGCTAATTTCAATCCCAGTCATTATGGGATGCAGACCTGCTACCACCTTGCCTATAATAAACTTTTCTGTTTTCCATCTGCTTTTTCACTTGTAACTTATTCTGTAAATATTCAGGTGTTTTTATCTTATCAACATCATTGCACCAGGGATGAATTGGGACCACTATTTTCAATGTCTTCATTGCCCACATCCTCAGTCCTTATTAAGTTTTCAATAAACATCCCAGAAATTATATTATTAAGATTAAGGTAATATATTTCCCTATAATGCTCATTAGGATAATGTATTTCCTTAAGTTCATCCTCTAATGGCAATGGGAACTCCATGCACTAATCATTGATAATATTGGGTTTATCTTGCAAATTCATTTTCTTCAGTTGATTTATGTCTATCTTTCTAATAATTGCCCTTGCTACAGTTTACCCCAAAACCCTCAACTAAACAAAACAAGAATCAAAATACTTACCAGAAACCACGAGTTTGGTTCCCGTGCCAAAGTATTTGATCCACGTTGTAGTATCACAGTGGTTTTTCTTTGTACAAGAAGTTACCATACTTTATTGAAGCTGGTGGTTCATGCTTGAAAAAACTGAGCCCTCCAGCCAATCACTGGGAGAATACTTCACAAGAAATAATGTTGGTTCCTTGGGGTTTTAAAAATTAACTTCTGATTTTTCATGCCTTCATTCAGATCTATTTTGAGATCTTTGTGACTTTTCCATTAAATAACCCATCAACCTATTTTCCTCAAATGGGAACCAGGTGGGGACTGCTGTTTTGAATTTTTATGAGACTGGTAGGTCAGATGGATTTAATGTGTTTTCAACATGTGATCACCTATTAAAAGAGAATTTGACTTGGATCACAAGCCTTTTCAGGCACAATAGCATGGCCACCTTTCCTGCAGTTGGCAATCAGATAAATTCTCTGTTGCAGCTGTAGCAACTGTTTACATGGGAAAATAATTGTAAAAGAATGATTTGTTTTTAGTTGTCTTACTACAGTTAAGCAGAAGGAAATGAAGCAGCATTCTGGAAAAAAGCCAGTTCTGTACAGACCACTACAAAGAGTCCTATAGGCAGCATATTTTGGCTGTCTCTTAGGATAATGAAATCAGAGAATATTATTAGCGTTCATAGATTGTAAGGCTGGAAGAGACCTCAGAAGATCATTAAGTCCAGCCCGCTGCACCTAGATAACTGGGGGTCAGGTGACCCCAGCAAAGTGACTGTCTAGTCTCCTCTTGAAGATATCCAGGTTGAAAGTGACCTCAAGAGATCATCTAGTCCAACCTCCTGGTCAAAGCAGGACGATCCCCAACTAAATCATCCCAGCCAAGGCTTTGTCTAGCTGGGTCTTAAAAACTTCCAAGGATGGAGATTTCACAAACTCTCTAGCTAACCTGTTCCAGTGTTTTACTATCCCCCTAATGAGAACGTTTGTCCTAATATCTAAACCTAAACTTCCCTTGGTGCAACTTCAGACCACTGTTCCTTGTTCTGTCTTCTGCCACTATTGAGAACAGTTTAGCTCCATCCTCTTCAGAACCACCCTTCATGTAGTTGAAAGCTGCTATTAAATCCTCCCTCAGTCTTCTCTTCTCTAAACTGAATAAGCCCAGTTCCCTCAGCCTCTCCTCACAAGTCATGTGCCCCAGTTCCTGAACCATTTTTATTGTCTTCCGCTGGTCTCTCTTCAATTTGTCTACATCCTTTCTGTAGTGGGGAGCCCAAAACTGGATACAGTACTCCAGATGTGGCCTCACAAGGGCTGAATAGAAGGCAATAATCACTTCCCTTGATCTGCTGCCAACACTCCTACTAATGCAGCCCAGGATGCTGTTAGCCTTCAGCAACAAGGGCACAGTGTTGGGTCATATTAACCTTATTGTCCACTGTAAGCCCCAGATTCTTTTCTGCAGAGCTGCTACTTAGCAAATAACATTTTTTTTCTCTTCTTAAATAATATTTTGCTAAGTAGCTGTCTTGGGATTTTTCCAAGTTAAGTAATACTAATTTACTGGCATCGTTTCATTTGGTAGCTGGGAAAGAAACAAAATTGTTTCCTTTGCATGCTGTCCTGTAATAAGCAGCAAGCACACTGTATATATTCACCACTACACACATGTGTATATATATACCTTATAAATTCACTATAATACTACTATTATAGTAATCATCAGTGTATAACAGTCTCATCCAGAAACTTAGTGTTCTTTTATGCATTAGGCCTCCTCACTTATGTGAAGATCTTTTACAGAAGTTGTTGAATGAAATGATTAAATGAAGTGAAAAAGCCATATGATAATAATTTACCCAATTTATCTAGATAGACTATAAATCATAAGAACAAGAGGTGCTACCTGGGTCAGATCACAGGTTCATCTGGCCTGTATTCTGTATCTTACAGTGTCACAAAGTGAATGCTCAGGAGAAAATATTTAGATAGGGCTTATCTAAACTGATCTGTCCTCTGCTCCTTTTTCCTTACAGCTTTCGGCATTTAGAGACCCAGGAAGTCCTAATTTGGAACTTGCATGTATTACTATAATGTTTAATCCTCACTGAAGGACCTATCCTGCATGAATTTATCTAATCCTCTTTTGAACCCAGTTATACTGTCAGCCTCCACAATGTCTTACGGAAAGTAGTCCCACAGGTTTTTTACAGGCTGTCTGGGAGGAAAAAAAACAACTCCCTCCCTCCCCCCACAAAAAAACCCTTCCTTTTAGTTTGAAACCCACTTCTTAATAATTTCCTCATGTGTTCTAGATCTGGTATTGTGAGAGAAAGTAAATAGTAAATCCCTGCAGACATGAGACAAAGAAAGGGCAGTTGCAGGGCAGTAGGTGATGGATGCGCGAGAGAAGGCAGAACTCTTCAACAAGTTCTTGCTTCCGTGTTCCTGTCTGCTGACAATGGGGTGCTCTTGGGTGATAGTGTAGAGAGGCCCAGGAAGGATGCGAGTCCCCCGACTGTTAGTTCAGACCTAGTTAAGGATTACCTGGAGGGCTTAGATGTGTCCAAGTCAGTGGGCCAGGATGACCTTCATCCACGGGTGCTGAGGGAATTGGCTGGTGTCATTGTGGAGCCATTGGCACGGCTGTTCGAGGACTCCTGGTGCTCGGGCCAAGTCCCCGAGGACTGCAAAAGGGCCAATGTGGTCCCTATTTTCAAGAAGGGGAGGAAGGAAAAGCCTGGCAACTACAGGCCAGTCAGCCTCACTTCTATCCTGGGGAAGGTCTTTGAAAAAATTATCAAGGGCCACATTTGTGAGAGCCCTTTAGGGGAAGTGATGTTGAGGGGTAACCAACATGGGTTTGTGTCAGGCCGATCCTGCCTGACTAACCTGGCCTAGAAACCTGGTCTCTTTCTATGACCAGGTAACAAAGAGCTTAGATGTGAAGGAGGAAGTCGATGTCATCTTCTTGGACTTCCAGAAGGCCTTCGATACAGTGTCCCGCCCAATTCTGGTGGGCAAGCTGAGGGACTGCGGCATTGCCAAATGCACGGTCACATGGGTGGCAAACTGGCTCCAGGGGTGAACCCAGAGGCTGGTGATGGATGGGTCGATGTCGACCTGGGAGGGTGTGGGCAGCGGAGTCCCCCAGGGCTCGGTCCTTGGGCCGGTGCTGTTCAACATCTTCATTAGCGACCTGGACGAGGGTGTAGAGAGCACCCTGTTCAAGTTTGCTGATGACACCAAGCTGTGGGGTAAAGTGAATACACCAGCAGTCAGGGACCGCATCCAGGCAGACCTGGATAGGTTAGAGAAGTGGGTGGATCTGAACAGGATGCGGTTCAACAGGGACAAGTGTAGAGTGCTGCACCCGAGGAGAGGGAACCAGCATTATGGTTATAGGTTAGGGGCTGACCCTCTCGGCAGCACAGAGGCAGAGAGGGATCTTGGAGTCAGGAGTGACTCCAGGATCAATATGAGTCGCCAATGTGACAAAGCAATAGGTAGTGCCAACCACACCCTGTCATGCATCAACAGGGGCATCACTAACAGGTCCAGAGAGGTCTTGCTCCCCCTCTATGTGGTGCTGGAGTACTTTGTCCAGTTCTGGGCGCTGCACTTCAAGAAGGACGTGGAGAACCTGGAGAGGGTCCAGAGGAGGGCCACTCGTATGGTTGAGGGCCTCTGTGGCCAGCCCTATGAAGAGAGGCTGAGGGACCTGAATCTCTTCAGTCTCCACAAGAGGAGACTAGGGGGATCTTGTCACTGCCTACAACTTTATCAGGGGCCACCAGCAGGGACTCAGGGAAAGTCTGTTCACCAGGGCCCCCCTTGGATTCACCAGGAACAATGGCCACAAGCTGAGGGAGGATAGGTTTAGGTTGGATATTAGGAAGAACTACTTCACTGTAAGGGTGGCCAGAGCCTAGAATAGGCTTCCCATAGAGGTGGTGCTCTCACCTTCCCTGGAAATCTTCAAGAGGAGACTGGATAGGCACCTGGTTGGGGTCTTATGACCTCTGCCACCCCCAGTGTTCCTTCCTGTCCATGACAGGGGGTCAGACTAGATGATCTGTCTAGGTTCCTTCTGACTCATATGATTCTATGAAAGCCAAGGCATGCATGGAAGTCAAGCTGGCAACTGAAATTAAAGACAAGAAATCCTTCTATAGGTACATAGGGAGCAAGAAAAAAATCAAGCTCTACTGTGGTCCCCCTACTGAATATGGAGGAGAAGCCCACAGTTGCCCCATGTGAAAAGGCAGAGCCCTTTAATTCTTACTTTGCATCAGTATTCCTGAAACCAAGCAAGAACTTGTCACCTATCCAGAGGTGCAGAGAATATGGTGATTCTACAGCATTCTACAGAAAATCAGGCCCAAACAGGTGAAGATACTCTTAGATCATTTGGGTGTTTTCAAGTTGGCTGGGCCAGAAAACCTGCATCCAAGAGTGCTGAAAGAACTGGCCAAGCTCATAGCAGTGCCTCTGGAGAGGCTGGTCGAAGAGTCATGGAATTCAGGAGTAGTCTCGAATGACTGGAAGAAGGTTAACAGAGTGCCCATCTTTAAGAAAGGAAAGAGGGATGAGCCTGCTAACTATAGACCAGTAGTCTGATTTTGGTCTTAGGAAAAATATTTGAAAAAATTGTTAAGGAGGGCATCAACCACAAGCTCACAACTGGTGGAGTACTGAGAAACAACCAGCATGACTTTGTCAAGGGGAGGTCATGCCTAACAAACCTGATGTCCTTTTATGACCAAGTAACTAACCAGCTAGCCATGAGACAGGAGGTGGATGTCTTCTACCTAGATTTCAGCAAGGCCTTTGATACTGTTTCCCATGAAATCCTCTCAGTTAAGTTGGAGAGTACAGGCCTAGATCAGGCTACAGTGAGGTAGGTTGGCAACTGGCTCAGCAGCCGATCCCAGTGAGTGGTAATTGATGGGGTGGCCTCATTCTGGAGGGCCATCTCCAGGGCGTCTCCCAGGGATCAGTGCTTGGGCCCGTGCTCTTTAACATCTTTATCAGTGACCTGGATGAGGGAGTGAAAAGTGCAGTGATTAAGTTTGCGGTTGACCCCAAGCTGTGGGGACAAGCAGGCACATCTGAAGACAGAACAAGGATCCAGGACAACCTTGACAGACTGGTCCTCTGCACTGAACACAATCAGATGAGGATCAACAGGAACAAGTGCCAGGTCCTTCATCTGGGTAGGAAGAACTCTCATTATGTCTATATAATGATGATGGTGCATTGGCTGGCACTGCATCTGAATGGGACCTGGGGGTGACAATTGACCACAAGATGAACACGAGCCAACAGTGCAATTAAGCTTCCAGCAGGACAAACAGAACTCTGGTGTGCATCAGCCGATGTGTTGCTAACAGATCCAGAGAGGTGCTCCTTCCCCTCTATTCAGCATTGGTGAGGGCACAGCTGGAGTACTGTGTCCAGTTCTGGGCACTGCACTTCAAAAAGGATGTAGACAAGCTTGAAAGGGTGCAAAGAAGGGGCACCCACATAATCAAAGGCCTGAGGGATAGGCCCAATGAGGAGAGACTTCAGGACCTGGGTTTGTTCAGTCTGAGTAAAAGAAGGCTGAGGGGTGACTTGATAGCCACCTACAAATATGTCAGGGGAGAACACCAGGATCTAGGAGAGCAACTTTTCAGAAAAGCACCCCTGGGGAGGATGAGGTCCAATAGGCACAAGCTAGTCAAGGAAAAATTTAGGCTGAACATAAGAAAAACTTCTTTTCTGTAAAGGTAACTTGAAACTTGAACACACTTCCAACAGAGGTGGTGCAGTCGCCATCCCAGGCGGTGTTCAAGAGGAGGCTGGACAACCACTTCATTGAGCTCATTTGAGCCCAATTACCTCCTGCCCATGGCAGGGGACAGGGCTTGATGATCTTACAGGTCCCTTCCAGTCCTTCAATTCTGTGATTCTTCTCACCATTCATTAGTTTGTAAACTTCTGTTATATCTACTTCCCTCTCAGTTGTATTTTCTCTAAAAAATGTCTCTCGCCTATTTAATCTCTCCTTGTATGGAAGCCTTTCTATTCCCTTGGTCACCCTGGTTGCCATGGGTGACTGGTGCCTCCCAAGTCTGGGGGGGCACCAGATTGCTGATGGGGTGGGGGTAGCCCCTGAGATCCCCCCCAGTGGCTGATTGCTGAGCCAGCAGCAAAACTGGCAAAACCAGAAGTGCACTTCCAGTTTCACAGCTGGCACTTCCAGGAGTGCACAACTGATCTCAGGGGGTTGACCATTCACATACTGAAGTCAGTGTTTATGCTATCATGGCTTTAGATATTATTAGCAAATCGTATGTCAGAACATCAGTTTTAAAATATTGTTCTTCTCAGGTGGCAAAAAACAATACAGAGTTTCTGTAGCAGTTTCCCATCTGAGAGGAAGGATTAGAGAGGTGATTGTGGTTTCAAGCACCTATTGCAATGTGATTTTTTGCGTGTGTGTGCAAATTGCCTATGATTTTCTCACTCTGTTACTATGCATGTCCCAGTATGCACAGCAGTAATGCTGGCATCCATTTTCTTTGCACTGTTTGGAAAATATATCAGGACTTTTGAGAATCTTTCCCTAAGGGCAGACCTGTTTTGCAGAGATAGGGCCTCCACAGAAGTTTCTCCCAATGTGAAGTACAGAGCTTTGGAGTTCCAGTAGGGCTCTAATGATACCAGTGTATAGTATTGTCAATACCTCGAGAGTTGCCAGTAATATCACAGTTCATACATGCACTCTTGCCTTCTCCTCTGAACTCTGGACTTTGGGTGACAGTAACTTCTGCATGTTTATCTAGAAACAAGAGAACAGAGATTACACCACAAAACTGAAAGAGAATGAGTGAGGCACTGTGATACATAGCCTGTGTAACAACAGGGGTACTTAGTGCTTTCCAAGCAGAGGTTTCCAAAGCCCTTAATAAAGGAAAAGGATCCTTATCCCCCTTTTACAGTGGGGAAAATAGATTGCTGGCACTGCAAAAAGGAAAGCATTGCACAAAGAGAAGCAAGTGACCCCCACTTCCACAGGGGCAAAACTGGGAACAGAGCACAGGTTTTTGAGTCCCAGGCTAGTGCTCCATCCAGCCAAACTGGGTCATCAGGCTAATATTCCCTCAATCACTATTACCACCGCAGTCCCTGCTGCAGGAGTCTAGCACTGATTTCATTCTAGACTGGAACGAGAACTTCTTTGCTCAGTAATGAGCACCAGTTGAAAAGGGCAGAATGGAAAAAATGACTTACAAGACCAAACTGTAGTCACTAAAAGAGCCTGCAGCAGTAACATCTTGAGTAATTGGGTAGAATCTATAAGGGAGAAACAGGAATGTGAAACAAAGCCTTAGACAGAAAGAGGAAGGAAGTGACTCCTTTAAGCAGCATCCAATGGTGGTTCTGGCTGCAAGCATGTAGGGTACATTTGCGGCAAGGTTAAACTGTATAGATGACAGATCTGATTCCACTGCCCTGTCTCAGATCTAGAACAGGTCTGCTGCCAAGTGTCTAGTGTACCCTGTGCTAGTATAGCCCCCTAATGATACGCTGTGCACTGATCTTATTTTGCCTTTCTATAAACGCCATCTATTTGCTAACTCATTGCACAACATATTGCTTCAATTGGGTCAGGTAAAACATTGTCACCAGATTGCAGTTTCCATCCATCAAACACATCATATCATCATATAATATATTGTTATCACTTAAGGTAAGGTTTGGTATAAGTACATATTGGTCTTTGTAAGAATGATTATAATGCCATGTCCAGAATTCATCTGTAGATTGACAGGATCCCACAACACTTTTGTATTAGAAATGTCAATGTGATCTTTTATTGTGTTCTAGTCAGAACTACTCACTGCAGAGAATTTTTCTACTTGAGCAAAATGGAAGAACTTTCTTTAGTTTTCTTCCTGTGACTGCTTTTCTGAGCACACATCCACTATTATCAGCCCTAGAGGTTCTTGTCTGTTGATAAACTGGTAAGTGTGCACACGTAGCAAGCCTCAGTTCCCCAGACAGAGTAACTGAACATTGCTGCCCAATTGAACTATTATTCTCCTTTTATGGTGTAGGCAGGTGGGATCCCATTGTTTATTTAGTAATTGTCTGCCAAAGGAGCTATATGGGATGTTGTCTTTTCCTGTCTGATGGGACAAGCTAGGGAGGAATATGTGGAGCTGATTCCAAGCTGAAGAGCTTAATAAGGGATGCAGGCATGGTTTCAAATATTTGACAGCCCATGGTTTAGAATACAAAGAAGGTTTTTGTACAGCTGCTCAATGCTTTGCTAACAATGTGCATCGTCCCAAGCGGCACAATAATACATAGCTGCATCATCTGTACTTATGTCATTTATTGTCAGAAAATAAAAGTTCTTATTAGACTCCTGTCTTGCTGAAAACTTTTTATCATACTCCTTGTCATAGACAACTTTTCCTGCTGACCAGTACAGAATCCGCTCTGGACCTTCCCCAGGCTTGTGTCGATACCAGTGTATAACAGCGGTAGTCCCAGTAACCTGGCATTTAATAGAAGCAGATCTAGTCTTTCCCCTGGTTTTGAAGGGTTCTGATTGTGTCAGCTCCAGAGCATCTCCATCTACAAAAAGAGGAAGAAACAAAGATGTCATGAGTATGAAACTGAATGAAGTTGAAGGATTTCAAATTACTGTCCGTTGGTGTTTCTCCTGCAAAGGTCCAACTTACAAGAGCAAATTAGCGAAGCAAGAAAAATAACCTGCAGTGGAAACATGACAGCTAAATTATGGTGCTCCTGGCTCTGAGACCCAGAAGAAGAGGATTCCTAATCTGAAACAGAATGGTGCACTTGGAGAGAGGAAGTGAGTGACTCATGTGCTAAGTAGCCAATGGTAGCTCTCCTGGCCTTGTATGAGCTATTGAAAGGCAATTTAGATGTATTCTTGCTCTGTGTAAGAATTTAGAAGGTGGGACTTTTCATTGATTTAATTATGTTTTGAAGGGAAAGGGGACGGTTTGGCTGTAGGTTAGGGTCCAGGTGTGGATTTGGGAATTATGTGGGGGAAGGAGGAAAAAAGGGATGTGGCAAGTGGTAATGTGACTGTAAATGTAACTCAGTGAAATGTTTGGGAACTGTTTGGTCACTGTCAAACTGTACAACCAAATAACTATATATAGAGATTTACTTTATTTTTTATAAAAATAAATATGATTAGAATACCACAAGGGACAGTTGTTTGTCATCTAATCTCACTTCCTACATGACCATAAGATTTCCATGAATTAATTTTTGATGGAAATAAAGCAGAACTTTTGGGGAAAGAAACATTCATTCTTGATTGGAAAATGGCCGGCACTAGAGAATGCCACGCCATACCTGGTAAGTTTTAGATTGCCTAGACCTAGAGAATTTGTAGAATCTCTATCACTAGAGGTTTTCAAGAAGAGATTGGATAATCATTAGTCGTAGATAATTTAGGAGTAGCTATGCCTGAAGTGTTCTGTAAAGAGTAATAGTTGGAAGCTGAGGAATTCCCCGCTCCACTCTACACACTTGCAGCAGAATCATAGAATCATAGAGAAGAAGGGCTGGAAGGGACCTCTAGAGATCATGTAGTCCAACCACCTGCTTGAGGCAGGATCACCCCTATCCAAATCGTGCTATATAAATCTGTCATCTAACCTATGATCAAAATTACACAGTCAGCCATGCCACACAACCATAAAGCATAGTGCCCTAATCTGCCACAGGTAAAAAAAGAGGACAACAGTGGCCAATGTCCTGCTATTCCAAGAATTGTTAAGATTTGCTCAAGAGACGGAAGAGGGACATGGCCCCTTCTCCTCCCTCTCATGCATGCCAAAGCTGGCGATTCATCACTGAAGCCACTTTAGAAACATCCCATTCAATGACTCTGAAGTGTCTCTGGTGTGCTTGAAATATATTCAGGGAGGAGGACATACCAGAGTTGCTTCTGCAGGGGAGTTGAGAGGCTAGGGTAGAAGCTGGTAAAGGAATACTGGATGGCTTAAAATAATGAATTTTTGTTTGTTTGTTTTTCAGGAACATCCTAATTAGCCATTGTACATCCTGCATGTGGTGGGAGAGGGAGGCTTCTGCTTCCTTGTATTCACCCCAAGGACCCAAGAGCCATTGACAAATACTTTGCTAAACTGGCTTGGTGTGTAGAACTCAGATGAAAGCTTGAATGTGTTTGGCATAATACTAATCTTCATAAGAGGACAGTGATAGCCTATTTATTCTTTGTGTTCACAGGGGAAAAGATGAAGAGCAATGACCTCAACTTACAGCAAAGGAATTTTAGATTGGATATTGGGAAGAAATTCTTCGCTATAAGAATGGTAAAGCAGCAAAATAGGTTGCCTACAAAGGTGGTGGAATCTCCACCCTTGGAAGGTTTTGCGAATATATTAGAGAACCCTTGCCTAGGAGGGTTTGGATAGGGACAATGCTGCCTTGAGAAGGGGGCTGGGTTACATGACCTCCTGAAGTCCCTTCCAAGTCTACTTCTTTATTCTATGAATCGAGTGATGTCAGTGGGCTAACTATTCTGTGTTGTGGTGCCCTCTGCTGAAAGAGTGTAGACTCAACTTGTAAATATCCTTTTTCATCCTATTCCTCAGAAGGGCCAATTATGCAACAAGATATTTTGCAAAATTACTCTTTTCCTTCCTCTTCAGTGGTATTTTTTATATCTTTGTGATGAGAATACCTTTTCTCTACCATGTTTTTTCCTGTAGTGCAGTGTCATTAGTTTGCTTATGTGTTTTTCTGCCTTTAGTCAATCAGCCAGGTCTCTATACTCTGCCTTCTTACAGGTATTTGTAGCCACGCAAATCTTCTGCCAGTTCTTTATTACCATATGGATAAATGGAATTAAGCGCTGAAGACTTCTCATAGGTAAGACACTCTGAGGATCCTCAATATTCTAGTTTAGGGCTGTCCAACTGGCAGCCCATGGGCCACATGCAGTTAAAGGGTTAACACAGGAGTCCTGCCCAGACGCAACTACCCGTTTCTCCTGCTGCAGTGTTGCTGGGATGGTTAGGTTCCCCATCTTTCCTCTAACAGTCATATAAAAGTGTGCTGTCAAGTTGGTATTCTAGTCTATAGTGCTCTAGTATCCAGTATCCACAGTTGTGATGGTAGAGCAGGACTTTGTAAACGCTGGACTGCAGAAGCACCAGGCACCAGATTTAACAGAAGAGAACCATTCTGTCTTCTGTGCTCTCAGTGGCCTCATTTCAGGCCCTGGGGTCCAAGAAGCAAGAAAGAGACAGACTTAGAATGCAAAACAGTGAGTCATTCGGCTGGGGGTACTACAGGAGGCAGAAGGAAAGAGGCGGGAGAATGGGAAGGGGGACAGTCGCTGGAATTTAGGGGAAGCAGTTGTAGACAGGGAATGGTGTGGCAGGAAATGGTAGGTTGGGGTGATCTAAAAGGAACTGAAGGAACTAGAGGATATGGAGAGGGAGACAAAGGACCAGGAAATAGAAGCTGAACGGCAGGAAGGCAGGAGTTGGGGAAGTCATGTCATGGGGAGTATGGGCAGATCCTTCCCTCTGTCACAGAGTTCCTCTGTTAGCTGGGCAAGTCACTTAAAATATTTATAGCCAGCCACCAATTGGAGATTCCTCTTTACTGGGGTTATCTCCTGGTTCAGATTACAGAAGAGCTGAGTGCTCACAAGAAAGGTTGATATGTGTCCTGGAAGTGCTACAACTCATGGACATTCTTGACAATGTGGTCCTTCATTTTGCTCCTTGGCCTCAGTTTTTTTATGGTAATAATGGGTGCATCTACGCATCACCCTATGGCAACATAGCACCCCATGGCGACATAGTGCCATGCTTTAGTACTTCCAAAAGGAAGTGTTAAAGCACAGTGACGTGTGGATGTGCCCAGTGAGGATAAAATTTGTGGCTGATTTCACAGGGGTGCTTTAAGATAAATTTACTACTGCTTGTGAAGCATTCAGATGCTATAGAAAGAGAACAACAGAAATGCCTATTGTATTCAATGTTGGGTTTGGATTATGAGAGTTCAGTAAAGGCTCAAGCAAGGCGCTGAATTTGGGGTGTATAAAGAAATAGTCAATAAACAACCATTCACTGCATGAGATAGAGGTTCTGTGGAAAGTAGTCTGTGATCAAATAATTAAGAACAATATCAGATTGTATCCACGTACAGCAGGGCAATTACAACTTAGTGCTACAACCTGAACGTCCTTATGGAGTAATTCCTGTACGTAATTATTACGTAAAATGTTGTATGCCGTATTGTAACAATAATATAAATGCCCTCAACCTTGCAGACAATTATATAGTTGTTCACTTTTATATCCTTGAGTAACAGTGTTGGATTTTCAGTTACCTCAATAAAAATCAACAGGGATAGCATTAAGCTTGTGCATCACTTCTGTTAGGATTTTGTCCTTCTGTGTTACCTTGTCCTTATTTATATTTTACAATAGATACACTTAACACTTTAAATATAATCATCTAAGTTATCACACACATACATACTCAATAGGCCAACTATGTGCTTCTTCATTCCTTTCCTAAACAAATTCGTTCATAAAAATTGTTCTTGTTAAAGGCTTCTTAGAATTACAATGCTTTTGGCTATTTTTTCATGTGAGTTTTTCTAATTTGAATGTATACTTTTTCTTCTGAATCCCCTGAATATTACTTGTCTGTCTTACAGAATTACTGGCAAAATAGGTGTTGTGACATCCATGTTCCCATGTGTGCCAGAATCTGGGTCCCCAACTTTGCTTTAATGCTGTTGTATTGCTACCACTGCTGTTAGAAGACTACAGGAATACTCTAGAATATTGCTCATTGGAAAGAAAATATGGAGATTGGATTGTTTTAGAGGACACAGACATGTTTCCTTGATGTGACTAAGAAATGGTAAGTGTGAAAGTTATATCAACATGACATTATCTTCTGAACCCTGTTCTGGCTTGCAAAGCCTTCAGGAGTGAATATTTGCCCAAACTAGAATATTTCAGTCTATCACACTTGGGTTTTTATAATGCTAGTTGCAGTAATCAAATATAAACTCCTACTGGGCAGTATTCATGGATTCAAATAAGTATGTAAGATCTGCTGCATTTACTGTTTTGGGGCCTTAGAATTTATTAGTAATATATGCAGCAAAGCAGAAGTTAAGTTATCTTTTATGTCAGGTGTCAAGAGGAGTTTCTGTAGCAGGTTCCTGGCTGAGAGGAAAAGTGTCTGGTATCATGCAGTTAAAGGGCTGTGGTTGAAAATGCAAAGTGAGTATTTGTACAGGTTATTCGTGGTTTTCTAACACTGTGGCTATCCCAGTAAGCACAGTAGTAGACACCGGTATCAGTTTTTGTTGCACTATTTATATTGAAAGTACAGGTGTGCTTTGAAGAATCTTTCTCAACTGTAAACCTGCTTTTCTGAGATTGGTCATCAACAGCAGCGTCTCCTGATATGAAGTACAAAACTCTCTTTGGAGCTTCACCAGGGCTTTGTTGATACCAGTGAATTGCAGCTGAAGCAAAAGCTCCTGTAAAGTTAGTAAAAACGCACTTCATACGTGCAGTAGTGCCTACAATTCTGGTGGTAGATGATGGACTTTGGGTGAGAGTTACTCCTATAGATCCATCTAGAAAAGAAAGAGAAGAAATGGCATCATAAAACTAAAGCTGAATGACTTGGAAATTTGCCTTCTCTGCTCAATAATGAGCTCCAGTTAAAAAAAACACAGAAAGGAAAAATGACTTACAAGACCAAACTGAAGTCACTAAAAGAACCTGTAGCAGTAACATCTTGAGTAATGGAACTGAATCTGTAAGGGAGAAACAGGAATGTGAAACCAAGTGTCAAATGGAAAGGGTGGTAAAGTAGTAGAGAGGAAGTGACTCATATAAACAGCATCCAATGACAGTTCTTCGCTAATCCACTGAGCGAACTGGGAAAAAATTGCAAATTAAAATGTTTTTGAGAAAACATGCAATCATAGAAAGTTATGGTTGGAAGGGACCTCAGGAGGTTATCTAGTCCAACCCCCTGCTCAAAGCAGGATCATCCCCAACTAGATCATCCCAGCCAAAGCTTTATCTATGTTTTGAATACCTCCAAGGATGGAGCTTCCACCACCTCTCTAGGTAACCTCTTCCAATGAAAAAATTCTTCCTAATATGTAACCTAAACATCCCTTGCTGCAACTTGAGATCACTGCTCCTTGTTCTGTCATCTGCCACCACTGAGAACAGTTTAGTTGTATCCTCTTTCGAACCCCACTTCAGGTAGTTGAAGGTGCTTTTATATCAGTCTTCTCTTCTCTAGACTAAATAAGTCCAGCTCCCTTAGTCTTTCCTCATAAGTCATGTGCCCCAGCACCCTCACCATTTTTTGTTGCCCTCTGTTGAACTCTCTCCAATTTGTCCACATCTTTCTGTAGTGGCGGGGCCCAAAACTGAACACAGTATTCCAGATGTGGCCTCACTAGTGCTAAATAGAGGGGAAATGTAACAGATTACAAAAATATTTTTCTAAATCCAATTTGAGACCTCTCAAATTTTACCCACAGACACTTAAACTAGGGGAAAAGCAAATGCAGCGAAATTTATATAGGTGCCTACTACTGGGGGGTAGACTGCAAACTAATATTTTTTCTACTAGGGAATCTCTTAGTTTTGGTTGTAGGTGTAGAGAAATGAGGAGAATATGTCTTTTGATTGTTAGCACTTTCCTACCCCAAAAGCACTCTCATTGAGCAACTGGCAACGTAAGCAGGATCTCAGTTTCTGACTAGAGATATGAGTCTGCCGTCTTGTCTCAGGCGCAGAAGTACTCTGCTTCCTGTTGGCAGATGCGTTCTGTACTACTACTGCCCTCTTCTGAAATGCTGATTTCAGAAGAGGGCAGTACTGAGGGCAGTGCACACACTGATCTTATTCTCCCTTTCAAAAAACAGGCTGTGCATTCACTAGCTACTTGAATGCCATATTGTCTCTGAGGGATCAGGAAGAATCTTGTCACTAGATCACAATATCCATCTGTGGACAAATCATAGTGTACCATATATTACAATGGATCCCAACATTTTTTTGTTGCAACCCTAAATTGGCCACCAACAGGACCTCCCCACCCAGTGTCATGGGAGCTGCTGGGAGTGGAGTGCGGTAACGGCAGTAGCCTGGGGGCAGGGGAGTCACCATTGCCCCCTTTGTGCATGGTGGCCCTGCCCTGCCCACCTAACCTCTGCTCCCAAGCTGCAGGCATGAATGTGTGTGTGGACCCTTCACGACCCTACTGAGGAGCCCCTGCGACCCTGATTCAGGTCATGCCCCGAGGTGGGGAACCAATGGAATATTATCATTTGTGTGGATTTTGATGTAAGCACAATTATTTTAATGCAGTGGCCAGAACTCATCTACAGATTTCCAATGTCCCATAACCCTTTTGCATCTGAAATGCTTTTTAATGTTCTGTGGAGTAATAGAAAGACGTTTTGCTGCTGGGATTCGCAGATTGGAGATGTGTCTACCCTACATCTTTTGTACTCCCAGAACCTCCCTTGAAAACACCAATCCTACTTACACATCAAACTCAAAAATTCTTACTGCCTTGATGATGGACAGTTAAATTTGTTTCAGGATTTGTATGATGACATTTGTAGAGAAAAGAATGGGAGATATAAAGAAGAACAAAAGTGGACATTCTTAACGTTCAACTGACTAAGGAACCAGAAAGCCATCTAATGCAGAACTAGTAGCCAACCAGTAACATGAACAAACTAGTGACCAAGTAAAAGTCCCAGCAGAGACCTTCTTTCTTATCTTGTTGGTTTCCAGGAAAAGAATGTGAGGAATGGCCTTGCATAGAAGGAGATTTGAAGTTTGGGAGAGGCAATGTGTGCACTTTGGTCTGATGAAGGTGATTTTGGGTGAGGTCTGATGCAAAAACAAATTGAAAAATTAGGTGTTTACACTAAATTATGTTCCAGCTCTGAAAAGGCTACATATGGAGTACACAAGGAGAGTTTTGTAGAACATATTTTTAAGTAATTTCTTGGTGCATTTTTCAATATTAGACTTCATTGCCTTTTCACAAGAAACATCCCATTGCAGATAATGCTTCCACTTGAGCAACAGGGAGGCACATCTATACGAGACATTTACTGCACAGTTACTAATTAGCTGTGCAGTAAACATCTTGCATCAACACATGCCCCTTTTAGGCTGGTGCAAACTAATTTACTTACTTACTGATTTACAAGTACTATCCTGCTGTGGAGTGAAAAATTCTGCAGCTGCGCAAGTGTGGACACTGAAGGGGCTGGCTGGGGCATCAGCGTACTTCAGTGCAGGGGCTGCCTGCTGGTTAGACCCACACTGAAGCACCCTCATGCCCTGCCCAGCTTGTCTGCAGCACATTGAGCCAGGGGGATCAGCTCTTGCCTGGCAGGCTGACCCCTGGAACCCTCTGCCAGGTGGGGTGCTCCCCCCTACCATCACCACTTCTCTCCCTTCCTTCCTTCTCTGCCGCTCCACCTGCTGCGCATCAATAAACTGGTGCTTGTTGCTTCAGAGTTAATTGCTCCCAGGAGCACATTCAAATGGTGTGCCTGAGAGCAATAAACTCTGGAGCAGTAAGCTCTGCAGTTTAGTCATGCACCATAGTAGCACATGTAGATGCTCCTGGAAGATTCCCTTTTAAGTTTTTGTTTCCAACCAGGAGATGTGCTGTATTTTCCAAGATACTCTGGTAGTAAGCAAATGATGCATTTCCCTGCTGCAAACACAGTAATGTTGCAATATAAAACTGCTTGGTGCCACACAAAGACCTTACAATTGGTTCCTGAAAACTGGTCTTAAGTTGAAACTTTGTAACTTGGAACCATTTTTCTCATAAGAAACAATGTTATAAATGGGGGATTGGTTCCTGAACCAAGGCCTGATACCCTATTTTCACCAAAAATACCCCAGAATTTTGTACTTAATCATTTATAGATGAGTAATATATTTATATTGTACATTATATATATTGTATATATAAGATAATACATTGATGTATTTATATTGTAAATAGCAATCATATTGATTTGGAAGGACTTCTTTGAGGTGACTTTGCCAGACTTTTTGAAGGGCTCTTGATTGGACTTTTTGCAGGGTTCCTGGCTAGAGTCTTCTCAGGAGTCTTGGCTGCAGGTTTTTCTGGAGTCTCATCTACTTTCTTAAAGAAAGTATCCAATGAAGTTTGGGCAGATGTTCTCCAGGGAGATGTGTGACACAGCAAACTTGTTCACTGGCATGGTGTCACATCAGATCAAGCATTATAAAGTTGAAACTGATGTCATATAGTTGAAACAGGGTGTCAATTTATAAACGTTGTAAGTGCAAAACATAACTCGAAATGTTGTAAGTCAAGGACTGCCTGTACTTTGGTTCTTAGCAGCATAAAGGGTGCATTCCCAAAAGATGAGCAAACCTGGATCTGTCCACTAGAGGGAATTGTACAAGGATGCACATAAAAACTTTGTACATGATTCCCTTTACTGTAGAACATTTCTGTTGCTTTTCTGTCTCATTGGACAAGTTGGGAAGGAGCTTGTGCACCTGGTTCCAAGCTGAGGGCTCATTCTGAGACATTAATATAGTGTTGAATATTTGACAGGCTGTGGTTCAGAATACACAGAAGGCAGCTGCTCAGTGCTTTGTTAACACTATGCCATGCCAATGAGCATAATAATACATAGCTGTGTCATCCCTGGTTATTTTACAGGCTGTCAGAAAAGATCTAGACTCAGTGAGATCCTTTCTTGCCTCCATATTTCTTTCTCAGACACTTTGTCAAAAGCAGGTTATCTTGATGACAAAAAGTAGAGAATTCTCTCTGAAGCGTTATATCAGGCTTCTGTCTATACCAGTGTATATAAACATTGCTAAAGTCTGTGACAAGAGTGTGGCATTCAATTTGTACTGTTCTACTTACTACCTTCATGATGGATGGTTGAGATTGTACTTGAGCATCTCCATCTAGAAAAAGAAGAGAAAAAGGTACAATGAGTATAAAACTGAATGAAGTTGGAGAATCTCAAATTATTGTTTAGTAATGTTCCCCCTTGTCAGGGGCCAACTTACAAGAATAAATAACTGAAAGAAGAAGAAAGAACAGTAAAAACATGATGACTATGGTATGGCACACCTGCTTCTGAGAACCAGAGGAAGAGGACTCTTGATCTAAGATGGAAGAAGCAATGCATTCAAGGAAAGGAAACAAGTGACTCATGCTACGTATACCCAATGGTAACTTTCCTGGCCTTACAAAAGCTATTGCAAGGCAACTCTTCCTTTCAGGAAGAGTTCAGAAGGCCGGAAGGGACACTTCACCAATTCCATTATTATAATGCCAGAAGGGACCATTACGTACAAGTTGTCTGACCTTCTGCATGACACAGACCATAGGGTTTTCCTAAATTATTTCCTAAATTAATTCCTGAGGGAAATAAAGGAAACCCTTTGGATTCATTGGGAAATGGCCAGCTCTGGAGAATGCACTGCCAGATATGGCATGTTTTTCCAGTGATTCATGAGCCTTACTGTGAAAATCTTATACTTTATATCAGGTCTAAAGTTATTTAATTTCAACTTCTAGCAATTAGAAGTTGGTATACTTCTGCATACTACATTAAGGGGTCTCTTTAGGGTCTCTCTAAAGGGTCTTCCTAAAGTTTTTGTCATCTGTATGTTCTTTCAGACTGTGCTCAAATCCCTGTTTAGTCTGTCTTGGATTGAGTTCTTTCTATCTGTCAGTGGATGGTATGCTTTCCAATGCTCCTTCATCTCTGAACTTCCTCTAGGTTATCAACATTCTCCCTGTGCTGTAGATGTGAGAACTGACACCCAGAGTAGTGACTTCTCACCAGAACCAGCTTCTAGCAAGTTTCTCATCTGGCAAGTATACTTTAAAGGCAGGAATGGAAGGATCTCCGTACCTTGTTACGTATTAACAGGAATGGAAGGATCTCAGTACCTTGTTACATATTAACCTTAGGCTATACTAAGTGGTGTGCAATATTGATTGGTCTGAGATCAAATTTAGAGCAGTCATACATGCATTAAGGCTAAAACCCATCTCTGACTATCCCTGACCTGCTCAAGTATGATTTGACACTAGAAAGATGGTGTACAGGGTTGTGACCAGGAGCCACAATTGTGAGTTGCAACTAGATGGGGTTCAGGGGAGACATCCGTTGAAACATCCTTTCTTTGGCAAAAGTATTTAGGTTGGAGGTAAAAAAGTTGTTGCTAGCTGGCAACCTACTAGCACCGTGTACTCTGCAGACTGGTTGCACTGGTTGCATAGTGTTGCATCCCTGGAGGTGAGACGGTCACATCACTGGGGGTGGAAGTGGAAGTTAGCTTGGTGCTAACACCCCCTAGGCAATAGTGTTCAGGGGGTGGAAAGTTTGTCCACAGGAAGGCAGGAGGAAGGGACACTGGGATTCTGGAGGACTGAAATGTGGTTACCTTATCTCTGCATAGTGGCCACATGTTACTATGACGTGAGCCAGGTAACACAGATCACAGATACACCTACCCCAGAGTTGAATAACTTTAAGATAACTAAAGGGTGCTTAAAGCTAGTTTTCATGTTTTAATGTGTGGATAATCAATTATTAAGAGCTCTCTGTCCAATCTAAAAGTAACATGACAAGGCCCTCAGTGGTCTAAATCTGTGTTCTGGTGCCCTCTGCTGAAACAGCATAGACCTAAGCTATTTTGTCCTGAAAAGGACCAATTATTCAATGAGATGCTTTGCAAAATTACGTTTTTTCCTTTTTCTTTAGTGTTATTTTTGATTTCTTTGTGATGAGAACTCTTCCACTTCTGTCCCATTATTTTCCTTTGTATTGTATTAGTTTGCTTACATGTTTTTCTGCCTTTACTCTATTAGCCATGCCTCTGCCTCCTGCCTTCTTTCAAGTATTTGCAACCACACAGCTTTTTCTGCCAGTTCTTTAGAGTCATGTGGGTAAATGAAATTAGGCTTTCAGAATTAGACACCTCATAGGCAAGACTTATAATTGTCTAATAGAATAGAATCAAGAACTTTTAAGTTATTCTTCTGAGGTAACCTAATGTTCACTGATGTGTGTGTTACCTGCTTTCACACCAGGTTTCTCCCAATGATCTGGTATCAGAGGTTAAAGATAGAGAGAGGTTTTTCAGATCAGAATCCCATTGTTAAAAGCAGAAGACTGCCCATACATTGTTCTGGAGATCATGATATAGCTGAAGAGTAAGCCAGACAAACGTATTGTATTCTTATGTCCACAGCGGGTATAAAAAATATGCTGCAAAATTGCCATTTTGATTTCCAATTCTTTGCAACTGGCAGCTGCCAAGATAGATCTGGAATTTCTCTCTAATTGGTGCAAGGGACAGCAGAAGTGCCAGGCACTAGAGCTGAGAGAAGGGAGCCACTCTCGCCTGTGCTCTTGGTGCCCCCCCATTCCCAGTGACGGGACCACATAGGTAACCACATTTCAGTCCTCCAGTGTTAAGGAGAATCAGTCTCAGAATGCAAGGGAGTGAAGGTTTGGGTTGGGGGCATGGCAGAACCCAGAGGATAGGAGTGAGGGAGTTGTTAAAAGGCGTGGGATACAGCCATGGCCTCCAGTGGTATGGGAAGAAATGCAAGAGTGCGGGAAAGCAGAACATATACAAATGAATGGGGAACAGCAGTTAGAGGATGTGGGGGATATGACTAGAAGAAATGAGGGAACTGAGGGGACAGGAACAAGAGGAGGGAGGCAGGAGTTGGAGAAACTGTTTTAGAGGAAGTGTGAGCAAAACCTTTCTTCTGATACAGAGTTCCAAAGTCAGCAAGAGCAAGTCACTTAAAATATTCACAGCTGGCCACAGCTGGTTCAGATTGGCAGAAGTGTGAAGGGGTCATGACAAGGGTCAGTGAGTCTCTTTGAGGTACCACAATTAATAGACATTTTTTATAATACTGGCCTTCGATTTTTCCTCTTTGCCTGGTAATAATGGAAACATCAGCAGTGTCTAGTGTAACAAGTGTGCTTTTAAGCTAAACATACTTTTGTGTAGCTTTCAGAAACAATGCAAGAACACGACAGAAATGCCCTTTGTGTTGATGTTATTTTTTATGACGTCAGTAAAAATAACGGGCATAACTTTAAGCTGATGTGTCCATCGTTAGGGCTTGGCTAGGGACAGATATTACAAACCAGTTTAAGTGATCAGAAACAGGTTTAAACCTGTAATAGGACATAAGTTCAGTGCACATAAACCAGTTTCAAAATGGCCCAAACTGATTTGAGATAAACCTGGTTGAATATAGTATCAGACTTAACTAATTGAGCTCAAACTGGTTTTCCAATGTCTGTCCCAGATCCCTTCCTGGTTTAACTTAAACCAGAGTCCCCCAGCTGGAGCAGGGAAATGCAAAGTTAGGAGTCTGGCCAGATGCTGACCCTGGAAGGGAGCAGGGAAAAAGTTTATTCCCCCCTCCTCCCTTGTCCCACCAGCACGGACCTGCGCTTCTCTGCTGGCTGCTCCAGTGGGGGCAAGGCCAGCCCCAGCAGTAGCCTGGAGTGAACTGGCCAGGGAGGAATTTAATTCTGTCCTCCCTGTCCCACCAGCACAGATCCAAGCCAGAGTCCCCAGGCACTCCCCACTCACTGCTGCAGCAACAGGGCCAGGCGTAGCCAAACACCGGCTGGCATGGCCCTTGAGACAGAGGGAGCAGGGAGGGGGGCTATTCCCTCCTCCCTCCAATGTCTATCGGAAGGGGTAGGAGAGGTTTATTCCACCCCTTGCCCCAAGCAGGAAGCAAATGGTGGCAGTTGGGGTGGGCAGATCCTGCCAACAGTTCCCCAGGGGCAGTAGGGTTTAGAGGGGGAAATAACCCCCCTCCCTACCCCTTCTTCTAGCCATGCCAGCTGGCATTTGGCTGCTTCTGGCTCCACTGCTGCAGCAGCAGCGGGGGGTGTGGAGGTGTCCTGGCTCAGGTCTATGCCGGTGAGATAGGGAGGAATGAGTTAAATCCCTCCCTGGCCAGTTTACTCCAGGCTATTGCCTGGGCTGGCTACACTCACTCCTAGCACAGCTTCCCTGCAGCCAAGGGTGCGCTCTAGTGTCCCCCAGCTGCTGGCCTGAGCAACTGCAGGCATGTGCCTGCATTTCCTCAGTCCAGAGGGAATGGCTGTACACTTGCAAATTGATTCAACCTAGGCAGGTTAAACCTGCAAAGATTGATTCAATTCAGGCTCCAGCTTTTTGAACGTCTGTTCCTAGCCCTAGTGTTAAATATTTTGCAATAGGTGGGCATAGGCTTAACAAATTATGATCCAGCTTGTCATATGTACACTTTGAATCAGTAGGTCAAATATGTGCCTCCTCTTTCTGTTCCTATTAGGTTCTCCTATGAATAACTTAAAATACTCTCAGCTATTTCTGTTGTCAATTACTCTAACCTGAATATATACTTATTCCTCTGACAATCAGTTATTTAAGGTACTTGTCTATCCCATAGAACTGTTCCATTTGAACTGGGAACTGTTCTTTTTCTAGCAACATGCTCATCAAAACAGCAATTATGTGTTATTACCCTACTTCTCAGGTTGCAGGAAGGTATTTAGCAGTTTCACAGCTGAAATGAGGAGTTAGAGAAGTGACTGTGGTTTCATATGGTTATAACAATATGGTTGAAAACGAGGAGTGAGTTTTTTTACAGGTTATTCGTGGTTTTCTAACACTGTGGATATACCAGTAAGCACAGTAGTAGATACCAGCATGCATTTTCTTTATTCTATTTACATAGAAAGTATAGCGGGATTTTGCAGGATCTATTGTAACTTGCAAATTGTTTGCCTGAGAGTTGTCATCAAAAGTGGTTTTTCCTGATGTGAAGAACAGAACTCTCTTTGGAGCTTCACCAGGACTTTGATGATACCAGTGAATGATGGCACTGGCAATATTTTCAGAGATGCCCTGGAGAACGCAAGACATACGTACAGCAGCATTTTCCCTTTTGACGGTGAACTCTGGAGTTTGGGTGATAGTTATTTCTCCATGTGCATCTGGAAAAGAGAGAGGAGAATGACAACATAAAAATGAAATGGCATGACTGGGAAACAAATCTTTTTGCTCAGTAATGATCACATGCTGAAAAGGACAGAAAGGACAAATTACTTACAAGTCCAAAGTGAAGTCACTAAAAGAACCTGTGGCAGTAACATTATGAGCTGTTGGGTTGAATGGAGCAAGAGGAATGTGAACTAGAACCTCAGATGAAGAGAGAGTGATGTAGTTGTTTCAGGAAGTGACTCATTAAAGCATCATTTAATAGCAGTTCTCATTGTAGGCATGTGGGGCTACATTTCTCATAGAATAATACTGTTTATAATGAGGTGGTAAGAAGTCAAGATCTGTGGGTGCTCTGAAGTCCAATCTGGTGAGAGAACTGAGAAAAAGTATAAATTAGAAGCATTTTAAATAGTGTTATATAGATTTGGAAAAAGATTCGTGAACAAAATCTGTGTCCTCCCACAATTGCAGCCACAATCACTTAGCCCAGAGGGAAAGAAAGTGCAGTGAAACTTGTATAGGTGCCTACTACATGGGTAACATTCAAAGTAATACACATCTAGTAGGGTTTCTCTTGGCTTTGCTGGTAGGTATAAGGAAATGAGAAGAATTTGTTCTTTTATCATGACCGCTCTTAAGCTTTCTTACTGGTGGCTGAAACTGGGCTCAGATGCCCAAAAGTACTATCAAGCTAAGCAACTGGCAGTGTAGAAGGAATCTCAAGCTGAGAATCTGTAATAATTTATCTCAACCCCTGGGGCAGAACTCATTTACAAATCCCCTATATCCCGCAACCATTTTCTATTTGAAACCTAACACAGTGCAAAGCCAGTAACATGAACAAACCAAAGCCAGAGCCTCAGCTCTTGTTACCAACAGGATTTGTTTTGCCAGAGACCCCCAAGGTTTGGCACAGCCCCTCATCTGATTTGGTATCAAGTGACCCCTAAACTCTATTACAGGTTTCCTCCCCATAATATGACCTGGTAAGTGGATCTTTTAGATATTACAACAGCAACCTTCAGTGGTACTGGCCTCAGGTCCTCCGCTGAATGTGTAGGATGTTTGTTTCTGGCTTTCCAGCTATTCGAGCAAAAAGTCCATGGTTGCCTCTACCTCCCTGGCGATACAACATAAACACACCCATTTTCTTTGTTTGTTCATTACTTTGTAACTTTCTCATCCCAAATTGTTCAGTCCTCAAGTTCCATACCTCACTTTTTTAGATAAGGTACTCCAATCCTACTCAGTTTTTGGATTCATAGTTTCTAGGGTTGGAAGGGACCTGAGCAGATCATTGAGTCCAACCCCCTGCCATGACAGGAAAGAGTACTGGGGTCAAACGACCCCAGGAAGGTGTACATCTAGCCTCCTCTTAAAGACCCCCAGGGTAGGAGCCAGCACCACTTCTCTTGGAAGTTGGTTCCAGATCCTAGCCGCCCTGACCATGAAGTAGCACTTCCTGATGTCTAGTCTGAATCTACCCTCTACCAGCTTGTGACCATTATTTCTGGTCACTCCTGGCAGTGTTCTGGGGAACAGGGCTTCATTTCCTTTTAGGGAAACTGTTGTACCTGGTGTAATGATTTAGGTCCTGCAGTGAATAACAACTATGACTGAGGAAGAGAACAACCCTTTAATGATAGCACAGCACAGGGTTCTTCCAGCATAGATCATGTAGCTGCCTCCATCTTGATTTCTCCTTGCTCCCCCAGGGATCATGTTCAAATTCCTCACCTGATAAGACATTCCCTTGTAAGGGACTGTCTCCAAAGTCTAACACTTATCACTACATCTTCCCTTTAAAAGAAATAAAAATAACCATCACAATATAACAACAAAAATTCCACCACAACAACAATGCAAGACAAAATCATCACCACACCAAAAAATCCATAACCTACAGAGGAGAGGTTACCAGTTCTTCACTCACTTTGTTGGCTCCTCAAGTTTCTGTATTACCTGGACTTCCTCCATCCTTTTTAGTTCTGCCTTTAGTTTATCACGGAGGGCAAAAGGCACCTTCCTGCATGGGTGTATAACTGGGGGGACCTGTTTATTTATCTGAATTGTATGTTCCCTTGGTAAGCAACCAGGGCCTTAAAACAAATCTTGATACTCCAAAATAAGGTCCTCATAACCTGAGCTAGAGTGTTTTAATGCAAATACCCATTTAACCAAATTGAGCTTTTCACAAGCTGCTAGGCCCAAAATAGGTGCCACCTCCTTAGGTACTACAATGAATGCAAGATTGTACATCATGTTTTTATGTCTGATGTAGGCAAGGCACTTTCCCTTGACCAGTATCTTTGCTCCTGAATAAGCAGTCATGGTTACTTTTGTAGGCCTCAGTTTTGGTTTACTTTTCAGCTTTTTATAATCTTGCTCTGGTAAAATGTTCACCTGAGCCCCTGTATCCAGTTTCAATGGAATCATTATCCCATGAACTTCCAGTGGCAGGATCCAGTCCTTCTCAGTAGCTCTGCTTGACTCTACTATATCTATATAATAACCTCCCTCTGGAGTTATCTTCAGCTGTATGCACCTGGACCTTATGGGCTTGCACTTTGCAACATTTGACAAAATGATTATTTTTACCACAATTAAAATAGAGCTTTCCTAATGCAGCATATCATTTGGAGCCATGCTGCATTCCACACCAGCTGCATGCTTGCCTGTACTCCATCTGCCCCTTAGTAGTAGTTGTGGTAGCTGGGGCAACCTCCATTTGATGTGGCCTTTTCTGTCTGTCTTTACTATGTATTGCATAGACAACGCCCTCAGCTGCATTCAGCTCTTTGGCCTGAGCCTTCACAGTTTCAGTTGCTCTACAAATCTGTATAGTTTTTTCTAGGGATAGGTCTCCTTCCCATAGCAGCTTCTCTCTTAATCCATTGTCTGTAATGCCATAAATTATTCTATCCCTGATCAGAGAATCTGTTACGTCCCCCAAAACACAGGTCTTGCTGAGCCTTTTTAACTCTGTGATATAGTGCTCTATGCTTCCATCTGGTTTTTGCATGCACGTAAAAAACATTCTCTCTCAAAGGTCTCATGTTTTGGCACACAATAGTCTTCAAATTCATTCAATATCTCATTTAACCTCATGTTTTGGCCTGGAGCAAATGCAAAGTTGCTGTACACCTCAAGCACTTCTTTCCCTACTACATGCAGGAAAATGGATGATTTAACGTCATCAGTTTTCTCTTCTGGTCCTATAGCAGCTAAATACAACTCAGACCTTTGTCTACATTTTCTCCAGTTCTCAGCTATATTGCCTGACAATGAAAGGCATGAAGGGCTTGTAATGCATCCATGGTTAACTGTGTCTCTGAGCTGGTTACACTTCTGCCTTGCAGAGAGGGGACTGTACTCCCAGAGGCCTTTGTTCCTTGCTGAGTGCAGCTTTGAGGACCTGAGTTACCAGCTTTCTGCTATAGATAATGCTGCAAATTCACCCAGTCTTCCCCATTCACCACTTCTGACACCACCATACCAATCACAGCACTCACTTTTCCCACTGCCTTTTCAGGCACTATGTAAAATTGTATTGCTTAGTTCCAGGAAAGCCTAGACTCTGGCTAAGATCCTTAGCGTAACTCAGTTTGCCTATTACACTTCTCAGCCTCCAAAAAAGGAGAGTTTGAGACGTGCAGTTGGAGAGAGGCACTGAGTTCAGCTTGGTCTGATGAAGGTGATCATATGTATCAAAAACATATTTAAAGTTGGATATTTACAGCAAGTGTTATCCCAGCTTGAAAAGGGACTCACAGATGGATTTGTGTTGTATAATTAATGTATAAGCAAATTCCTGGCAGCTGCTACTGTCAGCTAGTGTCAGCTCTTCAGGGTTCTTCTCCAGGGTCTGCCCATAGCTAACCTCAGTCCCTCACAAAGAATAACTAGACGCTGTTTCCCTTAAAACGCGTTGTCATATCTAACTGATGGTCTCCTTTTATAGTATAGCTATGTGGGATTCCACTGACTATGTGGCAAGTATCTGCCAAGCCAATAGCTGTTTGCTGGTTTTTCATGTCTGGCTGAACAAATCAGGAAGGCATTTCTGCCCCTGGTTGCAGGCTGAGGGGAGAGTTAGGGAGATAGGTGTGGTGTTAACTGTTTCATAGGCTGCAGCTTAAAATACATTTTAGAAGGTTTTTGTGCAGCTGCTCATTGCTTTGCTAACAATGTGCATCCCAGCAGGCACAGTAATATGTAGCTGCATCCTCTGTTCTTATTTTATTTAGTGTCAGTGTGCAGGTGTTGTCATTGATGTTCTTTTTTGCCTCAAACTTTTCTTTATCAGACTCTTTGTCAAAGCTTGGTCTTCCTGATGATAAGTAGAGAATCCGCTCTGGTGCTTCGCTAGGCTTCTGCCGATACCAGTGTATGTAAGCATTGCTAAAGCTTATGCCAGAAACATGGCATTCAATTCGTGCTGTTTTATGTACTCCTCTCACTATGGAGGACTGAGATTGTTTCAGCACTTGGGCATCTCCACCTACAAACAGAGTAAGAGAGAAAGATACCATAAATTCATATTATTCAACTGAATAAAGTTGAAGGATCTCAAAACATGTTTTATCCTGCTCACAGAATCCAATGGAGAAGCACAAACTTACAAGAGAAAATAAAAGCAACAAGAAGAACCTGAAGCAGAAACATGTTCACTATGTTACAGTACCCTTGCTTCTGAAAACCATCAGAAGAGGCGTCTTGATCTAAAATGGAGGGAGTGGTGCACTTGGAGAGGAAGTGAGTGACTCAGATTAAATAACCAATGGTTACTCTCCAGTTTACCCATGATTTTTTGTGAGGAAATGTAGATATAGCCTTGCTCTCTTCTTACATATACTTAAGGAAAAATCACCCAATCTTGATTTCAAAATGGCCAGCAATGGAGAGCTCAGAGCAAGTTGTTCAGATTATTAATTATTTTCACAGTGAAAATATTGTAAGGTAGTAGAGGTTTGAAGTTGTCATAACTTCACCTTCCTGGCATTGGAACTTATTATGCTTTTTTCTGTTCAACATAAGGCTTTGTCTTCAAAGCTTTGTTTCATTTGACTAATCCTCTAGACTGGCAAGGGATCATCCGTTACTTCCTGAGCTCCCAGCGTGTTTCAGTCTAACACATTTTCCAACCCTCAGTCTCTCATGTAGCAATTCTCTGAATTCTCTCCAGCTTATCAAACTTCTTAAGCACTTACCAAGCAGTCAATCCAGACACATGGGATATCTTCTCCCACCTGCTCTAGATTCCTTTGTTTATATGTCTAAGGTTTGTATTAGCTCTTTTGGCTCCAGTGTTTAAGTGAGAGCTCATGTTCAACTGTTCGCCTGTTCATCCACTATGACTTGTCAATCCTTTAAGGGTAAGTTTTGCCTGAGCTAGAATCTCCATCTTATATGTGTACCCTGCATTCTTTGCAAAGCTTTACATTTGCTCGTGGTTAGTGTACCAAGTGGTCCAGATAGCTTTGTACTAGTTACCAGTGCTTCTCAAATCTTTTGATTGCACCACACCGTACTCTCTCCCACACCTGCTCCTTAGACCTGAATATCCAGCTATGGGACCTTTTTTAGAGAGACTGTACTACTCTGAAGATCTATCTTTAGAATTTCAAACAGTGACAGGAGATGGAGAATTCACTGACAAACTCAAAAAGCAAAAGAAGTAAGTAGCAGAACCCACTCTCTCAACTGGACTCTGTCAACTGGACCAGTGCCCCTATTTCTGGGAAGAGTGGCAACATGTTTTTATTGACAATTTATGTGAAGGTTGAATTGATGTCTTGGATAAAAAACAGCACTGTAACAATATAACAGCTCTTAACTTTAAACCAGGTTGTTGGTTCAGTACTGACACTAGGAGAAAAAGCCATTTACTAATGTAGCATCATCACTTATGGCACATTTCATTAGAGATACCACATGTGTAACAATTACCTGTGCTTCTTACCAGTGGGAGGAATTATATACATCAGGGACAATGAAAGCATCTGTATGTCATAATTGAGCACATGCCTTTATTTCTGCAAATTTTGCACATAAATATCTCGTCTAATATAATTCTGAGTACCAAATATATGTAGTTGTGGCTGATGTCCAGTTGGTTGCATATCTAGTTCTGCCTGATGTTGACAAAGAAGTTGAAGGATATATCTGATTCCTTGTGTCGAAATGGCTGTGGCTCAGTTTTCAGAATGAGTATTTGTACAAACTCTCTATTGTTTACTAATGCTGTGTGATCCCAGACAGCACAGTAGTAGGTAGCTGTGTCATTATGGGTCACATAATTTGCAGTTAGGGTAGAGATTTGCTTGTCAGGATCTTTTTCACAGTGAAACTTGTTCTTATTGGAGGGCTGATCAATGCTGGGTTCCGATTCTGAGATGAACAGAATCCGCTCTGGAGCTCTACCAGATATTTGTCGATACCAATGTATAACAGCACTCTTGAAGTTTTTCAGGCCAGAAATTTTACAGTCCATACGTGCTATTTTATATTGTTCTTTGGTAACAGATGTCTGGATTTGTTGGAGAAGCAACTGTGCGTGCCCATCTAGGAGAAGAAAAAGAGGAGGAAATAATGAATTATACAACATCAGCCGGAATTTATAGCTCATCCATGTGTTGCTCCATAATATGCATATGGGTAGAAGAAGATGAAACAAAAACTTACAAGGCCAAAATAAAGCTAAAATAAGAACCTGGAGCAGAAACATTCTTGAATATTTTGCCAGGACTGCTATCTCAGCAGAATAGGAGTGCTGCTCTGGGGAGGTGAAATGTTTGCATTTAGAGAGAGGAAATATCTCATTTCAGCCACATCCAATGAGGTTTTACCTCTTGATAATGCCTCTCTTAAGCTATGGCAGAATTATTGCTCACTGCTGAAAGGTACTTTGAGTGAGTACTATGTCCAAGTGGCAGAAGGCATATTTTGTGCCTTTCTGAAACCAGTCTGTTCAACCATGACATTGGCTAAATGAGGGAATGGTCTTGATTTATGATTTCCAGGTATGTCTTTGGTTAAAGGTTTACTGCACCCTTCAGACAGGATTGTACCCTGTTGTGCTTGTTGACATACAAGGAAACAGAGGCAGCAGCTGTCCCAAAGTGCTTTAGTTTTAAATTTGAAGCAATACTCAAAGTGTTGAGGAGACAAAAGCACAGAATCATGTATATTGTATGTACAGCCAAATTCCCTGTTGGTATCTACTTGCACAGCTCCATTCATTTGCTAGAGGTTAATCTATTTATATCAGCAGAGCATTTGGTCACTTACATTAAAAACTAACACTTTGCTCCTATGGCCTGCGTTACATAGCATGACTTGCAGGCAGATTTTTTTGTAGGACTTGCAGCAGATATGGGTCATAAGAAGGGATCTGCAGGAGGAGGGATCAGCGTACAGCGGGTGTTTGTCACTTATGTGTTAGAAGAAAGAACCAAGCTATTTACAGACAGGGATTTCATATTTTACTGTTCTTCATCTGACTACCTGTGCAGCTGGTTTTAGCAATTTTCTGCACAATATACTTGACATTAGCACTTTCCTTTGTTATCTCTTGTAGAAGCCAACAGTGAGTTTCTACAGGTAGTCCCAGACCAAGAGGCAGAATGGGGGAGGTGTCTTCCACACATTTGATCTGGTTCAGAATGCAGAGTGAGCTTTTCTTACAGACTGTTAATGGCTTTCTGATGCTGTGCCTGTCCAAGTGGCACAATAATAGGTGGCGATGTCACTGGAGCTTATTCTGTTTATTGTCAGGATACAGATGGACTTGTTGAGGTTCTTTTGTACACTGAACTTTCTCTTATCAGACTCACGGTCAACCTGGACCTGCGAAGAAAAGTACAGAATCCGCTCTGGAGCTGCACCAGGTCTCTGTCGATACCAGTGTAGATAAGCTGTGCCAAAATCAGATACAGCCACATGACATTCAATTCGTGCAGTTCTACTTTCTGCCCGACTGATAGAGAGCTGAGTTTGTTTTAGGACTTCAGTGGAGCCATCTGTAGAGGAAGTAGAATAAAAAAATAGGAGTCAGAACGAACGCAGAATTTCTCCATTTGCTGCATCTGCGCGTGGAAAACAGGGTGAGCAAATGGCTTACAGGAACATGCCAGAACCAGAGTAAAAGCCTTCAGCAGGGACATTCTTCCTGCTTGTTAGCTTCCATCAATGAAACGTGAGTGATGGTCTCAAATGGACAGAAATGTAGAGCTGTGGAGAGGAAGTGAGTCATTTAGGTAACATCCAATGAAGTTGCAGTGGCTGCTGAGAGGATATATCAAGGCAGTGCACTGTTACTGCTGCTTAGAAAAACCTGGGCTGAGTGCTAACTATAGTCTGAGACACTGGGTATTTTCACTGTGTTTTACTGAAGCTAACTGAAACGGTCAAGATACAAACATGTTTTGTAAAACTGATTTATAATTGTGTGTACTTTTAATATTAAAACTTTGCTGCCTTCTAACGAGAAGCAACCCACTCCAAAAGATACTTTCTACTACAGAAGAGAAGATGAGCTGTGTTCAGATTTCATTTGGTGTGTGAAAGCTCCACAGGACAAATGATCAGCTGATTTTCAAGACTTTTTTGATGTGAACAGATGGAGCATTTCCCGGGTGAAAACTCAATCATCTTCCACCCTAGAGCTGCTGAGACCTTATGAAGACCTTACTTTGGTGTTAAGATTTATAAAGATGTGCAAACCTGGAGCCAACCACCAGAGGGGAGTCTGCATGTGCAAACACTTTCTCTCCTCTCTTACTGAAAATTTTCCTTTACTTTTTGGACTCTTTATTGTAATATCATTGGTTTATATGGTTGATATTATTCTATGGCCCAATTGTTTGTGCTGCCATTATTTTTCTCCATCAGATCATAGTTGGCAGATCCTCAATACAAAAAGACATTCTTCCAATAAATAGGGAAGTCCTCAGTGAGTCCATAGATAGCTGAGGCAGTTGATCCAAGATCCACATTTGACTACAGATGTGGCAGGTAGTTCTGGAGTAGATCCTGGAAGGAGTAGATCCTGGTGATGTTGGATCAAACACTTTCCCTTTATCTCTCTCATCTATCTGCCTCTGCAAAGAGTTGAGTTTGCTCTAAATGACTGAAACCTTGTCAGACATCATGATGCCACTGGGGACGATTCAGTGTTTGAGTGCCCATGTATTGAGGCTGATATTTCATTTCTTCAGATTTCACATCACAGTATCCTTGAATCGCTTCTTTTCATAGATTTCATAGATATTAAGGCTGGAAGGGACCTCATGAAATCATTGGGTCCAGCCCCTGCCCAAGGGCAGGAAGTCAGCTGAGGTCAGATAACCCCAGCAAGATAAGTGTCCCAGCATTTCTTAAAGGTATCCAGAGTAGGTGCTTGCACCACTTCTGGGGGGAGCCTATTCCAGACTCTAGAGACTTGGACAGTAAAGAAGTTTTTCTTTATGTCCTGTCTAAAACAGTCTTCCAGCAGTTTGTGACCATTAGACCTTGTCTTCCCTTGGGGTGCCCTGGTGAGCAGGCCTTCTCCCAGTTCCTGATTCACACCCCTTATAGACTTATAGGCTGCCACCAAATGAATCATAGAAAATGAGGGTTGGAAGGGACCTCAGGAGGTCATCTAGTCCAACCCCTGCCCAAAGCAAGACCACACCCAAATATATCATCCCAGTCAAGGCTTTGTCTATCCAGGTTTTAAAAATCTCTAAGGATGAAGATTCCACAACCTCTCTGGCTAGCCTATTCCAGTGCTTTACTACCCTTCTACTGAGAGAGCTGGTCTTAATATCTAACCTAAACGTCCATTGCTACAACTTTGGACTATTGCTCCTCATTCTGTCATCTGTTACCACTGAGAATAGTCCAGCTTCATCCTCTTTAGAACCACCCTTCAGGTGCTTGAAGCCTGTTATTAAACCCCTTCTCCATTTTATCTTTTTCAGACTAAATAAGCCCAGTTCCCTCAGCCTCTCCTCATGTGCCCCAGCTCCTAACCATTTTCACTTCCCTCTGCTAGACTCTCTCCAGTTAATCCACATGAAAAGTGGTTTGTAAATTCCCTTTGAGGATCAGGCCTGAGATTGGAGACAGGTGGTGTTCTGTTCTTGTCTTTGATAGACTTTCAGTGTGTACTCATTCTGGTGTGCAGTTGTTGCTTGGTGTCTCCTATGTAATTTCCATCAGGGCACTTGGACATGAAGACATGTATTGTATTGTGAAGATATCTCCATACTGGAGATATTGTGGGCAGGTTTTGCATGTCTTGTCATGGCATGGTCTGGATCCATTTGGTGTCTTTTGGGCTGTAGGAAGTTGGTTTCTGATGATGAGGTTAAGTGAGGTTCAGTGCTTGTTTGAATTTATAAACCACTTTTCACAGACAAGACTACGAACTGCACTTCATCAGCCTCCTAGGTACGAAAACTCACGGACTCGATATAGACAGTGGAATTCTGACACACTACAACCTGCTGGACATCTGATCCCCCAGGTACCAGTCCACTTTTACCTGTACTGCTATCCCCTTTCCCTCCCTGACCCCAACCTGTCCCTCATCCCCTGATGCCTCCATTTCCATTTTCACTGACTGGCTTTCTTGCCTGCATTGCATGCCATCCTCTAACTTCTTTACTTCCTTCCATCCAGGAACAGCACACACACACCCCAACTACAGGTGCTCCCTCAGCCTGACAAAGGGTTTTCAACCTCAAAACTTGCTAAGATATAGTTCTCGAATTATTCAGTTGGTCTACTAAAAGATACCAGACTGACCCAAAAACCCTTGTCTACCAGTGCCATGTCCTTACACCAACATCCCTAGCACCTCTCCCCTGCCAGCTCACCAGAAGGAGGCAGGTCCCTGGGCACATCTAAGCCCCAGGGCTGGGGCTGGCAGGGAGAGTTCTCTGGCAGCTGCTGGGAAAAAAGCTCCTGCAGGAAAGGAAAGAAAGGCTCTGTCACTGTTTGGCTGCCTGAGATGCTGCTGGTGCTACTGTGCTGCTTACTAAGTTATTACCTGCTGTCATTTAAAGCGGTGGACCAGAATAAGGTTGTAGGGAAGGAGGGGCCTCATTGGGGTATACTATCATGTCATGTAGAGGCCCCAGCACCTTAACACACACACAAAGTCACGTGTCATGAATTTTGCTTCTCAGCAGCTCAAGGTGCAGTTTCCCAGAAACCCCTGCACCTATCTCCTTGAAATCTGGCAGGCTTCATGGCCTCAGAAGGGGCTACCATACCTGCTGTTTTCACCCCACTGCACTTTAACACACACATGTGACATGAGTTTTGCTTGTCAACAGCTTGAGTTGCAGTTTCCCAGAAACTCCTGCACCTATCTCCTTGAAACTTGACAGGCTTTGTGGCCTTAGCAGAGGCTACTATCCTGCTCTTTTCATTTGAATCAAGCAAAAAATGACAACATTATAGACATTTTCCGATTCCCCATTATAACCTGCGGGCGAAACATCGAAACAGCATCAAAACAGTGAAACAGTTTTGACAAAATGCAAAGGAACAGTGCTTTGAAACTAAACAAAATGTCTAAATGAAACATTTTTCTGTTAAAACAGAAGTTGAAACAAAACAGTGCTGTTTAGCACAGCCCGTACCCAGGTAGGGGAAATACTCAGTGTTGAACATCAAGTATTTTGAACATTTCCTTCAAATACTTTTTCCCTCAGAGTTTCCAGCTTAATTCCTACCCTTTTATGCTCCATCATGGTACATACTGGTGCTTGACAATTTGATGGCAGATATGAAAGAAATTACATAAAAAGCTAAATTGGAATGCATTGAATGTATTGTCACAGCTCTACGGGCCATCCCTTCCTTCATTCATTATCCATCTTAACATCTATACGAATCGCTTGGGCAACTTAGTTTGGGCTATTAACTGTTAGGAACAGGGGCTTGATTAGCAGCTTGGCTGTAGGGATCATGCTTATTTAAACTCCCCAGAAGTAACACTTGATCTGAGCCTTCAAGAGGCCAAGAAGTGATTGACTTTTATTAGTGAATGTTTAGGATTGGGAATCCAATCCTAAAAAAGATGACAAAGCTGATATGGAAATACAGAGCGCCTGAGTGACGGACTAACAATAGAGGGATGGGGGTGAGGAGGGGAGCGCAACTAGGTTACAGGCGATACAATGTTGGCCAACTAAGCCCAGGGGTGGGGGGTGGGGGAAGGGGGAAGGGAAGGAGGGGGTTCGCGATGCTGAGGGAGAAAGGAGATAGATACACACAAACCCGTTACAATGGTCTGCAATGGTGGAGGAAGTGGTTCGGAGGAAGTGTCTCAGTCCATATAGTCTCATTACACTGAAAGTATAAAGCAATTACACTGAAGGTATAACCAATTTTGCAGGCTGGAATAAATATGAAATGGTTTTATAGAACAGAACTCTGATTTTCTGAGCAGATGTCTGCTATGTCTACATGGCAAATACAGTGGACATTAAAAGGTATGTCCTGAAACATGTTGGCATGGAATATTAATTAGTGGATAAGCTAGTTTCAAGTTTCCCTTAGTGCACCTGTTTGTCCACCCCCAAATACTGAGTGAGGACTACTGTACTGCTTCTGTTTTGAGATGTAATTGTTGTGGAGCTCCACCATGTTTTGAGGGGTTTCTACTGAGCAAAATAAATTTGCTCTACAGATTACAGAATAATAATATATTTCTTCGTGTTTTAACTCAACAACTAGAATGTCATTAAACTTAATCCTCTTTCTACTTTGTCAAACATTGATGTGTTCTGTAAAAGTGGCAGCTTAGCTTCTGGTGCCATTAGGTTACTAACTGCCTGCAAATAATGGGGAAGCTACAGGGCAGTTACAAATTACTGACTACACTAAAGAAATCAGACTGAGGGCAGGATGAGGAGAGATGGAGGATGAGGAAGAGCTCATAAGTACCAGGGAGATTTTTAGTTGCTTTTCACAGTGGCTTCAACACTTTAGATTCATTCTCCCTTCCTTTCAAAGGGTAAAGAATATAGGAAAAAATAATACCAGTTCTGGAGGTTTTCTTGCCTTAGGCAAGCTGGTAAAAGTACCAAACCTTGCTGAAAACCTATGTAACTCCTTGGTTTCTTTTTACATTACAGTCTAGAAGGATCCCCCAGCTTTCTGTGAAAAATATACCAAAGAATTCATTATATGTTATTTTTCTGGTCATACCAAGAAAGTATTTTAGAAATACTGAGAAAGAGTTTCTACAGCTGAGAAGCAGGCCTAGGGACGTGACTATTGTCTGAAATACTAGAAAGGCTGTAGTTCAGACTACGGGGAAGGTTTCTACACACCTGCTTAATGCTTTGCTAATGTAGTGTCATCCCAGTAGGCACAATAATATGTAGCTGAATCATTCTGGTTTACTGTCTTTATGGTCAAAGTACAGGTGGACTCCATGAGCTCCTTCTCTGCCTCAAACTTTCTTTTGTCAGAGTCTCTGTCATAGACAGGTTTTTCTGATGAAAAGTAGAGAATCCTTTCTGGACTCTCTTCAGGCAACTGTCGATACCAGTGTATATAAGCACTGCTAAAGCTCATGGTGGAAACATGGCACTGGATTCGTGCAGTTTTCCTTACTCCTCTTGTGACAGATGTTTGAGACTGTCTCAGTACTTGGCTATCTCCACCTACAAACAAAAGAACAGACAAAGATACCATGAAGAATCAGTTAAATGGGGTTGGCAGCTGGCATATTGTGCCTGTTTGAGGGAGCCCAGGGTAATTCACTAGCTTACAAGAGCACATTACTAAAGTGACAAGAAGAACCTGAAGTGGAAGCATGCTGACTATGTTACGGTGCCCCAGCTTCAGAACCAAAAGAAGAAGCATTTCCATCTTAAATGGAGGGGAGTGATGCACTTGGGGGGGGGGAACAAGTGACTCCTATATTAAATATCCAATGATACAGCTCTGATCTGCCCATGAGCTATTGTGAGACAACATAGATTTAGCCTTGCTCTACTCTTGCATATACTTTTTTTTTTTTTTAAAGAACCCAAACTCCTTCCCTTCTCTGAGCCTGGCTGAGTCTCCTGGGCTGAGATCCCTCCCCTCTCCTGCCTCAGAAGCCAATCATGCTCTTGCAAAACAACTTTCTGCAACTTTCCCACTACCTTTGCAGTGATCCTTAGCCCTGCTGCAAATCCAGCAGCAGCTGTTGCCTATGATTTATGAAGCTAATACCTATGTAATAGGGGTTCTCTTGTTTTTGCCTGTAAGCATGGAAACATTAGAAGAATACATCGTTCATCACAAGCACTCTTAAACTTTCATACTGGGGCCTGAATCTGAGCTCAGATCCATATATGCATTGTCATATTGGGCAACTGTCAGCATGGAAGAAATCCCCTTCACCAGCTAGAGATCTACTTCTGATATCTTGTCTCAGTTGCAGAAATATTCTGCTGCCAAGTGGCCAGGACATCCTGTGTTAGTACTGCCATCTATTGAAATGCTGCATCCCATCTGCATATTATCCAATCTTTCAAAAAAAGGCTATTTATTCACTAGCCACTTGCATCTTATATTGCTTCAGATGTCTGCCTGTGGGAGTGGATAGGTCAGAATATCTGAGCAGAATCAGGATTGTAGAGTAGACATAATTTTACTGTGACATGGATCTGTATTGTTACTGCAAGTGACTGTGTAGACTGGATTTGGAGCTAGAGAAAGAGGCCTCTGTGTTTCTAATGGGGGCCTAATACAATGACTAATTTTCACCTGATAGTAGCAGATATTTATATCTTACCTATATATTACAGCAACCCATGGCAGCCTCTTTGGACAACTGCTGACCTTTTACTTCACTTAAGTTTTAGAGTGGTGGATGTGAGATTTTCAAAGGCAGAGGGGGAAGTTAGGTGAATAATAATAAGACCACTGAACTTGCTTCCAGGGTGGTTACCTCTTAAGGTAGTTTTAGGAATTTTCTGAAAAATATATATTTCATTAGCGGTTGTCTTTTGTTATCTACTCCAGAAGCCAGCAGTTTCTGCAGCTAGTTCCAGGCTGAGTGGCAGAACTTGGGCAGGTTTCTCTCACACATTTGGAAGACTGTGGTATCTCAGAAAGTAGAGAGGATTTATTGTAGATGTTGTCAATGGTTTTCTTAGGCTGTGCCTGTCCAAGTGGCACAGTAATAGGTAGCGGTGTCATTGGAGGTTAAGCTGTTTATTGTCAGGACACAGCGGGACAGATCAAAGTCCTTTTCTGCACTGATCTTTCTCTTATCAGAGTCCTGGTCAAGGTAGAGGTCTGATGAGAAGTAGAGTATCCGTTCTGGAGCTGCACCAGGCCTCTGTCGATACCAGTGTATAATAGCTGTGCCAAAGACTGATGAATCCACATAGCAATTAATTCGTATGGTTCTACTTTCTGCCTTGGTGATGGATGGTTCAGTTTGTTTTAGGACTTGACCAGAGCCATCTGTAGAGAAAGAAGAACAGAAAAATAGAAAGGTGAAACAGAACTAAGGCAGAAGTTCTTCCTTTGATATTAAATAATCCACATATCCTTGTGCATAGCAAGATGAACAATATACTCACATGAACACACCATAGCCAAAGTAAAAGCTTTGAGCAGCAGCATTCTTCTTGCTCTTGTCCTGACTTTTTCAAAGAAACATGAGAGATGGTATTTTTTCTTGTTTCATGGAGGGAGATGTGTATGTAGAAAGAGGATGTGACTTATTTGGGTAACATCCAATAAAGTGGAACTATAGAAGGCAAGTAAATACAGTACTAGTAGTTCTGTATTTACTCTAACGTAAAACCAGGTGTTTCCTCCAATCAGCATGGGGGGTAAAGCTCTTCACCTTATATTTGCATACAATAAAACCTCACTAAATACATTGTCTATCATTAAACAGCTGCCAAAAATGGCACATGTGCTCAGTAATGGAAACCAGTTATGAAGTAGATTGAATGCAGCCAACACTAAGCATGCCTGTAAAACTCATGGCTCATATTGGCCAAACATACTAATGGAAATATTTTTATTAAATTATGTATAGCAGTTATACTTCTTTCCCCTATTCAACCTCTTTTCTTTCCATCTGAAGTCCCAGTTTACCCCTTTTAACATTGTTTCTACTCCCGAGTAAGCCACTCTTTTCATTACCAACTTTCTTTTCTTCATGTTTAACACTTACTACCTGTACATAATTCCTACCTGAAACCTTCATGTGTTAAAACCTCATTTCCATCACTTGCATCTTAAAACTTTGGCTGAAACATCTTAAATGCAAAAAACAGTTTTATCCTGCCTTTAAATGTTTTAGAAATCATTTGTACATCCCCATATTGTGGTGATTTTAAAAGAGTTAAAACAACTCAGTCTCCAACCTTGGTTACAAATATATGACTCCATTCCTCCTTCCTACACTTCTGTGTCTCTTCTTTTTCTTCCCTTATGTCCAGTCTTAGGCAAAAACAGGTATCAAATTTAGCTCAAATAGCTAAAGCACATCAATGCATGTTGAGATATATTAAGGCACATTAGTGCGGTGTATGGACTGACTTGGGACTAACTTTAGTCCCACACCAGTCCACACACATGGCATTAATATGCTTTAACATGTGCAGATATAGACGTGAGCCTAAACCACTGTAATGCACATTAACCTAATACGCATTAAAATTAGGCACACCTAAATGCACATGTAGACATGGCCAGTGGGTATAACATCTCAGTTCATACAGTCCCAATTTCAGGCAGTCTCTTACTGTGCAAGCTAACCCTTTAAACAGCAGTAAATTCTGCACTCTCAAAATACTCCATTTGAAACTCACTACAATTTGCTTTGCACTGCTTCCTCCAGTCCCCTGGGGGCAAGCCTGTATAGCACACCATCTTTGACATCAGTTTTTTGGGTGGTATTTGTAACCCATAAAAAGCTGAGGTCCCAGAACAGGTGTTCAACTGCCTCCTCCTTCCCACACTGCACCCTCAGACACCGTGGTGTTCTTGCCAGTTGCCATCTCTGTTGTGCATCCCTTACTGGCAGGATACCCCTTGTTTGCCAACCTGGCCAGGTCTGCATGTTCTCCTTTCAGGTGCTTATCTAGCACCCTCTTCTACCCCTCCCACATTTGTGTTTCTGTGAAATTTCATACCAGTAGTACCACGTCTTAAATTCCGTATTATCTCTATGAGCTTCTATGGTCTTTCAGCACCTCAGGTCCCACCTCCCCCACCTTATAAAACTTTGAAAAGCCCTCCATTCCTGCCCAGTGGACTGATGGTTGCCATGCTTCTGGCTTCATCAGAATACCTCTATACAATCCCCACCTCCTTAAGATTGCACCGTCTAGGACCCTGCTTTTCCTTCCCCTTCTCATACCCCCTGCACATGGTACTCACATAGTTGGCATACATCTGGTATGCCCCATCTTCCTGCCTCCATCTTTGTGAACAGTTCCATCTGTGCCAGTCTTCCTCTTTTTGACCTCCAAGAAAATACACAAATCTCTCTCAGGATTTTCACTACCTGTCTCCATGACAAGGGAAACACTATCCCCATGTATCGAATGCCTGGCAGCAGCACATTGACTGCCTTGACTTGACCTGCACAGGACAGCATTCTTCCAGCCCACAGCCCTAGCATCTATCTCACCTGAGCTATCACCTTTTCTCATGCCCTGGCCCCTTTTGTTGCCATATCCAGTGGGATCCCCAACACCTTAATTTCTGTTTCTGTTATTTGTACTGAGCTAACTCATGTCCCCCAATTTCCCACTACCATTACCATACTTTTTGCTCTATTTAGCTTGGCCCCTATTGCTTCCCCATATTCTGCTCTGTGTTTCACCACCCTTTCTGCTGATGGTGTCTCTCTCATTGTTACATTTATGTCATCCCTGTACAAGGTACACTTCACTTCTTTTCTATCTCCTCCAAGTATCTGTATTCCACTTATCCCTCTGTCCCACCTTATTTTTTGTGCTAGTGACTCCATGGCACAAATGAACAGTGCTGGTCACGGTGGAAATCCCAGTGCCATTCCTGCTGAGAACCTAAAAACTATATTCAGATGTCTATGAATTAAAAGCTGACATGCTGTGTTATTATATAAAAGCTTTACCTACCCCATAAAAGGCTCTAGCATCCCCATTCTACTTAAAACACCAAATAAAAACTCGTGTGCTACTTTGTCATATGCTTTTTCCAAATCGAGGTCTGTTACTGCCACTGCTAGTTTCCTGTCATTGCAGTATATCAATATGTCCCTTATCAGCCTCAATTTCTACAGTTCTTCTCTTCAGCACTGCACACGTTTAGCCTTCATTTTTTATCTTTCGCAGGGAGTTCCATATTATCTGTGCCAACATCTTTGCCAACATTTTGTAATCTGTGTTTAACAGTATAATCAGTCTGCAGGTTTTCAATGGTTCCTTCTCACCTTTCTTAAACCTTCAGACCACTATTCCTTTTGTAAACTCTCTTCCCACTGTTCCTTCCTGTAAAATTTCTTTTAAAAACCTCACTACATCTGGCCAACTCTGTCCCAGAACTTTGCATACAATTCTGTTGGAGGTCCGTCTACTCGGGGTGATTTCCCTTTCTTTAACATTTTAAGGTGGTCCTCTGCTTCCTTTACAGTTATCTCTGCCTCCATCCTCTTTCCATCCTTTTCTTCCACTTTCTTCACCACCTCTCTCAGGAACTCTTCCATTTTCCTTTTATTCACCACCTTCTTTTGATATAGCTTTTCATAAAACTTTCTCTCTGCTTCAAGGACTTCTTTGTGTGCCTCCCCCAGGCCACCTCCTTCTTCTTGCACTGCCTTCAGCTCTCCCTTTGCTGATTTTACTCCTGCTGAAAAATCCCAGGACCAGCTCTCACTTTCTGCCATCCATGGCATCCATGCTGGAAACTTCTTTTCCTGTGTCGTCTTTGTAAGCCATTCTTCTGGTGCTTGTTTTGCTTGTTCTATCTCTTCCCATAGTTGCTGTCTGCCTATTGCTTCCTTTAAGAGCTTCTGCAGTCGTCCTTGCAGTTTTTTCAAGCTGTTCTGTTCTTCTCCTGTCTCTCTGTTGGCCTTTGTGTCTAAAAAACTCCCCCATCCTTCTCTTGATCATTTTCCACCACTTTCTGCTTGCTCTTAAAATGCTTCTTTAAGTGTCCTCAATACCTCATATGCTCTTTTATGCCTGGCATCTCTCTTCCTCATCTAACAGCCTCAGATTTAACTTCCTTTTTCCTTTGCTAGCCCTTTGTCTACCCTCATCCCCACCTTCAGCATTTGGTGGTCACCGAAAATCACGCTTAAAACTTTTTTTCCTCTCTCTATCCCATTCTTTTGATATAAAGACAAAATCATTTCTTGACTGTTTCTTTCCACTCTGGTCTGTTCTTGTAAAAGATTTCTGTCTTGCCTGTATGTTAGTTAAATCCTCCTAAGCTTTCTCAACAGCTTAGAAGAGCTGTCTAATTCATCAGTTCCTCCCTCACCTGTTCTGTCCCCTGCCTCAGTTATGCAATTAAAGTCTCCTACTATAATGCAGGATCTCCCCCCTGCTATACACACTGCTTATCTCTTTAGTGGCTCCCCCTTCACCTTTCTTCCTGGGGATTTACATACATTAAAGATTTCCATCTTCTGTCCCCGTCCCCCCTCTTCTTTGCATTCTTCCCCATATTATTTCCTCCACTTGTTTTACTTTCAGTTCAGGGTTTTTTTTGACAGTATTGCAATACCTGCTGTCTTGTTATCATTTGCTCTCAACCACCAGGATGGCCCCCATCTCCATCTCCTCTCAAACCTCCTATAATCTCTTTCCCCTGGTATTCTATACTCTTGCAGACAGATTATATCTGCTTGCACCTGCTTCAATACTGGCTTCACCTTTTTCCACCTGTTTCTTGTGAAAACACTTCTTACATTGACAAGCACCACTAGAAACTTGCCTAAAGGGGAAATTCTCCATCTATGCATCTTCACTGGTACTGTATCAAAATCCTTCCACGTGCCAGCATTCCTGTTGTTTTTGCCAGCTGCCTTATCTCTTGCATTTAGGAAGCTTTCCCACCCCATAGCTGTCTTGCTGCTGTCACTCTCCCACCAGCCACTCCAGACTTGAGTCTAATGATGAGATGGGTGCAAAGCTTGGCTTTCCTGGGTCTGTCACCTTTTTTCTGCTATCACTTTCCTTGGGTGTGTTTGGGGGGGTTTTTTCTTGTAAGACTTTTTCCTTTTCCCTAATTGCTTTTCTGGACTCCACTCCTCCTCCATCTCTCTCCCTCCTATGGTTTCTTCCTTGTTCCTTTCATCCTGCTCCATCTCAGAACTCTTAGAGCTTCCCTCCATCCCATTCTCATTCATAACTCCTTTCCCCTGCACTGTGTCAGTCACCAACACCTCTTCATCTGTCCCTCTTGTGGGGTGTCTTCTACCATCCCCATTCCTTCTCCCTCTCCTCTTCCTTTTCTTGCTGGTGAGTCTGGACCTTTTTCACAAAAGACTTAAGGCATGGTCTAAATACATGTCCCTCCTCTCTACGTAAGTTGCATTTCTGGGCCCCTTTGCATTCTGCAGCTCTGTGCCCTTTGCCTTGGAGCTTGAAGCACACTGTGTGGGGGCAGTTCATACATGGCTGCCCCATATCCCCACATTTACTGCATTTCATCAGCTAACAATGGGATATAATAAAGTGTCTGTGGGGTCTTAAAGCCTCTGTGCTGTATGCCACCCAGGCTCCTTGCATCTGTGTTTAAACCCACCTATGCTTACCAGGCCCCCATCCAAATGCCATATCTATCTTTCAGTTTTTCCAACCACATCACCTTGTTGCAGTGCATCTCCATCAAGATTTTAATGTCCTCCCCCGTTATTAAGTCTGAGGACATCTGTACAATAATTACTTTTTCTCTTGCTGTTTTAGCTGCTATGCATCTCAGCTCTTTTAATCCCTTCCTGCCCCTTTTCCCTGCATATTTCTTCCAGAAATCCCTTCCCATTCTGAAAGTCAGACTCCCATACTTTGTTGGGGAATCATCTTAAGCTATTTAAAGCCTCTGTGTTCACCTCCATTACCCCAAATATTTTCCCAGAAATTCATATCTGCTGATTTCCAGCCCTGCCTGTCCCTTACCCACCAAGATTGCCTTTATCAATAGTCTGTGATAGTCTCTAAAACTTCTTGTTGCCTGCTCTCTTTCCTTCTGCAGCATTGCCCACTGTCCTGTTTCTCTCCTCATCCCTGCTGCACTTTGCTCTCCTTTCTCCCCTGGCTTCTGCCTGTGATTGTATCCTCTATCTGCTGCTGCCATTGTTATCTTCCTGTCCTGCCTCTCTGCGGTCGTCCATCCATTGTCTGCTGTCTGTCCATCTTCTGCCACTTGTCTGTCCCTTGTTGTATGGGTCAGTTGCCATGGTGTCTGCTCATTCCAGCTTTGAATTTTCCTCCTCCTCCATCACCACCACTCCAGGGATCTCCCCACTCAATCTTAGCCCATTGGGCTGAGAAGCAGTCCAAGAGTAGGTACCCGCCACAATGCTGGGTTAGCACAGCCTATCTGAATAAGATATAGTGCCCCTTACACTCCGTCCCTCTTAGTGCTGACTCTTTTTTAACCCATAGTGAACCACTACATTAATACATTTTGACTTTCACTTCACTCCTACAGCTGAGCAGCACCTTTCTTTCCTATGTCTAATGATTCCTGTTCTTTTACCAGCCTTAAATGTCTGGCAAATATCACCAAACATCAGTGTTTATTGTAGATTAAAAGCACTGTAACGCTCTTTCTCACCGTATTTGGTGTGGCCCTGCCCTCCATGAGACAGAGCTGGATGAGGTGGCCCTGCCCGTCATCTGCATATACAATTCTGGAGTATCACAAGAACACCAGGTTCCAGGCACAAATGGTGAGCTGATTAGCATGTGTATCCTTTGTGAGGGGTAGCTGGAGTACCTGCATAGGGGTAGCTGGACTACCTGCACATAGTTAGCAGTGCTGGGCGGTGAGGTCACTACACTACGACTTGAAATTCTGTTGACTCTGGTGAGGCCCACCCCAATGAACTATATGATTAATTATGAACCTTTTGGCTTTCGACTAACATCATGCATAGTGGACATGTCAACACATTGCCATACAGTGACGTTGTTACTGAACTGTGCTTTAGTACTTTCTTTTGGAAATATCCAAACACAGTGCAGTAACTGCCCCTACTGTGCTATACGGGCAGTGCACACTTACATTTCCCTGCTACATAGCTGTAACAGCACGCTATAAGAGGGAAGTATGTCGCTACAGCAACATAGCTAGCAATCATGTGTAAACCCATGTGATCACTATGTCTCCATAGCATGCCAGATGGCAATGTAGAGCATTATGTAAAATGCGCCCAGTTTGTACTATGTATAAATAGGGAAAAAATGTGTTTTTGGTATACCTGTGCTGAAACTTGCAGTACTTTGCAAAAAGGTAACATGCATCAATTATGAATGAACTAAATCTATAGATACCCATAGTCATTTGCCTATATGCAAGTTGCTACAAGTGTGTTTATTTCAAATCTGTGGGTTTTGGTCCTTGCAATTTTTCTCATTAATTCCCATGTGCTCAAGGAGGAAACAAAGCCACCTAATCCTACCTCAGCCACTATTTTCCCTGCTGTAGCCATAGGAGAGGAACAAATTCAAGACAAACTTCTGATAATTAGATTCTATACCTGGAGAACTAGAACAAATTTATATATTTTCCATATATATAATGTAATTATTGGGAGGTCAGCTTAGACTCAAGTGAAATACAGTATTTCAAGGTAGCATACTGTTACAGCTGTTTGGTCTAACTAAAGGGGATTTTAGTACTAACAATAGCCTCAAACACTGAATATTTTGGGGAAAAAAGACCAACATGAAGGTAATTTGAAGAATTAATTTGTAAGCTTCATATTTCAATATTAGATTTTATTGCCTTCCACTGAAAACTAATCCACTGGAAAGAACACATCTATATACAGTTGCCATGTTTGAAATCTCTATCAAAACACATTTTTTCACAAAGCCTTCAAAAATAATTCTCAATTCATATTTTTATAGAGATGCCTCACAGTTTGGTGAAAAACAGGAAAGAAAGGAGGATAAAATTTAATTAAAAAAAGAAACCAGCTTGGAAATATATTGTCACATCATTGCAACCCTTGATTTCCTTTCTTCCCTATCCATCCAGAATTTGTACAGATCATTCCAACAACTCAGCTTAAGTCTAAGGTTGGACCTTAGCTGCTATTAGGTATGGGAAGTTTGATATGCAAATATACCTACCAGTAGAGGTTTCTTGTTCAAAGCCTAATTGTACCAATGGACACTTTCTACTCTCTCAGACATTAATATGTGCTGTGAAATTCCAAGTCTAGTTTCAGTGATAGAAAAGTAACTGCCTGAAAATTGTAGGAGTCTATAGTGCAAGAGAGAGATTTTTCTTTTTTGATACAGTCCAGATTATTTTCTTTCTTTCTTGAAAGTAAATAATGCCAAAATAAGACGATCTTAATGTTAGTTCTAGGCACCCTCCTCCCCTTAGCGAACCAGTGAATGTGCACCCATACCAAAACTCAGGCCCTCACAGAAAGAATTGATAGAAGGAATAGATATGACCTACAATAGCAAGAAAGCATGCGTTAACCATTTGCAGCTAAGCAACGACCCAAAGAAAGTACAGCAATACCACAACATCACAGCCAACCAGGTGGCTCATTAACTTCTGCTCAATGGTAACACTTCAAACAAACAGCCTAAAACACAGATTTAGATAGCAAACTGATCTGGAGGAAAGTCATTTTAGCATGCCAAACACAATGGATGAACTCATGGGAATAACTGGACTTGATGACATATGCATGGAGATCAGACACCTTGGGAGTTATGCCTTTTTAACAATTGCTCATCAACCCTTAGAATACCTTAATTATGGTAGTAGGCAGATGTAATAACTCTATTAAAGCCAGGGAAGGATGTCTCTGGGCCAGAGAACTTTAGGCAGCGTCACTTCTGTGCCATCTTCATAAATTTTACAAACACCTTATTCTCAATCACCTTTCATCTCAGATTAAACATCATCTAATACCAGAACAAGCTGGATTTAGACCAGACACATCCTGCATTGGCAAAATACTAAACATGCCCCAGAATATAGAAAAAGGATTCAAGATAGGGATGACAACAGGTGCTGTTTGCAGACCTATCAGTGGCATATGGCACAGTCAACCACTAAAACTGCTTGCCAAGTCTATATGAGACACAACTAACACTTAGTACAGCCATGCCATTTCTTGCACAGTCATACATAAAAACACCTATTCTCCAATCTGTTTTGAAGAATAGATGTTTTTATTTAGAACTGTGCAAGAAACGGAACCGCTGGTAACAACGAAACACTTTGTCGCACTGCCCAGGGAAGTATGCTAGCACCAATCCTTTTTAACATACATACCAATGACCAACCCATACAGAGTAATATGAGGAACTTAATATATGCTGATGATGTATGCATCACATTGCAGGAGGACTTCACCACTCTCAAGAACAGGCTGACATGTGCACTGAGCAACCTCTCAGATTGAATTTTATTAGAAAATGTTAAGAGTCATGACCAAAAAATGACAAAGCCATAAGAGAAATACAGAGTGCCCAAGTGAGGGACTAACATGGGGGGGGTGAGGAGGGGAATGCAAAGAGGTAACAGAAAGTACACTGTTACCCAACTAAGCCCAGGAGTGAAGAGGAGGGGTGAAGGGTGGGGGGGTTGTGACACTGAGAGAGTTGCCTCCATTTTCCTGAGCAGGGACATACCTTGTGTTACTCCACTGCAGATTATGCATGTCCAGTATAGGAACAATCAGTTCATGTCAAGAAAATGGAACCAGTTTTAAGCAACAACTGTCATTAGGTAACTGGATATCTAAAGCCAACAGCATAGGACAGATTAAACTTACTGGCTGGCATTGCACCACCTGGTATCAGAAGAAAGGTAGCGAGTCAAAAGAAAAATCATGGCACATAGAAGATCCTGGGCATCCATTCTGTGGTCACAGACAAGTAAGTAACAGCTTAAAATGTAAAAGGGTTTTGTGACCAGTGTTGTTCTGTCGTACACAACGGCTGACAGGGTATGACTGAGGTTATTGAGGGAAAGGTCACATTCAATCAGGTACTCTGAAATGGACCTGGAACTCCAGGAGAACTGTCCAAGAGGAGTGGATCTAGATTGGCCAACATGGTGATCCGTGAATCACCCGGGCATGCAAACTGGAAGATCAAAAAACAAACATGATCAAATGGGGCTACTCTAATGACAAGAAGAAGATACTGCAGTGGAAACTTCATAGCTTTATACAATGTGCCTACTTCTGAGAACCACAGGATGACACAGATATATGTGAGGGTGGTGAAGTGCAAACTATGGAGCATCTGCTCATTTGCCAACTCCTTGGTGAGACCTGTATGAAGGAGGACTTTGCTGCAGCAATGGGAAAAGCCATTACTTGTGTGCAATTCTGGAAAAACATCTGGTTTATGACAAGGACATGAGAAGATGAACAGAGAGCAACTGAAAATGGCTACCTCCAATGTTGACTGTCCTTTGAAATCATGCAATCTCCTTTTATAATATAGCCAGGTACAATCCCATTGCCTGTATGCAAAATAGATGCTAAAGCAGCAGTAATCGGTTGCTTTTTTAGGTTCTCTTTCATACACCAGAAGGGAGCTTCTGCAGTTGATTCCAGGCTAAGGAGCAGGGTTAGGGAAATAGGTGTGGTGTCGAATGTTTGACAGGCTGTGGTTTCTGTACAGCTGCTCGGTGCTTTGTCAGCACTGTGTCATCCCAATATGCACAGTAATAGGTGGCTGCATCATCCTTGTTTATTTGCTTTACTGTCAGAGCATAGGTGTCCTTAGAGGGGTCCCCGTATGCCTCAAATTTTCCTCGACTGGATTCTTTGTCAAAGATGTTTTTTCCTGATGACAAGTAGAGAATTCGCTCTGGAGCCCTCCCAGACTTCTGTTGATACCAGTGAATATAAGTATTGCCCATTCCAGAAACATGACATTCAATTAGTGCAGTTTTGCTTTCTTTCTTTGTGATGGATAATTTAAATTGTGTCGGCCCTTTGGCATCTCCACCTAGAAAAAAAGGGACAAACATAATAAAATTAAATTAAATTAAGTTGGATGATCTCAAATCATAACTGTTTGTAAAAGCCCAGGGCGAAACATCAACTTACAAGAGCAAATTACAGAAACAACAAGAAAAAATGGCAGTGGAAGCATGATAGCTTTGTTATAGTGTGCCTGCTTCTGAGAACCACAGGATCTAAGACCAAGGAAATGGCACGCTGGGTAAGACGGAGTGACTCATGTAATAAATATCCAATGGTAGTCTCCTGGCTGCGTGTGAGCTATTGCAATGCATCATTGATTTACTTTTGTTGTATACAAAAGTTCATAAGACTGAACTTTTCACAGATTGAAATCCCAGAAGTGCCCATTGTATTCACTTAGGCTGACTTCCTGTAGGTCACAGCTCTTCATCCACTTTTTTTCAGATCATTGCTGCCATGGACAGAGTTTCTGTCTTTTTACATACAGCCTCTGTTCTTTGCATAACTTTATATTTTCTTGTGCCCTATGTAACAAGTGATCCAAATGACTCTTCACCACAGAGCTAGGCTTTTTATAACCCCTTAATCACAGGCCAACAGCTCTCATTCATGCTAAACCCAGAAATGCAGTGGTGAAACCTTTATTAGGACATGTTCCTATGACCGCTCTGAAGATCAACGTTTTCTGCACCCTTAAGTGCAGCTCTAGGAAGTGCCCGGGGCCAGCCTCACAACATCATTTCCAGCACTGGGTAGGTGGGCTGTGCCTGAGAGCAAGCACTCCCAGCAGTGCTGGGGGCAAGCTTTCAGGGTGGGGACTGACTGCTACTGCTACTGCAAGGGAGGTGAAAGGCTGAGGCTGGAGTTGGTGGAGAAGATAAGGGAACTAGCTACCCACCACTTACCCTAAAATTCTTAAGCACTCCTATAAACCTCCAAATATATTTAACCTTCTTCTAAGACACTCATTTATCTGCTAATGAGTCATATAAGCTATCCAGAGGGAGAGTATTTCAGCATCATGGTTTAGAAAGTCTCATATTTAGATTACCTTGCATTATCATGATGCCTCACTGCATTTGCACATATTAGTAACTGGGACTATAGAACCACCAATGTGTGATTGGAGAGAAGTGCTTCTCCATCCCTCTATTTCACCAGAAGATCTTAAAAACTGTGGATAAGCACTTTTCTAAGACGGATAGCATACAGGTGAATAACGCATGGATGAAAGCAAAAATGTTCATCTATATGTAATGAAGTCAGTCCTGCTAGGAGAAAAAGAAAATTTTCCCTTAACTCAAGTGGAAGGGGCTTTTGTAGTAAGAGGATCTGATGGTATCTCAACTGCTGTCTTGGAGTTTTGTGGTTTGGGGGAATAGTATAGCAACAAGAATAGTGGACTTGTCCCTATCCCTTAAAAAGTGGAAGGGAACTAATATTCAGCTCCATTGGCAACACATAGGGGGTGCATGCAGGTGCATACTTTTTCTTTAAGTATACTTTTCATATTGTTATTTCTGTATAACCTAAGTAGGAATATATACTACAGATAAAGGGATGATCATTCCTCAGTCTCAAATAGTCTAAGCCATGCTGCTCAGGCAGTTCGGATACTTGCTGGAATAACGAAGGAAGGAAGTCGAGCATGATAATGGTCTGGCAATACACTTGATGGATGCATTTTCTGCCTTAATTTTTTCTTTTTAAATTAAGTTATTCCTTTCCTAACTTCCACCAAACTTCCAAGCATCAATACCCACACACTAATGAACTCAAGACAAAAGTTTCTTCTGATGGAGATTTCAAGGAGGAAAACAATGACAGCGCAGCAAACTGGACCAGGTTAGAACAGGGCTAGTTGTAAGAGCATGTGTGCATTAATTTAAATTTAATTAATTTCAAATTAACTGCAATTAATTGCCAATTAATTGTAATTAATTGCAAATTAACTCTTTCATGAAGTGGAATGTGTATGTGTGCAGGGAGGAGGGGAGGGTGGTCTCTACAGAGCTACCAACCAAAAATTGGTTCTTTGTAGGGATTCTTTGTATAGCTCTCTATTGGGCTTTTATATTGATGAACATGGGCTGCCAATATGGGCACCCTGTCTTGCATCTATAGATGCATCATGAGCAGGTCCAAGGAGGTGATCCTCCCCCTCTATGTGACATTGGTCAGGCCACAGTTGGAGCAGTATGCCCAGCTCTAGACGCCACACTTCAGGAGGGATGTGGACAGCATTGAGAAGGTCCAGAGGAGGGCCACTCACATGATCTGGGGGCAGCAGGGTAGGCCCTACGAGGAGAGGCTATGGGACCTGAAGGCTGAGAGGGGATGAGGTGGCCACCTATAAACTTGCCAAGGGGGACCAGCAGGCATTGGGAGAGTCCCTGTTCCCCCAAGCACTACCAAGAGTAACAAGGAATAATGGCCATAAGTTGACTGAGTAGATTCAAGCTATACATCAGGAGGTGCTACTTCACAGTCAGGGTGGCTAGGATCTGGAACCAACTTCCAAGAGAAGTGGTGCTGGCTCCTACCCTGGGGGTCTTCAGAAGAAGGCTAGATGAACACCTTGCTGGGGTCATTTGACCCCAGTACTCTTTTCTGCCCAGGGCAGTGGATCAGACTTGATGATCAGCTCAGGTCCCTTCCAAACATACCAATTATGAAACTATTGTATTTTCCCAGGGAAACAATATGTAATCATCCTGGAACAATGCACCAGCAGTCGCTAGTATTTTTCTGCTTCAGTATTCTCACCGTGGGTAAAAATGGTGTAAATACTCTAGTGTACACCTAGAAAGTCTTATCTGGCATCTTGGAAGTATCTTAAGACAGAGCTGAGCACAAATGACATGTGCCCCCGGGACGCACGGCGACCACCTGCAGGCAGTGGCGGTGGTGGTAGTGGCAGCAGGGGGTGTGGTGGCAGTGAGTGGGGAGCTCCAGCAGGCAGCGATAGTGGTGCTGGAAGTGTGGGGGGGGGGAGTACCGACTGGCGGTCGGTGCCACGTGCAGATGTCGCTGGTGGTGTCAGCGGGGAGATGGGGGATGGCAAGCAGCAACTGCCCACAAGCGCCACTGGCAGCATCAGTGGCGATTCTCTCAGGGGGTGTACTGCCAATCTCAGGGTGTGCATGTGCACATTCTTTTCTACTGTGTATTAATTACAAAGCTGGCGTGGTAGAATAAATGTGAAATAGTTCTTTAACATGGAACTTGGTGGTTTTCTGAGGAGACATCTGGTAGACCAAGGCTATTCAACTTCTGCGTGGCTAGGGGCTGCACACCAAGTGGGTCACAATTCCCTGAGCCATATGCCATGCAGGCTATATATGATAGATGCTCTTCTCCCCCCCACCAAGAAACCATCTCCTGCCATGTGGCAACACAGGATCCCCAGGATCCCTTCCACCATGCTGCCCTGCCCCAGAGACCCCAGCTGTCACAACACCAACCGCAGGAGGAGTGTGGGGAGTGGTGGTCAGGTGGGAGCCCATGGACTCTGAGTTCACCTCTTGTGGGCTAGATTTGGCTTGCGGGCCAACAGCTGGATGGCTCTTCAGTAGACAAAGGATGGGTCTACAAGACAAACTTACTGTGCTCAGGAGTGGCATGCTCAAGCTTGTGGTCAACCAGTGGCCTACTTCCTAAACTAGTTAGGGGAGGGGTAGTAGCCACTGTCATTCAGCACTACTAATTAGCCCAACCCAAACCTCTTCTGTTTTGCAGGAAGGCATAAGGTTGCTGCTACCTGACACAGTAAGTTTGCCAGGTGGATATAATGTAAGAATGAGATCCTTTCCAGTCCAAGGTGAATGAAATCATTGGAATTTAATCAGACTTACTACTCCTGTCATGCTGTCAAGTATCAATGTATATTGAAAAATTTCTAATCAAGTTTCCTGTGCTCTTTTGTAACTGACTGCCTGCAAGCAATAGTAATCTACATGTGATAATTAATTAGATGTGGGACCATATAAGGATAGGTGGAGGATGAGGAAGAGTTGACCTCTAGGTCAGCGGCTCTCAAATATTTTTGTACCAGAACCCATTTGTAAACACTGATGGCCAGTCCCAACCCAGTGGCCCTCCCAACCCACTGCCACCCATTCCCAAGTGTGTGGGGTGGTGGGGGCATGTCAGGCCCCCCCAAGCAGCCCCTCAGAGGCTGGAATTCAGGTAGCCTGAAAGAGAAAAACCACGGTTTCCCACATTTTTCTCCTTTAAAGGGGAATCCATTGTTAAAGTTTGTTGATCCATTTTAAAGTTGGTTTGTGACCCTTTCATATATTCTTGCAACCCACTTTTGGGTCATGACCCACGGGTTGAGAAACGCTTCTCTGTATGCTAAGGAGATTTTTAGTTGCATCTGCACACTGGATTTGACACTCTAGAGTTTCTTTCACTTCATTGCCAGGAGTAAGCAGGAATATCTTCGTGTCAGCTGTAGGCAAACTGGCATCATGCACCCATAACAAGCTTCAGTCACTCACAGAAAATGATTGAAAATGGGTGCCACCATTACTTGCTGTCTTAGATAACCACTTGATCTCCTTCTCAGTAAGATCACATGCAATCCCAGTGGTTGCCCACAAAACAGAGGCCAAAGCAGCAACAATATATGACTTTTCATGTGTTATGGCACAATCCAGGAAGAAGTTTCTGTAGCTGGTTCCAGACTAAGGGGCAGGGGCAGGAAGGTACTTGTGGTGTTGAATCTGTGACATGGTGTGGTTCAGAGTACAGGGAAAGTTTCTGTACAGCTGTTTAGTGCTTTGTTAACACTGTGTCAGCCCAGTAGGCACAGTAGTAGGTAGCTGCATCATCTTTGCTGGTTTGCTCTATTGTCAAAGTACAAGTGGAGTCAGACAGGATCTTCTCTGCTTCAAACTTCCCTTTATCAGAATCTCGGTCAAAGACAGGTTTTCCTGATGACAAGTAGAGAATCCGCTCTGGAGCCTTCCCTGGCTTCTGCCGATACCAGTGTATATAAGCACTGTCCAGGCTTATGCCAGAAACATGACATTGAATTGGTGCAGTTTTACGTTCCTGTTTAGTGATGGATATCTGAAGCTGCTTGAGCTCTTGGGCATCTCCATCTGTAAACAAAGGAAGATATAAAGATACCATGAGTATGAAACTGAATGAAGTTGGAGGATCTCAAATTATTGTCCTCTGTTCTTCCTGCTCATAGAAGCTTAGGCTGAAACTCCAACTTACAAGAGCAAAATATTGAAATGACAGGAACAACCGTCAGTAGAAACATGCTAGCTATATTATGGTGCACCTGCTTCTCAGATCCAAAAGAAAAGCGGGGCATCCTGTTCAATGGAGGGAGCAGTGCATTTATGGAGAGGAAGTGACTCTTATACAAAGTATCCAATGATACCTCTTTCTGGCTGCTCGGGATCCAGGTAATATAGTTTAACTCTTGCTCTAACTAAAAGTTCAAATGGCTAGAATTTTCATTCATACCTACACACTTGCCTAAAACTCCTGGCGTGAGATATTCATTTATATACCAATATGTGAACAGAAAATTATCCTGGCATGAGGAAGCAACTCCAGTATTTTAATAGCCTATCTTAGGAAATATCAAGGCTAGATTTTCTTATGCTATCATCACATATGGAAATCTAGACTTGATTGCACTTTCACAAATTGTTGCTTTCTCAGTGGGAGGCAGATTTTTGTTACTTCTGTGTTTGTATGGGAGAGAAATTCTCTCAGATTTAAAATATTAAGGAATTCACTGGAAAAACACATGCTCTCAAACTGGAATTATCTAGGAGACCAAATAACACACTTACCCTTGGTAAAGGTAACAAGGACCACTTAATGAACATTTTTTCTAACTTGTTTTTGTCTCAATTGAAAGACAGTTCCACTATCAGCATGGTAGCCATTAACATTAGCCCTGGGTATTAGTTTAACTCTGGCACCTAGGGAAAAATGCTGCCTATTAATTTATTGGCTTGACTTCTTAATGTATTTAAGATTTTGTTGGCTATGTCACATTCATGACAAATACCTGTTCCAGGCAAGAATTTTAGCCACCCACAAGAATTTTACTAAATTAGTTTACCTGTCTGCTGTTATTCCCTAGGTCAGTATTTTATGTTGTCATAAATTTCCTCCTTCATATCTCTAGCAGAATCCCAACATTTTCCATGAAGCCTTCAAAAGCTAATCCCTCTATTTTTGTGCTATATGGGGACTTCTACAGTACTTTTGTAGTTGTTTTCTGGTAATGGCCAACTGGATTTGTTTGAGAAACAATTGTGCATGTCCATCTAAAAGAAGGAGAAGAGGGCGAGTGGGGGCATGAATAACAGAACATCAGCAGGTCAAGGTCCTGATTAATAGCAAATGTTTGTTTAGGAGAAGTAACAAAAAAAATTTACCATACCAAACTGAAGCTACAGAAAGACCTAAAGCAGTAATATTTTTATGTATTTGCCAGGACTGGGATCTCAGGGAAATATCAGTGCTGCCCAGAGGTGCAGAGACAGGTGAACTGGGAGAGGAGGAGTGACTCACTTAAGTAACATTGATAAAGTTTTACTGGTTGCAGGTGGACTGTTTTAAAGTAAGGGAGAGTTATTGTTCTGTGCTTAAAGTGACTTTGGATGAACATCAGCGATGATGGGCAAGAAGCACATGCTACAATGGTATTTACTGTATCATGCAAGTTCATTTAGTAAATAAGTATTGATCTCAATTATGATTTGTACGTATGGGTAGAATGCCCTAGCTGGAGTTCCTCACCTATGTCATTGCCTTCTGTGCTGTCCACTTCCTGGAGCTGCCCCTTTGTGAGATGAAATCAGTATAAAACATTTCTCAAGTAGTTCTTCAGAAACTGATGCCATTCCCTCGTGTAGCTCTAGAGAACTGTCATATCAATGGGGCTGGGCTTGATATGCATTATACTTTGAATCACCATGAATATCTATTATAATTTAGAAAAGATAATGTCCTAACGTCCAATGAAGGTGAGCGCAGCCTGCTTTCTTGCCAGGTTTTTTTTCTGGTGAACTGGTATCAGAGACTAAACGAAGAAGGAATCTTCAGATAAGAGCACTTATTAATTCTATCAAAAAGCCAACTCTTTGTGATGCTGGGAATAATTAAATAGCTGCATAATAAACTAAATAAACTGTTCTTGTTTCCAAAACGGTTTTTTAAATATGTGCTGAAAAGGTGTCATTCCGATTTGCAGTGCTTAGTTAGTTGACTCTTGGTTTGATCCAAAGCCTATTTAATCTCACACAATTGAAATCAGAATTACCCTCACATGATTAATCCTAAATGGAATTGATGGAGAATGAAATTACAGAGGAGGATAGTTGGAAAGGTAAGAAGCAATTACTGAGGCATGAGGAGAAGATATTTCGCTTGGGCTTACTCATGAACTCCAGTAGCCCAGCTTCAACTTCACTTTTTTATGTTTCAGCAGGTGAATTGTGTCAGGAACGGTGACATCACTAGAACCAACACATGCAGCTAGATGAGCACCCAGGCTGTCACTTATGAAAGCTTATGACACTCTGAACCAATCAGTCTTTACAGTGTCACCCTGCCCTGCCTTCTGTCCAGCTTCAGACTATCACAGCTAACTACCTCCTCTAAAATGAGGAGCAAGAGTCCCTCTTGCTTTCCATAGTAACCCTCTTGGATAATTGCTGACATTTTGCTTCACATAAGACTTGCAGCTGGGGGGAGAAGAAATTCTCAAAGACATACATTGAAGTTAGACAAACAGCTCCCATTGGCTTCATTTGTGCCTTTGAAAAACTCTCACCAGCCTCTCAGTGGTAACCACCAGTTCTGTGGGGATTAAGGACTGTCTGCAAATTGCTAGTTGTCATCTGGGGCCTCTGACAAAAGCCAACAAAGAGTTTCTGTAGCTGGTTCCATGTTGAGCAGCCAAATTGGGGAGGTTACTCTGATTTGAGAGGCTGTGATTCAAAATGCAATGGGATTTTTTTATAGGTTGACAATGGTTTTCTAGTGCTGTGCCTGTCCATGTGGCACAGTATTAGGTAATGGTGTCACTGGAGGTTATGGTACTATTGGAGTGATGATGAAGCCATGTTGGTCCAGGGAAAATATCAGAGGCAAGGATTTTTGCAGGTGACATCTGTTATTACACCAGCTTGGAGGTACAGCTGTATCTTTCTTCAGGTCTTTGGGAGACAGACAAAGCAGAGCTGAACAGCAGGTGGAACAAGGACTTGTGTAAAATTTCATATGTAAATAAAAACAGAGTATGGTGGAACTTATCAGGTAGCCAACAGACAAGAGATGCAGTAGAAAACCAGTAAGTGAATGAGCAAGGTCATTCAGGATGGTCATTATCACTTGTGACGTGCACAGATTAGCAAGTATCAGGTAGATTATAGCAGGCCATGCAGTCCTTGTCTATGCTATTATTTCAATTGGCTGATCATAAGTGTCCAAAAGCTAATGAATTTTTGTTTCTAGGATCCTATTTTGAAGGTATTTTATAACAGGTTTAGCACTGGAGGTTATGCTATTTATAATCAGGATACAGACAAACTGGTGAAGTTCCTTTTCTGCATTGAATCTCCTTTATCAAAGTCATTGTCAATCTGGAGCTGTGATGAAAAGTACAAAATCTGCTCTGGAGCCATACCCAGACCTCTGTCTATACCAATATATACAAACTCTGCCAAAATCAGATTCAGGCACACTAGTTCTTATGTTTCTACTTTCTGTGCTGGTGATGGGCAATTAAGTTTCTTTTAAGACCTGAGCAGAGCCATCTGTAGAGAGAGCAGAAAAATAGGAAGTTGAAGAAAAGTGTGAAGCACAACTAATGCAGAAACTCTGCATTTGCTGCTGAGTAATATGAATGCATACATACATACATACATACATGTCTATGTATATACATATGTATGTATGTATATATGCATGCATATTGCTCAGCAGCAAATAGAGAGATCTGCATAATGCTTCACAGATTCTCCACATCTGTGAGGAACAGGGTTAACAGTGGATTTAGGCAATCAAAGCTAGAGTTAAAGCCTTCAGCAGAGACACTCTTTCTGCTCTTGTCATCACTTTTTCAAAGGAATGTGTGAAATGGCCTTGAATGGAGGGAGATGTGTAGTTAGAGTAGGAAGTGACTCATTTGGCCAGTGAAAGCCTACTGACAGGAGGGAAGTGATGCAGACTGACTGTAGCTCAGATGAATGAGCATGACTTTGGCTGAAGTCCAATGCTAACAAAGGCCTGAAACATTGAACAGTAGCACTAAGTTTTCCTGCTAAGGAAAAGGGCCAAGATGTGAAGCTGTTTTGTACAGTTACATTAGGAGTAGCTTTGTTGTGTGATTTTTTTTTTTTAAATAATAGACTCTGTTGCCCTGTAATGTAAAATATCTCTTTGAAGAGAACCCTTCTACACGTACATAGAAAATCATCCTCTTAAGATTTCAGTTAATGATTATCAGGATTATTGATAGCTGTATCTGTCCAAAGCCATCTGGCTGTAAACAGATGATGTATTTCCTTGGTGAAAACACCATAACATTCCTTTACAGTATTTCTCAGACCTCACTCCCTCATCTTTCTTTGGTTGTTAGCTTTATAACAGCTGTAGGTTAAATATGTGAACAAAGATGGAACTAGCCACTAGAGGGAAACCTGCACGTGTTCATGTGCAAACACACACATGCACTTTCACACCCACGCACATAGATACATGTCACTCCTCGGTATTTTTGCCGCATTTAACATCCTATATTGCAGTAAAATTAGTTTACCCACCTGCGGTTATTCCCTAGGTCAGTATTTTATGTTGTCATAATTTTCCCCCTTCAAATCTCTATCAAAATCCAATCCCTCTTTTCTTGTGCTACATGGGGGGGTTAGTTGACTATTTGGTGGAGTTTGGGAAATAAAAAATCTACTGTATTTGTGAACTTCTAAGATGAGGTTCCCTCCCCATGTAATGTGGGGGGAAAGCCCCGTGACTTAGAATTGCATATGAGGGCATTGGGAGGGAGGGGAAGGGGAGCAGATGGCTGCTGTGGCTTAGGCTCCAGCCCCTATCAGGGTCAGGGCCATATCTGCACTGCTGTCTGCCTTCCCCCACCTCTGTTCCCTGCTATCTCCTTCCTACAAGCCTCTTTCCCCCCCCCCATCTCCTCCCCCACATACCCTCTGTTTCCCTTCCTGCCCCTCTTAGCTTTGCTCCATGCTGGCAGACTCCACACTGCAGCCTGGAGCACTGAGCATGGCTCTTGCTTGGCCCTGCAGCAGCTGCACACAACCTACATGGCTGCTACAGGGCCTGGGCTGGGGCTGTGCCATGTTCCCCAGGCAAGAATGGGATTGAAGTCTGCTAGTGCCGAGGAGAGGCTGAGGAGAGAGAGAAAGCAGAAGCTCAGGGGTGGCGGGGAGGCAGAGAAAAGGCTGAGGTAAGTGGGGAAGAACAGAGACTGGGAGGAAGGGGGAAAGCAGAGGCTAAGGGAAAGGGGGGCAGAGGAAGAGGAAGCCAAGGCTGCAGGCAGGGGGAAGAGCTGGCAGGGAGAGAGGCACAAGCAGGGGGCAAGTTTCTTGACCTTCCCACACCACCGCCCTCCCCTCTCCCCCCTCCACTGTCTGCCCTCCTGCAGTGGTAAGAGGGGTGAATTAAAGGTGACCCTCCAATAATTAGATCCCACACATAGGAAATTATAACAAATTTATAAATTTTCCATGTATAGTATCTAACTACTCGGGGGCGGGGGGGCATCTTAAATTCAGGGTCATCTTAGATTCGAGTAATGATGGTAATTACAAAGATAAAGTTAAAGTGGAAGATGCACCCATCAAATGCATTGTATCTTACTGTGGCCCTTAATATCCTTCCTCTGTCATCCAGATATTTAACCATAATGTTCAGGGCATGTAGGAAAGTTTATCAGTTGCTTGGGGCAGAGATATTATCAGCTGTTTCTTCATAAGGAAAACAGAGGTATACTTAGTTAGGGATGTACAGAAATGGTAGGAAAAATGTCTCCTCTTAAGAAAAATGTCTGGTAGAAAAAGGTAACCTACTTTAAAGTGGTGTATAATCTGGAACTTGTATCATAGAATAAATATGGAAAGTGCTTTTGATTGGAACTGTGTGGTTTTCTGAGCTGGCAGCCTTAATGGGACCAAGGAGATATTTCCCAGGCAAATGTACCCTACCAGGGAACAAAGAGGAGATTCTGTGGCAGCAAGAGGGAGGCTACTGTGGCTGCAAATCTTTGAAAGGCTGCGTTTCAGAATACAGAGAAAGTTTCTGCACGGCTGCTCAATGCTTAGTTAACACTGTGTCATCCCAGTAGGCACAGTAATAGGTAGCTGCATCATCCTTGCTTATTCTTCTTACTGTAAGAGTGCAGATGGATGCAGTGGGTATCTTCTCTGCTTCAAACTTCCCTTTATCAGATTCTCGGTCAAAGACAGGTGTTCCTGATGACAAGTAGAGAATCCGCTCTGGAGCCTTCCCTGGCTTCTGCCGATACCAGTGTATATAAGCACTGTCCAGGCTTATGCCAGAAACATGACATTGAATTGGTGCAGTTTTACGTTCCTGTTTAGTGATGGATACCTGAAGCTGCTTGAGCTCTTGGGCATCTCCATCTGTAAACAAAGGAAGATATAAAGATACCATGAGTATGAAACTGAATGAAGTTGGAGGATCTCAAATTATTGTTCTCTGTTGTTCCTGCTCATAGAAGCCCATGCTGAAACTCCAACTTACAAGAGCAAATTATTGAAATGACAAGAAGAAGCTGCAGTGGAAACATGATAGTTACACTAATGGTGCACCTGCTTCTGAGAACCAGAGGAAGAGGCATCCTTATCTAAGATGGAGGGAGCAGTGCATTTGTGGAAAGGAAGTGAGTGACTCATCAATACATGACTCTAATGGTAGCTCTGCTGGCTGCATGTCAACCAGTAGTGGCCTTAGGGGAGGGCAAACTGGGGATACCACCTGGGGCCCCACACTTTAGGGGGCCCAAAAATTTTTGGGGGGGTAAAGTTTTTGCAAGGGCTCTATTTACATTTTAACACTCAACTATTTATCTAATTTCCCCAAAGAATATTAAAAAGATCCATGATACTACTGTGGTGGGTTAATATTTACCTGAGTACATACCTTTAAGGGGTCCCAAATGACTCTCTTACCCAGGGCCCCAACAACCCTAAGGCCACCACTGACACGAACTATCAAGAAGCAACATATAGGTACTACAGCCGTACATGAAAATCCATTACAGTCATCTAGTCTGACTCCCTGCAGGCCATGGACCATAGGACTTCCCTGCATTAATTGGAACAGAAATATATCTTTTAAGAAGAAAAAACAACCAAAATTGATCTAAAAGTGGCCAGTGGTGCAGACTCCATCCCTGCTCCTAATACATTGTTCCAATGTCTAATTACTCACACAGTGAACCGTGCCATTTCCAAGCAAAATTTGTCTAGCTTCAACTTGCAGCCACGGAAAGCTGTTATACTAGATTGAAGGGCTTGTTCTCAAGATTTGTTCCACTGTTCTATTCAGGATCTAGTGCTAGTGTAGGGGATGATGTTGGTGAGCTTCAGTTTGTTACTTTTCATGAATTAATGGAAGGGACCTTCCATTCAGCTATATTTTAAGACATTCCAAAATGCTAGGGGGGCTTACTGGGGTACATTAAGCTATTGCCTGGTGAATCCCCACCAGATTTACTCCTAGTTCAGTTCCACCAAATTGTAGCAACTGTGAAGATTATGTTACACGAGGATGTTTGTGGAACCAGTGGATTGACTAGCTGTAATCCCTTTATATCAGCTGGGATCCAGATTAGACAACATTAGGGGTAAAAATACTTGTAATAGTGTTCCTGTAGGACCATGGCAGACATAGCTTGAAAATAGGAGTCAAAATCTTTTTGCCATAGAAAGATGACAGAGAGTCAAAATAACTGAGATTTTTTTTTTAAAGGATAATATCTTTATGAGCATAACAGCAAGAGCATTATAAAGTTTTCGTTTTTCCACAAGGATTGAATATGTGATTTGGACAGTAAATAAGCACAGTGGATATCAATTAAGTATCCAAAGCAAAATGAAAAGATTAGCATTTTGCATGTATATAGAGCCTTTTTCACCCAAAGGTCTTAATTTTTAAGAACACAAATTTCCAAAAAGCTCAACACAGGTGTCCTCTCATTGCAGACAATAATAAAACTCCCATTTTAGTCAATGACAGAATTCACACTGGCTTCATTAGGAACAGAATCTGACTTGTGCTGAGAGCTTTGGATAACCACAAAGACCATCAGAACAGAGCAGCAAGGTGACACAATGGTTTAATACAACAACAGTACATAAGGTATCATCTATTCATTAAAAATGCAAAAGAATTCTGTTATAGAGCACACTGTCTGAACTTAACATTTGCGTGGTGTGAATAGTGCAAAAGTGCTCTGATTTTTGGGGAAAGTAGCAAAGGACCTTCAGTGATAAATATTGTAGAATTTAGTTTTTAGGTTTCAGCTGAAGGACAACACCTTGAGTAGTGTGATACTTGTTCATATAAGTCCTGGCTGTTGGTTCAGTACTGACTCCTGGAATAGACAGCCACCTGCTAATAATCTACCATTGCTTTTGAATGCACTTAAGATTTCATTAGAAATGTTGTCTTCATGACAAACACCTGTGCTTCTTTGCTTATTAAATGAAGGCAGAGCAATACACTTCACAGGCTTCTTGTATATCTTCCTGCACGGCACAAATGACCACATCCTTTTGTGTCTGCAAAAGTTTACGCTTTTAAAATGTTTATTTTTGCCATCTGTTTGAGCATTTAGAGTATGTGGTTGTGGTTATCTACTGAAAATAAGTATGTTTGTGCAACTTCTCAGCTCAAAAACAAGGTTAAGGAGCTGTTTGATTTTATGTGGTTCCAGTTAGAGAATGTTTTTTGTACTGGGCACATCTGTGTGAGATGTTTACAGTGAAGCTGACTAATTAGCTCTGCAGTAAAGGCTCAGCATCTTCATGTGGAGGACTATTAGGCTGGAGGAAACTAATAAATACAAGTACTACCCTGCTGCAGAGTTTTTGCACATGCAGCAGTGCATGTGTAGACACTGATGCAGCTGGCTGGAGCACAAAGGTATTTCAGTGCAGGGCTGCCTGCTGGCTAGTCCCACACTTGAGCACCCTTCTGCCCCAGCCAGCCCTTCCTCAGCATGTTGAACTGGATTGGGCAGCCCTGACTGGCAGGCTACCAGCCAGGGCTGCTCCAACCCTGCTCAACACACTGCGTGTAAATGCACACAAGTAAATGCAGTGCCTGGAGCGATAAATTTTGTTGTGAGAAGCTACAGAGTTTACCGCTTCACATTAATATGCATGGGTAGATGCGCCTGCTGTTTGATCCCATCATGCACCCATAACAAGCTGTATGATCCCAAGTAGCACAATAATAGGTAGCTGTGTCATTATGAGTACCTCGTTTTCTATTAGGATGGAAATGTGCTTCTCCAGGTCCTTTCCACAGTGAAACTTGTTCTGATCAGAGTTTGTATCAAAGTTGATCTCTGATACTGAGGAAAAATGAGTATATTCCACTCTGGAGCCCTATCTGATGTTTGTCAATAGCAGTATATAACAGCACTCAAAAAGTTTTTTAGGCCAGATATGTCACAGTCCACATGTACTGTTTTATTTTCTTCTTTTTATTCAACCTTGTTTCAGCTGTAGATGTACATGTCCATCTAGAAAAACAAGATAAGGGAGGAAAACATGACATGATATCAGCAAGAATCCAGAGCACATCTGGTTGTTGCTCAGTAAAATACATTTGTTGTAGAAAATGATAAATGAGAAACTTATAAGGCCAAATTAAATCTACAATAAGAATCCGGAGCAGTAACCTTCTGACAGGTTTTGCTAAGGCAAATATAACTGCTGCATGGGGGTGAAGGGAGGTGCATTTGGAGAGAGCAAATGACTCACCTATGTAACTCTGATGAGAGTTTACTGGCTGAAAATGAATTGTTTTAAGATAAGAGACAATTATTGTTCTTGGCTAAAAGTTACTTTGGGTGAGTATCAATGCAACTTAGCATGACACAAGCACTCTCTCTCTCTTTAGACCAGGATCTACCCATCTTATCATAGAAGTCAGCTGAGGTAATAAGTGATTGCCCTTGATTTATGATTATGACTATGCCTTCAGTTACACAGGCTCCCATAGGCTTCAGGCAGGGCTGTGTCACCATTGTGCTTCTTGGTGTATTGTACATACAGTATTTAAAGCCACATTTTCTGTTGGCATCAACAGGCATAGTTCATCCATTTACACTAAGAGAGCACTTGGTCTTTAAAACTACAAACAAGTGTAACTGTAGTGTAAACTACATTTCCACTAAGAGAGTACTTGGCCTTCAAAACTACCCTTTTTCCATTGCTCATAAAGCACCACTATCAATTACTAAAGTTTTCTTGTAGGAGTTGCAGGAGAAGTGGGTCTGAGAAGGGGCTGAAGGAGGAGGGTATAGGAGCCCCAGGAATCAGTGCATAGGGGGAGTTGAAAACTGAAGCAGGGATTTTATATTTGTCTTGCACAGAATGGGCCAGATACATGGTTGGGGCTCCTAGTTGTTACTGTAATAACAACACATAATGCACATGCAATGGAGAAGAAGGGAGTGGCAAAACTGTCTTGATGGCACAGAAAACACTTTTATGTCCCTTACCCATGGCCTGAACATAGAAAATATTACCCGTTGGGATTCCAAGGCCAGCAATCGGGAATTCAGAGCCTCCTAAAGAACAAACGCCTTCTCAAGAATCAGTCCTAGCAACTGTCCCAGATGTGAAGTCTATTTCACTGGGCTTGCTTACATCTCGCACAGAATTTGAGCGATGTCAATGTGGGTAATGAATCTATTTGCTGATGATGCCACCTGCTGATACAGGAGAGCCCAGATCCAGGAACTCCCTGTTTTACCCTATTGCTAAACAAGGCCAATTATGTACTAGTGTCTTTTTTATCATTAACCTATCTTCTATTCTATGTTCCATTCTGTTCCAGTCCATGTGTCATCAGTAAACTTTATCAGTGAGGAGTTTCTGTTTTGCTACAAGTCCTTGATAGACATATTAAGTCAGTGGCTCCCAACCCTTTTTTTGCTGTGACCCTAAATTGGCCACTAACAGGACCTCACGATCTGGCACCATGGGGACTGCTGGGAGTGGAGTACGGCACTGGCAGTGGCCCAGGGGCAGGCAGGGGCACTGCCATTGCCCCCTTTGTGCATGGCGGCCCCGCCCCACCGGCCCGCCTGCTACTCCTGGGCTGCACATGAGTGTGAATGTGCATGTGTGTGCAAGCCCTTCACAACCCTACTGAGGACCCCCTGCAACCCTGACTTGTGTTGTGCCCTGAGGTTGGGAACCAATGTATTAAATGAAAAGTGTAAGGAACTGATCAGGGGCATATCCGGGATTTGGCAAAGGGGGTGTGGGAGCAGCAACACATGCTGCAGGGGTGGCTGCATCCTCTGCTCCCAGCCCCCCACTCCTTTTTATAAAATATTATGTTTTGTTTCCTTTTGATAACTGATACAATTTTCCATATTTTTCACTGTTTTCCAGTACCAGTATTTTGCTTATATGTTTTTCAGACTTCATTCAGTTGGCCAGGTTTACACCTTGTGCCATCTTTCAAGTATTGGCAAACACATTTCTGATGTTTCCTTAGAATTCACTTCTCTTAGGCCAGAACTGCATATCATTTGCCATTTGCTATCTATTGAAAAAACTAATCAGAGATTTTGCAGATGGTTCCAGGCTGAAAAGAAGAACTGGAGTTGTGTGTGTCTCACATATAGAAGGCTGTAGTTCAGGAAGCAGAGAGGGCTTTTTGTACAGGTTGTCAATAGCTTTCTGACGCTGTGCCTGTCCAAGTGGCACAATAATAAGTAGCAGCATCACTGGAGGCTATTCTTCTTATTGTCAGGATACAGAGGGACTTGTCAATTTTCTTTTCAGCATTAAACTTTTCCTTATCAGAGTCACTGTCAAGGTGGAGTTGTGATGAAAAGTACAGAATTCGCTCTGGAGGTGCACCGGGTTTCTGTCGATACCAATGGATATAAGCATTGCCAAAATCAGATACGGTCGCATGGCATTCAATTCGTATGGTTTTACTTTCTGCCTTGGTGATGGACAATTGAGTTTGTTTCAGTACTTGTGCGGAGCCATCTGTAGACAAAGAAGAATACAGAAAAATAGATGTACAATTAATGTAGAAGCTCTCAGCCTGCAGCTGAGTAGTGCGCCTATCTATTATGTGAAAACAAGGTGAAGACATTTACATAAACAAACCAAAGCCAGAATGAAAGCCTTCAGCTGTGACATTCTTCCTACTCCTTTGGCAAGAAGCTTTCAAAGGAAAATGATAGATGATCTTAAATGGAAGGAGAGGCGTGGCTGGGTAAAGGAAGTGACTTCTTCAGGATAACAACCAATGAAGCCCTACTGGCTGCAGAGAGGGTAGTTCAATACAGTACAGTATGCCTACTGCTTGGTCTGACTACACTGATTGGGTATATCTAAACGTGCTATTAATGTAACACAATAAACCCTGGCACAGTTTGCACTGGAGTTTATTGCTTCTGGGCACTGCATTTACATGTGCATCTGGGTCCACAGCATGTTTGAGCTGAGGTGGAGCAGCCCCAGCCGGTAGTGGGCTCCAGGGGTCAGCCTGCCTGCCCAGGGCTGCTTCAGTCTGCCCCAACATGCTGTGGAGGGGCTGGTTGGGGCAGAAGGGTGCTACAGTGTGGGGCTAGCTGGCAGGCAACCCCCAAACTGAAGCATTCTTGTGCCCCAGCCAGTCCTGTCACTGTCTACATTGCAGCACACTAAATAATGCCACTGTAGGATAGTACTTGTGTTAGGTAGTACTATTCTACAGCAGACCTAACAGAGACATATGAGTAGATGGTGACATTTGACTGCGGACCTAATTAGTCAATGTAGAGGTGTCCTCTTTCAGTGAAGTCCAGTACTAGCAGTAGTTTGAAACATTGAATATAGCACTAAGTTTTATGCCAGCTCTGGAATGGGGCTGATCTATGAAGGTAGTTTACAGAGTTAATTTGTAAGAAACGTCATGTGTTATTACTATTGTCCTCTAGTGACTAACCTAGTGCTGAGAGTTTTTCCATCTGAACAAACAAGAAAAAATATTTTTAACATCAGTAGTTGCTAGGCATGTAATGGACTACATTTTTCAAGGGGCTTTTGTTATAGAGAGGTGATGCGTTCCCCTGGTAAAAGGTACATTAAAATGCCAATATGAGAGTGCACATTTTCCCATAAAGACATTCGTTGGTACTTGGCTGGGTAGGTGGTGTATTCCCTACGCATTAGCGAATCTTGAACCACCTACCTAAAGGTATTGTAAGCACAAGTGTATGTACACACACACACACTCACACTTTAGTAGACAGTACTTTTAAAGCTTTTAACATTCTATTTTTTGTATGAATAGTTTATAGCTTTACTATTTTATTGTAACCTAATTTGTCATGCGGTCATCATTTTCCTTCTTCAAACCAGAATCAGAATGCAATTTTTTCAGTGGGGCAATTATAACTTCATCAGTGTCAGAATATAAATCCATGAGTTTGCTGGAAGTAGCAAAGAAATAACCTAAGTCAGAAGATGCATCCATAATATATATTATCACATCACTGTGGCCATATTCTTCCTAGCACTTATCCAGACTGATGAGTAGTTCAGCTTAAGTTATTAGTCTTGTGGTGCAGACTTAATCGACTGTCTGTAGGCCACATGCTTAGTTAGAAGTCTTCATAAATTGGAATAGGTATATCCGCAAGAAGGGAAGTGTAGACTTTTCTTCAACCTTGTGTATTCATTTTCAAATAAATATGAAAAGTTATTTTATTAGAGAGCTATGTTGTTTTCTGAGAGGTCAGCTCCTAGACTAAGGTCAGGTCTACATAGCAAACTTACCATAAAAGAGGTGGCAAAATCAGACATCTGACTTTGCCTGTATAAGCCAACCTCCCAAATCAGAAGTGGTATAGCCATATCCACAGGGTATCACTACTCAGTGTGTGTGTCTATGTGTGCATGTACTCCTGGGGCCGGGTGGACATTGCTCAGTCCATCCATAGGCCAGATTCAGATCTAGATGTCCAGTAACTTACCGTGCAATAAGCAGTTTTACCTCCCCCCCCACAACTCCCTGCAGCAGAAGGGGGCAGCACAGAGCAGGCAGGACTAGGGCTGTGTCATCTGTGTGCAGCACCCAGAGCTGCTTCCCCTTTCCAACAGAGTCAGCCATTCTTGTTGGCTCAGACTGGGCAGGGTTGGGGCTGCATCTGCTCCCAGCACCAATTTCCCCACAATACCTACCTCCATCCCAGGTGTCCGCCAGGCTTCCCTGCCACTAGGATGCTACCCCAACCCTGCCTGGGCTAAGCCAACAAGAGCAGCTTACTCTGTGGGGTTGGGAAAGCAATGCCAGGCACAGCAGATAGACAAGCCAGCCCCAGCCCTGCCTGCTCTGCTCTACATGCTTCCCCTGCAGGGAGTCTGCCTCTCCCTGCTGCCAGAACCATGGCTCTGAAGCAGTACACGCAGTGGTACCTGGTGACAGTGTGCTGTCCCACAGGCTCAGCTCCTGCCTGCTCATCCCATATAGTGTTAAGACCACTAATGCAACTTTAATTGTTTTACATCACCTGATGCAGGTGTAGACATGCCCAGTGTTACTGTGCAGTAAGTTGTCTACACATGCCTTATCACACAATAACTAATTGCTTGATGCAGGTATCAAATTTACGCCCAAGTCGGTGTACATCACCATAGTTACTGAGCAGTATGGGCGTCCACATGTTGACGGTGCCCATGCCGCACTGTAATTTTTAGGTTACTGTGTAGTAATTGCCACTGTCAGTTAACAGGGCTAATTGCCATGCCCAAAGTGCTGTGTGAACACAGCAGCACTGTTATTGGATTAGGAGTCAGCCCAAATGGAGCTGCATGGTATGTTAAAAGAGCCCATAGGAAGTTTTATGTGCCGACATGGTCCTACAATAAGGTCTTTCTTGATCCAGACTTAAGTAATGACTTACCCCATTTCTACTCTGTCAAAGTCAGTATGTGTTGTAAAGTGATCCCATCTAGTATTCACAACTATTAAGTTGCTAACTGCTCATGAATCACAGGCATTTATGAATAATAATGAAACAAGACTTGGGGCTGGATGAAGAAGACTTAACCTCTAAAGTATGTGAGAGTTTTTTATTGACGTTACATATTGAAGTTGATATTCCAAGTTTATTATCCCTTCCTTTCAAGAAGTAGTAAGCAGTGCCAAGACAGAATTATTCTAGTGTCAGTTCTAGGTGGTTTTCTCCCCTAGGCAACTTGGGGAACATGTACCCATGCCAAAACTCACTGACCTACAGATAGTAACTGAAAATTGCTGCTTTTATTTGCCATTCTGTGATTCCTACTTGGTCTTTTTGTATGGTACAGCCAGGTGTATATTTCCTGGCAGCTGATAAGTAATATAGATTCATAGACTCATAGATTCATAGACACTAGGGCTGGAAGGGACCTCGGAAAATCATCGAGTCCAGCCCCCTGCCCTAGGGGCAGGAAGTCAGCAGGGATCATAGGATCCTAGCAAGATAAGCATTCAAATGTGTCTTGAAGGCATTCAAAGTGGGTGCTTGAACTGCCTCTGGCGGCAGTCTATTCCAAACCTTGGGGGCTCGGACAGTAAAGAAGTTCTTCCTTATGTCCAGCCTGAAACCATCATGGAGGAGTTTGTGACTCTTCGACCTTGTCATCCCTTGGGGCGCTCTGGTGAACAAACGTTCCCCCAGATCCTGATGAGCACCCCTGATAAATTTATAGGTAGCCACCAGATCACCCCTGAGCCTGCGCTTTTCCACGCTGAATAGTCATGGCTCTCAGCCTGTCATCATAAGATCTGTTTTCCTGACCTCTGATCATGCGCGTGGCTCTCCTCTGCACCCTCTCAAGCTTTTCAACATCCTTTTTGAATTGCAGAGCCCAAAACTGGATGCAGTACTCCAGCTGCAGCCTCACCAAGTCCGAGTACAACGGGAGAAGGACATCGTGAGATTTGCTTGAGAAGCATCTATGGATGCAAGCCAGCATTTTGCTCACTTTACTAGCCACAGCATCACACTGAAGGCTCATGTTCACCTTGTGGTCAAAGATGACCCCCAAGTCCGTTTCATCTGTAGGGCTAACCAGCATAACACTGCCGAGCCTATAAGCATGCTGCAGGTTTTTCTTCCCAAGGTGAGAACCTTGCATTTTCAGTGTTAAACACCATCAGGTTCTCATCCGCCCATTTCTTAAGCCTGTCAAGGTCTGCCTGGATCACCTGTCTGTCCTCAGGTGTGGATGCTTTACTCCAGAGTTTGGTGTCCTGTATTGCCTGCAGGAGCTAGCAACTTAGCAGGCTCTGCTGGGGCTGCAAGAGGTTCATACCTTTGCAAAGCTCCAGCAGGGCAGGAACTTTGGGCCTTGGAGCCCTTGACCACCTTGATCCAACCCCTGGGCTGGACAGCATAGGAGGTCCTTGAGTCCTCCCCAGTCCTGGAAGGTGACGATGGTCTACCCTCCACCTCCCAGGGGAGAAAGACCTGACAGTAGAAGTCAATCTCCTGCTCACAGTCCCTGATGGCAGGCAGCCTCTGGACTGCAGCCTGGAGCTCCTCCAGCTGGTGTGCCAGAGCCCCAAAAAGCAGCATACCTCACAAGAGGAGGTGGCCATGCTCCTGGACCCCAAAGCCTGAAAAAGTGTCAAGCAGCCCCCCGCAGCCGAGAGCCAGGGGCTCCATCTGTGTGGAGCCCAGAACCACAGGCTCCGTCTGGGTGGAGGCTTCTGAGGTGCCAGACAGGAGGCCACAGGCGGTGTGTGCCCATCCATGGCATATCACTAGTAGGCTGGCTATGGCTGGGACTGCCTACCCTAGGGGGCTCACAGGCAGGGCCTCAGGCCCTCCCACGCAAACCCTCCTGTGCAAACTCCTGTGCTAACTCATGCACTGGGCCCAGGAGCTCGCCTGTTTACGCGGTCTGTTCTTGAGGCTCTGGCCGCACACGTCCCTGGAGGGCTGGGAGAAGTAGGAGCCGGGGTGGGGTGTGACTCTTCTCGGTCCACTCAGCCTGCTCCCAGCTCTCTAGGTCCCTCCCACCATGAACCGGGGCTCATCGGCAGTCCTGGGGTCTCTCCTGGGGTCCCTGGGCTCACAGGGGTGGAGCAGGCTTACACCCGTGCGTCTCACACCAGAGGTCTAAGTTGATTTTCATGTCTTGTTGCATACACAGGAAGGAGTTTGTGCAGCTGGTTCCAGCCTTAGATGCCTGCTCAAGTACACAGCTTTGAATTCAAATGTTTGAAAGGATGTGGTTCAGCATACAGAGAAAGTTTCTGCATAGCTACTCAGTATTTTGCTAACACTGTGTTATCCCAGTAGGCACAATAATATGTAGCTGCATCCTTCTTTTTTATTTGCTTGACTGTCAAAGTACAGGTAGAATTAGTGAGGTCCTTCTCTACCTCAAACTTCTCCTTCTCAAATCCTTGGTCAATGACAGGTTCTCCTGATGACAAGTAGAGAATCCACGCTGGAGCATTCCTGGGTTTCTGTCGATACCAATGTATATAAGCACTGCTTAGGCTTATGCCAGAAACAACGCACTGAATTCGTGCAGTTTTATGTACTCCCTTGGTAATAAATGATTTAGATTGTTTCAGCACTTGGGCATCTCCACCTAGAAGAAAAAGAAGGGACAAATACCATGAAGACAAAATGGAATGAATTCAGAGAATCTCAAACAATGTATCTATTCATTGAAGCCCAGGTGAGCAGTGACTTACTTACAATACCAAATTACTGAAGTGACAAGAAAAACCCATAGTGGAAACATGTTCACTATATTATGGTGCCTCTGCTTCAGAGGACTAGATGAGACAGCATCTTATTGTAAGGTGGAGGGAGCAGCACATTTGGGAAGAGGAAGTGACTGAATGATATAATGACCAATGGCAGGCTGTTTTGCCTGCACATGAGCTATTGCAAGGCAATATAGATTTATTCTTGCTCTATAGCAGTGGGGGCCAAATAGACATTGCTCCTGGGGCCGGGTGGACATTGCTCAGTCCATCCGTGGGCCAGATCCAGATAGTGCACCCAATCCAGGTCATGAGACAGTGAGGCAGGGCCTACATTTGTAAAGGAGGTGGGTGGTATTGCCACCTTTAGCTCAATAACCCAGTGGCTAGGGTACTTTCCCAAGGAGTGAGAGGCCTAAGATTTAGACATCTTTTTTGTTACCTCAAGCCTGGTACCGTTAAGTCTTTAGAGAGACAAAGCTAGAGCCCACCTATGTTCAGGGTCCCTTATGCAAGCTTAGACACAGAATTAAGATACAGGCTTCCTTAATAATTAAGGTCCCTTAATGATTGCCCTTTTATATAACAACCTAAGATACAATTACCTTTCCCTGTGATGCTCCACTTTGTCTTAGTAAGTAGGGTACCACTACCACACAAGGTGAAATAAAGAAGGAAGAGACAGGTCTGTAGCCCAACCATTTATTGTTTACACCCCAAAATACAAGAAGAAACATTTGTCTGAATGGCCACCTATTGGCAATAGCACAATATATATTCTCATCTACACTAGCTGGGGAGACTCAGGAGGGAAGAGGAGGATGGCTCACAGACTGGCAGCAAGTCATCTTGAATTTCCTGAGGTCTCCAAAATCCCCCTCCCACCATCCACTCTACTGTCAACATGTATTTTAATGAATACATTATGTATTTTAATGAATATTTTCTGATTTGTATTTATTTTCATGTCTTTGTTTCATTGAGACGTTGGGAACTGGACTGAATCAGATTATCTGTTGGCTTGGAAAATGCCAGTTAGCTGGGATTTATGTTCTCATGGACATTACAGTTCTGAAAGGAAGGACTTCTTATCTCTTCCCCTCACCATCTCTGCATGCTACTTGTCCTGTTTTGCGGGGAGGGGGCGTTACTTTGCTATCCAGACCAATTGTAAAATCTACAAAGGTTCACTCTGAAACAGGCTTTGGGAGTTGTGCTTTAACTATATTTTTGCAATTTAGCATAAATCCCTTGAAAATGACCAATGCTGGCAAGAGGTGGTTTTGGTGGTGGTCTTTTTTCCCCCTGTGTGTTCCTGGATTAACACCCCTAGAGCACCTTCAGCTCTGCCTTTCATTTCTTTTCGGCACATAACACACATTTTAACTTTACCATATTCAGTTAACAAAAACACATTATTATATTAGGAGGATTGTAGGTGACTATGTGCAATCCTTATCAAAAGGAAAAATATTGGTTGTTACTTTTAACTACTACCAAGCACTTTCAAAAAGCAGTTATTTGCATGTGCCTCAGATTAATATCTAGTGGCCTGGATGAACAGGTTTGTATTCTACTTTCTTTACTGCTTTTTACTTTACTGCTTATGGCTGACATGCAGGCTTATTGATTATATACAAGCTTAAGGACAAATTCATAATTCGAGGTCCTAGGTGCTAGTTCAGCACCCATCAGTGTGGTCTGGCCAATCACTGCCTATGTCAGGGGAACAGATCCCCAGATCCCCTTAGCCAGGGTCTACACAGCACATGGAGGGAGGGAAAGCCCCTGTGGTGGGGCCTTTTTGACCTCCCTGCTCTCTCTTCCCAGCTTTTGATTGCTTTGGTGGCTGCCACAGGAGAAAGGGAGAAGAGGTCCTCCCAGCTGGGTGCTTACCCATGCAGCCCAGCATGGGGGCTCCTGAGAGTCCCTGCCTTGGGGGACTTCTCTTTACCCCAGCCCAGGGTCCCCCAGTCTGAGGCTGAGGACCAATACACATGTGCCTTAATTAGAGGAATAGCACCATGCCTTCAAACATCAGCAGCTTGCCTCTGGCCCTCCTGCTGCTGTGGCTGTGGCTGTGACAGATACCAGGTCTTGGGCAGGATGAAAGCTTTGAGGCATGCTTCCTCAGGGGCAAAAGAGCAGCTCTGCCAGCAGATGGCTACCACAGACACCAAGGAAAGAAGCATAGATCTTATCACTGCCTAAGGTGGAAAAGGACAGCCTTCAACTCTGGTGGTTACCAACCAAAGCATAAAGTCTAGATAGGCACTGTGCTAGACTTACGCTTAGCAAAGAAAGTGGGCCACTGGCTCAAATGGCAGATTACAAAGGGAGAAACCATCCCCCTTCTTGGCCGTGTCCAGATGAATGCAGTCATGTGATAAGTGGCATTGTAAACCTGTCGGCAGTGCCACACGCAGCATATGCAAGCATGCCCCGCACTGCTACCTTGCAGTGGGGAGGGCGGGGGAGAGGGGGGTGGGGGTTGATCCCAGAGTCAAAAAAAAGCCGTGGCAAAAAAAAGTGGGGTGGCTCACATGGCAGTGCACACCACCCAAAGCCAGAGCCTGGCCAGGGGGAACCATGCTCCAGCTGTAGGCCAGGTTCCCAGGTTCAGGAGCGCTATGGCTGCAGCTCCTGAAGGCCCCCAGCACCCCAGGTGAGGCAGAGTTTCTGACCCCAGCCTCGCTTACCCCACTCAAGATAACCTGCCACACAAGAGAACGAGTGGCATGGGTGCTCCCTAGGGACAAGCAGAAGTGGCACAAGGTCTGCCACTGCTACTTTTTTCTGGGGAAACAAATGGCTGTGCTCATCTGGATGCGGGCCTTGAGAGCTGAAGAAAACCCTTTTAAAATGACTAAATTCAGTTGCACTGAAAGAGGTGGAGAAGGCTTATAAAGGAGTGCTGTGCCTGTAATGGTCATTGATAATCCATGTTGAACGGTTCCACATGGTCCTAAGCCTCTTCACTTTCCATTAAAGTCACTCATGAAATCAGGTTCTCCTGGCTCCAGCTTCCACCAGCAGATACCTGAAAATCCCATTACCAATACAAAGGGTGAAAAAGGCTTTTTTGAATGTGCTTGCTTAAAAAAACCCAACAGCTTTGTTACATAAAGGTGAGGTACTTGCAATCCAAAAGCTGCCAGAAATTTAAACAGTGTTTTGTTGGGAATCCTGCTTTAAAGATAAAGCATAACGATAAAAAACAAAGCATCCTGTGTTGTTGCAAAAGATGTTTGTGGCTTTGTCAGTGGTAAAATGTGTTTGTGAACAGTTTGTGATGATAAAAAACATCACAAAACTAAAAACACTGCTTTAGTGGATCATTGACACTGCATTTCTTACCTTTACTTGTTGTTTTTTGATATATAAGGGAGCACCTTCTAAAATGTGTAGAACTAGCTCTCCAAGCTTTCTGCAGACCCCAGGAAATGGGATCTTCCTGAGGAACTTGTTAGGATGATTTTGCTTTGAAATATAAGCTATTTTCATTTTAAAAAAATATTTTGGGTTAGTGTAATGATCAAGAGATTAGGAAAAAAAAACAGTCCCAGGGACAAAGTGCTAACCCTTTATTAGGTGTTTATTGCACTGTGTAGATATGAATAGAATATTTTGCTTATATCAAATTTAATTGTGAAAAACCACTGAGCATCCCTGGAAGTGTTGAAGTCCCTCAGCTCTCACCAATTTCAACAGGAGATAATGGTGCCTTTAGCAATCCTCAGCACATTACAGGCTAAGGAAGCTTCTATTAGAGGCTCTCAGTGCTTTGCAATCTTTAATTCATAGAAAAGACAAAAGCCCTAGGCATCTGGAGAAGTAAACAATATTATAATAGTATTTGAATATAATTTTAAACTAGGAGGAGTTGCAGGCACTAAGGAAATGAGAAGACAAGGTGTGAAATCATCTTCAAAGGGAAATGGTGGAAGCTCCATTCTGGAGACCTAGGCTGGAAAAAAACACTAGAAAAATATAATGTAATAAACAAGTATATACAGGCAGTGAGATGAACTGGATGATCAAACAGGTCTTTATAGCTGTTGATTCCATGAATTACATAGTAATGAACTGGTACTTAAACTGTTCTATCTCCTCACTTCTTAAAATGACCTACGTCTAGGGACCTACTCAAATTGCTATTTCGAGGGGCAGGTCTGCATGACAAACAGCCATCTCAGCCAATCAGCAGTGAGGAGCAAGGGCTGTATGATGGGCAGTCCTTTTGCAGGGGGGGGAGGGTATGGACACTGGGGCCCCTCAGCCAGTTAGAGGTGTGGGATCATTCCCACCATGATAAACCCATGAAAATGGCCTGCAATCTGCCTGTAAAATTGACCAGTACCTGCCTTGAGTTGTGTAGACCCCCACCTATGTCCATGTTTCTCTCTAAACAAAATGCCTTCCTTTATACGTGCACCAAGAACTTGACTGGAGATTGATTTAGATTCGGCATTCAAAAAGAGTTTGTAACTGAACCACACTTTTGTGGCTGTTCAAAAATAAGTTTTGTGTGATAGGCAAGTAATGTATACTTAACCGAGCTTATACAACTTATGTAACTTATACAAGATTATCCAGTTTTATTGGCTTATATGCATCAGGGAAAAAAAAAATATCAGAGAACAGAGCTGAGGCAAATGCTACTTGCCCGCAGGACACGTTGAAAAACCCACCTGTTTGCTATGGTGTTCTTGCTGTGGCAAAGACAAATGTGCAAGAACGTGAGCATTCAGATATACCAGCATGCAACAGCAATATGGAAATAAGCAGTTTAAGGTTCCTGGAATCCAGCATAATCTAAACGGTTCATTTCCCCTCTGCAGCAGCAGGTGTCATGTGGGGAGGAAGAGGGGAGATCTGCCAGAAGATAGTGATCCCTGCAAGAAGGAATGCTTGGTCAGCCATTGCCAGCCACTAAATGTGACATGTTTGGGAGCAGCATCAGCATCCAGGCGCCTCCAACTTCATGATGGTGTAAAAGTGGTATCCAGACACCCATCTTCTTTTGAGCCCAGGTCTTATACTGACTGACGCACAGAGGCTCTGTGTGATGATGCATGATAGGGCCCTTGGCAACTTGGGAAGGAATTCCCAGGATTCCCTGTACACGAAGAGCTCAAAAGCTGTACCAGTTCTACTGCTGTCACCCCTGAACCAACCCCTTGAACGAGAGAGGAAAATCACTCAAAGAATGAAGTTATTTTGTGCCTATACGTATTCCAGCAACAGCAGAACTCCTGCATTCTGCATCGGTGATGGCTGCAGGTACATGCTGAAAATAACCAGTGAACATGGAAAGGTAGTCACTTGTTCCACACTAGAAAATGTTCTCTCTCTCCTCTTCTCTAACCACTTACTACACCAAAAACACTACAGCGAGTCAATTACCCTATTGCTTTCCCTTTCTCTCTTCCAAAACCTCTTCTAGTCACCCATTAAGCAGTCAGTGCACATTTGGCTTTAGAGGTCACAGCCTTGTGCTGCCTTTATATCAGTAGATCCAGCACTGATAGGTGGACCCCAAGGAAAGCAGCCTGGTCTCTCTCACTCGGGAAGGTGGGCCATTACTGGCAAACATCAGATGGTAGAGGTGGATGAACGTAAGGCTGCTGTCTTGGTGTGTGGCACTGACACTTAACTGTGCTATTGGCTGGAGGGTGGGTGTGGGGTCAGGCTACCTGGCTGCAGCTGTAGGATGGGAGAGAAGCAATGCATCTAGAGTTGTGGTGGGTTTTTGTGTCAGGCTAGAAGAGGTTTGTGGCTCTGTGTACTCCCAGGTGGCACAGTAATAGTGCCCGCTGTCTGTCTTTTCCAGCTTCCGCACCAACAAGGTACAGGTGCTTTGCCTGACAATGGCTGTGAGTTTCTCCCTGGAGAAGCCTGTGTCTCGCTTTACATTAGACCCATCCAGAGTGAGGTAGAGCAGTCTCTGCAGTGCTTGTCCAGGCAGCGCTCTGTACCAGTGGACATATGTGGAAGCTGACCCTCCATTCACCTTACAACTGATACTGACTGTGCTATGTAGATTGGCTGGCTGTGTGATGGAAATCTGCTCTTGCTTCACGCTAATGGCTCTCAGCACATCTGGAAGGCAAAGATAGGAGACAACATCAAACAGGGGATGATAGCTAAGAGTTTTCCTCCCCCAGAGAGCAGTAAATGTCCATGCCACCTGGGCGTACATGAATATGTGATACTGGGCTCGGGTCTCCTGTGTCCTATGTAGCTATTCATGCATGGCCAGTATGACTACAAAAACTATGAGTTCTCCATTTCTATTTCATACCCTCTTTGCCCACGTGTAAAGAATTAGAAAATGTGTGATCTAGGGTCAGCCAGTAAAGTAGAAGGTAGTGGAGAACCAGTTACAGTAGTTGCATACAGTATTGAAAATAACAAGAATAATTTCCTACAATTTAAAAGATATTACTATTTATGGAAAGCAGCATGGGGGATTCAGGACCCTGACTACGTTATAGCAAGTTTATTCCATTTCAGTGCCTCCAGTTTTACTGAGATGGCACCCACATGAAATTTCTGTTTGGAATTGGAGTATCAGGTCCATAGGGCTGTACGGAGAGAACAATAGATAATAAACAATAATTGTGTGTCCAGGGAACTTACAAGGAAAGATGCACACCATGAAGGCTTCCAGAAACCCCACCATGTCTCTCTGTTCTGTTGCAGCTCTTCTGGAGGACAAGGTCAAATGAAGCTGATGCTGTTCACTCCTGAGAGAGTGAAGAAAGAAAGAAAACAAGATGTAAGTTCATGAACCAGTGCTGACCAACCAACTAGGAGACAAAGCTTCTGTTGTTTTTATTGTCTCAGTTTAGTTTCCTGTTGCAAAAATGTCATAAAAGGCATACGTGTGTTCATACAGGGTCCAGTCATATGACTGCAAAGGACTCCCTTTGCATGCATCTGTGTCACACTAACCAGAACTGGTTCTCAGCATGCTCCCCTCCCGCAGATGCAGTGTTTCACACAGTGATAAGTCTCTCTCCTTCAGTTCACTGGTGAAGGCACTTGATGAGGGCTCATTGTAAAGTGCAGTACTCAATTCCACATGCTGCCACAGCTTGTCTGTGGTACCTCAGGCATGTTACCTCATCTCAGATTGATGTGTGAGCAGCATGCACACAACACTGATACACTTATGCTAGAGAGCCAAAAGTCTAGTTCTTCCTAAAGAACTATACCCAAATCTCTCTGTCCCCAGGGGTGACTGGTGCCTCCTGAGTCGGGGGGGCGGGGCCAAAAGCCCCATATCCACTCCTATACTTCTGTGCCATGTACTGGTTTCATGGGGCTTGCACCAGCATGAAACTGATGCATTTGGCTGGTGTATCAGCTCTATAGTCCTGTATAGAAAATCAATAATAAGCAACATATAATAAAGACATTAGCTGCACCAACTAAACCTCCTCCCCCCGTCAACATGCCACCAGCCCATGCAGTGAAACAAATACCCTGTCCTGAGCAGTGCCTAGTTAGGGGCCAATCTCGGGGCGGGGGGGCACATGCCCCCCCAGTGCCCCCCCCCTTACCAGTCACCTGTGTCCCTTTATTCCCTACCTCTAAAACAAGGATAACAATTCTTCCTTTCTCACACTCTTTGTCTGTGTCAATGATCTAAATTGTAATCTCTATGGGAAAAAGACCTCTCACTAGGTGCTTCTAGCTACAGGGATCAAGCATAATTGGCACCCTACAATATCACAAATAACAAAAAAAACTTGCTATAATTTATTACTATTTATGGTACAGTAGAACACATAGGCCACTGCTCCACTCATGGTCCCACAACCATAAATCTTATTTAGATGTGAAAAGAGGCCTGATTCCTTTCTTTACAATCTAAGAGAGTTTACATAGGAAAGATGGAAGGAGAAAGAGATAATGAAATGTAGGCTACAAGGAATTTCTTAGAAGGAGCCTTTTCATCCTTTCTTTCTTCAGTGACCAAGACAATGAATCTCCTCAATTTGGGTGTCATCTTAATAACAGTAGTGTGCAGAGCTGGTCTGGCACATGCTACATGTGGTGTACAAGACTGGAGCAGACACACACACTGCCTGAGGTGTGTGTTGCCCATGAAGTATGGGGCCAGCTCAGGGGGATTGCTGTATACAGCGCCTAAGCTGCACCAGCCCTGTGCTCTGGATTTGGGGCCAGATTGGATCTGACCCACAGACCAGCCCCACGTTCAGGATCCAGCATGCAGGCTTAGTCCAGTACAGGTACTATACATCCAGTACATGTCCCAGGCCAGTCCCACGTGCAATGTGCAGTACTCAGGGCAGGGGCTGGTGCAGGCTGCATGTGGTCCACAGGGCTGGAGCCACTGAGTGTGCTGCACATAGCATGCCAGGCCAGTCCAGGGTGTACACTGCTTCTGGCACCAGCATCAAACCAGCCCTGCATGCTACATCCAGTATGTGGAGCTAGTCTGTGGGCCCAGTACAGCTCACAGATTGTCCCTGCAACCTTATCCAGCCCACACAGCCCTGATCTAGATGATGTGTGCCCATGTGACATGCAACACAGTGACATTGGCTAGTGCCTTTGTTTTCTAGCTCATATACCACCAGTTGGCATGTGCTCTTGGTTAGAAACATTTCACTAGGGAACTTGGTTGGGCTCACAAGCCTGAAGAAGAAAAGGTAGCTGTCCCTCCTTTTTTCACTCCCAACCTCCTCTTGTCACTCATGAAGTAGTCAATGCATAGTTGGCGTGACAGGGCACTCACTTGTACTGTCTTTAAAGGTGGAGCCAGCACTGATAGGAAAGCCCTGAGGAAAACAGGCTGGTCCCACTCATTCAGTGAAGCGAGGGGTGGCTGAGCCATGTCCAGCTAACATCTGCATTGCTTCAGTTGGCAGAGCTGGATGGAGGTAAGGCTGCCCTGTTGACATGTGGCACTGAGGCTAGGCTTCTCTTCAGGCTGGAGCATGGGGCTGGGGTGTGGGGCTCTACTTGCTTGGCTGCAGCAATGAGGTAGGAGTTGAGCCCCACACCCAGAACTGTGCTGGGTTTTTTGGGCAGGGCTGGAAGAGGGTTGTGACTCTGTGGGAGGTCCCAAGTGGCACAGTAGTAATCCCCGCTGTCTGTCTTTTTCAGATTCCTCACTATAAAATTGCAAGCTTGTTGCTTCCCATATGCTGAGAATTTGTCTTTAGAACCTATGTCTTGCTCTAGCTTATCCCCAGAGAGAGAGAGGTAGAGGATTCTCTGCGGCGCTTGTCCAGGCAGCGCTCGGTACCAGTGGATTAAAGTGGAGCTGGACCCACCAGTGACATGGCAAGTGATCCTGGCAGTGCTGCCCAGCATGGACTGCTTAACGATGAAGCCGGGCTCCTGCTCCAGGCCAATGGCCCACAACAAATCTAGAAAAGACAGAGAGGGGAGAGCATCAGAAAGGGTATGACAGCTGGGAGTCTTCCTTTTTCAGAGGGCAGTGATCTGTAGGTGTATGTGCAACCTAGGTATGCATAGAGACAGGACATCGGGCTCAACTACCCACTGTCTTATGGCCATTGATATGCGGGCAATATAATGGGAAAAGTTGTAAAACCTGTTCAGTCTGAGTGGCTGATTTCTGTTTTGCACCCTCTCTTTCTAGGTGTAAATAATTAGCTAATATGTGTTCCAAGGTAACTGAGTAAGAGAGCAGTGGAGAAAAAGCCTTATTGTTTCTTTCTTATTGGGAGAACAGCTTATTTAACCATTTCCATTTCTCCGATTTCAAGCTGCTGCAATAGCACTGGTTTCATGGGGCTTGCACCAGCATGAAATTGCTGCATTTGGCTGGTGTATCAGCTCTATAGTCCTGTATAGAAAAGCAATGATAAGCAACATATAATAAAGACAGTAGCTGTAACAACTAAAAAACTTACAGGGCAAGAGGCATGCTAAGAAGGTTTCCAGAAGCCACACCATGTCTCTTTGTCCTGCTGCAGCTCTTCAGAAGGGAACATCAAATGAAGACAGTGCTGCTCACTCTTGACAGTGGAGAAAGATTGAGAGATTTTTCAGTAATTGTGACCAAGCGAATTAGGAGAGGAAGCTTCTGCTGCTGCTTTCTTGTTCTACCTGAGTTTCCTGCTGCAAGAACAGAAGAGAGAAGGACTCCTGCTCGTTTGTGAATTTGTCATTATAATTATAAATTACTACCTGCACGTGTGTCCGTTTTCCACTAATTAGAACAAGTCCTCAGTGCCTTCTTCCTCCCTCTGAATAGGCGTTTCACTTAGTGATGTATGTCCAGTTTCTTTTGTGGCTGCAGCACTGAAGTACTACTCTGAAGTTCTCAACTCAGTTCCCACAGCCGTTAGAGACCATCTGTGTGACCTGGGACAAGTTATGTAGAGTTTTACTGACAAACATGTATAATGCCTGCTACTACAACTGACTTCAACAAGAGGGCACATTCTTGGCTCGTTCTGAAAAGCTAGTCCTAAATTTCTCTGCCTCAATTCCCTGTCTCTAAAATAAAGATATTCCTCCCTTTTTTCCACTTTATCTCTGAAAAACCTATCTAGAGTTACTCTAATCCTTCTTGGGTGCAGACAGCCTCTCACTAGGTATTTCTAAGTGTTTAACACAAAGAAGCCACAGTCTTAGTTGAGGCCCAACTGTACCCAAGGACATTTCAGATAATGAAAATCAAATCACTTTATGTATTATTATTTACTGTAGACTACAACCTATAGACTTCAATTAAGATTGGGGTTCTGTATTCCTAAGTGGGGCTCACATATGCAAATGGGCCTTGCCCTTTGCTTTACAAGCTAAGAAAACAGCTTCTATAGGAGTGTCTGAGAAGTATAGCTATATGGATATATCTATGCATATATCTATAGACATATAGATTATAAAGCATACAGGAAAGGGAGTATTGCCATTATATAGCTGACCAGTCAATGTTAGTGCCACCTTAGCAGCAATGACAACAGTTCATTAATAATAGTATTGCTACATGGACATTTTTAGAAATACTATTTTAAATAAATATTCCTTCTCCAAATAGAATGCAAAAAACTGCAGCACTGGAGTATTCAAAAAGTACACAAACAGAAAAGCAAATAAAGACATAAGCAAGTTGATTTTCCTTCAGTCTGGGGGATACAGAAAGCTGACTCCACTATAATTTCTCCTTGGACATCACCATCAGAACTGTGTTCTGTGCCACCACAGTGATAGGCACTGTCATCCTACTCTAACCAGGTAGATAGAGAGATGAGACCAGTGCCAGATCATTAGAGAGAGATGAGACCAGTGCCAGATCATTAAAATATATACAATAGAGTAAGGGTTGTTTTTTTTTTTAATTATCAATGCAATATTGAAGGGAATTTTATACAGCATTGCTCATCGGGGATTAGTACACCACAAAGATTTACATCCTGGACATGCCAATGCTATGCCATGCTTCCTTGAAGTGAAGCCCTTGAAAGTCATCGAAAAATCATACAACTTCCACAGTATTGATCCCTGAGCTCTGGCTATATTGTGCATGCAAAGGAGCCAACCTAATCATTTTATGTTTTATTCACTTTCCTATGGCATGCCAATCCCCGAATCTCCTGTACCTTATCATTCCCACTATTGTTACGTGTTCAGTGGGGCAAAACTGGTTTTGCTTATATTATCGTAATGCCATGTCCCTGGGTGCAGTGTCAGCAGCCAGGGTCAGACTTGGGGCCTACAGGTATTAATTCATGAACTAAATAGGTTATTGTACAGCGTACACTCTGATTTCTGTTAATTAACTGCCACTAGAAGGAAACAACATGAGATGGAGTGTGGTGGTAACACTAACACATCTTGTATTCTTGTACTGTGGTTTCTTTGCTTGAATCAATGCATAACTCATGGAGGTGACAAAGGCAGGAGAGCTGGTGCAGCATGGAGACAGGTGATTTTAAAACAATATAAGTTAGACCTGCTGTAGTCAGGATGTGCCAGTGGGGTAACCCCATGTAACTAGTATGTATACTAGTGCTCTAGCCTGCTGAAAATTGTGTTGCTGTGTGCTTAAGTTGCTTTCTGTAGTAAACAAACTAGGCGTTTTCCTTTCCTTCCTGTTCTCTATTTATTTAACAAACTGTCTGCAGTCATATATCCTCTGAGCCTCCTGCCCGGATTAATTGACCTCCTGAAGTCATTAATTCACTTCCTGCTTCAACTGGCTTACTAGCTCAGCCACCACTGGTAGGCAGGTGCAGTGCCTTTCATCAGGCAGCTCCATTTACCTTGAAGGGCATCAGTCTAAGCTCAGGGACCTCCAGGAAGGGAAAATAATACTATTGTATTGGATAGGATAGGTGTGGAAGAGCCGCTCTACTGTATAGCACAGGTTGGGGAGTGTGAATCAACCTATTCAGCTGCCCTCCACTCCTGTAGTCCTTTTTCTGCAAGGCCAGAAGAGGCCTGTGCCACCATGTTTATGCTCATGCAGCAGTGTCACACTGGCCGGTGCCTTTATTTTCAAGCTAGTGTCCCACCAGTTGGCAAGTGCTTTGGGTTACAAAATTGGCTGTGAATTTGTTGCAGGAGAAGCCTCTCTCATGACTGGGGTCAAGCCTGAAGAAGGAAGGGTAGCTGTCCCTTCTCTTACTCACAAATTCTTCTTGTCACACATTAAGCAGTCAATGCGCATTGGCTTCCAGGCTGCTTTCTCCAGGGCCTGCCTAGCAGAGCTGACTTCACCCACCTGGGTGAGGTAGGTAATGACTGAGCCAACAATGGATAACATCTGCATTGCTTTTGTTGGCAGAGCTGGATGGATGTAAGGCTCCTGTGTTGGTACATGGCACTGAGGCTGGGCTGCTTTATAGGCTGGAATGAAGGGGTGGGGGTGGGACTCAGTGTGCCTGGCTGCAGCTGTAGGATGGGAGTGGAGCACCGCACCTAGAGTTGTGGTGGGTTTTTATACAGGCCCACATGAGTTTTATGACTCTGTGTGAAATCCCAAGTTGCACAGTAATAATGCCCACTGTCTGTCTTTTCCAACTTGTATATCTCCAAGGTGCAGACTCTGGGATTTGCAAAGGCTGTGAGTTTATCCCAGGAGATGCCTGACTCTCGTTGCATGTCGGACCCATCAAGAGTGAGGTAAAGGAGTCTCTGTGGTGCTTGTCCAGGCAGTACTCGGTACCAGTGGACATAGGTGGAGCTTGACCCATCAGTTATTTTGCAAGTAAATGCAGCAGTGCTACTTGAATGGGACTGCTGAACAATTACCCTCGGTGTCTGCTCCAGGTGGATGGCCCACAGCAAATCTAGAAGGCAAAAGACAGGATGACAGCTAGCAATCTTCCTTCTGTAGATAACAGAGACATGCAACTATTCATGAAACCTAGGTATACACCAGGATGGGACACTAGACTCAGTTCTCCACTGCCTTGAGCTCACTACTGTGAGTGGTCTATTTAAGTCACACCAGGAATAAATAACTAGATAATGTATGATCCAACATCAGCACAAAAGGTGGGGGCAGAGGAGAGACTGAGCTGGGCAATTGCACAACGTTGGTGGTTGCAGCACGTAGGGCAATGGCATAGGCTGGGTTGCCAGTGGAGCCAGTGGCTTTTCTTTTTATGCCCCCTATAATACCTGGGTCTGGCACCCTGCTTTCCACCTCCTTACTTATGCAAGCACCATTATGCATTAGGAAAGTAGTATGCAGGTTTATTTATTCCTGGTTATGCTAAGACCATACCATCCTATCATGTAGAATTGGTTTTAAGCAGCACACCTATAAGTTTGTAAAAAAAAATTCTCAGAAAAACATTAACTAATTATTGTATTAAAAGAACTTACAAGGAAATAGGCACGCTAAGACGGTTTCCAGGAACCCTACCATGTCTCCTCCTTCTGTTGCAATTCCTCAGGAAGGGAAGATTTGTGTCAAGCAAAAAATGCTTCTCCGTCTTAAGAGAAAGAAAAGAAAGAAAACAAAGGTCAAGATTGTTAACCAAGCCTGACTAATGATGCGAGAGAGGAGGGCTCTGTTGTTTTTCTCGTCTTGGCCTAGTTTCCTGTTTCACGAATGTGATAGAGGCGGCTGGAACCGGTCATGCAATTGCAAAATACTCCCTGTGCATATGCATTAACCACCATAGGTTCTCAGTGCTCTCTCCTCCCACTGATGGAGTGCTTTCACACAGTCCTATATACCATACAGACTTCTATGGCCAGAGCACTAGATGAGGGCCCCACATGAGTCTAAAGTCAATTTGCAATGTTGTTGTGCCACAAACTCCCTTGGCAAAGTTACTTAGGGTTTAACTGGAAGAAATGCAGAGCTCTTGCTACTCTGTTTGATTTCAGCTGGAAGGCAGTGCTGTGGTTTTCCTAAAAAATTGACCCTAAATCTTTCTTGCTTTTCTGTAAATGAGTAGGGTAGTTCTTCCCGTCTCCCACCCTTTGTCTACATATCTACTTAGACTCCAATCTCTGTGGGGAAGGACGTCCTCCTAATACATTTTTTACAGCACCCAACCTAGTGGGAGGTCACTCTCAATGGGGACCTCTAGACCCTACTATGGCATGGATAACCATTAATTATAGTAGAACCCATTGGCCCAGTTGATGTCATAACATGTCCTTTGATCATTTTAGGTGTCACCCTAACATAAATAATCACAGTAAATTAAGAATACCATTACACTGGTATTTTACATTACACTGGCCATTGTAATCCTACCCAGCCGACACAGCTAAGCAGTTAGCCTGAAGTGATGAATCAATCCCACAGTTACTTATACAGAATAGAGCAATATCCACCCTGAAGGGTTACATCAGTGCCATACCATAGCTTTGACTCTGTTGAATAAATTTGCTATGACCAATGAAGAGTCAGTAAAGGTGATAATGGACAGACAGCTATAATGTGAAGTGGACATGGGCAGTTTTTGCACAGTATAATTTAACCCTGATTTAGACCCAGGTTTAGCAGTCGGGTAGCAAAATTTCCTGTACCCGCATATGCTAATGGGCAAAGACTTTCCATTGCTGCAAAGTCTTAGCAGAAGTGCTCTTTCAGTTGCTTGTTCCTGAACTAGAAGTCCCCTTCCCCTCATCTTTCCATTTAATTTACCCCCAGCTCTCTGAAGTCTATGGCCTTCCCAGCCTGCCTTCCTCATTTACATGCTCAGTTCATGCATTGCAACAGTCTCTTTACCAGGCATTGCTTGCTCTGCCCACATAATTAGGCAGGTGCTGGGGAAGCAAGTGTAGAAAATTTGCATGCTTTGAGGAACAGCCGTAGCCTGGGTGGTCAGACTTGGGATAAGGAACAAAACTGCTGTATTGGCCAGAATGGATGTGGCTTAGGATATGTCTGCTGTACTTTGGGACTTAGCCTGCTCAGCTGCAGCAATGGTGTGAATGTTTCTCTTCACTCTCACAAGCTGTATTTTTATGTACAGGGTGCATGTGACTAGGAACACTGTGCAACTCCCATGTAGCACAGTAATAGAGGCCACGGTCTTTTTTTTCTAGCTTGTGCACTATTAATTTGCAGATGTCCTTGCTTTGAAAATAGGCTGTGAATTTGTCTTTTGGGATGCCATCATCTAGGGTGGGTTCAGGCTTGGAGTAGGAATAGTAGAGTATTCTCTGTGGCGCTTCCCCTGGTAAGGCTCGGTACCAGTGGATATACCTGGATTCTGACCCGCCGGTTACTCTACAGATCAATTCAGCTGTGCTGCTCCGGTGTGCAGTCTGTATAATGACAGGTGGATCCTGATCCAGTTTAATGGCCCACAGCACACCTGGAAAGCAAAAAGAGAAAAAGGAGCAGTGAGGGGAGGTCACCTAGAAATATTTCCTCTTCATGATCTACTCTACTGGGACTACTTCTTGCCTTGCATATCATTTTGTGCCGGGTAAAACTCTCCCATCAGGGTGAGGAATGGGAAAACTCTGATGTTAGAGTTTTACAACGTCTATGTAGACATGTAAATAAATATAAAACTGCAGGGCCAAGAAGCATCAGCTGCCATTCTCTCTTATTTATCTGTAAAGCTCCATCCCCACTTTTAAGCCCATACATTCTCCTCTGTTAGCTCCTTTTTTTAGTCCAGTCTTACTCCATTGGGTTTTGCCCTGGAACAAAAGTCTTTTGACACAGAGGGTATCTACTTAACCATAATAATGACAAAAACTATTACAAATAATGGAAAACATCAAGAAACATACAGGGAAAGAAGCAAGCCGAGAGAATTTCCAGCAGCCCCACCATGTTTCCTTCATCTGCTGCAGCTCCTTGAGATGGAAATATCAAGTGAAGTCAGCACTGCTCTTGCAAGACTGAAATACTCTGAGGCTGAAAGAAAAAAGGTGAGAGTACGCCCTCCCCCCTCCCCCCTTTAAGTCATCAGGCAAAGAGATGAAGGGCCGAGGGTCTGGCTGTGGTCCTCATTTCACTGTAGAATTTGCAATTAAGGGAGGTTGAGAGGGGACACCTGTGCATGCACATGTGTGTTTGGGTGAGTTTCTGGTCAGGTCATGCTGGTATGAGAAGATGAATTGTGAGCTAATTGTGAGCCATTTAACCCAAAGCAGGTTCCTCAGTGCATTTTCTTGGGCCCCTAAAAAGTGAACCACACAGTCATACCTCTTCATGATCAGAAGTCTTCACACCAGAAAGAAATAGTTATGTATCAGTGGAGCTGGAGGAATGGACATATTTCCTAATCACAAATATTCTACACTTGATCCCATCCAACGCACTGAGCATAAGGCTGTCCTTTTAAATGAGCCAGAAACCCATCAATTACTGGGTACAGCTCACATACCTCTTTTCTCTCTCTCTCTAAGACAAAGGACTTGATCACTCATCTTCATTAAAGAGTCTGGGGAGCCTTTTGTAACAGTACAATTATAAATATGCATTCTCAAAGGTGTTTTGGGATCCAAATCCCACTGATTCCAAAGAGTTAGAGACTAGATCTTCATGGGCATTTAGTTTCTTCGCTCCCATTGAAATGGATATTGCCCTTGTGAGATTCTGTTCTGCTCAAGCTGTAGATTGCTGTGGAGCTCCAGTCAGAAGCTGTATGTACTTCTCCCTCCTTCTCCTGAACTGTCCCCGTGCCTTTTGCCCCTGAGACAGCTGCATTACAAGGATGACTAATGGGGCCTTGTATGCCATTATTTTCTTAAACACCATCAAACTGAAATACGCTTCTGTATCTGAAAATACTATCCTGGCTTTTGATGACGGAGAAGGGAGAGAACTTGCTCATTTATGTTATTCCGACATTTTTCTAATTCTATCATTTCTCTTCCATCCACTCCCTTCTTTATATACAAGGCCAACAAACTAAGTCTGTGACAGACTATGCAATGAAGCCCTGTTTTCTGAACAAGACAGTTGAAAAAGGCAAGGATTTTTTGGGGGGTGATTTCTTTTATTGGATCAACTATATAGTTGGAAGAGATGTTAGACAAGTTTTTAGGCACAAAGTGCCCTGCAGCTTGTCTAACAGCTTTCCCAGCTATACAGTTGACCCAATAAAAGATAATCACCAAAAAAAAAAATCTTGCTTCACATTTTTCCTGGACCATAAAAGCTGCAACAACCCTCCCAGGCATTACAACTGCCACTGAAGAATCATTTTGAACTTAAAGAGATGTGGTGAGGCAGGTAAAAGCCAACATTTTCCTGCAGGATTTATTGCAACATTGTGCCACAGCTTGGAACCAAAAGTGACGCTGACTAACCTATGTTTGTGGCCCAAGAAAAAAAATGCACAAAAAGAGTGGATAGACAGACTAACAGATGAGAGAACATAAAAAAAAGCACAAAATAGATTTCTGATTGCCTTTGTAATACCTGAGTAAGATGAAGCAGCTTGAGCATAAGTGTGAATCAGGCTGCAGATTCTATAGTCTTTCATTATTAACACTTTGAAGTATTTATAACACAAGTAGTAGCTTTTATATGACATGGTTTTTATCTTTTGATTCATGTACTGCTTTTTATTCACTGCAGAGTTGCCAAGTATGGTATGTAGGGTTTATGTTACCTTTTTTAATATGCATGAATGATGGTTGGCTATAACATATATAATCATCGAGTAACATATTCCTCTGTCTTAATTTGCCTCTAAATGTAAGTGTCCAATCACTATGCATGAGATCCAATTTGCTTCTGTTACTGCATTTAATTTCTTAAGTGTATCTGTACATAACCTCTTTTTCCATGTTTCTTTATTGCAACAAATTCCTGCTTAAAATTATACAAATTGAGGAAGTCAAGTGACAGTTTTAGTTAGTTAGGCTAGGTGTAGATGAAATGAGAGGCATGTGCACAACACTTTAAAGCAGGCTAAATGCTTTTGCACTGCTTTAATGGTGTTGGTGTTTGCATGCCTCAGCAGCGTATTGTGCATTATTTCCAGCCGCTGTAGGAAATTTGGTGACGTAATGCACCTTAAAGGATTTGGGGCGCAGCAAACTGAGACTCCTTGGAGGTTCCCCTGGGGGGGGCACAGCTGCTGCAGGGGGAAGCATGAGCCCCCCCTGCCCAGGGACCACTCTGCCCACCAGCAACTTGTCTTCCCCTCCCCACTGCCAGAAAGGCAGGTAAGTCAGCAGGGCATGTGCACAACACAGGGTTTTAATCAGCCCTAAATTGAAGCAGTGTTTTTTAAAACCTACCACTTCAATTTAGGGCCCCTTTCATCCACACATGCCCTTAAACACAAATTTGAGCTTCTGGCTCCCCCTGCTGCTGAAAGAGGAGTAAAGCTCATGAAAAGCAACGAGCAGATAACCGACTAATAAAAATCAATGAAATCAGGAGGTGATTTCTCTAATTGTAGCTGATTTTTTTTTCTGTGTGACTGTGTTGTATCAGTCACTTTTTCTTTAGCAAATTGCTATTAAAGGACACAACTGTAGTGATTCTAGTTCATCATTCATGCAAGGAAGCACACAAAATATATCAATTCATGTACCATGCAATGCATGCCGTATGGATGCACTGTGGTCAGCTGGGGCTGCAAGTCCTGCAACTGAGGGGACTCAGCTGTTGACTCTGCTGCTGCCTTGGAGATGCATGAAACCCGTGGGGCTGGGGGATCATGGCTGCCACAGTCCCCCAGCCTGGAAGCTGCATGGCATGCCCCCACAGCTGGGAGCCCCCTCAACTGAGAGCAGTCCCAGGCACGGGAGTGTGTTTCTTTTTGGTGCAGGGGAGCCCAGGCAATGAGGCGAGGTGGGATTTAAAGTGCAATCCCACAATCATGCCTCTTGCCATGTGCATTAAATCCCATTGTTCCTTTCCCTGCATGTGTGGAGGGGCCCCTAGCATAACTGGGTTGTCTGGTTAATCTATGGCAACTTCACATTGTTATTTCTACAGATTGCTGTTTCTTCCCATTCAGCACACTGAGCTAGATTTTGCCTTCTGTTCCAGCACAGCGAGTGGATGTTAACAATGTAATTTGAGGTTCTCCCTGCAGACAAATCTGAAATGTCTGTATGTTGTAGTGCAACTATTAGGTTGTATTATACAGTCACGCATGGAGCCGAAGCTACTTATTCAGGGTTAATTTAAAATTAGGCCTCCTTAGGCTTAGTTCTACATCCTGGGATGACAGATCACAGAAGCTCCAAATGCAAAAAGTCCTTTTCTTCCAGAAACTCCCACCCTTGTAGCATTGTGCAAAGCAACTGCATTGCCCTTTTTGAGTGTGGAATTAGTGACCCTCTGTTGCAGGTTTAGTGAAGATCCCAGATGTGAAGTCAAGGATGGACCAGTGATGTTATATTACTCAGGGTGCATGTGTACCTCCCTGAATGAGCAGCAGATGGTGATCTTGATCATCTTTACTCCTTCCAGGCAAATTCACTATACCTCTGGAGCAGGGAGCTGGTACCACAATTCTCACAGCCCCCTAACTTGTCCATAACAGAATTATTCATTCCCACTAGGTTAATTTGGCTGTCGCTAGTTCCTAAAGAATCTGCTTTCTATGACCTCTTCTGAACTACGTACTTATCCATAGTTCTCTGCACAGCAAGTTCCATTTTCAAATGAATTGAAGCTCTATACCTGCATGGCTATATGTTAACCCTATTACTGGTACCTTTAGAACTGCTTGCCTTCTACTAGTCTACTATTTTTTCACTATTGTTTCATGCGACTTGAAGCATCTACACATAAAACACAAGACCCTTCTCAAATTATTACAGTATTGGGGATTTGCATTCCTCTTGAACTGCATTCCTGTCAATCACAGAAAAATCTTCCATATTTAACTACTAAAAACCCTGCAATGGCTTCACAGTGTAGACATCTCATCAAGCTGGGAAGTGGTGGGATTATTTTAAATGCTGCTGACCAACAAGCATTAGAGATGCATTTGCTTGGAGACTAACAACTAAGACCCAAGTACCCCAAGGAGAGTTTAACTGTGTGCATTTTGAACCCACACTTAGTATTCATCACATCCCTAAAATGTCTGCACCTAGATAAACAGCTGTTGTGTTTCCAATGAAGTTTGAGTTTAAAACCCACTTTAATAAAAAGCAAAGTTCGTCTGTACTGTATCACAGTGATGCACACTTATAATATCAAGTCCATCCCAAACATTTTGACTGCAATAAGTACCTGTCCTAGTTTTCCACCTGACTCTGAGAATGGTCCTAAGGTTAGACAGTGAATGATGTTGGATACGTGCTGACAAAGCATACAACTGCAGCTTTCCTTGTTAATTAAAGACCACCTTCCTATGACCTGTGAATGGCTTAGGCAAATGGAATTGGAAAAAAAAAATAAACAATTGAAATTGTTCCAATATTTTAAATACAAACCATTTGATTCATGAGCAATGATTGAATTCATCCCTTAAAAGAAGATTCTTGCTGAAAAGCATGGAATGAATACCTGGGCTGTGTCTTGCCCAGAAGACCAAGCAATTTTTTTCCTTTCACAAACAGTAAAGAAACAGTGGAGTGTCAGAAATTGCATTTGTCCTGGGAGAAAGCCTTTTGTCCCAGGATCATACGGGTATGCACATGCACTGTCCTACTTCAAGTCCCCCCTGAAGTATTCCAGATAAGATGTACTAACACATTTCCTAGGACATCCTGTTGTACATCTGTACAGTTATTTCAGGGACAAGTCAGCAGACTGTATGCTCTCAGTGACCACCTGCTGGGGAAGACTCAGGAGCGCAGCTTGAAAGGGTGACACGTAACTGGCTGTGCCACTCCTGTTTTGAACTGGGTCAAATCCTGGGACAATCTATCCCGAGTCAGATGAGATGTCTGTTTACAACTGCTGAGGCTACAGAGGCACTTATGGCTCCTCTGTGAGAGGCGGGGGGAAAGGGTAGGTTGGAAGTTTCTAGAGAATCCACTGACCAATGACTTCTGTTTCACCAGCCTGATTTCATTAAGTAACTCAACCTGACACGACATTGCTTTATGCACTGAAACCCTGCCAAGAAAGGAATTGAAGAGCATTCTGCCATCATGGTGGGTGTGTTGCAGAGCACTACAAACTTCCCATACAGTCCCTGTGGTGCAAACGTCTCAGGAGCCACCATTCTGGCACCCTTCCTCCATTTATTTGCAGCCAGGGCTGGTGCTCTCCCCTTGCCTCCCCATAGTTACTGTAACAGGATGGCATCCTAGGGGTCGCCGTGATCTCCCCTGACACCCCTTACCATGCCCAGTTCGTCTACAAAGCACCCTCACTTCTCACCTGCCACCTCTTTTGATGTCAAATATATATAATAGGGAGGCCCCATTTCTGTAATGGGTGTTTCTGTACACCCCAGCATTATGGGCTATGCATAGCTCCAACCATCCCTTTATCACACCCCAAGCCTCGCTGATGGAACTGACGTTCTTCGGCCTTGCTCTGCGCTCCACAGGCGCTTGGGCTCTCTGCAGCTTCGTCTCACTCTGCGCTCCACAGGGGGTCATCAGTCACTGCCCCCCTCTCTGGGGCTTCTCACTGCCCCCCCCCCTCTGGGGCTCAGCGCACCCCAATGCTGCTTCCTCCCTGGTGTTCGGGTCAGCACACCCCCAATGCAGCACCTTCTCTAGCACCCCGAATGCTGCATCTTCTCAGGCACGTGGGGTCAGCGCACCCCCAATACCACCCCTCTCTGGCGTTCAGGTCTCCACACTGCCGTGGACCCCCTGTGAGCCCTCCTCCATCTCCTTATAGCCTCTCCCAAGCCACCAGTGAAAACAGCAAACCAAAACACAAGCCCCCAGGCTATAACATAAATTCATGCCGCTCGGCCAAAACGTCATTCAAGCCAGCCCAAGGTTGCTCCATCGCTCACCAGTATCGGGAGCTGCTCGTGCAGTCAGGCCTCTCCCCTTTGCTCACTCAGGCAGAGCTCCTTCCCCCTTGGCTGCCAGGAGGGAACTGCCTGCCTGGCCTCAGCCCTGGGGTTTAAATGGCCCTGCCCCTTCCAGTCAGCTGACCACTAGCAGGTGTGGGTCACTCCTCCCTCCAGTTGCCTTAGCAACCCACACCTGGGCTCCTTCCTCACTGCTCCAAAAGTAGCAGGTGCCTTAGTGCCCTGCTACAGTTACATTGCTGCAGCTGTACAAAGAGAATAGCGCATTTGTTGGCTTACTATATATCATTCAGGAAAGTGGTGACGTTTCTCTAGCAGAGACCATTTCTTTTGCATACGATGCATCTTCAGTTGGGGGTTGTGCTGACTGACCTCTGGCGGAATATATACTCTTTGGCATAGAAAAAAACAACAACTGTGAGTGCATTAGGACTATGACCCATATAGCCTTCCCTCCCCATTTCACAGCTGGGATAGGTGCACACATTTATAAGATGCTTGACAAAAAAATATAGACAGATATATCTAATTTATTTTATATTATTGGAAGAGAGGTAGACCAGGTAGACAGACACAAATATAAATTTTATTTGTTAGCTCAGACTAGATGTTACTCTCCCTTCAGCTATTTCATCTTACATTCAAGGCCACACTGTGCCTAATCAGCTTGCAGTATCAGGAGATTGGCTTCCTAAATCTTTCAAGAGTTCATTTTATATAGAATTAGAAATTATAGCTGCTGTGGAAGGTTACTAGACTCAGCATGTGCTATTGCTCTGGCATAAATAAGTCATTAGAGAAATTGAGATACAATGGGTTATGTTTTATGGTGACACAAAGCATGAAATTCAGTAACTCATCCAGCCCAAACCAGTACATTAATCAGAAACACACCAAGTAGAAAAGAAAGAGATTCTTAGCTAAAATAAATCCTGAAGGAGGAATTGCTACAGTACGTACTGCTGTGTAAGAAAGTATCTCCTGCTGTGCTTTAGAAGAAGTGTGTATGGATAGGACAAGAATCATTTATTTTAAATTTGATCTACTTATTTAAGGAGCTGCAGACACACAAGTGCAACAGGGATCACAATGACAGCACAATCAAATGGAGTAAGAAGAAATCTCTCATTGAAGATCAGAGGTTACTGTCTGCATATACACACGTGGCTTGCATTCACCACCTGTGTCTCTTAAAGGGGAACCCCAAGAAAGCTATTATTATATTTAACTCATGTACACTAGTTTATTAGCATTAAATGTTACAGGGTGAGAGGTATTACAGTAGCTGCAAAATGAGGAGCCCTTGGAAAGGTGATGAACAGAAATTTAGTAGCACCTTCAGAAGGCAGATGGAAGCACTACTTGTGCTAAATGGAAATAGTTATTCAACAGTGTTAAAATGTTGCTAAGTAAATGTTATTAGGCAAAAACTGCAAGAAAGTGACAAAAGACATGTACATGCATGAGTGGTTATGAAACAGGACCAGAATAGGTTCTGTACAGTATCAAAATTAGGCTGAAATTGAGGTCTCTGAATGAATTATTAGGGGAGTGGACTTGACCAGTACATCTTTGATGGTCCTCCCAGTGGGCAGTAAGATACTTTGTGAATTCACTGTAAGCTATAGCCATGATACTGGCCAATATACTTACATATTGTGGGCTCTCAGTAGAGATGCTGAACCATTCTCTGAGAATACATCCTTAACAAACCCTTTGCTCCTGTCTAGGAAGCTGAGGGTCTTTAACACCTAGAATCATGGGATATATCCAGAGTATTTCAAGGATGCAGCAAATTGAATTCTATGTTAATTAAGCTAATTTGGAGGGGGGTTGGGATGAGTGAGAGAGAACTGTTGGAGTGCTTGGTGTGGGGAAAGGTGTGCTCAAGATGCCGGCTTCATTTAGGTCTAAGCAGAGTTCCCTTTTTCTTGCAGGAAAGAGCTCCATGATCTAGGTCCAGTTCCTGTCTCATGTGAAAGTTGTCTCCCTACATGCACCAACCTGATCGCTGAACATTTAATTGTGCTGGTGAGATGTGGCTTTCACAGGTCATGGTTGCTGAAAGAGGCGTTGTCTTAGGTAAATGTGGCAAATCCTGAGGAAGGCTCCGAATAGCAGAATACCCTGCTTAAAACCCTGTCTCTATTCAAGTCTATAATAGTTTTGCCATCAACTTCAGTACAGCCATGATTTCCCCTTCTGTGTTCAATAAAAAGCCAGTGCAGAATATCCTTTTTATTTCCCACTTCCTTTGCTTCAGTATCCTATCAAGTCTCCACCTGCTTGCTGCTGCAACTGTCTTCTAAGTGCTGAAACCACTCGACCACCTCCAGATTTGGACCTCTCTGAACCCTGAGCACAGAGGAAGTCCTGGTCATCTGATCATTGGCTGGCAGAGACTGTGCTGATGCTGTAATCCCGCTACAGTCCCAGCCACTCTATGACAGATTGGGAAGGCCCCAGAGGTGAAACCTTGGTGTGATGCCAATTCTGCACATGATCAGCTGACCAGAACCACTCCTGGGCTCTGGGACTCTGCCACACATTCAATTTAAGATGGGATGAAAATTAGCCACAACATGATTACACATATTTTTTTTAATAACTTTGTAGCTGACATCCTGTTTTATTGTGCCATGAATCCCCTGAACAGTTTAACACTTTAAGACATGATTAATTTGTTACTTGTATCTTAAGTGTAACATCTGCCTAGGGCCTATATCTTTTTTCCTCTTGTGGTTTATCACCGTGATGCAACTGAGCTTACAGCAGCTAGTGGCTTCAATTAGTTGGTATTAGATGATGACATTTTTTCTATCTGAGAACTGGAGTTCTTCCTTTGGTGCAGATTTATTTTAATGCTGACATGATAAATTAAAGAATTGTAGGTCTCAAGTCCCAATAAAGTAGTGGACTGAGGCACTGAGAACATCAGAGTTGTAGCATATACCAGCAATGAATTCCTGCATCTCACTAACCACCTCAGACTTAAGGAAGCAGATCTTAGGACCGAAAAGAGTGGAAGGTTATTTCCTAGATGAGAGTCTTAACACTGGACCAAAGCCTTCCAGCTTATCAAAGTCACAAGAAAAAACTGGAAGAGCTTCCTTGTGATCTCCTTAGAACCTGACTGCTTGTGCTAACTGTCAACAAATATCGCAGGAAACCACAAGGCTGAGCCTGTCTGAGCAACATGGCTGTATTCAGTCCACTTCTGAAACTATTAGGTTTCTATATACAAAAATCAGAAAAAGTCCCAAGCCCCAAGAAGCCACAAACATCAGTGACACCAACTGAAGTCTGTCAACAGAGCACGGGGCTGCAAAATACAGCACCCTAGGACTGAAGCACATAGGACCAACTGTGAAAGAAAAGGACTCAAACTCTAAGAAAATACAGAATACTTCAAGGCCCAGTGTACCAACCAATACAAGGGGGGCTGCTTTATGAAAATGTCCTTTTAAAGACTAGGATTCAAAGCAAAACAAATGGTCAAAGCATGCAAAGAAGGAAATAAGAGCCAGTGAATTATAGTCATGTGGCAACCAAATTCACGTAAACTCCTTCGCTGCCCGTGGTCACTTGGCTGCTGATTAGAGTTCTGGAAGACACCTTCTTTGGAAGAGCAGGTATGAGAGACTGGGCAATGGGATTCCTACCATTAGGAGTTCTTGTCATGCTTTAAAAAAGGAAAAAGGATGCAGGTTTGGGGATCTGTTATGTTGGAGCACAACAGATCATCATCACTGGGGTTATATTAACTTAAATTTAACCAAACTTCAAAGACAATACTCACGAAACATTTTTTTTGGATCAAAGGTTTATTTTGAATGACACAACACTGAAAAACATAATAGTTACAGATGACTTTTTGATACAGTATACATAATATATCTTATTTTAAAAGGATCTGTGAAGGTATGCTGCATAAATACATGTGGTGAAAATATAGTGTGTTTATTTCTTTTCAGATATTAGTTTTGTTTTTATTATGCAGCCAATTAAATACAAAATTAGAGATCAGCATTTTAACCACTTCCTCCAGACTATCTCATCTCTAACTAGTGCAGCTGAAAAAAAGAGGAGACTGAGCCATGCCATCCCAATAGGTTAGCAGCTTTGAACATGATCTTTTTAACTGTTGTTCATCATCTCAGAATGAAAATTGCACATTACAAACACAGATACTGTATAATGTTTTGGCAATGGAGCAGCTAGTTTTGTTTTGGAACAAAACTATTTACTGTAATGCCAGACAGAGTAAGATCAATGCATGTCTCGATGATACTACAGAGTCAAAGAACTACAATGAAGGATAACATGTAAATGCATATATATTTGTATGCATTTATATATACACATATATGCATGTGTGTATGTGTGTGTGTGTGTATGTGTGTGTATATATGGGCCTTGTTACATGCTACACTGTGAGCTGCACAAATGTTGATTGGCTTAGTGCTAGCTTGAAGTCGCAACTTCAGTGCACAGCTGACAGCCTAAAGATCGCAAGTTTGAGGCCACAGCAGAAGTGCTCATGGCGTGGCCCTGTCAGATTGCAACAAAATCTGCAAACTCTGATAAATACCTTGTCACACAAGGACAGAAAAATGAAGGAAGTCACAACTTTAACTTAAGCAACACCTCTGTGGGGAGTGAGCACACCTTAACAGAACAGGAGCTGGGTTATGCGGATCAAGAGATCATCCTGTCCTGGAATGGTGTAACTTTGAGCCACAGTGTCAGTGCTTTAAGCCACTTAAAGGTGTTAACGTGCAGATAATCCAGGGGTTAAGAGGTCTAGGAGCTGCCCCAAAATAAACGTGTAACAAGGCCCTATGTTTGAAAAGAATATCGAAAAACTTTGCAGCAGTTTATTTATTTTAAACACATGAAACTTATAATAGTTTGACCTCAGTACTACAGGATTACTAATAAAATTTTCTGCAGTGCAACTCAATACAATACACTTAGTGCAGAGAAGTTAAGGTTCTGGTATTGAGGAGGCTAATTTCAGATTTCATGGGAAAGGATCAAATACAGGATTCACCATAGCTCCGACAAAGCACAAACAAACCTGTTGCCACGTACATGTGAACAAATAAGGACATTTCTTTTTAATTTTTTTTTCATGTACTGCTTCAGAAGTTGCTAGCTTAACTGTTTGCATTCATGCTTGTTTGATATGTTTCACCAACATTTGTCTGGCACCAGTCTGTAAACCATTAACAGAATAACTACTAAAGTGGGCTCCTGTGTTTCACAGAGGTTAAAACCTACTGGCCGAGCTTCCTACAACACTCTTATGCCTGAGATGAGAACTACTCCAGGCGGTGGGTGAAGTTCTCTGGGAACAGTCCCTTGTAGGTACTTGCATCTTTGCACTGAAGCCAGTCAGATTCTTTAATGCCTGTCAGCCAGCCAGCCTCCTGCAAAGAAAAAGATTCTCAGTTTCTCAGTTTTCAAGTACTTCAAGAGATTTATAGCTGATTTTGCACAGAAAAAAAAAATCATTTGTGTTGGTGTGAAATTTTATGGACACAACTTCAAGAACATTTTATGATACTTAGCAGTTTAATACCCAATTGCAGTGAAAAATGCGTAAGCAATAAAAACCACAATTATATGTAGGCCAGATGTTATTGCTGCATAATTGGAGAATGTGTTGAGGCCCTTTGAAAACTCACATCATTTATTTCAAGGAATACTGATCTCCTCATGTGGCATAGAGGAGTTGAGAGAAGGTGGATACTTTTAGCAACAGTACTGAGGAAAACAGTTTCCTTTTTAAAATCTCACCTTTTACTATGTATCTTTCACTCTGATCCTGTGTTTTTGGTTACTGGTTACAAGGGCTTTATTATTAGTTTAAGTAAGAAGAAACCTCTGAATCCAAAAGCCTTGATGAGCCACAAAAAACATGCAGGCGACCCTCGCCATTCGCAGGGGGTACATTCTCATATCCCCTGCGAATGGCGAAATCCGCGAATAAGGCACTGTGTTTATGAACACCGTCTGCGATCATGAACGCAGTGCCCCCGGCGGCTGGGGGGGGCCACAGCTGCGCTGGTGACAGCAGGGGTCCGGCGGTAGGAGCCCAACAGTGGCAAGCGCGGGTTCCCAAGAAGCTCCTTTAAGTGTATTTAAGATGTGGGTTTGGCATTTGCGAATATTTGAAACCATGAATGCTGAACCCGCAAATAGTGAGGGTTTCCTGTAGATTTAACTGATGAATACCTCTACTCTTTTATATTTTTTTAATTCTGTATTGTGACCAAAGCAGTACAATAAAACCCTGATCAATGGATCACGGAGCCCCTTGGTCGTCTGCAGGGTCTTTTGAAACGCTGCTCTAAAATGTGATAGAAGAAACAACGAGGGGCAAGAGACCTGAGACACTGATTTCTTTGACCCTCTACTTCTGTTCTTCTAGGAGAAGAATAAATGTCAGACGTGGGAAAAAGGAGATAATCAGTCATGTACTTCTAAGCACTTAGAATATGTAACCACAGCTCTGTGTTAAACCGTGGTACCCAGGTCAGACTACAGATTGTCAAATGTCTGCTCCGCAGGTGCAAGCATTTTTTGCTGGTCATTTGAATGTATTAATGCTGATTATGTTATCAGGATGTATAAGGAGTGGTCTTGATCATACTTTGCCACACAGCACAAAGTCATAATGTCAAACCATGATTATTCCTTGAAACTCCATTCAGCGATGAAGTGGCTCTCTATTGAGTATTAAGTACCACTGAAGCTGGTTAGGCTGACAGCATTTTTAGACTGGCACTGATATAAACCGGGGGACATTTAACTAGGAAAATATTTTTAAATCACATGATACATCTGAGACAGAAGGGGCAGTGGTAAATGACACCCTCCTGAGCAGAAGGCAGATCTGGCTAGAAATCTGTGATGACAATACTCAGTCTCAACCAATAATCAGTTCAGCACAACTCTATTAGAAAAAGTAAAGCAACCAGGATCAAAACAAGACAAAATGTTTTGTGTGATATGATCTGGAAATATGAATTGATGCTACCAAATATAAAAGAAATATGGCTTTAGACAGGACAATTTTGAAAGAGGAAAAAGAATAACTGAGATAAAAAGACTCAGTATAATACTAGAAAGTACCCTAGTAGAGGACAAAAAGATTAAGTTTAATGGTGATGCTAAACATGAAGGGTGAATGTACACTGAATAATAAAGATATTAACAGAATAGTTTTAGAGATATACATACATATCTATATATATATTCTTTAATCATAGATATGATACTTCTTATACCATATCTGTCTATCTACATATATTATCAATCACTAAATCTAATTTTGTCCAATTATTGCTACTGAATTTTACTCTATTGCTATGTACAGCAAGACAAGAATATATCTTTTAGGTTAATCAAGACATAACTCATATTATATTTAACACATAACATGCCAAGACAACAGAGTTAAAATTACAAGTCTGATTCTCTTATCTCTATAATGAGTAGTGTCTTATTCTGTAAGTAATGTCATTGAAATCAGTTGAACTCTGTCAATTAAATAATTGCTTACCACAAAAAGGGGTAATGGAATGTAGTTGCATAAGAATGTAGGGTCACACTGAATAAATACCTGAAACAGTATGCTAGAAATATAAAAAAGCATGAACATTACTCTGCTCCCTATACAAAAGCCAGAGATAAGTTGAAATCCCTAGTAGGGCTATGCAAACCTTCGGTCACCGATTTGATTCAGCGGAGATTTGGCCCGATTCAGCAGCTGAATCTCCAAATCCAAATCGAATCAGGAGACCCTTTAATCTCTCTGAATCAAATTGAAACGCTCCAAATCCATTTGGAGAGTTTCAGAGACATTTGATGATTCGGACATAGACACAGCTTTAAATGTTTTTTCTACATACCTCAAGGTACCAGGCAGTTTGTGAAGGCTGAGATGCTGGGGCAGGTGGAGCATCCCACAGGAGTACGGCAGTGGACCCGGAAGTGGACCAGAAGCACTTCTGGGTCTGCTGTGGAGTGCACAGGGGACCCTCGCACCCACCCCCTGGCTTGGCGACTGGTACCTCCTGGGTCTGAGGTGGGGGCACCCGGGGTCCCCCTGTGGCTGATTGCTGAGCCGGGGAAGCACAGCTCCCCCCTCCCCCCTGCACTCCTGTGGGATGCTCAATCCGCTCCACCATCGTTCATGAGCCGTGCCTGGTACCTCAAGGTATGTAGAAAAAACATTTAAAGCTGTGTCTATGGCCAAATCACTGATTCTCCAAATCAGCACTGAATCTTCAGATTCGGATTTGGCCGAATCAAATCAGGACAGTGATCTGAATCAACAAATCAAATCACTGTCCCCTGATTCGGGCCAAATCCAAATCTGAATCGAATGCAGCCTGGTTCACACCCCCCTAATCACTAGTTCTTCTTCTACTGTTACAGAGTTACAGAGCACCTGATAGCCAACGGTGTTTTCAAAAAAGGTCCCAATATTTCAAACACACGCCCTCAGAAGTGTTGCTTTATTTCCTGAGGTGTCTTGGAGAGTGATCAATTAATGTTGCAGGATCAGGGCAAGAAATGACAAGTAGATGGTTTCCAAAAACAGAGACACTCTCTATATCTTCCCTTACCAAAGGAGGAGAAACAATTTTATTTCATTATTGCAAATGGCTTTAGTGAGTCCATGAATCAGAAAATCCCTTTGTGCGCCTCCGTAAACTCTCAGCCTACAGAATACAATCTTTTATCAACAAGATAAACCCTTTTTGGGCCTTGTCCTCTATGGCTTATGTAGACAAAACTCCAGTGGATGTTTCTGGGCATTAGCTGCAGAGCCAGCAGGGTTTAACTGTGCTTCCAGAATTTGTATTGTGGGACACATAGCTCTCCAGAGAGGAGACTTACAGGCTTATCACACTCACATAAACACTTCTGTACAACTTGGTTTTAGACTTGCACAATCTGTAAGCAGCCTCAGTGCTCTCTGTGAGCTAATTTGTATTGATCTGTTCAAATCCATACATAAAAAGTCTTAACAGCAGATTACTGTGTAATCAATTTTGCTGTAACATTAAAACGAGATGTTACAGTGACCTAAGGAGTTAAAACATTTTCACACATACCACCCTTTCCCTCAAAAATCAGTCCTCCAAAATTGGGGTGCATGTCTTAAACAGGGAAGCTGAGTTTTCTTCACTAGAATAGAGGCAGGTAAAACAGAGAAGGCAGACACTGACTTGCGGCTGCCAAGGCAGCTTTCAAGAGCAGGGGTGGAGCCCAGTGTTAACTTTCTCACAGTCACTGGTGTGGCAGTAGTTTTTGATTGAAGAGCCACTGAGCTGGCTTAGAGTGAGGTGCTGCAGGCATCTGTAGTACAGGGCTGGTGTCCCAGAGGCACATACAGGCCTCAAGGAGTTAACATGCAGCCCCTAGACTCCTGCTGCTCCCTCCTTTGCTCTGACCCTTGAGTCCCGAGGCTCCCCCTCCCTCCTTAAGTTTCTGGTACCTGCCCCAACCCCTACTCCTAAAGTGAAGCGGCTTGGCCCACAGGGCCGAGAGCCCATGGCTGGAGGACTTGGCGGGGGAGGGGGGAGACTAGGGACCTTGTGCAGCATCTTTGCTGATGGAGAGCAGTGGGAGTTGCTCACCATGATTGTGGGGGGGCATGCTATAGCATGTCTGTGCAGCACAGGGAGGGAAGGAGAGGGGCTGTGTTGTGGGTCCATGTGGTGTGGAGAGGGGCCACATGGCATGTCTGCAAGGGGGAGGTGGCAGAGGATGCTCATGGCTTGGGGAGGCCTCACAGGGCACTTCAGCAGCCTATGTGGTGTGGCAAGGGAAGGTTAGCACAGTGCAGCAGGTGGCCCACATGGCACTTGCCTAGGTTGTGTGTGGCCTGCGCAGTGTGTGACTGGGGGGTCCTGCAGCCCCACGGCATTCACAAGTTGGACAGACCGGCCATTCTGATGAAGCTTGTTGCGCGGATACAACCCTTTATTATTTACATGAACTTATATAAAGAACTGTTTACAGTAAAGAAGTAACAGGCTTACTAACAGTCTTTGCAAGGGTCTGGAGCCAAACCTGTAGGTGTCCCTGTTACACCAGGAAGTTCCTCCAGCCTAACCCAGACTGTCTCCTGTGATGCCTCACTTCCTGGATACTCTATTTCCAGGAAGGCTTACTGTATGACAGACAGTCAGCCATGTCCCTGGAAAAATCTTTTTTCTAAATTAGGTCTTCCAAACACCAGATGCATGTCTGAGAAAATATGGTATTTCCATATTTTCTTCTGTATATACTTTTGTGTATGTATATCTTGCAAGCAATATCACAATTTAAAGTAACAAAGACTTCTAAAATAATCACATTCCATGCTGTCAGTGAAATCATGCTTATGCTACTGTATGTACCCAAATATGAGATGACTTTGAATTTAAGATGACCCCCCAATAATTGGTTTCTATATCAATATTGGAGGGTCATATTAAATTTGTCCCTCCCAGCACTGTGGTAGGAAGAGCAGTGGCAAGGGAATAAGCAGCACAGAAAGCAGCAGTTGGTATGGGGGGGGAGCAGGAATTCAGACCCCTGAACCCAGCCCCGCCCCAACACTCGCCCGCCTCTGTGCCTATGCCCCCTGGCCCTTGTCCCACCCAAAATTTGCACCTCCAGTGCCTGCCTCCCTGCTACCTGCACCCCTGTGGGGGAATGGGGAAAATCCCCCCATGATGGATTTGAGTAAATATGGTATATCAGTATCATTTTCAGGTCATTAGGGCCGTGCGAAACAGCTATGTCTCATTTTGATTTTGGATTCAGATGTTTCGGAGGACAGCAATTCATTTCAGTGTTTTAGAAATTGCTGTCCTCCGAAACATCCGAATCCAAAATCAAAATGAGACATAGCTGTTTTGCACGGCCCTAATGACCTGAAAATGATCACTGTTCCATTTCGATTTGGCTGAATCTGTTTCAGAGTTTCAATGCCATTTTGGAGATTCAGCCATAGGCTATAAAGGGGAATCTTTAAAATGCCTATAAGTTTGTCATTTCTTGCCCGATTTGGGTGAAAATTACAGGGATGATAGTCCATTTTGAGGGCATGAAGCCTGCCATGTGTCAAGAAGAAAGGTGCAGGGACTTTTGTGAAACTGCACCTCAAACTGTTCA